>NW_026251968.1:0-612322 GCF_025201335.1 Gilbertella persicaria
TATACAACATTCATTGTTGTTTGAATGCAGCAAGAGCTAAAATTGATAGAATAGACTCATAATTGCAGTTGCTCAACAAAAGGTATGCTACTGTGAATAAAAATTACTACCATTATAAGTCTTTTTGAATTTTGGTATGTTTTGCGTGTTATCTTTTCTTTACATATCAGTATGCATTTCTCCCTTTAAAAATTGTATTTCAAAAGTAGTTAATGGTGCTTTAAAACAGTTTGAATATTTAAACTTTAATGTTAGATGTGTTACAACTTCTTTTATTATATGCAGATATCCGAAAATAATACCATCGTGCTTAATTTTCTCTTGTGTTGTAAAAAGAGGTATAGCAATCGTCATCATCATCACCTTCTGACTCTTCACTATGATCTGAATGGTCCAAAGATTTTATCCGTGCAAAAACATTGTTTAATGTAGAAGGTCTCCGGCCAAGTCTATTTGTGTTTATAGATCCAATAACAATATTTGATGAATCATCAAAATCTCGTCTACCATAAAACGATTCCTGGTTTCCTGATTCAGACATACCACCAAAAGAAATCCTATCGTTATACGAGTAATGGGAGGCTGGTATCGCCATTGTAGATGCGAGGCTGTGGCTCTTGTCTTTTTTTGAAGGCATAGATATAGTTGAGTAGTTTTCCTGTTTAGGTGGTATAGATTTACTTGAACAGGTGCTTATTCTTTCTTCATCGCAAAGTGCTTCAGGTGCAAGATCCGTTTCTAATAATGCAAATGGTAATGGAATCTCTTTGATTGCTCGATATTGTCCACAATTATTCAAATGCTATTGGTTATTAAAAGCAGAGTTTCTATCTATCTCCTTACCTCATTCTCTAGTCGAAAGAAATTCCATTGTATTCTACGGTAACATTCTAAAGCAGCAAGCAAAACTCCGAGTGCCAAACCATTTATCCGTAATGGAACGATGCTTAAAGTCCATGTAAAGCGAAGTAGAATATTTATAGGTGCTGCAGTGTAATAAGCCTATTTTTACTTTGTCAGCTCTTTTTCTTGCACCAAGTGGTATCACGTGAAGCCACTAGCATAATTGAGATCTTACCCATTTTCTAAATACAAGTTCATTCCTTAGTAAAAAGTATTTGCTATTGGATTGCAATAGCCCCCAATCCATCTTGATGTCCCATGTGGAAGTGTAGATTGAGTTAATTAGACATGCCAAAAACCAAAATGCAGACACGGGTATGGAGGCTATAAAAAAGAAGACAAAAATATCAATAAGGCCCACAATTGAGATTAAGCTACTTACGATATATACGTCTTGCTCCAGTAGCAAAAGTTGCCATAATACTACTGATGTATTTAGCTGCATTTAGTAAATGGACTTTCTCATTCGAGTCTCGGTATCTTCTTAAACATTGCAGTAGTCGCCACAAAGGAGGGAGTGAGGCTAAAGTTGGTGCAACCCACATTTGTGCCATGTTACACTTTCCATCTAAATATAAAAATTAAAGTTAACAGTGTGATGCATAAACTGTGTATTACCCAAATCTACCCAGTTCCATGAATAAGCACAGAAAAAATAAGAAAAGGTCCATAGAGAATAACTTAGACTGTTTAATTCATCAGCAATGAAAAAATCTCTAAATTCGACGGGAAAGCAGAACGATAAGATAATGCGTCCTAGAGTCACGCCAAGCCATTTTCTTGAAGAGCGATACAGAATGTCAAATGGACAAAGCATGATGCCAATCAAAATTAAAAACAGTATCAAAGGGTATAGTTCAGAAGGTATCGTAGGAAAGAACCATTGAGAGAGATCCAGGTACATCACAAAAGAACTGACTAGTAACAGAAGGGCCGGAAGCTCTGCAAATTGATGATAATCGAGGTTTTGCCTGGAATCAAGCTCAAAAATAAACTTGTAATTAATCCTTGAACGATGCCATATTACTAGATTAGCAGAAAAGCCAAGAGAAAACAAGATGGGCAGTAAAAAGCATGCATAAATTTGTAGGTTTGTCAAAAGGTTTGGTGATTGCTTTGCTGTTTTGGGATCGATAGCCAAACAAAAGAACTGAAACAGTAAAGGCATAGCAATTCCTAGGAATAGACCGATTCTAAGAATAGTAGAGTCGTAATCCTACATAAATAATAAGGTTAAATACTAAAGACGTGACCAGATCTTACTTTATCTCTTTCAGGTGTTCGTAATTTTTGCATACCACGTCTACGATGGCCATCAGCAAACTCGGTTATGTACATGGCCTATAAAAGTTGATCAATTTTTACAGAGTTTTTTTTTACCTACCTCTGTTTCTGTAATAAGATAATCAATGCTTGATGAAGTAATCCAATTGTATTTTTTGACATTTTGCATATACAAGTTGCTTGCTTTCCAACCAGCGATTTTATCAAACTTTTTCAAGATCTTTTGGAAGCCAGTTTCATTTAGAGTTTTGTAAGACTTGAGGAAATCCAAGCTACGATAATATTCGGTAATTGCTTTTTTTAATCTATTTCTCGCAACATTGTAACTAATTCTTTGGTCACCTACATAATCAAAATTTGGTGAAAATTCTGATAATGTATATGGCTGTGTATGGGGATCTTGGTGTTTGAACCAGTCATAGAACCGATGATGACCGAAAAATTCAGGAGGAAGAAATTCTTTCTGAACAGGCAACTGATAAATAAACAAATAAATGACAAGTTTCTTCTTTTTCTTCTTGTATAGTATACCCCTATATCCAGTAAATGGTGTCCATACTCGGTAATCAATTGAATTTGCACTTTAAGCGCGTTTAGCTTGAGCTTGGCTTCTCTTTCTTTTTCTATATCATACGTAAGTTTAAATTTTACATGTATGTCTATGTTAGGTTACCATTGTAGAATTGTGTTACTTTATCTAATTCATCATTTAGCGAATGGAAAAACTTTTGTTCTAATGAATTAGCATGAAGCAAGACTTCATCTAATGCGGAAAAAGTAGCCCTTGAAGTATTGAAAGATCCTAAAAATATGCTTATTTGCATTGATGTCAAGCATCGATTTAAAGGTATTACCTTGCCGAGAATGTGGCCGATCATCTGAATTTACGTTGAATTTTGATGACATTTTGCTGATAGTTGATTGTGGTCGCATCAATTCTTGTTGACTAGACCAAAAGCAACTTGCATCATTATCTTCAAATTCTTGAAATACATGAATGAGTTCAGCAGCAGCTTTCTTTTCTTTATATCTTCGATACTGCATTCAGTGAGCACTTGTCTAATTTTATTTTTGTTACCTTTTCAACTTGCTTTAGCTTCTTTTTTAATCCTTTGTAGTTTATATAAGTTTTTCTCCACTCAGGTACACTTTGGTCTTCTAGATACTTTGAAAACTTCATTTAGTAATTTGACATACACAGACAAGCATGAATCAGTCTGTCACTAGAAAAGAGAAAGAAAAGAAAGAAAGAAAAGGCACAGGACCTTGTTATTTATACTAAAATAAAAAAGGCTCCGCACGTGGCATGAATCTCCTTTCTGTTCTTATTGTTCGGCCTTGCTAGTACATGTACACTTTGAAACTTCAATTGTTTGATCGAGAGTAACACAAATGTGCCTACAGTGGACGCGGATTATGCAGGTGACTGCCCCCATTTTTCCATTGGTATTGAAATACCCCTTTCTTGAAATTTATTCACATCCCATTTGTCTTTTTTTTCTCGACAAAAACTGCTCTATATCTTGTCATGACGATCAAGACGGATCGCGCCTTCTATAAGAAAACAAAGGGAAATGCTATTATTAAGCTAGTTCGAGAGCGTAAGAAACAAGGTTTTATTGGTTTATGTTACTCACGCGTTTTTATAGAATATTTGCGCACTGACATACCTTGTTTATCAGAAGCATGTTCTCGCTGTCCTAACGAAGGTCAACAGGCCCTTCTAAGTGTAGCTGCAGACCATTACATTATTCCTGATATTTCGGTATTTCTGTTTCCGTCATTTATCTAAATACAGCAAATGTATCTAAACGTGTTCTATATGATAGGTTATCATGCGATACCTAGAAATTTTAGAGCAGGATGAAATAACGGGAATCATTTTAAGTCAAACTGTTACTATCAACGTAAATTCCTGTTTAATACTTGACAAATATGTACATATTAATAATTTGTTATAGCTTCAACAACATGATAAACACAAAACATATCGAAAACTTCGACAAATAACCAATGATTCGAGAAAGAAAAGCGTCATGTTTTACAATGAAGTTTTTAAAGAAACAAAGATACTACGCTCACCAGACGAGACAGGTGCTAGCCGTGATTGGAAAGCCCTTTGTCAATTGGCTCGTTGGTATGATGCTCACCTACAGCATAAAAAGAAAATCATCTTACTTTCAGAATCACCTCATGATACACCAAACGATGTAAATGTCATGTCAGTCAAGCAATATTTAGACACCTATTGGAGAAAGAACCACTTGTTACAGAACCTTGTTCAAGCATTGGCTGATATTGTCTTAGAAGACAATGATGATGGACGCATCCGAATTACATCAAAGCACTCGAATGGAGAAAGTAACAATAGCGCGGCTGTGGCAGGATATAAAGAGGTACAAACACAAAAAAAAGGTCATGGAGAGGGAGAGGAAGTCATGCTTAGTGTTTCATAGTATAAGCCCATGGACGAATTGGAAGTTGGGATCAAGTCAGCTCGTTATTTCTCAGGTACTTTACGTTGCAGAAAAGATAGTCGAGATCAAGCCTATATAAGCCAGCACGGTAAAGACATTCTGATTATCGGTAACGAAAATAGAAATCGTGCAGGTAAGGAAATTACAGTTTCCTCGGGATCCGTAAATAAATAAATGAACACCTGCGTAGTACACGGAGACATTGTTGTTGTAGAGCTATTGTCAGAGAATGATTGGACAGTACCATCAAATGAAATAGCATTCAGCAGTAGTAATGCAGAAGATGGCAAGTAACAATAAGAAAAAACAAAAGTGCTTATTCGTCAACTATTTAGAATATGAAGAAGATAGATTTGTCAGTGGCATTTCATCAAACCAACCTACTGGCAGAGTCGTTGGTATTCTTAATCGTAACTGGCGATCTTATGTTACTACGATTCAGGAAGATAGTGTGGAAACCGGAGGCTCTATTCATTTAGCAATTCCTTTGGATCCTGTTATTCCAAAAATTAGAATAAGATATCATGATGTGAAGATGATTGAAAAACAACGTATTGTTGTTCGAATAGACAATTGGTATGTATTTATGGTAGTGATTTAACAGTGGCTCACAAATTCAAAAAAAGGCCAATCTCTTCTCAATATCCAAATGGTCATTTTGTACGATCTTTAGGTCCAATTCATCAATTAGACACTGAAGTATCTGCCATTTTGGTAGAACATTCCATCTCTGTATCCCAAGCTACTCAAGGTTTTAGTGAAGCGTCTTTAAATGAGATGCCAATAGATACGCCTCAACAACCATGGAGACCATCAAAGGTATGTGTACGTACATTTATACATTATATAACTATTGTTTAGGACGAGATTGAAAGGAGAAGAGATTTGAGGAACCTCACGGTTTTTAGTATTGATCCTCCTAATTGTCAAGATATTGATGGTAAAAATCAACTCTATTGTTCAATCTCACTCAAATAATCAAAATAGATGCACTTTCTGTAAAAGAACTTGATAATGATAGAATTGAACTTGGTGTACATATTGCAGATGTGAGCTATTTCGTAAAAGAAAATTATATGACTGATCTCGAAGCAAGATCAAGGTAAATATTACAAAAAAAAAAAAAAAAAAAAGAAACAAGCATCATGACATATGTGCATTATAGAGGTACTACGGTTTATTTGGCTGATCGAAGATTCGATATGCTTCCTTCGGTCCTAAGTGAACGAGTTTGTTCTCTCCGACATAAGGTTGATCGTTATGCCGTTTCAGTTATTTGGACTATGGATAAAAATCACAATGTGATAGACACTTGGTTTGGTAGAACTATCATCAAGTCAAGTTGTGAAATGGAATATGAGCAAGCACAACAACTGCTTGATGGAAAACAGACGGCTACAGGTTTAGGTTTGTTACATTTGCATTGAAATTCATGATACTTACTGCTCTAGACTCCTCCTTATGCAAAAAACTGAAGCCAAGTGTAATCAAGCTTGCACAAGTACTTCGTGTGATTAGAGTATGAGATACTGCATAGAATATAGATGGACTGATTGTATCCATTTTTATAGAAAAGAAGATTAGCAAAAGGTGCCTTGGAATTAGAAGGTTCAGAAGTCAAGTTCAAAATCACAGATAAACATCAAATTACAGATATCAATATCCTTTTTTTAATTGTTCATAGTCATCATTGTGATTATATTGATACCATGTTTCCTTAACATATTTCCTTTTTTTTTTACTTCCCAAAGATAGTATGGAAATTCACGGACTGGTGGCAGAAGCAATGATTCTAGCAAATGCTTCAGTGGGCAAAAGAATATATGATGGATTTAAAGACACAGCTATTCTTAGACACCACCCTCCTCCTTCAGCAAAACAGTTTGAGAGGCTAGTCAAAGCAGCAAAAAGCAGAGTAAGAAAAGCATGGCTTACAATCAAGCTATAATATTGATCTATAAAACGTAGGGGTTTTCAGTTGATTTTTCATCAAACAAAGCACTATCCAAATCATTGGAAGAAATCACCCATGGATGCAAAGACAATGTAGAGATTGCAAGATTACTCAAGACAATGGCAACAATTGCTATGAATGAAGCGGGCTATATATCTTCTGGTCATTATCCTGTTAATGAATACTATCATTATGGTCTTGCTCTCGAATTCTATACTCATTTTACAGTAAGTTTTGTAGAGTTTGCTTCATATGGCCCATCTGGTTATATTTTATAGTCACCTATTCGTCGATATGCAGATATTATTGCACATAGACAATTGCTCATGTGTGTTCAAGATCCAACAACAGTCAAAGATGCTCAAGAGCGTGGTTCTGTCATGTTCAAGGATAGAACTATTTCTGACATCTGTGATAATTTGAACCACAAGTCAAGAGAGTCCAAGTTTGCTCAAAGAGTAAATGTTTTATTCATGTCAATTTGATGGCTAATATTCTTGATTATAGGATTCTACTGAACTATTTCAAAGTCTGTATGTGCTTCAAAACGTAAGGACCCAATATATAAAAAGGGGACCAATTAACCAATTCTTTTGATAGACTACGGACGAAACTCCTCTAATAGAAACTGGTGTTATTTCAGAGATCAGATCGAATGGCTTTTATGTCTTTGTGTCAAGGTGATTGAATAATCTTTTTTTTTTAATTTATCTTATTGATTGTCATATAGGCTTGGATTAAAGGGCCCTGTTTATCTCAAAAAAAGAGATGGCAAACCTCATGTGCCTCTTTCTTTGATCTCTAGCAAAAGCTCAATGGGTAAATGAATACTAAAACAAAAAACAAAAGAGCACTCATGTGTTTTATAGATGAAGATGAAAGTATACCTAACTGTAGTATTGAGGTCAATATGCCTACCAATATCAAGGTTGTTTCCGCTGATTTGCCTCACCCTATTGATTTCAATCTGTTTGATCGAGTTCGAGTCTCACTTAAGCTTCGTAAATCGCATGCTCATCGCCATATGGTCTATATGACACTTGTGGACTTTGATCATGCTGAAGTCCATAACAAGGAAACAGTCCTACCAAACCGCTTAACAAACGCAGAATTGATCCAGGCCATTGAAAAAAAAGAAGAAGCATCCAAATTGAATGAGGCAAACAAAAAGCCTAGCAGTAGAAAAAAGAAACAAGCTTCATCTTCCATGTATGATGTGCTGGAAAAGTTTAGGAGGATGTCCATTATTCAAGCCACTCAAGCTGCAGAATAATAATAATAACAATAATAAAAAATGCTGAGCCATTTTATCGTGTGACTCAAACGATTATTTTCTCTTTCTTTTCTTTATGGATAATGTATCTCAAGAAAACACTTTTGATGTAGACAAGTTCAATGCGCTGGTTACTCAGCTTTCTATACAAAAGAAGAACAAGTTCTACCAGTTATTTTCAATCTTGATGCCCTATCTGAAGTTAGAAGATTTAGTATCATGCTCTTTATTAAATCATGCGTTTCATGAAAAAGCAACAGCAGCTCTATGGAAAGAGCCCAATTTCAAGCGACTATCACATATTCACGACGAGGTTTATATGTTCAACAAGTTTATTTCACGCTTGTGTCAAGTAAGACAAAGTACAGCATCTCATGTAGTCAAAATTGATATCGCTAGTATGGAAGAAGACCTCTATCATCGAGTGGATTCGAATTTTTTTCGAGTTCTAGTCCAGTCTTGTTCTAAAGGACTCTGTGTGCTTAATCTGTCTAAAACAAGTTTTTTTAGCCAAAAATCATTACCCAAAGCTGAATGGAGTTTGCCTTATCTCACTTGTTTGAACCTTTCTTATTGTTCGCAGGTGAATGATAATGTGCTTGTACAAATAGCTCGTGGATGTCGTCAATTGAGGCAAGTTCGTTTGGATGGTTTGACAAGACATAAAGGAAATGGTTTGGCGGGGTTTGCTGCTGAATGTGACCAGCTTGAATCTGTTTCTGTGCAATATAATACAGCACTTGAAGATCAAGCAATTGTAGCACTTGCAAAATTCAGACATATTCGACTGCTTGAGCTTGATATGACTGGCTGTACTAAACTAACTTCAACTGGCTTTGAATTGCTTGCTCGTTATGCAGCTCATTTAAAGTACCTATCGTTAGCACAGACAGCATGTCACATGCAAGTCTTGCGCAAATTTACTTGTATCTATCAACATACTTTATCTCTGGATATATCTTTATTGAAATCATGTACGCGCAAAGAGCTTGCAGGATGGATTTCGCAGTCTTGTTTTCAAAAGCTTGTTGATCTGATAATGGATACAACAACAGCCATTGAGATTGTCAAATTATCAAAAGATCAGCTTATAAATACAAGTGCATATCAAGTGGTTCATCTTACATTAAAGCAATTGCCCGAGCACACGCCCATGACTTTCTTGTACCAACTGATACACCTGTTTTCTCACCTGAAGCATGTTAAATTTACAAGAGCTTATTTTGAATCCGACTTTTTACTTGGAGTTTATCGTACACCTTCACCAACAGACGAAATATATATCACAGATGCTGAAGTAGAAAGATTCAATATGAAGCAAGACAAGGTCATCGTTACTGTCGTTCGAGAAAGAGAAGATGATATCAATTGTAATCTTTTAAATTGGTAGAATAAAAATTTCCTTTTATATATATATATATATATATTTTAAAGCAATTCGTCTTTACTAAGTTCTGGAGGTGCCATGCTACCCTTTTCAGTGTAACCGACCTCAAAGACATTATCATAGGAAGGAAGCTTGACTAAACTAGGCCATTGTACAAAATCATCGCCATGTTTAAGGGCAAAACGAACACCTGAGATCAAAACAGAAACCCAAAAGAGAAGCAAGAGGAAATAAGCAGCATATGACTTGAAGCCGGAATAACTTGGATGGAGAATGTTGGTCAAGAGCATAAAGAGAGCAAATGCTAAAATGTAAGGGACCTATGCATATAGTATTAAACAAAAAAAAATGGCTTAAGTGTCTACTTACAACACGAACACGAAGAGGCTTTTCAGTATAAGCAGCTTTCTGAGCACTAGCAGGTTGGTCTTGTTGAATATTGAAATTACCAAGAATTAAATCAAAAGAATCCTGACGATTGCCGTCTAAGAAGTTGTTCTTTACATAACGAGTAATCGAGTTTTGCAAGTCTTTTAATGCGCCAGCCTTGGTACGTTGACCAGTTCGAGTAAAGTCAGTTTTTAAAGCACCAGTACCAGAATATACACAACTGACACCATCAGCATTATCAGCCCAGACTACCGCTGTATTAGTATTGATAGATTTCTATTGTTCATTACCGTTTCTATAGCTGTGCATAAAGTTTTCTTGATCTTCTAGTTTCTGACTAGGTTCCAAAATACCAATTTCACGCAATTGGAGAGTCAAGACATATCTAGCAAGTGTGCTTTGTACGACATTCGTACGATCCAAACAGTCCATACAGTTGGAACGAACAACAGATGTCTGTGTCTTTTTCAAGTTCTTATCAGCAACATCATAACAAGTATAACTAGAGACATAGAGTGAGTACATATACTAGCATGGTGTTGATTTACCTTTGTTCTGCCAATTTGTCTTTGAGTTGATCAACCAACAGTTGAATACGATGCCATCGCATTTTAGAACACTCAGAATGGAAATCAAAATGTGTATAATAGATGCGAGGGTCATTCAGTTGTTCTACAGTGCGAGCATAAGCTTGTCCCATAGGAAGTTCATATCCCTTTTTGTTAATCAAATTAACCAAGATTTGAGGACCATAAATACGGATTTGTTCATCAAAATGAGCACGGGCAGCGGCCAACTAAGTTGATCTATTTTAACTTTTTTTTTTTTTTTTTTTTTTTTTTTTTTTTTTTTTTAGATGAAGACTAATACATACACTCTTTCTGGTTTCACCAATCCAAAGTCGAGGTGTGTATTTGAGGTTGATGACTTGTGCCCAATACACAGGAATAGAACCTCTTGTTTGGACATAAGACAAGACAGACTGTTGATACAAGACAATTTGCTCGGTTTCCACAAAGTTAGAAACATGGCCTTGATCATCAATACCACGGGAAAAGTAACGTGTGCCTGGACGATGTCTACTTCTACGCGTAATTAAGCCCCAAACAAATTTTTTGTTGTTTATCTCAACATTCTCTAATTCAACAACTAGACATCCAATAAATCGTACGTTAACAACCAAAGCGCTACTTACATCCTTGCATGACAGGTAGAATAAAATCAGAGGCATCAATATCAGCATCCATCAATTTAGAGCATATAAACTTGTTCCAAAAAAAACGCTCATCTGCCTGAAATAAATAAATAAATAAACAAATCCAATGCAGATGAAGCCCATTTAACATACTCGCTTAAATGAAGGCTCAGATAACTTTTCTGGACTGAATTGAGCTTGTCTCTGAACAGATTGAGTAAGATCGTAGTCATAAGAAAAGTAAAATGTGTTATTCTTGAGGTGCTGTTCTAACAAATTGACAAAGTTTTGTTCTTGGGCTCTCTATTTCATGCATTACTATCAAGATATTTATATCTCCTTATAAACCATACCTGTTCTTCGGTCAAATTGTTCAAGTTATGAGGTAAAGGAAGAATCTGAAAAGCAGCAACACGATAAATAGCTTTATCTTGAATAAAACCAACTTGTTCACGCTTTGTAATAGTTAACAAATAGTCACCTAAACAAGATAAGCCCTCAACTCTTGCTCAGTTGTTTATCGTTTTTTTACCTGCCAAGAGTTTGATAAAGCCTAAAACACCACAGATATCTAAAGTAACTTCTTGCTCAGTAGCAGAAGGAACAGCATCTACGATCGATAGTCAATACCAGAACAAACTCTTTATAGATGAGTACCTGATAATTCTAAAAGACCAGTATCACGATGAACAATCAAGTTGACACCTGA
Source organism: Gilbertella persicaria (assembly GCF_025201335.1). Classification (NCBI taxonomy): domain Eukaryota; kingdom Fungi; phylum Mucoromycota; class Mucoromycetes; order Mucorales; family Choanephoraceae; genus Gilbertella; species Gilbertella persicaria. The sequence goes on from NW_026251968.1 coordinate 11,573, forward strand.
TTCAGGTGAAATCACATATACTCTATTGGTAACGTAACTAAGAAAAGACAGTATATGAGCAAGCTTCTTAAGGATGACAAATACCCACAGTTTTAATTCTCTATACATGATGGTGTTGAAGAAAGAAAAATTAAACTTTTTTTTTTTGCACAAATTATCATGTGCATTCACTTTAAAATTAGAACCAAACAAATTGAACTTTTTGCTGAGAACTGTATAAAGACACAGCGATATGGCTTTGGTGCAGTAACAAAAGTTCTGGATCTTTGCTTTTTGAATTTAGTGGTGTAAAGATTGCAGCAAATTTGCTGCTAAAATATTGAGCAAACACGTAAAAACGTTTATGAGGTTTTTAGCTTATAGCTTACCATCTTTATAGTGCGATTGGTAAGCAGACACTTTGATAAAAAACCAAAGCTTTTGGCACACATTTCGAGTCTTTAAGCTGGTTGGTAGCTCTATTTTCTGTCTTGTAGCGTCAAAAAGAACCTCAAAGAGTTGCCAGCTTGATGATTTTTACCAGTAGCACCCTTTGGCCTTGAAAGATATTTGGCTTTTTTTTGTCTAAAAGTACCCTGTATGTTAGCAAATACTATCTGTGGGTATCTAGAGCAATTATGCGTATATAGTCGGGTTTTATGCTACCTTTGTGTATGACTTGACAATTTTGTGTATTTGTTTATTCGTTTAATAGACCACTGATTAAACTAATGCATTTGGTCCAGAATGTCATTTATACAATTCATTGAAATCAAAGATTTCTCGAAATTGAAGGATATTAACTCATTAAATCAATAACTTGTGAAAAGCATCTTCTCTTTTGTTGGCTGATACTCCTACTTTGAGTATTATGTTTATTGAGATTTATATATATATATATATATATATATATATTCATAAGGATGACTGTAGATTTGGTATAGGTATGCTTTCGTAGAGATTCGAATGAGATAAGAGATTTTTTTTCTCTAATGCATAGCATTGGTATTCGGATATGTTGCTTTCTCACAAGCAGACATAATTTGTAATGTTTAGCACAGAAGAAAGAGCCTATAAAAATGCTGATCTTATCATTATATGGTCTTACGCTTCAAAAAACGAGAATTTTTTTTTAAAAGAAACTGATGATAGAACTATAGGTGATATCATTCATGCGTGATGTTATTTATTGAACCATGATACACATTCGACAGTTCTTAGCAATAAAATAGTGTGTCTGTTTATTGGTTTACTAAAAATACTACATACTTATATTTACATGCATCGAGAAAATATAATTGCTTTATAAGCTAAGCAAAGTAACTCATTTTTCTGTAACTTCATTCTCATGATGACTAAAGTTCAAATGCGGGCCATGAGACGACAATTGGCTTAGAATGTCGGCAGCAGTGATCACGCCCAAAAGACCTAACTCTAGTTCAGCATCAATAGTTGTAGGAACACTACTGGTAGAATGGATCGTTCCTTCTTCAATTCGTTGGTCCATCGATGCAGTAGACACGAATTGAGAGTTAGAGAAACTGTAGCATACATGGCAACGACGGCTGAACAATTGCTTCATCATACATGAAATACTCTTTTTGTGCTTCTTTAATGCGGCTTCTTTGATTGATGCAGCTTCACGTGCCTTTTCAGCTCGCTCTTCTCCGTTCTTTCTAACATCGCCCTCTGTACGATAGATCAACATGACTTGACTCTTGCTATTACAGCTATAGTTTAGTTTTGAAAAAATCATAAAGTACGTATGTATACCTTTTGTCTTTTAATAGCTGGCTCATCACTTCAATCATGGTTGTTCTTGAAGAGCTTGTCAAGAAAGAATTTAGCTTCATATTACCAATAGGCTCCGTCAAGTCTTGTCCTTGCATAACAATAAATTGCTAAAATCAAGTGTTATTTCTTTTTTTGTTGATCAATAAACTACATTACTTTTAGATCTAATACACCTTGAATTTGATAATCATCTTGAGCTTGAGTAATTTGTTCCTTGGTATCTTTGACATAGACATAAATATGCGAATATCCATCTCTGATGTATTGAGATGCCTTTTCAAAACTGACCACGGTATCTGAAGGCAGCATCAACATGTTGCTTGTGGGAGAGACAAATTGGCTGACAGGTCTGATTTGCATCGACAGTACGTTTTGTACAAAATTGACAGTTTCATGCTTCAAGACTCCTTCATCATGCTTCGTTTCATCATGAAGTTCAACCAATGCACCAAGTTCTAGACGGTATATGCATCAATATTGAATGTATACTTTTTTTTACAAATAAAATACCTGGAATATTGTAAGTAAAACCAGTATGTGTACCTAACAAATGATCCAAAAATTTGGCAATTGGCCAAGAGATAATGAACCAGATACCAATCAGAACTTTAACAGGAACAGCAAACATGGCACCAATCTTGAGCCCATGCTTTGAAAAAATGGCTTGGGGTATAATTTCAGCAAACAACACTAAAAGAGCAGTAGAGACGATCACAGAGATGAAACCTAAAAAAAACAAATAAATGAATATGCAAATCCATCTACTGAAGCAAAAGTTACCTTTGCTAAAGATACTGTCAAACAAGATAGGTAATGTTTCGTTTATAACAGTGTTTGTCAAGAGCAAGGTAGCCAAGAGAATATGGCCATTTTTACGAATGGGAATAATGCGAGAAGCATAATATTGCTGCTGAGGAGTACCAGCAAGTTTTAAGATTGAAAGATTAGTTGTATCCAAAGACATCTAAAATCATTGTTAGTCGCTCAAAGCAATAGTTAGTATGAATTACCAAGCCTAAAGTAAGACCTATATATGTCAAATGATTAGTTATGCGCAGGTATATGCAGCCATTGAATAGTAGTAAAAAAAAAAAAAGATACATACCAGCTACAATACCACTGAGAACCACAAGGCCTAGGATTGCAATAATTTGACCCCAAAACTCCCCAGAAGTGGGATCAACAGCATGTTCTTCTTCTTCTTCAGCAGACACATGATTGATCAAGCTTGAAAACAAAAAGATTAAAGAAACAATCTTTGCTTTTTGAGATTGTTCTAATAGCATTCCAAAAATCAACAAGAAAGACAACAAAAGGTACGAGAGGAAGGTTTTGAGAAATGTAGAAATAAAGGAAAGAGAAGAAGAGGAAAGAGCTTAAAAAACAAAAGAAAGGTTTACTATATATATATATATATATATAGAATATTCAATTGATCTTCTTACCGGCAACTTTCTCCCTTCTTTCCCTATGTGGTTTATGTTTTATACAATGAATGACCCTATGTATCTTTGTATAATATTTGCACAAGGACACGGACTCCTATGAATAATAGCAAATTGCTCCGGACCGAATTCAATAATGTTGATGCAATTCAAACCACAATACAAAAAAAAAAAGACAAAACACAATTCGATAACCAATATTATGGCTTTGTTGTGCTTCCTCTTTGAAATCTGTATTCTTTCAAATAAACTCTTTTTTAAAAAAAGAAATTATTAAATTTTATAGATACTCTTTGACAACAATTGAGCGAACCGAGATTTATGGTTGTTGTTTGCCTTAAAGTTAAGTTTCTCTCTAATACGAATGAATTGATTTCAATAAGGACTACCGATGCTGGAATTGCCGACAAATATTAAAATAAAACAAAAAAGACTCATTGACAGTCTCTGTGTGCCTTGATGGCAAAAAAGAACCACAAACAGAGAAAAGTATCACGACAACACGTCGTATAAAACCAGTTTCTCTATAAGATTAGGCACTGCCAAAATTATTAGAAACTTTTGTATCGCGCAACAGCAAGAAAACAAAAAATTCAATATCTCACGTTGATCTCGAGAACATATAATATTCGTCTGATTTGATCATATTATACCATTTAAAATGATTCATATAAAGTAATCATCCTTGTCTTACTGAATCCAGTTAGTGTTGGCCACGATACAAATATTAAAATCATAGAATATATGCCATTTATCTACAAGATAAAAAAAAGGAATCTTCTAGTCTCTTAAACAGATCCCCTCAGTCTTGTTGCTTCGAAAAAGTCCTACAGCAATTGCCGAGTGTCAATAGAAAACAGCGTTTTTGATTGACCAACTGGCGAATTGACAACGAAAGGCATATTTCAGGGTAATGAAACCGGCAAAATAATCTATAGTTGGTGCAAGATATCTTTTTAATTCTCTCAATTCATATCAACCTTGAATCTCCCTTTTTTTGTCAGTGTAGTAAATTGCATAATTCTGTTTACGAAATCATACAGAACCAAAAAAAAAAAAAAGTATATTTGGGTTTACAAAAAGGGGAGAAAAGATGTGTTAGTACAGATTATAACACTTAAAACTTGGTATTTTAGCACCATATGCCGCATTCCTCAAACAAAACAACAAATGTCTATCATTTAATCACTGATATTTTAACTGTGAAATTGAAACTGCTACTGACTCCACAGACATGGGCTGTCGTTCTAGTTTATCAATTCTTCCTCCTTCTTTGGACTCGATTTCAACCCGCGTCAAGAAAGATTTGTATTGTTCAATAATGCTTGTCTAAAGAAGGTCAGTAAGAACCAAGTCTGCGTCTGTATACCTCTATTGGTTTCATCAGGATTTGTTCCATTTTGGCATCATTTACATATTCTTTCAGTTTTCGTGTAACAAACCTAATTCGTTCTTCTACAGCTTCCATAAACTGATCAACAGCTTCATGTACATTGTCTATCATTCATGATGAGATCATACGTCTCAACCTACAAGTTACTTGCCTTGACCCAGTCTTTGTATGGAAAAATCACCACCCTCAGAGGATTGTAGTGATATTTCTGGAGGCAAGATAGTTGAAAGCTATACAGATTTGTTTAGAGGATCTACAAGTCATTCATGCATACATACTTTGATAAGAAATGCAGTCAGAGGTTCCACTGAACTGTCGACACAATTGTTGATGAATTTTTCACACACATTCTTGATTTGAAAGTCTATTTCTCTTCGAGAATCTAAACTCACTTCTACCACGCGAGGCATACCACGTTGTGCTAAACCAATCAGTGCATTTGGATTGAACAACAGTGATTTCTGTTGCTGGAAAGACGATAAAGAATCTAATATGATGCTATGTGAGTCTTTTATTGCTCATTTTTCTTTCTTACCTGTGACATGAGAAAAGTCCAAAGTTTTGCCTGCATGAACCAAATTGGCTTCAAAAGGAGCGAGTTGTTCTTTCAATACTAACAAGTTTTTAATCAAGAATAGTTCGCTATCCAGACGAGACTGTAGTGCAGTTTAGTTGTGATATAGACCTTGGTAATGGTAATTACCTTGAGTGTAAGTACAGTCTCACTTGCTTTCAACAGTGAATCATTGCATAAAGAAACGGCTTCTTGTGCTAAATCCTCAAATACACTCGTCTATGTTACCAAGGTAAATCAACTTATCAAGAGCAACATAAGATTACCTGAACAGAGCGATACAGTTTTGAAAGAAGCCAAAGTGTCTTTTGTAATGTTGGAAACCAACCACTCGAACTATCGTTGCCTTCGCTTAGAAGGTTGGATCGATTGGATTGGATGGATTGTGTATCAGAGGCATCTTCACTCGTAACAGCAAGTGTAGCAGTTGTGGAGACATTTGGATCCAAGACAACAGAAGTCTTCTTGTCTTCTTCTGTTTTAGGCTTAGAACGTACTATTTCGAAATCTTGAGGTTTTGTTTGATAGTTTTGAATATCACTCTGTATAAACATCTGGGCACGGAAGACAAGTCTGGCTTGAGTATCTTCTAAAATGTTTTGAATCAAATGGCCAAATTTAACTTCATTTCTATCGTCTATGATGCCCACCACTAACATCCATTATGAGTTGTTTATAGTATGCTTATAGACTTACCAAAGTCATTTTCATCTTGCATGACATACATCAGAAATACATTGCATAGTTCTGAAAGTGTACCAATATCGTTTTCATGAATAATACGTGGCCGAAGATAATCATAGAGATGACTTGTAAGCAAATCTAGATAATGACTATAGAACAGGATATTGAACACAAGTTGTAATACGCTTGGACTTACTATAGCTCTTGCTCTCCAGACAAATGAAAGAAATTATAAAACAAATTGAATTCATCAGAACAAAGACTCATCATAAAAGCACAGCCATTTTTAGCCTATACATAAAACAAGGTTAGAAGTATATTACAAACCAATCATACTGACAAATCCCAACAAGTCCTTGTCATTAGGATTCAGTTGTTGTATCTTTTTCGAGATCAAAGGACTAAGCAATTGTTGTCTTGTCTGGAAATAAGCGTATAGCATGTCTTCATACAATGATTGATATTCTTTATGCTCATGTCTTTTATCGACTTGGGTTGTTAATGATTTAATTGTCGATGCCATGGTTTTGAACTTGACATAGTACATGGTCAGTTGTTTACCAATAGTTGTTTCTTTTGCATTGACTTGTTTGTATGCATCGTATCCCAATGTCTTAATGGTAGAGACTACATACATCTTAATGAGTGTAATGCCTCGAGTCATACATTGACGAAAACGCATAAGATAGAGTTCAGAATCTCGGTAATCACGCTGAATCAAATAAGTCTAGAGTCAATACAAATAAGCTTACATGTTGTTGCATGTACTCTATACATTCATCTAGTTTCCCAAGCATAGGTATAAATTCAGAATTTAGACAGATATCATCTCCTGGAGAATTAAACAGTTTGGCAATGGGTTCCAATTGATTAAAATAAGCCAATCGACTTGCTAATCCATCTGCAAGTTGAGTCAAACGATCTTGTTCCTCTAACAATGTCTCGCAAGCAGTCTGAACAGAGCGAGTACGACTGTCTACAAATGCATAATCCTTCTCTGACTCATGAAACAATTGTCGTGTTGCCTCTAAATCAGTCAAAAAATCATCGCAAGCCTTTTGATACATTTCAACAATCAATACATGGTTTCGGTAGACATCTTCTTGTCCCTTTTCCATTTCGGATTCCACTCGAGCAAACCAATCAAAGAATTCCTGCAACGTCTCGATAGGTTTCTCGCTTCCGATTTCGTTGGCTACATGCTTTTCTGCTGCTGAGTCTGCTGCTGAAGCTTCGGCTAATAAGTCTGCTGTTGAAAGTGTTCGAGTGAGTGAAGCACCCAAGAGCCGCGATGCCAATACATGAGGATTAAGAGGACTCGATGCCGGTTGATCTGGTGTTAGACCTCCTGAACTTAACGTATGACTCAGGACAGGTGAAGCTAAGAGTTTATCTCCAAAGTACTACTTTATAAGTATTGTGTTTGTCTTTGATAAAAGACATACCCAGTTGGAAGGAAGTGGTAGTTCCGAGCAAGCGTCTTGTAAGTCATAGACACTTTGATTTTCTTTTTCTGTTAGTTTTGTCTTTTCTTCCCACTCTTCAAGCGAAACACCACGCGTTACTCTTGCCATAATTCAAATGAATAAATAAATAAAAAAGAAACAACAAAATTGTCGGAGCAATGAATCATGCTGCTTGATTTGGATCCTTTAAAAAAAAAAAAGACAAGCCTTATGATGGGCAGAGTGAAGAATGGTTCGTTTGGCATATATGCATTGCCCTGAAATGACGAACAGAGGACGTTATCGTGTAACAGTAACCAAAAACCTTATGCTACAATAAATCATACTTTAATTTGGAATGTAAACAAGCTTCTGAAAGAAATGCCATAGTCATGATTAGAATAAGGTATATAAACCCATACTTTATTCTTTATTCGCTCATCATGATGCTTTTCACTGCTTATTTTGCCTTGATCCTTGGATTTGCCTCGGCCACAACAGAGTTAGAACGTAGAGCAGAAACAGGAGAAAGTTTGATGATCTATGGCTACAATCCTCCACGTATCAATCCTGATTTCTGTAAGGGTTTCCGTATTGATGCTCCTGTTGCTCCTGGTCTTGCACTCGAAGCTGGCTCAATTCAACAACTCAAATGGACTGTAGACGAAGACCTTGATTTTTCTCCTGATATTATTACCCGTATTCGTGTCATGAATTCTACACAGCACAACCAATATGTTGTGGGTGAAAATATCAGTAAGTAGTTCATGTAGAATGTATCTATGGCTCATACGATCATGTAGCTCTTTTTACTGAGGGTAATTCTGGTTCTGTTGCTTTCCCTCTCAAAGTAGACGATGTTACAGGTCTTTATCATTACCGTATCATGGTCAACTACATTGGTAGACATCCTCACTGTGTGTATGAATCAGTGCCCTTTATGGTTGTACAGAATCCTTTCAGAAAGTACATTGGGGCTGGTCCTGCTAAAGTATTAGTAGATCCTACTTATACACTTTATGATCTCAATACCGTGATAATCGACCAATTCGGTAATACTATTAGTTAAATAAAGCCCTTGATTGAAAACATAAGAGATAACAAGGAGAACCTGTAAAAGAGAGAGAAAGTTGCACTTGTAGGTCAAAATTAGTCCGAGACAGTGTCTTCTTTCTTTTTTCTCTCTCTCTTTTTTTCTTGTATATAGACTATGTCGCCTGAATACGACGACACTAGCAGCTCTGCAAGACAATTGCAGCGTAGAGCTTCCCTTGTAGCTGCTGTCAATGAAGTGCTGCCTCCTCCTGTTCATTTTGAATCACTCCGTGTTTCTGATGATCAACTCAAGACATACACAAATAAACATGTTAAAAAGTTTTATCAGGTATATACGTTGTATTGATTCATGGTTTATACTGATAGTGAATAGCATCAAAATGACATGATTTCTAAATTTACTCAAGTAGATCGAGTCATTGATTCTATTAAGAGAGGCGAAATACCTCTTTCTCAATCAGCCTATGGTAGTATTCCTAGAGATGAAGAGCATGGTCTCCTTCAAGACGAAACAGGTGCTCCTAAGCCTATGGATGTCAGTGCTGCTCAACCTTTACTTAGTCGCTCAAGTTCACCTGATCTCGATACTAAAAAGTCCCCCATGTGGATAATTCATTTAGCCATCAACCTATCCTTCTTTGCCAATGTAGCCTTATTTCTTACCAAGATTATTCTTGCATGGTATTCTGGCTCGATGGCCTTACTCGCCTCTGCCTTTGAAAGCTTTTTAGATATTGTCAGTAATGCTATCATCTTCTTTACAGTCAGAATCATTCGACAGAAGGACTACTATACGTATCCTGTAGGCAAATCACGTATGGAACCCTTGGGTATCATTGTATTTGCTGTTGTAATCACCACATCCTTTTCACAAGTCTTGATTAGCTCCATAGAGAAGTTGACTTCAGGTGAAGCTACCGAACAGATTGATTTGAGTATGCAGGCCTTGATTATTTTGGGAGTCAATGTGGCTGTCAAAGCAGTCCTTTGGGTTTGGTGTGCTTCCGTCAAGGGAAGTTCAAGTGTCGAAGCATTGGCTTATGACCATGAAAATGATGTGGTGTTCACTATCTCAAGTACTTTGTTCCCTGTTGTAGGCAACTATATGGAATGGGGATGGCTGGATCCATTAGGTGCCATCTTGTTGTCTATCTATATTATTTATGAATGGATGGGGGTCTTGCTTGAGAACATTCGTCGATTGACTGGACAAGCAGCTAGTGCGGACGACCTTAAACAATTGACTTACATGGCCTACCGTTTCTCTAAAAAGATTCAAGCTGTAGATACTGTCAGAGCTTATTATATTGGAGATCGTTTGTTGGTCGAAATTGACATTATCTTGCCTCCCGACTGTCCCTTAAGAGAAGCTCATGATGTAGGGGAAGCATTGCAAGACGCTTTAGAATTACTAGAGAATGTAGAAAGAGCCTTTGTTCATCTTGACTATAGTGCAGAACATGACATTGAACATAGAAGAGTAGTCGATGATGTTGGCTTTAATCCCTAACTCTTTATTAAACTATTATTTCTTAAGATAAGCTTGGCACTTCTTTTTTAATTGAGCAGCTGTTTGTTGGTATATGTTCAATTCTTTATCCCAAAACATGGCCTTGTAATCATCACCATGCTTGTTGATCAGTTTTTGAACCCAATCCAATTCATATTCTGATTGATACTTTTCGTGATGAACTGCATTAGCAGCATGGGCTTCTAATTGTCGAACAACGTCTGTCTTGGCTTCTACTGGAGCCACTTCAGCATCCAAAATTTCATCGTGTGTCTTCTTTTCACCCACAATAATACGGACCACATTGCCTTCTTCATCACGCTGAATCAAACCTTCCCCGGGATTCAAGGTCTTTTTTAATTCTTCAATCTCTTCTTCTGTCAAATCTTTTAGTTCTTTAGGTTCTGTTTCTTCTGTCTCAGCTTGCTTTTCGTCGGGAAGGATCTTTTCTTTACCACCCGTCTCTCCATTCAAAGAAGTTAATAAACCAAGCTTAGCATAGCTAATCAGGTTAGTTTTGAGTTTGATGAGACTATCTTACTTTTGTTTAAGTGTCAATTTTTTATCCCAGTTCTTTTTGATGATGGGATTGCCCTATAAAAAAAATATAGATCAGTCCATCGATCCAGCTTGATCTCAGGTGGATCACTTACATGAATAGTCACTCTCTTTTTGTGTCTATCGGCTGTACGTCTTGTGTTTTTGTTGGTTCTTCTAGCAGCTTTCTTTTGACGAACGGTACCCATGGATGATTAGTAGTGAAAAAAAAAAAAGAAAACCAGATTCAGAAAAAAAAACAAAAAAAAAAGAAAAAGCTTGACGCTGTGACTTGTTTGTGGCACCCAATCGCATAACTGAAGTTCAGGAGTAAGTAATGTTACGCTTTTCTCTATTTTTTTGATGTTGAAACGACAAAGCATAATAGCATCTATCGGTGTCTTTTGTTTACTAGTGCTTTCAGTGTTGTTTATTTTCACTAAGCAGACAGACCCAACAACAAACAATGTAGTAGAATCGCCTATCATACAACAAGCGAAAGCTGATTTAGAGTATGATAAAATAATCATGTCTTCTATGGGCAATCAGACACAAAGGTAATCTCCTATGCATATGGCATATACTGAGCATATATATAAAAAAAGGGCCGAACTTGGAAGAGCAACATGGAAGGTATATATAGACATAATGTAGTCAATAGAGGCACTTATAGGTTATCTAGTTTCTTCATACAATGGTAGGTCGTTTTCCAGAGAAACCTACTGAACAGGAGCGACAGTCATTACATCAATTCATGATGTTATTCTCTACCTTGTATCCTTGTGGTGATTGGTAAAGTAATACGAAATGCTTTTGACTCGTATTAATGACCATTCTAGTGCACGTCATTTCAACCAATTAATCACAACCTATCCACCACAAACATCGTCTCGATTTGCTGCTTCACAATGGCTATGTGCTATGCATAATAAAGTGAATGAGAGACTGCATAAGCCAATCTTTAATTGCGCTGAAATTGATTCAAAATACCCTTGTGGTTGTGCAGAAACAACCACATGATTTTCTTTCTTTTTTTTTTAAAAAAAATAAAATGAATTTTTACGATAATAAAAAACGACCTTCAGCAGAAGAAATCGCTAGTGATGGTCTACCTAGGAAAAGGTTTATTTCAGAAGAAAGCTTTGCAAAAGATATGGCAGCCATGACACTTGACTCTACAAGTAAAGTAAAGAAACATAGTATACTTATCCTTATCTCTTTAGACAATAATAATAATAATAATAATAATAACGTAATTAGAATCAATAATATAGACCAGTTTTTGGCAGAAGATGAATTTATGCAGACAGACACGGTACAGACTGGACTTCCACTTCAATGGAAACCAGGCGATAAAAAACCGCATATTCCAGACTTTGTCTTAAATCAATCAGAGTAAGGTTTATTTGTATTTTCGAGGATTATTAACCTATAAACTAGATTTACTGATCCAAGAGATAAAGCGGCATTTGAGAAATGTATCAAGTCAACAAAGCATATAGAGGTTTGTTTGTCAATATATATATCAGTTTTATTTATATAGATAATAGATTATCAATAATCCAATATCCTCTATGGATTTAGATTAAAATAAAAGCATGTCATTCACTGTTCTTTTGTCTATTTCTGAATCATAACTTCTTGCTTCCATGTATTCAGTCAAACAACTCATATGGTCATGAAAGTCTAATCATACAGTCAGTATTTATCAAACAAGTGTGAGAGAAAGAAGGTATTTACCTAGACTGGAAGCAGGATTACAGGCACACCGACGAAGAAGGCTTTCTTCAGCAGGACAATGCTGATAAGTACTATGCTTATACCCAATATCATTGAAGAAATGGATTTCATCTTTAGTAAGATAAAGAGCAGCAAAGATAGAATGTACTGGAGCATCTCCCCATCTATGTTGGGTTAGAAATACGTCCTTGTCTATGCTTTTCTTTACCTTTCATAAAAAAAACCTCCTTCATGATCCAAGTATTCAAACAGCTCTTGGTATGCTTCTGTATGCCATAAATCCAATCTTGCAATTTCAAAATTAGTCCAAAAATGACACCCATTGTAAGATTGAGCATCATCTTGAGATAGAAACTTAAAGATACTGTCTGTCACTTTGTTTGGGAAATAAGTTTTTCCTTTGACTGTGGCTTCTCTTGCGAATTGCTTAACTGTTTCCCATAGAGTAGGAATAGTACCCGAATGTTCTTTGAATGAGATATTGAATGCTATTTGTTTAAGATGAGCAAATTAATTCAAACAAATGCGATACTTGCCATATTTCTTTTTGTTTTGCTTCATAAAAAGGAAAGGATCATAATCCAAATCACAAAAGTATCTTACATCAGGTTCTACACGCCAATAGTACTCCAGGTTAAGACTCAAAACAAGCGGGTGTCTCCAAAAGAAACCACTAAAGATACACATAAGCAAGACACGTACACGACTTGCATATTTACCTTTGAAATCGACACATGTGACGATAACTTTCACTCTTACCATAAGGTAAATTCTTCATTATTTCACGCTGATGAGCAGCATGTTCTTGATCAATCCAGTCAGGATATCCCCACATAGATTCATTCACAAACCCATAATGAGTTTTACCAGAAGCAGCATTGGTGGTAAATCTGACAAAGTCTTCTGTAAAAGGTTCTTCATTTAAAAAGATCCAAGGGTAATTGAATTTATGATTGAATCGTTCCTCTAACAATACGGTCAATAACAACAAACATACTTTGATAACATACCAACGTCGTTCATGGACTGCAGCATGCCTATTAATTCTGAATTACGGACCAAGACGATAAAAGCAGCTGCTTGACGTTCTGTTGTGTTGGTAGGAGGAGGCAAATTCACAGAGAGTTCATAAGAAGGAAGGTTAGGCGGCTTAATTGTATAGGAGCTGGGTTGGTCCGCAAAATGAGGATCATAGACAGGTTTATCTTTTGCTTGTAATCTTTGAATGACTTGAAGAATGGAATAAGAACTGGTATCTTTGCGTTTCAAGAGATAAAAAGCAGCACCTAGAAGGTGAACGCCAATCATAATTTGAATGAAAAGGCAAGGATAACGACGTGTTCCTGCCCACATGAAAGTAACAAAGAGAAAGAGGAAAGAAAAAGAAAGCAATCGTTCTTGACGGATTAGTTTATATTAATGTGTAACAAATATGTGCTTTATGCATTCTCCAAAATAATAAAAAAAACAACAATGCGTATTTTGTATATCTTTCTCTTTTTTTTTCCCTTTCTCTTTCACTCTCCTGTTTCTTTACCAGTAAAATATGGTCTTTCTACATGATAACCCTTTCAGTTCTTCAGATCTGAATTCACCCTCCAAGCCTAATTACAAACGTCGTCGTTACTGGAAAATACTGTCTCGTATTTCTCTTGTCACTGCTTTATTATCAGCATGTTACTTTATAGGACGCAGTGTGCATTGGGACACTCTATCTCAAAACTATAGCTTCAACAAAGATGTTGATCTCGCACGATACTTGTGTAACCTGCCTCAAGTGTCAGATCAATCGTTGGAAAAGGACCCTTCTTATTTGTTACTCGAACATCAACGTGCTGAACATCTTAATCAAAAAGAGTCTCCACAACCCGATGTAACCATTCCAGACAGTGTTTGGCGAGATTTGCCTGTGAAGGGAGCATATTACATGGTTGTACGAAACGAGAAATTAACAGAAGCGCGTAGTGTGATTAAGAGCATGGAGGACCATATGAAGAACGGCACTCGTTATCCTTGGGTCTTGTTAAACAATCAACCATTTACAGCTGAATTCCAGAAATACATTAGAAAAGTAGTGACAGCACCAGTCTTTTTTGGTAAAATTGATTTAGAGACCTGGGACTATCCTTACTGGATTGATGTCGACAGAGCTGAATTTATGATGATGGGGCAAGAATTGAACAATGTTCATAAGGGCTCTAGCCTATCTTATCATCAATTGCTAAGATACCATGCTGGCTTCTTCTTCCATCACCCGTTGCTTAGAGATGTTGAATATACATGGCGTGTAGAGCCTGGTGCTGATTACAGCTGTCAAATGGACCAAGATATGTTTTTATTGATGAAGGAACAAAACAAAACCTTAGGTAATTAAGCCATGTAGAGAACATATATTGACTTAATTAGGTTTTGTTATCACCATGCATGAAATGCCGGAATCCATTCCTACGCTCTGGAAAAGAGTCAATGAATTTGTGGAGCGGTTTTCTGATTATATTTTACCAGAGCATGAGACGATTTATCCATGGATCTATGATGAAGATGCCAATGATTATAATACATGTCATTTCTGGACTAACTTCCAGTTAGCCAACCTGTCTTTCTTTCGATCAGAAGCGTATCAACAATACTTTGCTTATCTAGACAGAACAGGCAATTTCTTTTATGAGAGGTAACCTTAATTTATTTGTGCAAAAGAATGGAGTCATTCACCATAAATAGATGGGGAGATGCACCTGTACAAACAATTGCAGCAGCATTGTTTTTGAAAAAGGAACAAATACATTTCTTCAACAATATTGGTTACACACACTCTGTTGCTACGCATTGTCCTTACAATCAAACACTTTTACAACAGTGTAGCTGCGATGTGAACATTAATTTTGGTAAGGATACTTGATATTTGGCTTCTGCTCATTCGTTTTTCTTCTTCTTCTTAGATTTCCATGCAGAGAGCTGTACAAAGAAGTTATTGAAAATAATCGATCCAAAAGCTGTCTCTGGCATGACTAAATTTCTTAAAGCTAAAGATATTCAAGTACCTGGTCAGCGTTAATTAAATAAACACTCTTTATTTGTATTACATTCCTTCGATTGTGCCCTGAGATTCGGGAATGTGATAAATAAAATTCATTCCTGTTTCATATACTATCTATCTTTCTCTTTCTTCTTCCAAGTCAATATGACATTGCATTCTAGACAGCTATGCTCTTCAAGGACCATATTTCGCTTTATGATAGCTGCTGCTGCTCTAATTGGTATAATTTTGATCTATCAATCATCGACAAACGAAAACAAATATTGTAATAATTCAGCCGAATGTTATAACCTCTTGAAAGAAAAGGCTCGGCAATTGAAAGAATCAACAGCAAACAGTCTTGCTGGTTTTGCTCAGCAAGAACCGTTACTTGAACAGTTAAGACAGCAACGAAAAGAACAAGACGAAGCATATGAAGCCATGTATCAAGATCCAGAAAAGATACAAGAAAAGAAAGCCATGGGCGTTTTAATGGAAGAGGTACCAAAAGCTGCTGCTGCTGTGATAGCCAAATCAAAACAAGACTTGGTAGACACAACGGTGGTTTCACCTTCAGCCGAAGAAGAATACAAGGTGTTGACAGACACAAGTTTACCGCGCGTCAAAGCTGCTTTCGTGGTCTTGGTAAGAAATAAGGAGTTGTATGCATTGAGGTCTTCTATGAGATACCTTGAAGATCGCTTTAACCACAAATACCATTACCCTTGGATTTTCTTGAACGAGGAACCTTTTACAGAAGAATTTATCAACATGACTCAAATGATGACAACAGCTAAAGTTCACTATGGCCTTGTTCCTAAAGAACACTGGAGCTATCCCGATTGGATCGATCAAGACTATGCTAAACAATGTAGAGAAGATATGGCTGAACAAAAAATTGTCTATGGCGGTAGTGAGAGTTATAGGCACATGTGTCGTTATCAATCTGGTTTCTTTATGTTACACCCATTGCTCGACAACCTTGATTATTATTGGTAATGTATTTGTATTTATTAAACATTCTTCTTATGCATAATATTTGTAGGCGTGTTGAACCTGGTGTCAAGTTCTCCTGTGATATTGATTATGACCCATTTCGATTGATGCAAGAAAGAGATTTGAAATATGGGTTTACGATTGCATTAAGAGAATATCGAGCAACCATTCCTACTTTATGGAGAACAACAATTGATTTTGCTAAAAGTCATCCTCAATATATTTATCCTCGAACTAGACCAGACAGCTTGTTACGTTTTGTAAGCGATGATAATGGCTGGTCATACAATCTTTGTCATTTCTGGAGTAATTTTGAGGTAAAGAAAAAAAATGAGTTCCTTCAGTTTGTTGATAAAGATTTTTAGATTGCCTCTGTGAAATACATGAGATCAGAAGGATATCAAGCTTATTTCAAATATTTGGATCAACAAGGTGGTTTCTTTTACGAAAGGTAAGCTCAATAGCCAGAGTCTGGTCTAATGATCATATTCAGATGGGGCGATGCGCCAGTGCATTCTATCGCAGTAGCTTTGATGTTGAAAGAAAGTGATGTTCATTGGTTTTATGACATTGGTTATAAGCATGATAATTTTGAACACTGTCCTACTGAAGAGAAATGGTTATTGAATAGTAAATGTTATTGTGATGCTGAGACTTCTTTTGGTAAGATAAAAATCCAAGAAAAAAAACTAATTATGTGTAGACTTCAACCAAGGATCATGTTCATCTTTGTATTTGGATGTAGCTAACAGAACTGCATCAAGTTATATCGTAACTCAGCCAGACAAAGACGATTAGATTATATAAATATTTATTCATCGTTGGAATAGAAAGACAGCGAGCGATTGATTGTGTACAGTAGTACTTTCTTAACATAGTATCGATAATAAAACACTATATGCACGATATACCTCTCTTTCTTTTTTCTTCTTTACATACGGCTAACACCATAAAGATTGCCACCTTCTACCTTGTTATTATAAATAGCAGCAAGACAAAAGCCAATCACAGTACGAGTGTCTCTAGGATCAATAATGCCATCATCTAAAAGACGAGAAGAAGTGTAGTAGGCATCAGATTCAGCTTCTACAGATGCTTGAAACATAGCCTTTCTTTGATTAGCCATCTCTTCATCAATCTCTTGATTTATTCTGTAAAATATGTAAATGATCTATAGATATCACAAATACAAACCTTGCTGCACCTTGACGCATAACAAGATCAAGAACACCAGTCAATTGTTCTGCTCCCATGACAGAACATTTCGAATTAGGCCAAGAGAAAAGAAATCTATCGAGATGGTTTAGTTTTTTGAGTGTATGATATATATGTATTACCTTGGTTCATATGCTCTACCACACATGGCATAATTGCCAGCACCATAACTTGCTCCCATCATAATAGTAATAGCGGGTACTTGTGAATTACTCACAGCATTAATGAAACGAGAACCAGCTTTGATGATGCCTTCTTCTTCATATCGTTTTCCAACCATAAAGCCCGTAATGTTCTGCAAATAGATTAAGGGTGTATTCCTAAAGAAAAAGTAAGTACAAAAAAAGAAAGCATGTCTACAGAAACCTACTTTGTATTACAAAGCTGAATGAACTGAGTTGCTTTGTTTGCTTCTTGAGTGAAAATGACATTGTTATTGGCAAGAATGCCAACAGGAATACCGTGAATAAACGCCCAGCCACAAACTAAATTACCGCCATAATTAGGCTTAAAGGGAGTAAAACGCGAGCCATCTACGATACGAATAATGACTTCGGTAGCATCAAAAGGAATACGAATATTAGCCGAAACAATACCAAGTAACTCCTCTATTATCAATAGCATAAGCATGATTTCAAGTGTGCTGCCATCTTACCAGCTGAATAGTAAGGCTCTTCGTATTGACCTTCTATATGTCGTCTAGGCAAACTGCCTTTTTGTTCCCAATTCAAATTAGCAATCCATTCACGCGCTTTTCTGATCCCATCAAGTTCATTATCGGCCAATTGGTCACTTACACCAGAGATACGGGAATGCATATCAGCACCACCAAGACTTTCAGGATCAGTGACTTCACCTGTAGCCATTTGAACCAAAGGAGGACCGCCCAAGAATACTTGTGCTTGTTTCTATTATATTCGAATTAATTCTTGTTGATAAATGTCTCTCCAGTTTACCTTGATCATGATCACATAATCACTCATGCCTGGCGTATAAGCACCACCAGCTGTTGAGCTGCCAAAAACAACACAACAGGAAGGTATGCCTGCTTTTGAACTATGATTTCATGTTAAGGATAGCGTACCATACATCTACATATATTTACAGTATAGCTTGATTACGGAAACCAGCACCGCCTCGATGAAAGACACGGAATTGCTGTTGCAAATTAGCACCTGCCTATAACAAAAGTTAGAGTTTATCAAATCAATAAAAAAAAACTAGTACAGATTGAACAAAAGTGATGGTAGGTAATCTATTTTGCATAGCAATTTGATGAAGACGACTCCCTTTTAAAGCGGATGTTTCATTCATTGCACCACCTGCCATTGTAGCAACATGGGCAGAAACTAAGCACAAAACACCACTGAGAATTAAGATTAATTCTATGCCAGTCATGTAATTCTAATCTGTACCTGACTAGACCAATGCCTGCCACAATAGATCCACCTAAGAAAATTTGTCAAGGGCCAATAAAGCAGTTAATATGTTATTACCCAATGTTTGGTCGTCTTGATCATAACCAGCAAGTGCACATAACTCCAAGAAAGGTGAATCTTCATCAAGCAACAATTCAATACGTTCACGAGCTTATAAATCGCCACTCAAATGAGTTTCTTTTCTCTGTTTTGTGTGGGAGTATTGTGTTACCAGACATTTGGCCACGCTTTTTATGAAGAGCAATGTGTTTGGCTTTTCCTTCTTCTGTAGCTTCATTTAATCTTTTTTTAGTTGAACAATTAACTCTTGCCACTGCTCAACATTGTTTTTGTATTCTGTGCTCGTCTTATTGATTGCTGTAGGATGGCGGGGAACTAAATGTTGCGTAGTGGTTAAAGTAGACATTTTATAAAACGAGAAAAAGAAAAAAAAAGTAGAAAAAGTGAAATTATGCGATATTATACATACACACACACACGCGCAAAAAGAGAGAAAAAAAGGAGGAAGTATTTACCCTCACATGCTTTGTATGTGTGTATATTTTCACAACGTACGACAATGATCAACAGATCATAAATTGTGTATGGCAGTCACTTTCTTCTTAAGGCAAGATAATTCGTTTGTCATGGAATATTAACAAAAAGGAAAAACAGGAGTTTTACTGCATATATTTAATATATTGAATACTGATTCGTGTTATTTTACTTGCTTTGAATGACAACGATATGTCAAGTTTCATTTGGTTTATTTACCCGAAGTCGCTTTGATAATCCTTTAAAAGAATCATATACAAAGCATATATACATATAAACTACTGGTATGACATCATATGCAGTGATAGATACATGGCATCATGAAGCCCTTGTTTTGACTTGCCCGACTCTTCAATTATTTCAATAAACTTGACCTTTTATAGATGAGAAATTTTTTGTATTCCACACAATAAAAGAGAAATTGACATTCCAGAAATAAGTTACACAGGGCATTTTCTATTTCAACTCTTTTGTTTATTTCCTTCTTGTCTCTCTTTCTTTCTCCTTATAAAAAGAAACTCATCTACATCAAGGAAAAAAGAGAGAAAGAGAAAGAATGGAGGATTATCACCATCCCTTAGCAAAAAATACAGAAAATCTTGATGTCAATCATAACAACAATGACGATGAATTATTTTCTAGACCTAGATCCGCTTCTATACAAACAAGAAGATCTTGGCCATTATTACCTACGATTCAAGTTGTGAATTCCAATGGCAGCGGAAGCGGCCGAAAACAAAGCATCAAAAGCCCAGTAATTGACCAACCAGACACTCGCAGCTCAACCTCTTCAAGCTCTGATACTGATTCTAGTATTAGCTCTGATTATATAGAAAAAGAAAAAGACAGCATTTATAATGCACCTTACATTAGTCCGAATAGTAACCAAGATCTTATGAACAGAAGACGTAGTACAATTGCTGCAGCCCGACGAGATTCCGCAGGTACTCTTGTTGAAGCAGCCCTAGATCAAGCTGAAGCTAGAGACAGACATGTTAGATTTCAAGAGCATATTGCTGAAGCTGGAACCCTTGTACAGCGTATGATTAGCACACGATACCCATCCATTAGTGGTGCTTCCGACTCACGCCGTCGTAATACGATTGATGAAGGCTCAGAGCCAAACCATACGGATGAACTCAATTCAATCGAACGACAATCCAATCATTCTTCTGCAAATGCCAACAATTATGGTGGAGGAAGTGGTAGTATTCTAGCCAGTCTCATGAAGCTGGAAGCCCAGAGAAGACAACCTTCTGTCAAGAGAAGAAAGACAATCAAGAAAAAAAAAGTAAGGGAACAAAATAAATGGCAAGTTATTGAACTATTTTTAGGAAACAAATAAAAAGAAAAAGACTCCAAAAATAAAGAAGCCGGCATCCATGTACAACTTGAATATTCAGTCAAGCTTCGATGCTCTTCCAACATCTACTCCACCTAATGGCTTAAAGAGACCTAACATTGCCCATCGACCAACAAGCTGGCTATCAACAATTACGACCAGCAACCATTTAGTTCCCAGTTTACAGAAGCGCAAAATGACAAGCTCAGTCAGTATGTCTCGGCGATCTTCCATCGACAGCATGTTCACAACTGCTTCTCAATTTGAGCCTATCACACTTGAGGATCGTATCCGTATTACTTTTGAAATTGCAAACATTTTACAAAAACAGGAATTCTTGCGCAAATTAGTAAAATGTTTGATGTTGTATGGTGCTCCAGCACACAGACTTGAATATATTCTTCGAGAAGTATCGCACACACTTGGGGTGGATGCAGAATATGTCTATATACCAAACGTCATGTTTCTGACGTTCTTTGACCAGACAACACATACAACAGAAACACACTTTATTCGCAGTTCTCAACTGTTTGATATGCATAAGTTGGGTGAGATTTATCGTCTAGAGAGACTAGTTTCTCACGGTGAAGTATCTGTGGATGAAGCCCTGGAATTTATTGATAAAGTGGTCAACGAACCACAATTTTATCCTGTTTGGTTAAATCCGTTTGTGTATGCAATTGCTAGTTTTTGTGGTTGCGTCATGTTTTATGGCGGTACCTTTAAGGAGGGGGTTTATCTGCTGCTTTAGCTAGTAAGATCTATTGGTTCAATCAAAAGCATATATCTAATCTTTCATATAGTTTTCTTTGCTACGTATGAATTATTTTCCGGACGTTACTTAAGTTTCCAACCTATTTGGGAAATCACTGTTTGTATTGTTATCGGATTTGTCTCTAGAGGTAAGAGAGATGTTTTCTGTATGCATCTAACCATATAAAAATAGCTGTATGGCGGTATGGTTTTTGCTTCACTCCTGTTGCTTTCGCATCATTTATCGTGATATTACCTGGTTATTCAATGGCGGTTGCTTTGATTGAACTTGTGTCCAGACAGCCTGTGAGTGGTGTTGTTCGTATGGTGTATGCCATCATGTATTCTTTCTTACTTGGCTATGGTATTGAAATGGGGTCAGAAATCTTTGGAAAAATCGACGCAGAGTCTGTGTCATCACAAGGCCAGGCACAAGCATGTAAAGCAGCTAGTAGTTCTTCTACTTGTGTTACTATTATTCCCCAAGCCTATTATTTCTTGACTGTACCATTGTTTGCTCTTGCGTATTGTATCTATCTTCGTGCAAGAGTACCACGATGGCTTCCAATGATTTTTGTAGCTGTATCAGGTTTTGTGGTCAACTATGCTTTATCTTGTTACGCACAAGCTCCTTCACAAGTTTTGCAAGTAGTTCCAGCATTTACTGTTGGTCTATTAGGGAACTTGCTGACAAAGCTTACTGGTAAAATGTCTTTGGATGCAGTCATTCTTGGTGTAAGTTTCAAATGTAAGATGACGACGATTTAACCTTTTTTTTCTTATAGATTTTCTATATGGTGCCGGGTAGTTTGGGTAAGTTTTAACCTTTTTTGTGATTTAACTGACATATGTATGCAGGTTTAAAGTCTGCTTTGGGTTTCTTTGGATCTTCAGATAATAGCGAATTCGCAAACCAAGGTGCTGGTTTTGCTTTAAGTATGATTGAAACATCGATAGGTAAAGTTAAGCACATTTTTTATGTATATTTTTCTAATATGCTTTCCAACAGGTATTACAGTTGGCTTATTTATAGCAACATTGGTAGTCTATCCTAAAGGCACTTCACATACACCATTGATGAACTTCTAGACTCATCAGGTGGTTTTCTGTAAAATTCCTCGTGTACGATACACTTTTTATTCCCTGATTTTATTTTATTGAACTTGTACGTTGTATTTTCTTATGTATATACCAACATATCAAGATTTTTTTTAATAATATTTAATCCTTTTTCTTTATGCTATTTACATATCATTAATATTGTACAATTTTGGCCATCAATTCCTCTTCAGCAATATCTTGCTCAAGTTTCTCTAAATAGTTGTAGTTGATTAGATTTCCATAGTATACAGTTAGTGCTTTCACTTTTCCACGAAGTGAGTTTTGTTCAATTTCACATGTGTTTCCTGGTCCTGCTAATCGAGCGAGTTGTTGAGGGTCTGTGTTTCGAGGTACAAAGAAGGCAACATTAGGTGTTATTTGTGAGGCAATTTCAAAAATCTTTAGGCTACAAAATGCGTTATTACATTGTATAACTAGTCTCAGCTTTTTACCCATCACCAGGTATCATCGTCTTTAGATCATAAGTGTCTTCTATCATATAAGATGGTCCTCCCCAAGGTGGCGATAGAAATACGACATCGGCTTTTAGGGTTGGTGCTAAATCAAAAAAATCACCTAGAATGAATTCGATTCTGTCGGCGACCCCATAGATCTTGGCGTTCTCACGAGCACAGTGAAGCTTAACTGGGTCAAGGTCAATTGCAATGACGCGCTCGCATGTGAAGGCAAACTGAATGGCATTTCCACCGCATCCACAGAACGCATCAATCACAATATCTGCTTGACATCTTTGGGCTATGTGTTCTGCGATTTTCTCGGGTGTTACAGAAAACCATCCCTCTGTAGAAAATGAATATCTAATGCAAAGTATAAAGTGGTATACCTTTGTCCATCAAGATGCCTTCATCGAATCTAGAGAAATAAGCATATCTTTGGTAGTAATATCTAGTCTAGCATGAGCATGAGCAACACAGGGTAATTCACTTTACTTTATCATGTCTGTAGGCATCGTATCTTCGGTATAAGACACAATAACGCCGTTGTATTCTATAGGTTCAACTGCTTGAACTTCAGCCTTTTTCTTGTTCTTCTTTCTCTTTTTATTTCTGCCAGTAGGTTTCGTGTACCCGGAGTAAGGGTCATTCAACAACGATTTTCTTGTTCGAACAGGCAATTCTTCAGGTGCCTCAGCTTTTTCTATTTCAACGCTTGTTTCTTCAAATACGGCTGTCTCTTCTGTTGTTTCGAGAATAGTTTCTTCAGTGGAGACTATGTCCACTTGTTCTACAGCTGGTATGATTTCTTTTTCTTCTTTCTCTTTTAATTGTTTGAGCTCTTTTAACCTTTCTTGTATAGCTCGATCAACATAGCTTTCCAAATCAACTGTTTCTGAGTCATTGGATGGTTTATTGTCTACTGGTTCGGACCCAAAAACCTTGAGTGTATCTTCATCGATGCTTTGTTGGTCATTTATCAAAGCAAGTTGGCCAATATCATCGTTCTTGGACATCTTTTCTTGCTCGTCAAAGTCTTTGTTGTTTTTCAGACAAGAGACTGTTGTATCTTTGAATGTAACTGGTTCCTCTTCAGAGTCAGAGGCAACACTTGCAACCTGTTGTTCGGGATTGCTGTGATCCACACTGTCTTTGTTGGGCAAGTCGAGATCCTTAGACACTGTGTGATCTAGGTTGTTTGAGTTGTCTATAGAACGAACAGCAGACTTCATGTATTTGTCAATTATGCGTGTAAAAAGCTGATTAAACATTCACTTTTTTTTTCTTATTGACACTTTCAGAAAAAAAAAAGCCAAATGAAATAAAAAAGCAGTCAATGAAAAAGTTGAGTTTAATCCTGTGAAGTCTCGAGAAAAAAGTGAGGAAGTATAAAGAACTTCTTTAATACATTGTAAAGCTTATTTTTGAGACAATTCACTTCCAATCTTGTAGTTCAAAATCTTGTTCCAATCCATCTTGTTACGTGTCAATGGCAAGGCTCTTCTCAAGCCCTTAAAAGTGTTTTCAGCAAGATCACTGTAACTATCGTTCATTGAGCTTTGATACTCTTTATCAAAGGTTGAGATTTCTTTTACAACAGCCTTCGCTAATTGTTCTTGATCCTAAACCAGTTGTGAATACACAGTCCTAGACATCATTTACATTATGCTTACATCTTTCTTGTTAACACGGAGAGTGACATCTTTATCTGCTTTGAGTTGAACATTACCATCTTCGTAATAATGAACATTCACTTTTGTGGTGCCTTTAAGATCGCCTGACTGGGTATCATAAATCCAGGAAGCTAACCATCTTCCATTCCAAAAATTGTTAGGATTGTATTTGTTGTCGACAACAGCAACAGCAATTTCGGTTTCAGTAGCATAGACAGTGCAAACACCGTTAGGGAAATGATCTTCAACATAGGCTAAACATTCTTTTTCAACAGCAATTCGAAGTTCTTCCAAAGTACTTTCAGTAGTGTATTCTTCAGCTTCAGAAGTAGTCTATGGATGTATTTTAGTTTTTTTTTCGTTCCTGGTTTCTATGGTTACCAAGCGCATATGATCGACCTTGAAGGTCTTTTTTGAGCGAGGATCAAAGAATTTGTCTTCTCCGACTTTGCCATGCTTGGATAGAATGACCTAAACCAAATATATATATATATATATCAAAAAATGATGGATAAACATATCTAACATACATCATAATCTAAGCCTTCTGGCTTAACAGTAATATGTTGTTCTGTATTGTATTGCTCAAGTGCTTGTAAAATACCATCTTGAAGATGTTCATCGTCATCAACAAGTGTACGAACGTCTATTTTTTCAAGAGAAGTGAGTACACGTGCTGCAGGGATCGCATTTACCATTAAACACGTCGTTGACCTCTCCTGGTGGACTTGAAAGAAGAAATTCTGCGGCTATTTTAACCTTGTCTTCAACAGAAACGTTTGCCATCTTGTCTGAAAATAAATAGAAAAAGAAAAAAAGAGATACAAGTATGTTTATGTGTATACAAATCCCGAAGCGGAGCTCTACAAGTAACTTTAAACCTGCTGAGATGTTTTGAAGACTGTATCTCCTAGTTGTCAATAGTTGTATCAAATGTCAAGTAATTGAAGACGTTTTAAAACGGTAACCTTTATTTGTGGCATTGACTTTGTCATATGTAGCGATGAAAAAAGACAAGAACGAAAAACTAAATTAGTACTTGCTCTTTGTAGAGTTCTCATCATTAGCATGTAGATAAATCAATGTTGTGTACATTTATCCTTTGCTATTTCGTATGAAAATATGAGTCAATCAGTATAAATAGAAGACATGACTATAAATCATAATGAAGTAAATCTCTTTTAGTCATTGTTGGTTCTAATGGGTTACTCGTCTTATGTTCATTGTTATAAAGACTGAAAGAAATCTATAACGCACTCAATAACCAAGACTTTGACTTGCAAATGAAGACGGCTAAACAAGGTTGGAAAAATCCTCTCCTCCAACAAGTGATTCATCATTTCAGCACAAAAGATTCTCTTCTTTTGTCATATTCCAGTTTGTATAAGGGGTTTTGTTCGTATGTGAGTGACTTATTTAGCATGTTGAGTATGTTCAATGTATAGAAATGCTCTAATACGATTGTTTAAATGAATTCTTGAAAAGAAGACCAAAAGTCTAACCATCTAATCCAATAGCTAAAGATACTCGGTATATACAAAGAAAGCAATGCATTTTACTTTTTAGTGCATGATAAACAGAAAAGTTAGTCACGAAAGTATAATAAGCCTCTAGTCCTTGCTCAGACAGTTATATCATTTGCCTCTTTTTTCGGTATGTCTGGAAAGAAGAATAAGCCTAGCAAGGCTACACAACCTGCTTCGGCCAAAAAATCATCAGGCAAAAGAGGCATCGTCAAGAATGGAAATGCAGGCGCCAACGCCACTGAAGACAAACCTGTTCCTCAGCGTTCTACTATTTTTGGCGATTGGACAGGCAAGACACCTGTCTCACTCTTACATGAACATTGCCAAAAGTCCAACTGGGAGAAACCGGAGTTCGAGATCAAGAAACAAAAAGACAACTACATTGGTCAGGTTACTCTCAGTCAACGGAACAAAAAGACAGCTCAGATGCAGACAGTTGTGTTTACAACACCGAGCGAGTTCCATTTGCCTACTTCTATGGAAGCAAAACATTTGGCAGCCACATATGCACTTCATCGAGTTAAATCGCACATGCCCTTGCATCGTGTTTTGCCTCCTCAGCATAGAGATTATTGGAGACAGTTTGATGCTCTCAAGACAGCAGCAAATGCATGGCAGTATGAACCAGATCCATTTACTGCTCATGCTCCTATCAATGCGCCTAAAAAGAACCGCAGTTTGCCTTCAAAAGAGCATGCTGCTTCAGCAGTACCTATGCCTACTATGCAGGCTAGAATGGATCAAGTGAAAGTACGGGAACCAGAAATGGATGAAAAGATGCGCAAGTATTGGCAGAGTTTACCTTCTGTTCAAATGGGATCAGAAAACAGAGAGCTGGCTGAACGAGTTATCAAAAAATCAAAGATTGCGTATCAACCTGTAAGTAAGCAAAGAGTAAGAGCTTATTCCTAATAGCAGCAATAGTTGCCTAGAAAGCATTCAAAAGAAGAACGAAAGCAATTGACGGATGAACTGGTTCGAATGGGATTTCGTGCTGCACATGCTGATGAAGCCTTGGATTATTCAGTCGATAAAACTGCTGCTTTAGACTGGCTTTGTAAGATAGTTCTTTAGAACGAGAGAGAAAGACACTAACAATGTCTATCCATGATAGGTTTACATGTTCCTGAAGATGGTAAAAAAAAACAAAGAGACAATGATACATACAAAATAATCTTAATCAATGCATACTAGATCTACCTGCTAATTTCATGCTTGCTAATTACAATCCAACCATGACAACCATCTCTCATACAGTTCAGTCACTTGGCAGAGATTGGCTTATTAAGCGTATGAGTGCTATTGGCTACCCAGAAAGCATTTGTATAGAAGCTTTGTCTCTTGCAAATGAAGACGAATCGAAAGCGATAGAAATGTTACAATGGCGCTTAACCCATGGAAATGAAGAGCTACCTACTGTTGATCCAGAAACAATAGATCAAGAGGAACTTACTCAACTTTGCGAGGATGAAGTGACCGCATTGGAATCCATCTATGAAGCATCACGCTTTCAAAAAGAGACAGATAAAACGGGTCGTCAAGTCTACAGTATCTTTTTTGATGTACAGACAAATCCAGAAAAGAAGAAACATCGCGAAAAACTAATGATGCAAGTGATTATTCCAAAGGACTCATATTATCCTTTTAGTTTGCCTTTATTTACCATTGAATGTGAAGGTTTACCTAGCTATTTAAAATTAGCATTTATCAAGGGATTAGTAGAAGAAGCAGAAAAGAATCTAGGCATGCCTTTTATCTATATGTGTGCTGAATGGCTTCAGGAACATGCTGATTCAATGATTGCTCATCCACCTAAACTACGTGATATGACAGAGAAATTAAACAGTTTTGATTTACTGCAAGGACCAACACTTAAGCGAAAACTAAACCATCCCAAACGCCATCGCAATCAAGGCCCATTAAAGCCTAATGCTTCTATTTCTCAACAGCTCAAAGAAGCTTTATTAAATATGCATAATTCGGCAGCCTATGTACCTATGGGTCTTGTCAGATCCAAATTGCCAGCACACCATTTCAAATCGACTGTAATCAAAACAGTCTTGGGCAATCAAATCACTATTGTAAGTGGTGAAACAGGTTGTGGTAAAACGACCCAAGTGCCTCAGTTTATTATGGATGAAGAAATCATGCAGGAACGTGGATCGACATGTCATATTATTTGTACACAACCTAGAAAGATTTCTGCTATTGGTGTCGCTGAGCGTGTAGCTGCTGAGCGTTGTGAAAAGATTGGCCAGACAGTAGGTTATGCTGTGCGTGGTGAGACAAAAGCATCTTCTGATACTCGGCTTCAATTTGTCACTACCGGTGTTTTGTTGCGTCGACTGCAAAGTGATCCTACGTTGGATGGTATTAGTCATGTAATGATTGATGAAGTCCACGAACGCTCTGTAGACAGTGATTTTTTGTTGATCATTCTTAGAGAGGTATTGAAGAAAAGAAAGGATCTTAAAGTAGTGCTGATGTCTGCTACTATCAACCAAGAACTGTTTTCCAAGTACTTTGGTGGTGCACCTGCTATTGAAATTCCTGGCTTTACTCATCCTGTAGAAGACTTTTACTTGGAAGATATCTTGGAGATGACTTCGTATGTTTCTTATATGCCTCTGTCTAAGAAAAAGTCAGAAGACGGTGATCTGCCCAAAGGAGAATGGGCTCAGTGGCAAATGCCTTACTTGGAAAAGGGATATGCTGAACACACTGTGCGCACTTTGGCTCGATACCGCAATCAAGACAAGATTGATTATGAACTTGTAGCAAGTGCTGTCAAACACATTGTCGATCATGAGAATGTAACCATTGAAGGCGGCGCACAGCCCGCTATTCTTATTTTCATGCCTGGTGCAATGGAAATCAAGCACTGTGTAGAAGCATTAGAAGCTCGTCTCGGCCATAGCTCTGATTTTGAAATTTTGCCTTTGCATGCCAACCTCTCTCCTCAAGAGCAAACCCGTGTCTTCAAGACAGTCCCTACGCATGTTCGCAAGATTGTTGTCTCAACCAATGTGGCAGAAACATCCATTACGATTGAAGGAGTTGTCTATGTCATTGACTCAGGTCGAGTGAAAGAAACTCAGTTTGAAGCAGCCAACAATATGATGCATTTAGTTGAAACATGGGCTTCTCGAGCTTCTTGTAAACAACGCCGTGGTCGTGCAGGTCGTACGAGACCAGGTAAATGTTTCAAGCTGTTTACACGCGACACAGATGACAACAAAATGCGAGCGCAACAGGTACCTGAATTGCTTCGAACACCTTTAGAGCAACTTTGTTTGACTGTCAAGGCGATGGGTGAACATGATGTTCGACGATTCTTGTCTAGAGCCATTGATCCACCTTCTGTTGCAGCCTTGGATAGTGCCATTCGTTCTTTGAGACAAGTAGAAGCGATTGATACGACTGAAAGAGGGAATTTGACAGCGCTTGGTAAACACATGTCTAACATTCCTGCTGATTTACGTATCAGTAAAATGCTCTTGTTTGGCTCTGTTTTTGGTTGTCTGGATCCAATTTTGACCATTGCATCTATTATGTCTTTAAAGAGTCCATTTACATCACCTATGGATAAACGAGAGGAAGCCAAACAGTAAGTTAAATGTCTAAAAAAACAGAGAGAGATAACAAGCATACTTTTTTGGTTTTCAGGGCTAGAGAGAAATTCAATTACAGTAAAAGTGATTGGTTAGCAGACATGAAAGCATATGAAGAATGGTACGATATTATTAAAAACAAAGGCATGCGAGCAGCCCGTAGCTTTTGTGAAGAAAACTTTTTGTCATTTGCTACATTGAATGAAGTACAAAACCTACGTCGACAATATGCAGATGCTCTATCAGAAATTGGGTTTTATAATCGATCAAGAAATGATCATTACAATCAAAACTTCAGTAATACCAACTTGTTAAAATCGATCATTTTTGCTGGTCTTAATCCTAACATAGCCAAAATTCAACTTCCCGATACTAAATATGACAAATTGCTTAGTGGTACAGTTGAAAGAGAGAAGGAAGCCAAAGAAATCAAATATATTACTAAAGACGATGGTAAGTAAACAATCATTGCAATACTCACTTATCCGTTCTTATTTTTTCTTTAGGCCGTGTCTTCTTACATCCTTCTTCTTTATTGTTCAGTAACAATAATTACAATTCATCTTTCTTGACCTATTTTTCAAAAATGGCAACCAGCAAGACATTTATTCGAGATGGTACCGAAGTCCCTTCTTATGCTATTTTGTTCTTTGGTGGACAAATTGAGGTTGATCATTTAGGCAGAGGATTACAAGTAGGCGAAGATGGTTGGGTTAAATTTAGATCCTGGGCTCGTATTGGCGTACTAGTAAATCAATTGAAGAGATTATTACAAATCGAATTAGAGATCAAGATTGAAGATCCTGATTTAGATGGTAAGCCTTTATTTTTATTTCTATTTTTACTCAAACATTCTATATAGTCTCAAGCAGTGGTGTAGCACATGCAATTATTTCACTTATTACCAATGACGGTGTTTAGACATGATAGAATACGATAATTTTTTTTTTTTTTTGAAATCATAGAATATAACTATAATGGCTTGTTTAAATGGCGTCTTAAATACTTGCCTTTTTAGTCCATAAGATATTCAGACAACACAGGGTGAATGATACCTGACTACTGAGTGATCGTTGAATGACTTCGTGGTCATTTACATGGCTTAGAAATCGAAACTGCAAGGTCAGGTTGAAAATATCCTATAGCTCAGACATTTCTAAAACTGAATTTGCGCACCCACTTATGTGTCAGTTTGCCCTATTACTACTTCCCCGCATTTAATGTTATATGCAATACTCTAATTACTGTAGTGAAGCTGAATTTAGATCATTTAGCTCCTAGTTACGCAGTATTATGTATTCATTGTTAGAATGATATTTATTTCCTTTTCAATGAAAAAATCGAATTACACCCCATCTTGATCATATCAGCTGGATCGAAGCACTTGGAATAATGGTAGCCCATAGCTAGTGTGCAAGAGGTATTAATCTATATCCAAGACACCCAATTAGCTATTGACAATTGTACTCAGTTTGTTTACATTTGATAGTTGCATTTAAATATTTGCTAAACTGCTTTTCCTTCCTTCACTTCGAATGATTTCTTCAGTAAGTGATTAAAATCGTCTGCTTTGCTCTCAAGATTACGGAAACAACAAGGTCAAAAAATCCAACTTGGCCTAAATGGACAAGATTGACCTCTGTATTGGTCGTTTCTCTTATAGCCAGAGATTAATTGGTCCTTTACCTCCCAATCTTGGCAGTGTGAGCCAATATTATTAGTGCTTTATGAATAAGGTTATCTGTTCAGGCCAAGTTTTTCGCCAACGTGGAATGACATAAACAAATGGCTCGCCATTCATAATATTTTAAAAAGTCAACAAGTAATTGGATGTTGAAATTGCAGAACATTTTGATGACTTGAAACTTGAAGCAGTCCGAAAGCATTTCAGAACTAATGTTTTTAGTCCTCCCGCTCGTCTGTCAGCAAAGATTCGACAAGAACTTGCTGAATGTTTTAGCAATTATATAGACGACGAAGAGTTGAAGAAGATGAAGAAGGTGTTGTTTGCGATGGTGCTGAGAGAAGAAGGTGCCATCAGCCGAATCATAGAGTCTCTGGTGAGTCTTTTGGCTCAAATGACAAATCAAATGGGACTCTTGCATGAGGAGAAAGTGGAGGCCATTTTAGATGCATTTCTGTCGCCTCTCTTCAAAACCAATGGTGACTATGATCCTCATCGCTTTGACAACAAACTCTTTTGCACCCCCACACCTTCTTGAACTGTCGACCTAACTATGCTGTGGAATTCCGTAAAGCTCCAACCTATGTCAATCTTGTAGGTGAAATCAAGCCAATGCTTTCTCCTTCCGTTGATCTCGCCGTTGACGTCTTCCGCTTGGATTTTTTTTTTTCGTTGGCACTCATAGAAGAATACAACCTTGATTGCTGCATGTCTTTTCAAGCCAATGGCCTTGGTGTATTCTTCTATGTGACATTATTTCGTGGGGGTTTCTACCTCATGCTCGAGTTAGAGAGACTCACTCTTCCATCCACATTTGAAGAGTTCTGATCTTTTGGTTCATTGGACGCTTTGCTCAATGTATGCGCAGTATACGAAAAACACTGTACAAAGCAGCAGCAGCAGCAGCAACAACAGCAACAACAGCAACAGCGAAAGACAAACCTTCTCAACTATTTGTTGGTAAAGATGATTTACAGCTTGTCATCGAACAAAAGCCAAAAAACAACACCAAAAGCATCGGCCTCAAATAAATATGCCTCATCTTCATCTTGGCTTTGTTGTTTATGTAAATAAACCCTTTACGTTGTTTGTTTATTTTTCTGTAGAGATCATTGGTTTTATCGTATTGCTAAAGTTTGAAAACTCTTTAGAACACACCAGCTGTTCATCTTTGTTCTTGATTATATATGGTGATTGTAGATTTACGAAAGGATCATGGCTCATGCAAATATTTGCGGCATCATATATATCTCTATCTTCTTCTTTTGAAGGAATACTAGCGCTGATGATATTACCCGCAACATACAATCATCTATCATTGGGCTTGAATTTATATTTCTATATGTTGAGTCACACATTAAAGCGGCTATCACTTGTCTTTTATTATTCCGCTCATCACGCATAAAACGCCCTTTTCTGACACAGAAACATACTTGCTAAATATACACTTTACTTGTCATCACAGTTCTCATCACCAATGTTAGGATAATAATAACTTGGTATAAATAGAAGACATATTGGCATACTATAATAAAGCAGATTTCTTTTTGCCTTTTCTTGGTTTTTATCACAACCATCTTAGTAGCTACTAGGTAGTATAGCATGACAAATAATAGTATTTTCCTAAATAAAGATATCCTCAAGACTGGTGTAGCAGTCGAATTTAATCTCATCCTGATGATACTTCTTCCCTTTGGTTTGTTCTGATCACAGGTTGGCTATACATGCTATTGGGACCAGAAAAGAGTAGTAAATTCAATTTCGCTTGGTCATTTATGAAAATGAAAGCGATAGTTTCATTTTTTTTTACCGCTACAGTTTCTGTCCTAAAACTCCAGCCACATTCAAGAACACCTATGAAGAAACAATAAGACATAATCAAGTGGTATATACAATGCATGATTCTGAGATAACCTTGTATTACCACCAATTTGAATAGACACAAATATTGATATTGTGTATAACAGCAACAACTTCATTTGAAGTAAGCAATTTTCCAGTCTTACGATCTGCTTCAGCAATCAGTTATAGTGTGCGAGATTCAGGTACACTAGCTACGTATCAATCCGAATCAGCGTTACTTAAAAGCTCAACTTGATAGATTTACTGTAAACAAAATTTGTTCCTTGATTTTCCATCAGAAGGAAAAGCCGCTTAATTGAGACTCCTCTGAAAAAAAATTTTTTTTTATTTAAAAACAAATCTTTTATAAAAGGAGCTCTTTCCTTTTCTTCTTACAACCTAAAGGGCCACCAACTTTCGATTCTTACTAGTTTCTCTTATCTCATAACCTCAAGTTTAAACTAAAATGGATCTTTCTTGGTGCATTATCTGTGATAACCGTGTCGACGACGTATTGGTAAGTAATTCAAGTGTTTGATCTCGTAACTGATCTCATCTAGAATGAATCTTCTCTCTACTGTTCTGAGTCCTGTCAACTTAAAGATCAAATGAAGAGTATCACAAACCAAATCGCTATTAACCAACAACAACAGCAACAACAAAAGAAGCTTACTCTTAGCAAGTCCAACGCTTCCATGTCCACTTTGTTGCGTACAAAGCGTCCATCTGCTCCCTCTACTTCTTACCCCTGGGTTCCTTTGTATCGCCGCCGTCGCGGTGTTGTTGTGTCCAAGCGCTGTCAACCTGTTGTAGCCAGTTCCCTTACAACTGCCAACGCCTTGTTCTCTTCCAAGTCCACCATTGCTTAATTTTCAACAAAACCTTTTTCTCTATCAAACAACTTCCAAAAAAATAGAAAAAACACCCTCAAAACTCCCAAAAAAATTCAGCCAAAACTTTTATCACTTTACAGCAAAAGAAACTCGAAAAAAAAACGTCAAAAGCATCAAAACCATACCAAAAAACAACTTCTTTTTCAGTAAATTTGTATTCTTTTTTCGGTTGATTTTATTCAAGGCACGGGGAGGATTGTAAATATCTCAAGAGTGCTTTTTCTAGTACTTTCTTTTTCTATATTACATATACATCAATATTTTCACCAAAAAAAAATGTTCCTTTCAAGTTCATTTACATACCCATGCCACATCAACCTTCTTTTCTTTATTTTGCACATTCATTCATCCATTCATTTACATTAAAATTAATAAATTGTTGTCACAGACTATATTTCTTCAACAGAAATATCTTAAAAAAAACATCCTATTCCTCTCATATATGTTTTGTGTTCCAACTCAAGATAGTATGGTAATACAGCTTGTCTTAATGTTTAGTTTTACAACAACCTCTATTCTGATCATCAAGTAACGACGTAGTGAAAATAATTTTTGGTCTCATCCGCAGCCGAATGTGATCGAGAAAAGAAACAGAATTCATTCTCTGAAATCGAAAAATCAATCTTTCGCTTAAAACATTCAAAGCAGTTTTTTTCGTCTTGGCACATTAACAAACGCTGTAGATATTTATTTTGCAAGTCTGTAGATGCAAGAAAAATTGAAACTTCAATAGTAAAAAACTGAGCTAATGAGATAGACATTTTTGAAGGTTTTCTGATGATAACATACAATTTTTGTAATACAATGTTTAAAACAAAAAAATAATAATGTCTGAGACATATTTTGAGTACTTGGACATGTCCATAAAGTACAAAAGAAGCTCAAATTCGGAGATCGAAGTTATCTTCCATGAGTAATTGCTCATCGTCGAGAGTACTTTTTGGCCATTCCACTTCCTACACAAAACCATCAACACTCGCTTCTACTTACATCAAAAATTACCGAAGCTCATCACTAGCCTTTAATGCATTCACTGTCCTTACTTCCGCCGCAACACCATTGACACACTTGACCATTTCAACTTTCTTTGCCCAGTCAAATACAAAATCTGGTGTCACATCCTCTCCACATATATCGATCCTTCTCTTACCGCTCCTTCAATTCACCACTTACGACAACTCCTCAATCTTCGTACCACCATCAGTCGCTCCAGTCATTTTGCATTCCCAACCCTATCTACACAACAAATCTGCGCTAGCACATTGGAAAGTCTATAGTCCAGCCATTGGCGTTCGGTTTTTGATTTCATAGAGGGTTAATCAATAACATTATGTCCAGTTTCAAACACATATTCATTAAAAAAATAAGTGGTTAACTTAAACCACTATATGAGAAATGTTGTTCATTGTATTCTAATATCTTATGTTGTTCTTTATGAAAAATCTTTTTCGTTAACCCATGTGTTATCTTTTGTATCATAGCCTTTCCATTTTACTAAGAATACATAATCGTTGCTTTCATTTATTTTGTGTTTTATTATATATTGCGGAAAATCTACATCTTCTTTACAATTTGTATCTTCATTAAGTTCCTCTTCCTTTATCTCATCTACTATCATATTGTCTATATTGTTATTTAAAGTTAAATCTGAAAAGTCACTTTGAAGTTCATTCATTCTTTTGATCTTTTCTATTTGTTTAATTTCATTATTTAATACAATATCTATGAGCTTATATTCTGTAGGGAAATGCTCTTCTTCTTTCTCTTCGGCCTTGTAAGTCAGGCCATATAGTATTTATGTGATGTTTGATGTTTGATGTTTGCTGTTTGCTGTTTGCTGTTTAAGGAGTTTTGATTAAATTCCAGTTCAACTGTTCTTGACTGTTCATTTGCTTGAATATTCAAACTATTATGTATTATTTGTTATAGGTTTGGTTAGTGTAAGAGCAACATGCTTTGGCTTAACCCCCCCCTCCCTTCTCATTCTATTTTTACTGTACAAAGTTCATACCTACAACTCTTGTCAATACCTCAAAAAGAAAGAAATCTAAACACTAACAAGTAATAATAAATAACTATGAGCAGCTGTCCAGTAGATTCTACTTAAGCACCTTCAATAACAATAATCTTATCTGTAAGTCTAGACCAGCTGAAGATTGTCTTTGTTTAAAAGGAGCGAACTTTTTTCTTTTTTACTTTGAGAGGAATATGCTTAACGTAAATGTGGTTATTTTCAGTAACAATTCTTTATGATCATGAGTAACAGTGCAAAAGTGTACAGAAGGATTTTTATTTTACAAACTTTGTTTTGAAAGAAGGCCTAGCCTTCTTTCCTTGCTGCTTCTTTTGTTTTTTGCTTTTTGGTACTTCCAAGTCGTCCTTCAGCACCATGAGCTTTTCCTATAGAACATATGAGCAAACAAGGGTTGTTTCTTTTAAATTTTTCAGCTTATACCTTGACAAAATCAAATGCTTCTACAACTGAAGGCAAATTGATCATGTCATTTGTCTCCTCCACCAACAAAAAGCGTTTCAGGAGTACTGACATATAAATGCCTTCAGATGCAAGAAACATTCTGAAAAGAGAGCAACGGAAGCCTATGCCATTATGGTTAGTACTTGTCTATTTTGTGATAGAACTAAAATAGCGACTTACCCTCCACCAACAAACCATATGATATGGGATCATTGAACCCTAAAACGAGTTGGTCGTTTATGGAGTGCTTCATCTCCTTCAACAACTTCACAAAGTCGCTCTCTTCTTGGTAGCAGCTTGTCTCGGCAGGTCTTTTTACTTCGACAAAGAAAAAATACAAAGGATTTTTTCTTTGAGCAACACCAATCATAAAGTCAGGCTTTATGCCGTAATGGCTTCCGTCGGTCCTAAACAAGAACAATAATGTCATCAGCTCAAACAATCTTTAAAAAGAAGGTATGCCTACTTACGTTGAATAAATAAAAGATCTATCTAGACCAGAGGTAAGCATCTGTGTCCAGATAGGCTTCAAGTATTTATCCATGAACGATGTTTCGGATCCATACGGCACATTTGCCTGGTTGTTCTTGAGCTGCTTTACCAAGGACTTGATTGCTTTTGTCATGGAGTCTTGATCTTCATCTTCGCCTTCGTCTTCGACTTCATCTCCCTAGTATTGTAAAAGAATTAAGGGCGCAACTTTATCTAAAATATAAACCGACTTACATCAGCAATAGCTTTGCAATACATGATTGCGCTTGCCTTGGCTTTCTTCGTTGCTTCTTTGGCACCTTGTGCACAGTCATTCAAAGCATTAGATACTTGCTTTGGAAAGTATCTTGTAATGCATCTATTTTCGCCAGTGCTGCTGCTGTTATCGCAGACTGGGAAAATGAACGAGAGAGACCTATTTTTACCAAGTCAATGATTTACAAGAAGAAAGAATAGAGTGTAATCTTACAAGATGTTATGAGATGAAGAGAGAATAGACATAAAATAAGAGAAAAGGTAATAACACAGAGAAAGTCCGTTAGAACTTGTATAGGCTTTTATTTCCCCAAAAGAAAAAATATATCAAAAAAATAAAATAAATCAAAGCAATATGACAAGATTGCATAATGATAAAAAATACGAAAAAAGAATATACGCTGACGATATCATTTTAACATTAGGTTCTGATGGTCTATTTGATACAAATCATATTTTGTTAGATAAAGAAGAGGTATTGAAATGTGTTAAATCACATCGCGAAAAAATAGATTTACTATTTACAATAAATAAAAAAGACAGGAAAAGCATAGTTGATACGGATCCTCAAGCATATTCTAAGTGTATGAGATATTTAAATGATAAAATACACAGTGTATTTCATGTAAGGATTATGGAAGACAGAAAAACTGAAAAACATGATATAAAAGGTCTGGATTTCTGGGAAGACAATGTCATTACATATAATAATCCTGAAAAGACTTAGATGATAAATTATTTTATAATGACGAGGTGGAAGATTATCTTGATGATATATTTTCAGGTGAAAAAGGAAAAACTTTGGACGATGTGGTGCAATACGAAAAAGAACAAGGAACATACTATGATTCTAATTATGTAGATCCTATAACATATTTCAAAAAGGTTGCGAATATAAAAGAAGAAACCCAAAATAAAATGTGTACAAAATGTAACAAAAGAGAAATACTATCGGGAGACAAATGTGTCCAATGCAAATTTGTTTGAATTCTATTTTGATTATAATGACCTACAGACATTAAAAGTACTAAAAGTATTTCCAATTTTTATAAGTCTGGATATATCGCCTTATCAACAAAGTTCAACTCTTATGCAACATTCACCTTCAACATGACTTATCTGTTCGTGGACGGGCCACCGTCCTTAATACTCTTGTTTTTTTTTCAACTCTGTGGCATGTTATGCGCCTTTTACACTTTACCAAAGAACAACTCGCCAAATTTCAGCAAATCGGATTATCCTTCCTCAATAATCGCCGTTACAACAAACTTCCTTTCTCCACTCTGACTCTCCCCAGAGAGAAGAGCGGCCTCGCCGTTTTAGATCCCTTTCTTCAACAGAACGCCCTTCAATGGCGTTGGCTTCACCCTCTCCTACACTTCAATACATTCCATTCCTTAACCCAACCTTCTCTTCCAGTCCTTCACTTCAGTTTACATTATTTTTTTACATCTATCACTCACCCCACATACCATTGGTCTCTCCTGCTCTCTTCTTATCGTTTATATCTTCCTACCCTAATTCACAATTACTTTGCTAACATATTTCAAGCCGTCGATGTATTACCACACAATTTCGATTCCTGCCAAGTCCCTTTTAAAGTCTGTCTCCGTCTTCCTATCTCCGAACTTTTCATTCATCACCAACAACCCTCTGGTCCATCTTCTCTCCTTTCCTTTATACCGCCTGATTCTCTTTTCCGCAAACCCTCTGATCTCTCCCGCCTCATTGGTCACGATCTATTCATCCACGATACTCAATCTCTATCCATAAAATACCGCACACGCAATAAATTGACTCAACACTGTCGTATCCCCCTTCAAATATTCAAACATATCCACAAACAAAAACTATTTCTCAAACCATTTGTCCTCGCTCACCTTGAATCTACTATGATCACACCTCTCCATTAACACCTACAATATCTTTCATCCTTCTTGCCTGCAATCCTTTGTCACCACACTTACATACTTTCAATCTGTCTCCTCACCATTAGTTTTCAAACCTGCACCTCCCATTATTTCTGGTTATAAAGCCTTACTTCCCCAACACATTCCTACACCCACCTCACCTTTTGACACTGTCCCTAATTGGAAAGCCTTTCGGTCACTTCAAATCACACATCGCCCCCGCAACATCTTGTTCCGCTTCCTACACAAAACCATCAACACTCGCTTCTACTTACATCAAAAATTACCGAAGCTCATCACTAGCCTTTAATGCATTCACTGTCCTTACTTCCGCCGCAACACCATTGACACACTTGACCATTTCAACTTTCTTTGCCCAGTCAAATACAAAATCTGGTGTCACATCCTCTCCACATATATCGATCCTTCTCTTACCGCTCCTTCAATTCACCACTTACAACAACTCCTCAATCTCCGTACCACCATCAGTCGCTCCAGTCATTTTGCATTCCCAACCCTATCCGCACAACAAATCTGCGCTAGCACATTGGAAGGTCTATGGTCCAGCCATTGGTGTTTGGTTTTTGATTCTACACCCTTCACCTTTTCTGCTGTACTCTCCGATGAACAAGAACTTATACTTTTTGACTGAAATCACTTTCCTTACTAGTTAAACTTATGCACCTTTCCTCTCTCTCTTTCTTATTGCACATCATACCCCTCCAGTCTTAATTATCACTCACTATGATATCTTTAGGACTTTAAATAAAACAGGAACATAGTTCCCCTACAAAGAAAAATTTTTTTAGCCATTCTGGACATGTTTTTGTTTTTTTTCCCAAACTGACTCCAAAAGAACCTCAAATGTTAGTATTCATTGCTAGTAAATGTTTTAGCTGTATAAAGATGTACAGAAATGATTCAAACCTCCTTTTATGCCTAAAGAAAAAAAATTAATCCTCATCTTTGCATAATATAGAGGGGTATGGTCCTTGGAAATACTGTAATTCCTGATTGAATCAAAGTATATAACTGTATCAAGAACAGCTCTATCTGGAATACGAAAAAGAATACATGTCTCAGTCATTTTAATCATTGTTTTTTCTATAAAAAAAAGACAAATAATTGACTCATTGAAAGTTAGAAGATCTTGTGTTTGTGCTGCCCTATAAGCTATCAAAAGTATTGATAATAGCTTCTTTTATTATATTCATGAAGTAAACTAACTGATGTTTCCTTTAAATAATTGTATTGAATATCAGTTCTCTTGAATTTACATAATGGATAGATTTATACGCATGATACTATAGAGTTTGAGAACAAAATACTTCTGCGTAAGGTGTTTATATTATCATATGCAAAGTAAATGCAGGCTGCATTGAGTTAGATTGGGTAAATAAGCAAATGGAACATAGAAAGAACTGTTTAAGGCATTAATATCCTTTTTAGTACTGCAAGGCTTTATTCTGTAATAGGCACCCGTATGTTCATGATCTATCAGTCCAATTGATGAATTTCTGCATTAACATGTTTATCTAGCTAACATCTATATATCTTATCTGCTCCTGTCTTTGGAGCAAATAGGGTGTTTTCTTTTGTTTACTTTATAGTTATAGTATTCAATAATCAACTTTAAAAAATCAAATACAAAGAAAAGGCTAAAGCTTCGGTCTGATGGCTCGAAGGCACAGCATTTGATACTATAAATATAGTCTTGCTCTGCTTTCGTGCACAGTCTTTTTTGTTTAGTCTAAAATCTTAAAGCATGCTTTGATCACTTTAAGGTTTGTTAATATATGCTTGTATTCAAAAGGACTTTAAATAAACGCCTTCTTAGAATGCAATAGTTTGTAATTCGATAATGCGCTTTATTAGTAGTATATCAATATCAAAACTTGCAAAGTACTCTTTTTTATGGACACAATGCACCGAGGAATGTCTTGGTTAAATGCCCTGAGTGCCTGGATACTATCAATAACTTGTTTGATCAATTATGTGATACATAGGTACAAAATCGATGCATGATATCAGTAATTAACTCTATCTAACAGCTACTCTGTGACATGTAACCATATTAAAAGCCTCATAATTTTTACTGCTTAGATCATCATCATTCAATTGCTCATTTTCTTTTCAACGGATTGCACATCAAAATCATATTTCAATATTTGGTCTTAACGACTTGTGATGTTTGTTATTAGAAATTACATCGAACAAAAGGCAGATCAAGCGTAGGCTCTTGCGTTGTATATAAAGTTTGGTAATATGGACTGGGTTTTCATGTTCTGCATGTTCTGTGCTACATTGCACCAATGCCTGCGCATTTGCTCTGAATGTTTATTCATACAATTGCAGCGGAGAATCAAGACATTAGATCTAGTTATTCCAAAGAAAAAATGGTATATATAGATAACGACTCGAACGATTCATCTTGCTCTCTATTCAACTGCTCTTACAACGAAACATGTTGGCTTTAGTCAAATATCTTTTGGTTGCTTTAGTTGCTCTTTTTGCCTTGACTAATGCCCAATGTTCATCTAACTTGGGTGTTTGTTATAGAACACTTAAAGGAAGAGACTTTTCTGGCTGGTACCAAGAGTGCTCTGATAAGATTCAAAAGCAAGGCGTTAGACTTGGTGTTTGGAAAGCTAGTGTTGGTAATTGGAACTCTGGAGGACAAGGTTGTCAATGTACATATAGCTCTACAGTACCTGGTGTCTGGCAAACCGTTAGAAGATCTCTCTGGGATAGAGCCATTGATAAGAAGCATGACTGTAGTGATGCCCTCTACCAAAACGTTTGCCCCATTGGTCAAGGCCAAGTTAGCTACACTTTTGCTTGTCGTTAATAAACTAGAATAATAAAACCTAAAACGATTAATCTTGAATCAATTAACGCTTTGAGCAATCATGCACTTTATTGAAAAGCCAAAGAAAACAGCTGGCTTCTCTACGCATAGTATTGCTCATAAAAA
Source organism: Gilbertella persicaria (assembly GCF_025201335.1). NCBI lineage: Eukaryota > Fungi > Mucoromycota > Mucoromycetes > Mucorales > Choanephoraceae > Gilbertella > Gilbertella persicaria. The sequence goes on from NW_026251968.1 coordinate 53,917, forward strand.
GATATATATATATATATATAAATATTGTGCATAACACTTCCCTAGCACTTTTCTTCCAAGTAACATAAGTATACTTAGTTGTCCTTGAGATAAATAAATAAAAAGCCACCTGAATCTACACAAACTGTTTATTTGTAGCCAGAAAATTTCTATCACAATTGTTCACCACTATATTGAACAAGCATCTCAATTTCATCGACTCATTGGTTTGTTGTAGCCACTGCCCATTTACTGTTCGCTATTGATTTACAAAAGACTATTTTCAGCTTTAGTCGAGCAAATCCATGCTGTAGATATAAAAGAATGGGACAAAAAACGAGCAAACTCGTTTAGTCAAGACGGAAGATCTATTTTCATCGTCATTTTCCTTTCTCAAACCATAAGTGTATAATCGTCTGCTGAAGGTATTTATCTAGTTTTGATCACTAAATTTGATAAGCTACATTTTTCATTGAATCTAAAATTGGTAAATGCATAAATCACGCGAATTTGAACGCGTCTCTCCTCTCTTTTTTTAGGGAATCATGGAGTGGATCAAAGCAACTATTACAGACTCGCGATCTATGGATCTAGACAATATTACATCTGAGCATCTAGCATGTTGCTCATTTCATAAGATCAGCTTTGGATACAACAACCGAGATCGGTTTCATTCATTCAATTACGAGGTATTCATACATACAATCAGTAACGCTTGAGGACTAAAAAAGTAGTCTATAAGAGAGAATATGTTCTTCCAGAAAAGCTCAAAAAAATCACAAGCTGCTGCAGAAAAGAGCCTGATTCTTGTCAGTTTTACCTGCTAGCTTTATCTGGCGAGTTATATAAGCTAGACTTGAACTTAAGGTAACAAAATGCCTATCGTTTCTTAATGGTCATGTCTAAATTTAGTTTATTAGTAAAGAAGCCCCAAAGAAACGCGCTAAACTAAGCGAAAGATCCAGAGAATCACCACAGAAAGAGCGTGATTTGTCCCTAATTGACAAAGACATTGCACACATTGTACTTTATAGACCAAATCATCTTTTGTTATTCAAACCTCACGGTGTACTGTCTTTAAACGCTTCAAATGGGTCTTTTCACGACCATTCATTGTTTTCACCCAAAGATAAAACCATCACTTCTTGCGAATATGTCGAGAAGTTTGAGCCAATCTTTGTTGACTTTTTCTCGTTAGATAGCCAGCATGGACTCTTATTTAGTAAAGATGATGGGATAGTGTATTGGAGAAACATGGAGAACAAGGCTTTAGTACAGGATCTGAAATTGTTTTCTTTTGAAGCTAGAGAGAAAGTCGTTATGATCCAGGTTATATCTACACCTAGTTCATCCCAAGCATTGTTTGTTATAGGGTATAGAATAACAATATGACCAGAATTTTTTCTCTAATATACTCTGTGTAATAGAGATCAAGGCACTATCATGCTCTATTCCAAGTCAAGCAAGGCTGGTCTACTATTCAACCAGTTCAATATAAATGGTCCTGTTCACTCTGTTGACAGGATAAATGTAAGATGCATAAAAAGTGAGTGGACATCTAAAACAAATCCACTCTGTTGTAGAGCGATTCTATTCTAGTCTCAGTTGGATCAGGAAGAATTTATGTGTTAACATTCCAGTTTGAACACGAAGACATTAGTTTAGACTTGAAGCGAGTTCATGGTATCTCCAATGCTCGCTATATCCAAATTCTTGATGCAAATGATCATATCTTTGAAGCGATACTAGTGGATGAAAAGAACAACAATGCAGCTATGGTGCAAGCAAAATATGACCCAAATCCTACCAACGTTGAGAATGATTCAAAAGCTATAGAGGAACTTATCAGAGACACTTTGGAAGACCTTGCGCATAGTGAGTCTATAGTCAAATCAATGGAGATTGAAGAGCAAGTAAGTTGTATAAACCACTAACACGAAAATTAAACAGAAAATAAAGGAAATCAATGAAAAATTGTCTTCCATAAATCGTACTCTATATGCCCTACATAGCATCAACAACAAACGAGTACTTGGTCAGTGTAATTCGATTGATTCAACAGGATTCGAGTTCACTGTACAGCCTATTGTCAAGTCCAATTCATTTGAAAACTGTATTTTAAACAGTAAAGCTTGTTTGCGTTTATGTATCAAAACATCTCGGTTCTTAGAACTCGAGAACTGGACATTGCAACTGGATTTCTCCAGTGAACTAGACAAGTCGTGTGGACAAACAAAGCTATTTTCTGTCATAGGCTTTGAAGCATATTATGAAAATGGGATAGAGCGATATGCTATATGGGAACATGATGCTGAGTTAGATATCAAGACACTTATATTACCACTAAATATGCAAGCAACACTGGTGATGACAACGAATGATTCAGGAGAGATTGCTCGTTTTCCTGTAGCCAACATGATCATTGATGATTTGCATTTTGCCATTCCACTCAGCAATAGCTTGAATACAAGTATCAAAAGGAGAGGATTAGATAAAGTATCTGATCAACTGATGCATGCGTATCAGCAAAGAAGGCTTTATGATAAATCTTCAAGAGACCCATTATCAAGGTTAATAAGAAGACAGGTACATTATTTGTAAGTAAGACAAAAAAAAATTAACCTTTTTATACTATAGAGAAACACCCCAGAACAGAAACATTTACTTGACCACAGAAGCATTCATTTTCGATATACAATAGATGCCATGTTTAGTGATGAAGCTTATAGATCCATTCTATCTACCCTTTTTGGTGAAGGGCGTACAATGTAAGTTGGCTTTTTTAGGAGTTTACAAGCATTATCTAATCTGAATTCTAGCAATGATTTGAAGCAAATGTTGTTGAGTGCAGAACAATCTTCATTTGCCTTGGTATCCTACCCTGGATGTCCAGTCATAGTAGAGTTATCAAGGGGTATAGTATAAAAAGATAAGCACTGTATTGATCTGTGATTACGCTAGTATCTTCAACAGTGATAGAAATCAAGATAAACTGTTCTTACACGCCAGCATTATTCAAAGCAGAAGCAACAATATTAAGACGAGTTCAAACTAATTATAAAGAGACATCGCTGTCAAAAGATCAAGGTAAGTTGTCATCAATCACAAATGAATACTAATGTATCCAATAAAGGTGATATCAACCTTGTAAATAAATTAAAGAAACTTCAAGAAACAATTCTTGAGCTACAAGAAGACTGTATGGAGACTGATGAAGATGACAGTTTATGGACTAGATTAAAGAGTGCAATTGATATGTATTATAGTCTTCATAATGACATTCCTATTGGTCATTTAGAATAAACTACACTTTTTTCATGCAAACCATCATCGGAGATTGTGAATGCATTCGCCGTGAAACATGAAAAAGATAAAACGCATTCTCTCTTCATTTTCTCTTCCTTCTCTTTCTTAGTTTTATAACATGTCTAGCAAATTTGTCAATTATTTCCTTTTTCCAGTAGCTACTGCTGCTTTGCTTGGAACAATTATTCGAAGTCAAGCAAAACCCTCAAAAGCACATACACAACTTATGAAGCCTGATGGACAAGCTCGTCAACAATGGGAAAAAATCAATCATGGTCTAGGTGTTAACGATGTTGGAAGAAGTTGTGGAGGTGTATGAAAATAGTTATTCTTATCCTTTTTTTTTTTATATCTGTATTATATCTCATATTTAAATAAAAAGAATGCCGTGTGAATGAAATTCATACAGCTTATTCATTTAAGTTTATTTTATTTTTTATGTTTGCTTCTCACGCTACCATCATCCAATCAACTTTATGATGCTGAAGTATAAAAATACAAGTCTTCCCAAAAAGGTCTGTAATCATTTAAGGCAGCTAATGAAGTTATGTCAGACATCAATATTACATTGAGACCATACTTTACCTGTAATGATAGATATCAAGGGCTTATGTTCTGTTGCATTACAGAATGCATTTAATAAAGGTCTACAATCATAAGTAAGGAGTCCATTGTTTGTTTCATCTCACCTTGTGAACTTAAGGTAGATGGGACCTCTAAAAAGGTAATAGAAAAGCAAATAATCTCTGCGTCTAGATTCGTCTTTTTCTAGAATGGACATAGACTGTTTATGTCTTGCTAGTCTTGATATTAAGTCTAGTATTAAGGAAACTAACCAGGGTTTCCATGATCCTTCATCCTCTTTCTCTATGGTTTCCTCTTGTGTCTTTGACCGAGTTAAATCAGTTTGCTTTTTTCTCAGTTCAAACAGAATCATAATCACTATTCAAAACAAAAGATCAACGATGAATATGGATAGTTTCTTTTTTTTTGACATGTACCATAAACTACAGGACGCAACACCCATAAAAATTCACTAAGGTGCATCCATCCAGTTACTCCACCGTTATGATTTGCCATGATAGAATAAGCAGACGAAGCTATGCCCGTTCTAGGATCAAGTGTCAGCAATTCGAGTTTTTCCTCCTTTAATTCCTCCAATGATGATGAATCTACACTTCGGATAAGATGAGTTGGATGCAAAAGCATTTGTCGTTTGGTGCCATAGAATAATATCAAACGTAAAAGGGCTCTGTAAATAAGTTAAGACTATTTTAGACAGTCAGAATCTTCTATTACTTTATTCCTTCTAAGCTAGCAATCCACTTCCATTTGGAAAGATTTGAGACTTTTCGACTCAAAACCATCTCCGTAAGTACTTCGGTATATGATATCATGCTTAATGTCCAAGAAGCTGTTCTAAGTAGTTTTTTAGCTGAAATTAACTGAGAAAAGCGTTCATTAAATGACAAGAGATGATTGAGCTTTGTTTTCTCTGATAATGTTGATTTTTTTATCAAAACGTTGGTGTGATAGAGTGACACTAGATTTATTACTGAAAGTACTATATCCAACATCATTATTATCATGTGACCATCATGATAGTAGCTGTAGACTTACTTGCTTGCGAACAAAGATTCGAATCCTCAAATCTTCCTAAGTATTTTTTTTAGCATGAAAGGCAATTAAATTAAATTTTTACCTGGCAAGAGTATAGACAGTGCTCTTATAACATCTTCGATAGTATCGATACACGTTAGATATTCACTATAGTACTCGTCTTTAGAAGACTTGCTTTTCCAATACAACAATGAAGTTGGAAGCATATAGAGCGAAGAAAAAGGGAACAAACAGTTTTTTTTTCCAAGGTGGCACATATTTTAGTCATCCAAATAAAACACAGCTTTCTACAGCTAGATCATTCAGCCAATTGAATTCGTTTCTGCACAAGATATAGACAAAAATGAATCAATAGCAAGCGTTTGCATGAATTAACTGGTAAATAACAAAATACCCTCTACCAATGCAGCATTTATCATTAAAGCGGAAGTACTCAAAGTGTGTTATACTTTGCTATAGCCAGATTTACACTCATCAAGCTGCTGAAATTACATTGAATATGATCTGCAGATAAACAGAAATCTTTGCGCTCAATGAAGCAACAACCATCGCAGTTCATACATTTTGAGTATCAACCAAGTAAGATTATCTTGGGCACAAAAGGTCTCTTATTTTAGATACATTTCTCATGATATGTTATAGCACAAACTTTATTTCTATTGGCTCTCTCTTAGTCAGCTTGAGCGGCTGATATAAATTAGACGATGGCAATTCTTTATTTTGTTTTTCTTCTCCTTTTACTTACCGCTCTCTTTTTTTATACGATGGCTCGATTTATTCCTTACTCTGTCGCTATGGTTACGCCATTTACCAAGGCCGGTAATTTGGATATAGCGTCTGTTCCAGCTGTAGTCAAATACTACCTGAATCAAAATGTGCCTGGTTTACTTGTCAGTGGCACAACAGGGGAACAACACTGCATGACAATTGCAGAACGCAAACAGCTTTATGATTTGGTTTCAACAACAGTTTCTGGAAAATGCAAACTTTATGCAGGTGTTGCTACATTCAAGACTGAAGATGCAAAAGAATTAGCACTTGCTGCCAAAGAAGCTGGATTCTCGGGCATCATGCTAGGTTTCCCGCCCTATCGTATCCCTTCACAGAAAGAAGCTGAGTTGTACGTGAAAGAAGTTGCAGACAGTGTCAAAGAACTTCCCTTGTTTCTTTATAACAACCCTCGTCGAAATGGATTCAGCCTAGAACCAGAGACATTTGCTCGCATTGCTAAAACAGTTGGTAATATCTATGGCCAAAAAGAAGCTGGAAGTCCAGAAAATGTGAGAAAAATGAAAGCTACTTTAGACAATGTTGATACATATAGTTTCTTTTCGGGAAGCGACTCAACTTTTATTGAAGCATTTACAACACACGGATACACTGGTATCACTTCAATTGCTGGAAACATTTATCCAGATCAAATGAAGTTTGTGGTTGATCATTTGCTCAAGAACGAAATCGAACAAGCCAAAAGCATTATGGAAAGTATTGCCCCTGGAATCAAACTTTTGGAAGAAGCTGGAATGATCCAAAGTATCAAATATATCTTGCGCAAGAAAGATGTTCCAATTGGCTTCTGTCCTTCTCCAATTCAAGACATTTCTGATGAAGCAAAACAAGCATTAGACAAAGTTTTTTTCTCCTAAAACTAATAAACTGTTTAATGCAATAATTTGTAGTAAGCTATAAAGTAACTGAGTATAAAAAAGAAATATACACAATGCAGACATTCGAGTAATACAATCACTTAAGTGCGCCGTAGATTACTCAAACTGGCAATGATGAAAGGTTTCTTCCTTATCTTCTAAAAAGACTTTTTTTTTGATTTACATCTTCCGAGAGCTCGGACCTTTTCTAAAACTTTATGTAATACAAGTCATTTTAAGTAAATAAAGCTGTCAACACCGAGGTCCGGAACAAATTTATTGGCTCTAGCATATTTTTTCAAAACTTATCAAAAAAGAGTCCTAGAAAAAAATCGATGCCATCTATCTTTTACTATATCATTTACTGTTGAAAGCAGTAGAACTGGTTTTGATTATCTCTAGTGGTATAGTTTCTTTTTATAAATTTATAGTTCACCAATCAAAAGTAAACGGATCAAGACGCTCTCTAAACTCCGGTGTCTTTTCAATTTGCATATAAATACCCTGCCAATCCTCTATTTACTTTTAATTACAAATTTAATATGGATATCAAAATTTTAAATGTCGATGTTAGCTATGCTAAAACTCTCTCAGAACTTGCTGGAAAGCTTTTTTTAGAAACGTTTGCTGACCATAATCCTCCTGAAGAACTCGAGGCCTTTCTTAAATCAACATATACACCTGAAATACAAACAGAGGAGTTAAACGACCCAACAATGTATACATACATGGCATTTGATCAAGACAACACACCCATCGCTTTTTGTCAATTAAAACAGTCTAAGGATGTGTATGACTTTATTGATGACCCAGAAGCAATTGAATTGAAACGAATCTATGTTGCGAAACATTGTGCTGGAAAGGGTGTCGGAAAGAAGCTGCTGGCTGAGTGCTTGTCTAAAGCAAAAGAATTGAACAAAAAGACAATGTGGCTTGGTGTTTGGGAATTCAATCCTACAGCTATCAAATTCTACCAAAGTCAAGGTTTCCGTAAAGTTGGTACTCATATTTTTAAAGTTGGGAACAAAGAAGACACCGATGAAATCATGGTCAAGGATCTCTAGAAATATAATGATTATAAATAAACAGTTTAGACAAATAACAGGACAAAATCTTGAGTTTCCTTTCTGTTCATTATGTCTCTATCTAACAATAGTCTTAAAGACAAGCTGTGTACAACTCGATCTGTTTAAAAAATCACAAGATTTCTACAGTTTTATTAAAATTATACAAGAAATAATACAAACTATTAAAATGAACAAGAAGAGAAAATTTACATACGCTCCAAAGGTCTCAAACCCAACATACGCATGGCGTTACCAAGCGTAATACGAGCAGACCAATACATGAGCAAACGGGCATCAGCAACAGCAGGTTCAGCACCTCTAACCCAAAGGTTTTCGAAACAAGCAGAAATATCATGGGACAACTTAAAAGCATAAGTGACGACGTTACAAGGCTCATAGGCAGTAAGCAAGCTCTTGATGAGATCAGGGTATTGAGAAACAGTGCGAATGACATCAATGGCTTGAGGTTCAGTCAACAAGCTCAAATCAGCCTTATGGTTGACTTGAAGACCACTCTTACGTTCAACAGAAGCAAGACGAGCATGAGCATATTGAATGTAAGGTCCGGTATCACCTTCAAAAGTACACATACGGGCCATGTTGAATTCGTAGTTCTTGATACGACGAGCAGAGTTATCTTGGATCTTGACAGCAGAGATACCAATTTCATCAGCAACTCTTTCAGGATCATCGATTTCAGCATATTTGGCTTCGTTCTTACGCATGACTTCGTGCATGGTTTCCTTGGCTTCATCCAAGATGTCTTCCAAGAAGACAACAGTACCCTTACGAGTAGACATACCCAAGACCATACCAAAGTTGACGTGTTCAAGCTTGCTGGCCCATTCAAAGTTGAGCATTTCTAAGGTCTTAAAGAGTTGCTTCAAATGAAGATCTTGTTGAGAGGCAACAACGTAAATCATCTTGTCAAACTTGTATTTTTCATAACGTTCACTGGCAGCACCAATATCACGGGTCAAGTAAAGAGTGGTACCATCCTTCTTTTGAACAACAGTACTACCGAGCTTGTACTTTTCCATGTTGATGATCTTGGCACCTTCTGAATCTTCCAACAAGTTGCATTCTTCAAGCATCTTCATGGCCTTGGCCATACCTTCACCAACTTGGGATTCACCAGAATAAACATCAAAACTGATGTTAAGACGAGCATAAATGTCTCTATATTTGACAATAGACAAGTCTCTGAAACGGCGCCATAAAGCAAGAGCTTCTTCATCACCATCTTCCATCTTCTTAAAGTAAGCACGAGCTTCATCGTGAATAGTAGGCTCTTCTGTAGCATCTGAATTGATTTGGACATATACGTCGTACAAATGCTTGATAGGATCAGCAACAAGCTTTTCTTCAGAACCATATTTGGCGAAACCAACAGCCAAAAGACCTAACAAAAACACGAATAAATACCTCATCTCTCTCTTTTTTTTTTTTTTTTTTTTTTTTTTTTACTTACCATATTGTTTACCCCAATCACCTAAATAGTTCATGGTAATAGTCTTCCAACCATTAGCAGTGTAAACATTAGCAAGGAAAGCACCAATGATAGTAGAACGAAGATGACCAGCATGGAAAGGTTTAGCAATGTTGGGAGAAGAAAATTCAACAATAACAGTCTTGTTTTCACCAGAGCTGTTGTAACCATACTTTTCGGCCTTTTCAGAGACTTGGTTCAAGGTCAACTTGACCATAATAGCCTTGTTAATACGGAAGTTCAAGAAAGGACCAGCAGAAGAGGCTTCAGTAATGTAATCATTAGTGACAAAAGAAGAAGCCCATTCCTTGGCAATAGCAGCAGGGTTACCCTTGACACGAAGACGAGGCAAAGCAATGGCCAAATCACCATTTTCAAGAGAACGAGGGTTGTCAATGGCTTGATAAACAATAACAGGATCAAGGTTACCAATTTGAGCAATTTGGACAGCAATCAGATTTCTAAAAGTATCGACTGGGTTGGTAGAGGGATCAGATCCGGAACCGGGAATGTCGGGAATAGCGACTTCAGGAATGCTAGTGGCTAATTCAGAAGCCCATTTAAGAGCTTCTTGAGCGGCAGGTGTGGCTTCAACAGCCTTGGTATATTCACTTTCGTTTTCCTTTCTCAAGAGACACCAAGCAACATAGTCAGCAACAGTGGGTTCAGAGCCAGTCAAGAATGTGGTAGACTTGCTGGCAATACGAGCCTTTAAAGCGTCAACGTTGCCGGCAAGGGCCAAATCCAAAACATGAGCGGCGACTTGGTTGTTGACATTGGTCTCATCCAAAAGGTTGTTGGAACGGATAATGTAGCGGATAACGTTGGGACCTGTACGCAAGTTAACGCTGTCAGTCTTAAAAGTGGTTTCAGAACCAGTTTGAACAGCAATACTGTTCTTTAACTCGGGCTGACTAGCGATAATAGCCAAGGTGCCTACAGAAACATTCTTTGAGTTAAGTGTCAAACTCATTTGGATAGAGAAGTAAGAAAAAGAAAGGTGCAGAAAAATAAACGCGCAAGGACAGTTGGTTTATGAAAAAAAATAGAAAAATGAGTCATGTCCCTAATTGGTAGCGAAATCTAAGCCACTGCATTACCTAATCACTAGTAAGCCTTAGAAATTGGCTTGTAGCATAAGTGTGAGTCAATAGCTAGGGTCACTACGGCTATTTTCAGATGCATTTGAATGTCTATTAGTAATCTATAATCCTATTTCGGCAGCGGAATACAATGATTGAGTCAATGCTATTATAAATTGCTTTAAAAAGAGCTACCTTACAAAAAGAATTAAAGCTGACCGACGCTATCAAAAAGATCAACCAGCTTATAATATCCAAGAAGAAGAAAGTTATCAGTCATGATTTATACAATCGACTCAGATATCTCTTTGTGTAGCTTTATTCTGAAAATGGATTTACTGTGTATGTAAAGTGAAATAAAAAAAAAGTTGACATACTTTAAACTTTGGCATAAGTGTAAAGTGTCCCTTAAAAAAAGTCTGCGTTTAAATTCCATGAGGCGCCTTTTGACCCTGAAAAAATTTCCAGAAAGATTACCAAAGAAACATTAAAGATCTCAAAAATGAAGAAGAAAGCTGATTAATAGAAAATACAAAATGACAATTATATGGCAAGTCACTTCACTCTGTGTACACTTGACCATCCCCCCCCAATGTTTTTATTTTTATAAATAAAATTTCATTCAATACAAAAAAAATTTTTTTTTAGAAATTCAAGAGAAATAATGGATTAAAGGTGTTTAAAAACGAAGAACTATCAAGAAATTGTATTAGCGAAACTGGTAGATATAAGTACGACGTATTAGATGGTATAAAAAACGCAGCATGCTAAATACCATGATAATGAGTTATCTCTAGGAAATGTATTATCTGTTGTTGAGCTGTAGCGTACACTTTCTGTAGTACTTTTGCAAATCTAACCCTTTAAATGTATTTTATGAGCCTAGAAACATTTCGTATCGAGACATATTATATCTAAAACGTCTCTATCGTCCACAAATTGAAAAATAATGAAAATTGAAGATTTCTTCAGGGGATTATAAGGCCAAAATGACGATTTTTTGACTTTTTCAAGACTTGCATAAATGCGTTATTTTATGTGTGCTCAAACATAAGAAACTCAAAAAAAAAGGGGGACTAGAAGGCAGAAATGATGGTTTATCTTAAAAACACTGGACTACCAATCCACCACTAGTGTTATGCCTATCAATTTAATTTAAAAATGAGCTGTTAAGAAAGTTAGTTTATAAACTAAGATTACATAATAAACTTGATACTCGAAAAAGGCATAAATTGAGGATCAAAAGCATACTAGGTATGCTAAATAGAATCACAAGTTATGTAATAGTTACAAAGCATGTATATTTTTAATATATCGATTTGTTCAAATTACATAGACAAACCCCTTCTTTTCTTCATTGATTGGCATGTCGAGATTAGTCAACACTTTTCTTTCGACCAAGACGGAGCCAATTCATGTTGTTTCTTTCACTTTTGAAATATATTAATCTGCTCCCAGCTGGCTTTTGATTCTAAACAACAATTCTGTTTCTGAATTGTCTAATGGATCAATAGAATGTCTATCAAACACCAAAGTAGCAATTTTGTATCAGAAAAAAAGCTGTCATGTCAGTTACCCTACTTGTATTTGTTCCTGTATTACAAAAAAAAAAAAAAAAAAAAAAAAAAAAAAAAAAAAAAAAAAAAACGAAACAATCGGTTTGATTTAATACTCTGGATTTAAACTTTCTTTTAATTCTGACATTTTTGTGATTTGATGCTTCAGTCAAACAATGCAAGCTTATACCATCTAACAGTGTCGCTGATAATTTAAATAAAAAGAGAGAGAGAAAAAGAGGAATGTAGATCCCAATAGCTTAAAAAAGGGGTTGATAAATAGCTGGTATAATTGAACAGCACAATACCATGTGACGGTCGTTTTTAGACACTGTATGGTTATATTTGTATTGTCCAAAGTAGTACATGGAATAGATAGATGAAGAACAGGTTCTTTTTTGTTTACGTCACTTGCAGTATACAAACAGAAAAATAAAAGAAAGACTCTTTTCCCCTTTTCTTTTCTTTTCTTTTTCTTTTCTCTCTTTGATTAAAAAAAATGATGCAAGCGAGAAAGCAAAAGAGATATTCTCAAGACGATGATAATGACACATTGCTAAAGAGAAACAATAAGCTTACTTTGGTAAGCACTTAGCTATTATGCTTTGGCACTTATTCTTTCAATTTTCAGCAAAACGAAGCACTCAATAAAGAGCTGAAACGTGTAAAAAAACGATTGATGATGATGTCTAAAGAGAAGAAGTAATGTATGACATGTGTGTTCCTTGTATTCACTTCATCTTTATATAGCATCTTAATGGATAAGTTACTTGCTTACTCTGGTAAAACTGAAATCAATTATATACCTGTCCTTTCAACACCACCAGAGGCACGTGATAGCATGAATGAAAAGCCGCAAAAGAAACTTGCTACAGAGTCACTTGTTCATCATACGACTAAACAAACACCGTCTGTTAAGCTACCCATTCGAATGGGCATCTTGACTCTACATTCATTAGGAAAAATATCACTTTTACCTAGCTATCACAATCAGCAGTACATTTGGCCAATTGGATATAAAATAAGCAGGCAGGTATTGTAGATCCTTTCAAATGAGAACATTGTATTAACTTACGAACAGAACCTATCTCAGTATAGTCAATCCCTCGGGAAATACAACCTACGTTTGTTCTATTGAAGATAATGGTCATGCAGGACCTAAGGTAAGCTACTATAGACAGCAAAAAAAAAAAAAAAAAGTCAAACTTGTTCCTAGTTTCAAATCATCGCAGAAGATTGTCCTCATCATACCATCATTGGAAATTCAGCTACAGAAGTATGGACTATCATTGTAAGACGTGCTAATGAGATTAGAAATAATCCTTACTCAGGCACTGGTAAGTTACAGTCAATCCAGTACGATACTAAGAGATGCATAGCTTCTGGTCCTGATTATTATGGACTTACACAACCAGTTATTACTCAAATGATTCAGGATCTACCAAATGCAAATCAATGCAAAAACTATATTTGGAAACACTTTGACAAAATGTTCTCGCCCACTTCTCCACCTTCACCAGCCATTTTCTATAAGAAAAATACATTACATTCAACTGAACCATTGATGCCTCCTATTCGTTATCATGACAACAACAAACATCCCTTTTAATAAATAAATATACTTTTGTGACGTATCAGAGAGTGGCTTTTTCTATCTGAATCTCAAATTATGTCGCGTAATTTGCTTTTTTCGCTCTTTTTCTTTTTCTCTTTTCTCTAAGATGGATTCTAAACAGGCAAGTAATACATGGATTTGTTTATCTGTATACTCATACTATCGTAGTCTGTTATTGATGCCAAAAGGGCCGAAATATTGGCAAAATTAGCCAAATTCAATAACAAAAAGAGCGAGCCGCCACAAGAACAACAAAGACCACCAAAAAGACCTTCTTCTTCCTCCTCTTCTTCGTCTTCACAAAGACCAGCTCCACCTCCACCTTCTTCTAGTAGTAGTAGCAGGTCCTCACAAAAGGGTCGCTCGGGTAAGAAAGTGACACCTATTCCTGCGCCACCACCAGCTGGAACGGGTGGAGGATTAAATTTAGTTGAATTGCAACGTCGTATTGCTGAAGCAAAGACACGACTTTCTGGCACACCTGGTGGCATAAATGTATGTACATAAAATTCACTTGATAAATACTGACTATGGATAGGTACGTCCCACTGGATCACCATCATTGCGCACAAATGAAACAAAACCGCCTGCTCTTCCTTTGAACGACGCAGGTCAAATTGACTTGAAAGCCATGCTGGATAAAGGCATCATACCCCGAAGAGAAACTGTGAATACAAAAGCTCTTCAACGTTCAAAGCAAAAGACATCAGCAACCAAAGACATACCAGCAGCAGTAGAAAAGAAACCACTCAAGTTATTAGATGATGTACCTTCTGATTTCACAGATCCTACCAAAAATCCTTATTTTGACCCCACCATGGAAGTAAAAGTAGCACCTAAATCACGTCGTTCGCGCCAACTTAAGTTTGTTCAACCGGGCAAATATATTGATATTGCTAATCAAGAAAGAGCCAAGACACAATTGGAGAAAATGAAGCAAGCCATTGCAGAGAGTGTCAAGAAAGCTGGTATGCAGACTGAACTCGATGTGTCTGATAAAGTGATAAAGCGAGAACCACCTCCTGCTGTTGAATGGTGGGATGCTCCCTTTTTAGCTAACAAAACGTATGACGATTTGAATGAGAATGAGATTGACCCTGATAAATTGGACACATTGGTTACAATGTACGTTCATCATCCTGTACCCGTTCAACCACCTAGTGAGGCCAATGCACCACCTATTGTCAGATCATTGATGTTGACCAAGAAAGAACGTAAGAAGATGAGAAGACAAAGAAGAGCGGAAGCTTTGAAAGATAAGCGTGATAAGATCAGACTGGGTTTGATTGAACCCGATGCACCCAAAGGTAGATTGTGTATTTTGGATGAACATTGCAACTTATTGGTTCTATAGTTAAAATCAGTAATCTTATGAAAGTACTCGGTGACGAGCAGATTCAAGACCCTACAAAGATTGAAGCCCGCGTTAGAAAAGAAATGGAACTTCGACAAAAGATGCATGAAAAAGCTAACGAGCAACGTAAATTGTCTCCTGAAGAAAGAAGAGCCAAGATCACAGCTAAAATCAGAGAAGATCAAAAAGCTGCTAATGAAGTTGCTGTGTTCAAGTAAGTACATACAACAACCATGTTATAGTGACTAATGTCCATAGAATTAAACATTGCTCTCATCCTAAATTAAGATTCAAGATTGAAAAGAACGCTCAACAACATGAATTGACAGGCATCGTTATTGTTCATCCCAAATGTAATATTGTGATTGTAGAAGGCGGTCCAAAGGCAATTAAGCTATACAAACGACTTATGCTAAGACGTATTGACTGGAATGATTTGCCACCTCCCAAAAACCTTCAAGCAGATGAGACTGCAATGGACATTGATGAAAACAATCCTTATGCTTTAAAAGAAGGTGAAGAAAACAAATGTTATTTAGTCTGGTCTGGTCCAGTGAAGACCAAGTCATTTAAGAAGTTTACATGGCGTTCATTTGAAAGTGAAAAGATGGCCAGAGAAGAGCTGGGCAAATGGAATGTGGAAAACTATTGGGATGTTGCCTTGTCTACTTCAGATCAAGACTTGGAAGCACGGCAGCCTACTTTATAAATATAATAAACTCGCCTTGGATTGAATTATTCAATGTTTTTCTCATATCGTCATTAAACTTTCCGCTTATAACACCCAATTCATCGCTTCTTTTGTAAGAAAGGACTGAGTATTGTGCAGCGAAGCTATGCTTGAGAGTGCAAATTTAGTCCAAGCTTTATCAGCTTAGATCATTCTTTTCAGGCCAAATGTTGCTGTTTGTTCTTTCTGAATTATTTAATATCTAGATTTCTACTATACATCATACCCGTATGACAAGATAGAATTTGAAACGTTATTAACTAAAGTCGTTATGACTCGGATGTCTTTCATGTTCGACTGAAAAAAAAAAAGCGGAGTTTATAGCCAGTTCCGGGATTTGAATGCAGAGTGGCAGGGGGAAAGAAAGAGTTCGAATCACACGCCAACTTACGAGCTCCCTCTCTTCTTTTCTGTGTGAATTTAACAATGGTAAGCAAATCCATCCATCCATTCATTTTAGATAGATAATGCAACAACACAACTTGAATCGATGTATATCGAAAGATGACTAATGGATGGATAGGTCAACATTCCAAGACCAGAAACACCTACTGTAAGGGTTCCAAGTGCAGAAAGCACACTCCCCACAAGGTCACTCAATACAAGGCTGGTAAGGCTTCTCTCTTCGCCCAAGGTAAGAGACGTTATGACCGTAAGCAATCCGGTTATGGTGGTCAAACCAAGCCCGTTTTCCACAAGAAGGCCAAGACTACCAAGAAGATTGTCCTTCGTCTTGAATGTACCGGTAAAGTATACCAGAAACAGAGAATAGAAAGACACAGAGATGTACTAACCTTTTTAACAGCCTGTAAGTACAAGATGCAACTCGCCATCAAGAGATGTAAGCACTTCGAATTGGGTGGTGACAAGAAGACCAAGGGTGCTGCTCTCGTTTTCTAAGTTGTTTATTTTTATTTGCTCTCTTGAAAATAAATACATTCAATTTTTGTACCTTTCTCTTTTATGTTTCTATTTAAACGTAGTTTTAGTAGCGAGTGTTTGAAAAAGTATACCGTACCTCAACTCAAGTCGGTTGCTATCTTGAGTGGTGTTGCTTCCAGTGGTAATAAACCCGAGATCATTGATCGATTGTCCCATCACTTTACAACAACCTCAACACCAACACGATCTGTTCTCTCATTTGATCTAGGGTATCGAAACTTGGCCTATTGTCACCTCGATCATGAGGCTAATGTGCTAGACTGGGCCAAGATCGATCTTGATTTACCTTCTTTCCATCCGTCTGTTGTGGCACCCATCATTCGAGAATTTATCGATCAGAACGTGATCAAGAATCTCAAGACAGTAGATAAAGTACTTGTGGAACAGCAGAGAGCACGTACAGGGGGTGCTCATGCTGTGCTTGAGAATACATTACGCGTCAATTGTGTGGAAGCTATTTTATGGTGTGGTCTTTATGAAGCCACCGAATCCATTCAGCGAGATATCCAAATGATGCCTATTCCGAGACAATCTGTAGACCGTGCTTGGCAACTTGAATTAGATGCCATTGTTGCTGAAAATCCAGCTCGATTTCTTAAAATCAAGCAGGGCTATTATCAAAAGAAACAAGCAAGTGCTTTATTAGTTCAAAAATGGCTCGATACAAACACGACTGTGCAATGCAACCAAGAATTCAAGACAATGTACGAGCAAGCTAAAAAGAAAGATGATCTAAGTGATTGCTTAATACAAGCATTGGCTTGGTACAGATGGGAAAGATTCACCAAAGAATTTATTGAAATAAACAACTAATTGACTGCAATGCCTCTTCCATGCTTGTCTACGAAACTCGCATGCAATGTTACTGCATTAAAACTGCCCAAAGTAGCTCTAGCAAGTTCTTGCATAGTTGCTGCATCCAAAATCAAAAGGAAGCAAGATTCACTACCATTCTTGAGCGTCGTGTTGACAATCGACATAATCACACCATCGTCTTCTGCAGTAGCATTAGGATGAGGAATAAAGATAGGCTCTGCACAAGAACAGCCAGGTTCGTCCCAGATTTTGGCGTTGCTTTGTTCGTCTGTATTAGGACCTGAGTAAGGATGGTTCAAGTCCAGCTTGATAAGACCATTTACAACGGATCCAGAGGCATAGGAAGGTGCATGACGAGACTCACAAACACCCCAACAGTATTGATATGGTTTGAGATTATAACGAGGATTAAAGCGAGGCATCTCAAGATCATGACCAATGACTGTATAGGAAGCCACACGACGCTTATTGAACTGAACAAATTTAGAGAAATTGAAAGCTTCTGACCAAGAAGGAGTCCATGGTTTAGCATCAGGTTTGGCAACAGGGACTTGACCAAGACGGTATCGACGGAACTGAGAAGGTGCAATCTGATGTTCTTTCTTATGGTCTGTGTTCTTGTCAAATCGGAAACGAGCAGGCTGAACAAGGTCCAAGTCAAGTTTGCCAGTGGGTGTTTTGCCCAATTCAAAACTGGCGTCCACAATATCGGTGTTTTCATACATGCAGTAGTCCATATAGATCACGCGTTCTTTACGGCCACCGGGAAGTTGAACTTCTTCATCCCAGGCATTTGCAGTATGGAAAGAAAAGCAAGGATCTGCTTCATAAGTAGCTACATGGTTACCTGTATGGCGATCAACGACATGGAACAAGGTATGTCTTGTTTCGTCCCAGTAAAAGTTTGGTAGGCGCTTGAGTAATAAATGGCAGAAAGACCACCAAAGGAGTAATAGTATGGGAAGTTAGGAATAATAATGTAATTTTTTGTCATGCTAAAAGAGTGAATATAAGAGGGTTTCAAGGCTTCCAATGTCTTCCAAGCTCCCAAGTGGCGCCAGATAGGTTGGTGAAGCCTTGGTTCAGGAGCAGGCATTTGTTCTTCTTTCTTACCAGAAGCAGAAGGCAAATAAGGACCAAGGGTAAATGTTTGAAAAGTAGGAAAAGGACCCAGGTTGACCATGAAATTCACAAATTCATCTGTTTCTTCATCGTACTGATGATGTGAAGCACATAATTGACCTTGAAGTTTTTTACTGATATGGCCATAAGTAAACATCTTGAGAGGTTCTACTGAACATGAGTTTATTATCTTTGCATAAAACCACTTACTCAAAGATTCGGTATCAACCACTTGTAAAGTATTTGCATCTCTTTTAACAACCAAAGCTTCACCACGCTTTACACCCGTTTCTTTTTCCAAAGCAGAACCTAAAGGGAAATTAGGGGTGATTGTAACATTGACCATATCGAATTCGGCATCCTCTTCTTGTAAGGCAGCATTGATACCAAATTTAGAAATATGGTGATAAACAGTTTGCATTCGACCAAAAATAGTCTTGCAAGGATCAGGGCCAAAAGTCAAAAGGGTAGGGTCACGTTGTCCAATGCGGCGCTCAACACCATGAGACGTGTGGCGAGAATTGTATTTGACAGTCTGGGTTTCGCCATCGACTTCAAACCGGTGAAGCATAGCAAGACCATCAAAAGGATGACCAATGTGGAAAGTATCGCCGTTATCTAACAAGACATTGTAACGACCGGAACCTAATAAAAATAATTGATATGTGTCTGTAAAAATAAAAGAATGATCCTACCTGATCGATACATGACACCTTGAACCCAAAAAGGGATTTCACCTTCAAGCGTAAGTGTCTTGACGGAATCCACAGCAGGCACATTCTTGAAGCCAACTGGAGAAGGTGCAGGTTCATTGACTTTGATATTAGGGTTTTCTGCAGCTGGTGTGATCATGTTTTTTAGAATGAATGTAGAAAATGCAGATAAAAAGGAAAGAGTAATGAAGAAAGATATAGAAAAAGTTCAGGATATTTATAGTGTTTCTAACAAAACAACAATTTTAGTCCATTATCTGATGATGCATTCTGTAAAAATCATTTCTTTGTTATTTCTAACAAAAAGGAGATGTGTGTTTTTGTATTAGAAAATAAAGGTACAATACATGCTTCAGAGGAGAATATCATCCATTTTTGGTCATTGTCTCGAGTACAGGCACAGTATGTTTATATTTATTGACATCTTTCATTCTCGGTAAAATTTTATTGTTAAATGTGATGTTATGTCTTTCTTATTTTCTTTTCTTTTTATTTCTTTTCGATCGATATCTTTTGCTTCTGTAGTGAGATATGATAAAAGGGAGAGTAAATCAAAGGGAGGTAAGTCTGAATTTAAGACAGTTATGAAGATCGACTATTAAACTACATGAAATAAAAATACTCGAGAATATTGTTTCATGAACCATTCTATTCTTATAGACAAAGGTTGTTTCATTATTGAAAATATATCATATCTTTTTGAGTTCCACAACCTCATGCATGGTTATGATAAAACAAAAGACTACTGCAATTTCATTGTCTTTTGTAGAGAGTTATTCAATGACCACAATACCTTGAATAGAAAGGAGTCAACAATAAGGATTTTCTACTATATATGTCTATGTGTATGTATGTGTGGTGAAGAAAAAAAAGGGATGTGCTTCAATTTGATTGTTCTCAAACAAGTTTAATGCAACTTTTCGGAACGCTGACTTGATTGCTTGTGAGAAAAAAAAAGTACTTTAGCACAGGAAAGATATGTTTAGTACGACGATCTTTAATAAGAACAAAAAAAAGTATTTTAAAAATGGATGTTGTAAGGTACTTTAAGTAAGTTGTTATAGGTACACATGAAAAGCCACTTATCGTACAGAAACAATAAAAAAAAGAAAGCTGTAGAGATTTAAAAGCCCCTCTTTCATTGAAGACTTAGCTTGACAATAATATCAAACGATAGCTTAAGTGCTCAATTTCTATTGTAACTTTTCTCTTTCTTTTGATTATTTGTTTTTATTGTGTACTTGCTATGTCATGAAGAGTTATGATAGAGTAATATCCCAAAAGACTGAATTCTCAGAAACAACTGACCAACTTATTGCATGAAATACATCATGCACCATACTGCAAATACAGCACAATTCCAGACTAAAAGAGAAGGTGAATCCAGAATTTCGTCCTAGTAAAGAAAAACCAAGGATCTAACTGATACCAAGATTGCATCGTGTTTGCATATATACTTGCGAGAAAACGATACATTAATTATATAGATCCTAATCTACTTGCATTCATAAATAACACTTCTAAAATCTTATCTTCAAATATTAAAAACCAAGTAGCCTTAGGGTACTATTGTCCAAAAAAGAAGATTTGACTGATTTGCAAAACTAGCGCCCCATCTCTCTTATCAACACCGATGCCAAAATATTCACTAAATTAATTAATACAAGACTTATGCCACATTTCTCCAAGTGTATTTCTCCTCACTAAATGGGTTTTATTCCTGGACGTTTTATTGCTGAAAATGGCCAAATACTATACAATGTCCAAGCTATAGCCGCTTACAACA
Source organism: Gilbertella persicaria (assembly GCF_025201335.1). NCBI lineage: Eukaryota > Fungi > Mucoromycota > Mucoromycetes > Mucorales > Choanephoraceae > Gilbertella > Gilbertella persicaria. The sequence goes on from NW_026251968.1 coordinate 74,740, forward strand.
AATCAGAATCCATTGGTTTGCTCTTAGATCAGGAGAAAGCTTATGATCGGGCCCATTCCGAATATCTTACACAAATCATGCATGCTTTTAACATTCCTTCTACTCTAATTCATAGCCTCACCACCCTCCTTTTCAACACACATATTCACTTCAATGTGAATGGTTATATTACAACAAACACAGCACAACAACGATGGGGACTTCGACAAGGGGATCCTTTGAGTCCTCTGTTGTGAGATGAAGAGAGAATAGGCATAAAATAAGAGAAAAGGTAATAGCACAGAGAAAGTCCGCTAGAACTTGTATAGGCTTTTATTTCCCCAAAAGAAAGAAAAAAATATTATAAAATGTCGAGGTATTTATACTTTTTCTTCTCGGTCAAAATATTGTTTTGGGTTAGCTTCTTGACTACGGATTGATTTGTTAGATCAGGAGTAGTTAAGAGAAATGCCTTTAGAAGAAGTTGTCAGCTCAGTCAATAGTGCATGATCTGACTTGAACTTGAATAAACTATTACATATTTGTCAAATGCCAATGCTAATGTATTTATCAGCTCTAACTGTCACTTTATGAGTGCCATTAATAATAACAGAGTCACTAGGTTCATAATCTCTGACTATGAGGATGATGTAGTACTTCTTGTAGAATGAGTGAATGTCAGTGACTATAGATCCATTGAAATTGCCATAGATGTGATCTGGTCTTTTGCCATGATCATCATTTATTGATCTATGCATATGAATTCATATGTGTTCACAACACAAGACTCTAACATCGTTCAAAAGTGCTTTTTCTTCTGCTTCCATGATGTTTCGTGATCTGAATTTCTTAAGGATTCTTGTGACATTCATGTCATTTACAATCAACTATAGATCAAATTATCATCACTTGTGTCAAATTTATTCTTGCTTACATTCTCGCCTTCACCCCAGTATTTTTGACCTTCTCCTGACAAATAGTTGATCAATCTTCTTCTCTTGACTTTAGGTTCAGACAATGTTGAGCCTGTAGAACTAGTGGGGCCTATGAAGAATAGCAGTAAGAATAATGCAAACATCTTTCCAAAGAGACTCAAGATAAAGCATACTAGATGGCCTTTGAGTATCAATGTTGATGCTAATAATGCTGTTGCTAATAATGTTGTTGCTATTGTTTTGTTGGAAAGTAGACATGGAAATAAAATATGGGAGAAGTAATAAGACTTAGAACCAGTAGAATATATAGGGGAAATGCAAAGTTGTTTGTTCCCACTTGAGAGTGAATGTCAAGGTACACAAACATTTTACAGTTTCAGGTAATCCAGGTGTTACCATAGACTATAGAAGCCTACCTACTATACAAAATGCGTTTGAATACGGGATCATTATTGCCTTCTGGTTATCGCTATTTTTCTTACAATAAACTGTTGATATCTTCTTTATGCTCTTATTCATGCTTTTATTCATGCTCTTCCTCTTTCTCTTCGGCCTTGTAAGTCAGGCCATATAGTATTTATGTGATGTTTGATGTTTTATGTTTGCTGTTTGATGTTTGCTGTTTGCTGTTTGTACTACGCACGCAGTTGTTTTAAAATTACTGCTTTAAGGAATTTTGATGTGCAAAAGAAAAAGACCAAGAGAACATCATTCCTTGTCAAATGCACAACTCTTTAACTATTCTATGATCCAATTAATCAGAAAAAAAATAGCCATCTTTATTGAAGCAAGAAGACCCTCTGTATTTGTATATTATGTCTTTCGCAGTAATTGATTATTTCACGTGAAAGTGAAAAAGAAAAGGGAGAAATCTGTACGACATTTGTTGTATGTAATATTTGGACTAATTGCTTAAATAAGTTGCTTTATACGGAATGCTTTTTGGATGATAAGCAGTGAGGTGATCCTCTTGGATTTCAGATAAGTCAACTGACAAGATACGTCATACTCACAACGCCAACAAAGATTAGCCCTATTTATTTTTCTCCTTTTTTTTACCCTTCATTCTATTTTATATGCCTATTGCGCAGTGGCAGTGAGCTGTTCTTGCTTATATAGGAACATGCTCGCGTTCGGGATGAAGTGCTGTTGAAGATTCTGCCGGCAGTCTATGCTGCCCAACCTGTTCTCAATGGTAGCCCTTCTTGATTTCTTTGGCTGCTCTTATTTCTTAGTCGCGTCGCCGGTCATCGACCTTCTTTGTTTGAGCGTGGTCAAAACATGCCACATATGCGCATATAGGCTCAACTGGAGAATTTAAATAGGTAATAGATTAATATGAAAAGAACAAAACTCATTCCTTTTTCTATTTTTATTTTTTAGCTACTCTTCTTTTCTGTGCGCAGTGGCAGAGAGCTGTCTTGCTTATGTAGGAATATGCTCGCGTTCGGGATGAAGTGCTGTTGAGGATTCTGCCGGCAGGCTATGTTGCCCAGCATAAGCAATTGTGTATGGGATTTTACATTGGGCCTGTTCTCAATGGTAGCCCTTCTTGATTTCTTTGGCTGTTCTCGAACTCCTTAGTTCGAGGGTGGTCGGAGCATGCCATATGCGTACAGGTGGCTCTTTTTAAGTTGGTCTTCTGCTTGCCTCCAAGATGTCTTGTTCTGTTTGAGGTGCCAAATGCGTCGGTTTATCAAGTTGCTCTTTATACTGTTCATTCACTCTAAGGTCCTAATAATAAGAAAAATGTTATGTAAAGAAATAACTTTTTTTTTCAAATAAAAGTTTTCATGTTATGCGCCTTTTTACAAAGACTGAGCCATTGCTTTTCAGATTTCTAGTCAGAGTGGTGTCTACCATTAACATATGCTATAAAAAGTTTTAGATAACATCTATGTTACCGCTCCTTTGTACTGGATACAAATGAGTCAAGTATTGAGTTGTTTGTATCTCATTCATGTGCTCTACAGAGGCATCGACTTGATGAAATGTCTATTTTCCAGGCTTCAACCAATTCTAATTAGAGACATCTTTCTTTACAATGAATACCTCTCAGGCTTAATAAGAAACAACTTCAATTGCTTGATGAGTTGAGCAAAGAAACACTTGTGATATGTACTAACAATAGTCATATGTGAAAGATCTTTTTTATTATGTACATAGTGAATTAAGCATCTTTCTTTTCTTTTTTGGCTTTCTTTTCATTTTCTTTTGCTGCTCTTTTACGCTTCTTTGATGCTTCAATCATTTCCCTAGAATAGATTGATTAGCAATGGCTTATGGATGTGCTTACTTACTTTTTCTTGTTTTGTTGATACTTGTCATATTTTGAGGTAGAATCAATCTGTTGACGATCAATTCCCTTCTTTAATTCTCTTTTTTGATTGTGTGTAGCACTCTTGATCTTGAGCATCCAATCTGGAATATCACAGCCAGAATCCTTCATCACATTCACCACACCCTTCATGTACTGGATATCGTCTTGCGTATAATAAGTGACTGCTTCACCTTGTCGACCAGCACGACCTGTACGACCAATACGGTGAATATAACTAGCCACTGTCTGAGGGAAATCATAATTGATGACTAGATTGACACCTTTGAAATCCAGACCACGGGCCATCAATTCAGTAGCAATCAACACCCAAATCTTACCCATTCGGAACTGATCAATGATATTGTCACGCTGAGCTTTGGTACGGTCAGAATGAATCACTTCCACATTAATACCGTCAAAGATGAGTTCATGAAAGAGTTCTTTAGCACGTTCAATCGACTGTACAAAAATCAACACAGGTGGCTTGATGCCCTTTTGAATCAATTGACGAAGAGCAATCATTTTGCCTGCTTCTGTACCTGTAAATAACAATTCTTGTTTAATGGTATCTGTAGCAGCATTTTTGGCACCAATGACAAGACGAATAGGGTTCTTCATGACTGTATTGGCGAGTTCTTCTACATGAGATGAAAATGTGGCGCTAAAAAGTGATTTTTGAATGGTAGTAGATGAACAAGCAGCAAAGATCTCATCTGTTTGATCCAAAAAGCCTTGGTCTAATAATTTATCTGCTTCATCCAACACAAGGTGCTTGACTGCACTCAAGTCAACTTCTTTTTCTTTAATAGCGTACACTAATCTTAAGGGTGTAGTAATCAATATATCTAGCAAAGAGGTTAGTTGGAAAAATACATACAAAAGGCACTTACCAAACTTTTGTCTTGATTCTGGTGTTTGAGATTTGTCTGCAGCTGTTGATTTAGCCAATACGTTGATACGTAACTTGGTGCCTTGAGAAAGATGGTTTGCCTCACGAGCAATTTGTTGAACCAATTCTCTTGTGGGTGCAATAATCAAGGCACGATAGCTTGTCTTCTTTTCAGGCTTCTTTAAATCATGTAAAATGGGCAACAAATAAGCCATTGTTTTACCTGAACCTGTAGGGGCACAAGACATAAGATCTCTTCCATTCAACATGATAGGAATAGACTGCATTTGTACAGGTGTAGGCGTTTTGTATTTTGCTTTCATCAAGTTGTTGTAAAGCGTTGTACTCAATTGATAAGCAGGTGAAGCAAGGTCTTCAAAGGTTCTGAAAGGATTAGGTACGTCTGTACCATAGACCTTAATCTTGTTTTGCTTTCTAAATTCTTTCGCTTCTTCTACACTATTGAAAATAGTGTTTGTCTTTTTGGCTAATCAAACATAAGTCAAAAGTAGATCTCTTTTCACATTACCTTTCTTTAGTTTTTTTGTTGTTTCTTTTTCGGTAGTTTCTTCCTCTTGAGATGGAATGGCTGTGGTATGTGTGTTGTTGAAAAAGTTGATTTCTTGCAAGAGTTGATCACGAACAGTAGGATCGTTGACGGCAGCATTCTTTTTCTTTGTTTGTACTTGGTTGGCTTCTTTTTCACCTTCGAAAAGGTTTATGTCGTTCTTGAAGCGCTTTTTATCGAAATGAGCTCCACCACCTAGTAAATGAAAAAGATCCATCGTTTTCTATAGTTTCAAAAAAGAGAGAGAAAGGGACCATTTCAAAGTAATATGGAAAAGCCACTGAAGAGGAAGCAAAAAAGCAGTCACTAAATGTAATAACTTGTGTGTTAGTTTGCATAAACATGCAATTCAAAAAAATAGAATGAATTTGCATGCCATGGTAACAAAGAGAGACTATAGATTCTGGCCATCCTGTGTTATCTCTTATTACAGAGTGTTCTTTCTCTCTCTTTTTTTTTTTTCCAAAACAATGGTTCAATAGCATCCATGTCTTTTAAACAAAGAACATCATGTTTTGTACAAAAGTTGATTTTACACATTATGCGGTTATTGTGTCTTGATCAGATATACATAAAGGTACTGAATCAACTATGCCTCACAAGATAAGCATGTCTCTTTCTCTTTCTCTCTTTTTTTTTAGCTGCTGATAAAGAATTTACTTTCCGCAACAAGCCACGCTGCCTGTCTAAATATATTTTTTTTCTCTTTCTCGAAACGCGCGCGCTCTCTTTTATTTACTTTTCTTCTTTAATATGCCTGCCACACTTCGTATCCCTGAAAAGACAGGAAATGAAATCCTCTTAGTTCACAAGTTGACTAAGTCTGACGCCCAAATCGAAACGGGTTCCGAACTTGTTTTTGAAGTAAGAAGTGATAGAGATATGTTCGTATACTTACATATATATATATATTTAGGTTGCTGAAGCCAAATACGATGCTCCTAATACAATTATCAAGCAACTTGTCAGCCAATCAAAGTCTGAATTACTCGGTAAGGATAAGGCCGAACAAGCTCAAGTAAGTTGTGGATTTGTACATAAAAATATAGAGATTTATCGTTTCTAGGTTGAGGAATGGTTGTCTTTCACAAACCAATCCCTCAGAGGCGTTGGTAAGAAGGAACTTGTATCCAACATTGAAGTAGGTGAGCGGATGAATACAACAAAATCAACTTACATTCTATAGAAAAAAATCAATGATCATTTAAGCAACCACACTTACTTTGTCAACAACCATTTGACCATTGTTGATATTGTCATTTTCGGTCTTTTGTATGCTCACCATGTAAGCTAGACATAGATAGCGTATCAAGAGGGGAGGATTAACAGGTCATTATGTATAGAAAAACATCAAGGTTCAATCTGCTCCCAACACCTTACGTTGGTTTGATCTTATTCAAAACACAGTGATTAAGACCAATGAGTTAACTCAAGATTTCCCCTTGGTTGAAATCAACTTGGATGACGTCCCCGAACCTGCTGCTCCCGTTGTTGCTGTAAAGTATCATCTAAAAGAATAGGCAAGTCATTAATTATATTTGATAGAAAAAGGAAAAGAAGGGCGATGCTAAGACTGACACTAAGGCTGAGGATAAGAAGGCCAAAAAAGAAAACAAGAAGGACGAAAAGAAGCCTGAAGACAAAAAGGCTGCTGCCCCTGTTGAAGGTGGTAAGCCCAAGAAGGAGAAGAAGAAGGCTGAAAAGAAGCCTGCTCGTAAGTAAAAAAAAAAAAAAAAAAAAAAAAAAAAAGACTCTCTTGGTACTTTCTTTACTTAATTCAACAAAAACAATAGCTGCTCCTGTTGAGACAGATCAACCTGTTGTTTCTCGTATTGATATTCGTGTTGGTTACATCAAATCTTGTAAGAAGCATGAAGGTGCTGACTCCCTTTACGTTGAAGAAATCGATGTTGGAGAAGAAGAACCTCGTACCATTGTCTCTGGTCTTGTTCGTTGGTACCCTGTTGAACAAATGGAAAACCGTTACGTGCTTGTGTTGGCCAACTTGAAGCCTGCCAGTATGCGTGGTATCAAGTCTTATGGTATGGTCTTGTGTGCTTCTGCTGCTGATGGTTCTGCTGTTGAATTGTTGGGTCCCGTTGATACTTCCAAGGTTAAGCCTGGTGATAGAGTGTATGTTGAAGGTCAAGAAGGCGAACCTGAAAAGGTCTTGAACCCCAAGAAGAAGTATTGGGAAACTGTTCAACCTGAATTACACACAGATGATAACCTTATTGCCCACTATGGTGACAAGCCTCTTCTTATTAAGACTGCTTCTGGAGAAGCTATTCAATGTAAGGTAGCTTCTGTTAAGAATGGTGGTATTAAATAAAGCGTTTATGTGTACGTATCATTTTCCCAATTCAATATTCTTCTTTTTTTTGTGTCAGTCTTACTTTACAAGAGAGACGCTTCGCGCCTGTCCCAATCAATCTCTTGGTGCAAACAAGTATTGCACTGGTTGCTTTTGTGAAGATTGAAAGTCGATGAAGTTATACTTGAGAAAGGCGAGCTAGTGTAAAGAGCGTATGGCAGCTCTTTGTCAAAACGCAAAGAGAAGTCTTACGCAACAAGTCTCTTTATCAATTGCAGAGATCTTTTCTATGCAATGCGTCAGACCTTCATTGAACATTTTTTTTCACTGATTCTATCTATTTATAGATGTCACAGGTATCAGAAAGCTCGTAATGCCATTTAAAACATAATTCTAGCTTTCTTGATATCACTCAATGAGCAACAAGCAATTTTATAGTGTATCTGATAAGAAAGTAATGAAAGCATGTGAAATACCAGACCCTTCATTTTAATGCCATTTATTGTTTTTTTTTTTTCATGCCCAAAGCTGCCCTTCTTGGCCTGTGTTTTGAGCATTTTTGCTCTAGATTTTATATAGATGGTGCTATATATGGGATTTCAGAAGCATCTTATGTTACTTTGGTTTCCAAAGAACATAGGAAAATAGAAATATAGGTACTTTATAATACAAACGTGGGGGCAAATGGACGAAGGACATACATGATGATGGTACGCGGAGATTGAAATGGATGACAATGATTCTTCTTCCCGCCGCAATAAAAATAGAACTTTTGCTGAAAACTGTATAAAAACGCAGTTATTGGACTTTAGTGTAGCGACAAAAGCTGTAGGCTTTTGTTTTCTAAGTCTGTTGATACAAAGAATACAACACATTTGCTGCTAAAAGATTGAAAAAATAAGTAAAAAATGTTCATCAGAAACTAGAGCGACTGACGGTCATTTTGAATATTTGAGCTTGTTGCTAGCTCTATTTTTTGCCTGATAGCATCAAAAAGAAACTCAAAGAGATGTTAAGTTAAATATTTTCACGAGTTATACCCTTTGGATCAAAGTGATTTTTGACCATTTTTTACAAGTCGTTTTTTTGTCCAAATCAGCTCTAGAGGTATTGTAGATATTTGGAGCATTTGTGCGTGTATAAACAGGCTTTACACTACCTTTATATGTCGAGGAAAAAAAAGAAGATTTGCAGGAATAGTTGTCTTTTTGCACTGTTGAAGTAATTTTTTGCTTAGTTGTCTCTGCTACATAAATAAGCAATGTGCTATCAAAATGCTTATTTACAGAAAATGTCCTGTTAAAAAGACATTCGATCTAGAGGAGTATTACTTATGAAAGATCTCAAAATGCTGAGGAAATGCACTTCTACTTTATGATGTATGATATATGAAGAGCGATCTTTAATGCAAACATCAAGTATCGTACACATTTTCACATATAATTACATGTTGACGACTCCAATTTAATTACTCACTTTCTCTATAGTGGAAAATGCATCCAGTTTAAAAGATACAATATTATTAGCATGATCTAATGATGGTGAAGAGACAGGACGCTTCAAATCGTTATAGCTACGGAGCACAGTAGACTCCATCTTTATGGCGGTTCTCGGAAGCGACCTCCTTCAAACACAACATATGTGAAATAGCATCCGGGAGAATTGACGTTCGATCCAAATTCTTGAACAACTTGACTTTAGAGGTATTAATCATTTTTTGAAGCTTAGGAGAAGACAGATCAGTGACATATGTGTTAACATTTTCGCCTTTACAATGAATACCACAAACCTTGGGTTTTCTAACACCATTAATGATCAATTCGCTCAAAGCGATCTTCATCTGCTTTGTCAGCTTTACCATGTCTGATTCAACGTATGAGTTTTGTTCAGTAGACTTGAATTCTGCAATGACAACAAAACACTTGATACTACCAGTAAGATTATACACCAAAAAATTCGGCTTGGATGCATTGTAAATGTCTTTTTTTAGCTGACTATTTTCCCATCCCAATTTCAAGAAGAAATCAGAAGCAGATACAGATGATAATAGTAAAGAAAGATAGTAATGAACACAAGTATCTTCGATTGTATCATGGTGAGAGCCATTAGTCAGAATCGAAAGGATTTGTGTCAAGACCTGAGCTGTGTGTATATACAAATGATTTTCTGATTCGCAAGCTGTAGTAAGTAAATTAGCACATGATGACAAAGAGGATATTCAGTCGATAGGAGGAGATAATTCAATATTCACGCACCAGTCATAACAGTTGAGACCTCTTGCAGGGAAATACGTATCAAAGGACAAGGTCGGCTTGATGATTGAATGAATTCTAGATAAAAAGTACTTGCTTATAGACAATCCAGTGTTTCCATAAAAAACATAATCATTCAAAAGGAGACGGATGTCAGATATAAACGATGATTTTCGGCCTAGAAAAAATAGGTAGTCATAAATGGTTGGGTCATGTAAACAAAGGTAGATGTTACTGCTGACGGAAGAATTTCATCAAATATGAAATTACGCATGGACAAAATGATGAAAACTGTAATTCCATTTCAAAATTGAAGAATGTCAAATTATAATCTTATTTTATGAATAGAGACATTGTTGTAAATAAGAAGAAATATATAAAAAAAAAGAAAAAGAACTACACTATATAACTTGTCTTACACTTTAATGAGACTTTTTGTAGACTCTAAGACCATCATCTTCTTGACCCTTCTTGATGGCCAAACCGACCTTTTCATTCTCAGAATCAAAAGAGGTGTAGAAAGCATTGGTCAAACTGGTACCAAGGACCCAATCACGGTCAGAGCTACCACGGGTAATCTTGGTTTCACAACAATCACGATCAGCATCCACAGTGGCAATCCAGTATTTAGGAGGCAATTCAACGATATGGTCTTCGAGAGTCATCTTGAGAGTAGGCAATTTCTTGGCGTCAGAACACTTGATCAAGTAGTTCTTGGTAGAGCTTTGGTATTTACCACCAAACTTGGCATGGAACTTATCAGCTTGATCAGGAGGCATGGAGATGTAGCTTGTAGAAGTAGAGATAGAAGCAATAGCTTTTTCTTCTTGTTCCAAACGCAAGTCTCCAAAGCCAGCATGACGAATACAGACATCCCAGTTCTTGGCAGAACCATCTTCAGTATCAGCTAAGCGGAGGTAGTTGACATCACCCTTGATAACAGAGGTATCAACACCACCAATGACGAGGTAACCGGCAGCTTGTTCTTCGTCTCCAGAGCTGGAACGCTTAAGCAAACCAGTACCACCAGAAGTGACAGTGGTAGCTGTGGTAGCTGTGGTAGCGGAAGTAGTAACGTTGGTGACAGCAGAGGTGGTGGTAGTGACAGAACCAGATTGATCAAAACCAGAGCTGCTGCTGGTGGTGTACATACCAAATTGAGCACTGGAAATACCAGAACCAGATTGGAAAGCATTTGTAACAAAGGCAGAATCAGAAAGGGTTGTATCACGCTTGGCTAAACCTACAAGGAAAATTCTATAAATAACCTAATGTATATATCGATTATACTACTGATACATACTGCTGGCAGCTGTGGAAGAGATCTTGGTGTTGTTAAAGTCGACAGAGCGACCGAGACCAAGATAACCATCTAGATAAATGATTAATTATTGTTATTGTTTAATTTTTTTTTTTTTTTTTTTTTTTTTTTTTTTTTTTTTTTTTTGCATACCAAAGCCAGTACCGAAACCAGACATGCGGTAGGCACCACCAAAAGGCATATCTTCAACAGTAAGGCCAGCGAATTCAAATTTATCAGTGTAGACATGAGTATCAACACAAGAATCACCGTATTCAACAGAGAACTTCTTGCCTACAGAAACAGCAGTAGAGGACTTGCGAGCATAATAGGTACAACGTCCGCGACAGTTTTCGGTTTTACACTAAAATTTTTTTCATGTTAGTAAAAAAAAAAAAAGTCATAGTGGAAAAGACTTACTCTAGAACCACGAACCCACGAATAACCAGTCGCTAATTTAAAAATAATTAAGTACAACCTGAATAAATAAAGGGGAATCCTAGTCGTTTTTCTACTTACTGGTATCAAAAGCAAAAACGAATTCTTGGGCAGGAGTACCGATCTTGACTTTACCAGCAAGCTATAATAAAAAAAAGTTAATCAAACTGCAAACAATAGAGAAAGAGAAAGCAACAAAGAAAGTAACACATAATTATCATTTGTAATTTAAATTGTGTGTATGAATGGTTCACCATGTAACCTTTTTTTTCAATTTTTTTCTTGCTCTCTCTATCTCTTTTTTCTTATATTCGACTTTACCACACCATTGCTGAGTTCTTTACCGGCAGCCTTATAAATGTCACCACTGTCTGTACGTTTGTAGAGAGGAATAGTGATAGGGTCAGCCGAAACAGCGTTAAGGGCGAGTTGAGCGAGAGCTGCGAGACAAAGGATAGTAGTACGCATAGTTATTGTGTGTATAAAAAGACTGGAAAGGGTGCTTAATTGAGTTTTCTCTTATTTTCTATTGTTTATATAAAATGTCGATCAAGCGAAATATCGAAATTTGATTTGTTAATTTGTTGATGTAACTCAAAAGAGTGTCTAAAGTAGAAAGAAATTAAACAGTGAAAAGAAAAAGAGAAAGAAGGGAAGAAAAAGAAAGTAAGACGGATAATTGAAAAAGAAAAAAAAAGGGGGTCAAGAGAGTTTGCTGAATTTATAAACACACATAAAGATATAAATATAGGATATCACAAAAAGGGTAATAGAGAGCGAGGGGAGCTTCAAAGAAAGAATGAATTCAAAGTGTGCCGTGTCATTGGTTAAGAGAAAGAATAAAAGGTAATGCTGTCTTGGAAGTTAATTATCTTTTGTGTTTCTATAAAAAAGTGCCTGGATCTTTTGTAGCACTCCTTATGTGTTACCATAAGACAAAAACACTTTAGTGCCATTTATATCATCATCAATTTACATATTTCTGTCTCCGCACACGATGAAGGGCCACTTGTCAAAAGCTATATACTTTTTGTTTGTTTGTTTGTTTGTTTGTTTGGGCATAAATACTGCAATAAGCGTAAATGCGACATAAATAACATGTCAAATAAGGAATTATGATTTATATCTTTTATCTATCTTGTCAATCCTATAATTTAACCTCCATCGTTCTTAAAAAGAATAGAAAAACGCCCAAAATAGAACAATTTACTGTGCGTTCAAAGTAATTCTCGAGCTTAATTTCAAATTTTGGTAACTTTATAATTCTTTACCCGGTTGTGCTTCCTCCCCCCCCTTAGTTCTTACACTTCTTTTCTTTCTATATATCAAGCTTGTCTATCTAGCATTTATATGTGTCATTAGAGAAGTATCATAAATATAACATATATAGAAATAAAGTCTTAATTAAGAAACTCAGGTCATTCAGTATCTACTTGACCGTCGATCTTAAAGTGACTCCAACGTTACGAAATGAACAAGTTTATAAATAAAAAAAAGAGTACACGAGAACATATAAACAAAAAGATTTACATGATATCAGTATTGAAAAATAAATCAAATAAAATTAATTCGATAAGCACTAGCCACTTATTTATTTAATTCCAATGCCAAAAGGTGAAAGTCTAAAAAAAAATTGGTCGGTCAATTAAATAGACCAAAAGGCGATTTTTGAAATGTCAAAGGCTTTTTACATTTTCATTTTACAGTTTTCTTTTCCTCAAAAGACGGCTTTCTTTCATTCTTTGATCAAATAATATGAGTTGTCACTTTCATTACGAAGATGAGCATGGAAACGATCTGATGGAATGAGACGAAAACATGGATACTTTTCATTTAATAACCTTGACTCACTCAGATAATACTGTGAGAGGCAAGCAGCAGAACAGGAGTTAGATGTGAAGATAGAGGAAGCTCTAGAAAAAGTCAAACAGCAGGAATACACATACACTAAATATTCAAACGAGCAAAAGCTTCTTTTTGTGTATTTTAATAAAATCAAACTATCTAATGCTGGGAAATCTGGTTGCTTAGCTAGTGGTATTGCTGAGCATGTAGCTCAAAAATGGGCCAAGAGACCTGAAGAAGATAAGGGTTGGAATATTCGTGTGAACTAGACAAACTCGATCCACAGGTCAAAATCTCAGCTAGGACAAGAGCATAAAGATCACCTTGTAAACTTTTTTAATGACAATTCCTAAACATGAAAGAAAACTGCAAAATGAAGCTCCTTTTGGTTTATTTAATTAATTGACCAATTTCTTAGATTTCCGCCCATTAGCGTCTGTAAGTCCATTACTGTTAACTACAAGAACTTTAAGAAAACTGTATCACTTCAATTCAACACTTCCCCTTAATTTTTCCTTTTATGAACCACTAGAATATAAAAGGCTTTCTTCTTTGTTTTCTTTTGCTTTTTATTCATTATAATAAGCTTGGATCGGTCACTTTTTAATAAACAAATAAATAACTGTGTTACAGGGAGCCAAACTTCCGTCTACAAATATTGCTACCATACTCTAAATATTCTTTACGTTGTACAAATGTCCTTTGTAATTCTGCTTTAGAACTGAGAGAAATAAACTGATTGCCACCTTCCCATGCATATGTTACTGGACTTTTAGAACAATGAGTTTTTAGCTTATAATCGAGAATAACACTTACTCTTTAGGGATCGCTAATCGAATTTCAAACTCATCAGGCACAAACTGTCTTAAATCATGCTCACTTTGTTTATCTGTTAAAATTCAATTCTATGCACAGATTTTACTTACATGCGTTCTTTATAGCCAGGTATATTTGCATTGCCCCCAATTAATACGATATTAGCGTATAAGAGTCCATGTATTTCTGTTATCGTCAATATCTAATTGGCTGTATATGGACTTACCTGAATCACAAGCAGATACACTCTGAGTAATAGCTTCTGGAATACCTGCCTGTTCTAGACCAATGTCAGATGGGTGCATTAAAATTTCGGGAATCATAAATCTTTCATTATTCATAGCGAGTATTTGCTGTTGTTCACCAGTTGGACTATTTCCAGTACGAATATGACCTGTTGCATGGTGAATAAAGTCTGGCAATACATATTCTTGTACAATCGTGTTCTTTAAGCGTTGTTTTCTATACATTATAAGTCTAATATCTTTTGTTTATCTATCTTACTTGCAAATGTCCAAATCATCATATACATTATGTGACATAAAACAACATTTCTCTTTTACATCATTTATAATATAAGTTTCTTCCATCATGTCATACGATCGAAACGAAACAACTTCTTTTAGATGGTTTGTCAATAGCTTTCCTCCCACATTTAGTCGTCTTATGCCCTTTGGAATCGGACTTCCTTTTAAGAAAGGGACAATGTGTGTAAATGAAAAGCCTGAATCCACAATCAATGTGCAATCAGGAATAGCATTGTCTCCAAACAATCCACCCAAATCATTATACAGACAAAGTTGGGGTGCCATGGTGCGATGACAGGCATTAAATTCATATTCTTCAAATATAACTTGATCGTATCCATCTTGAATAGCAGGTAAGTTGAAGCAGGGCTCAGTCACAAGCAATCGTGTCTCTTTGGGGTCAATTTGCATAACATGTTTAAACAATCGATGCCAAATGCTTCTTTCGATATTCCAATTGGTCAATAGTCCCTAGTTGCTGGTAAGTAGTCGTGACAGGTGAATGTGGCTTACTCTTTCAAAAGGCAGTCGATAATAGAGTGAAGAAAAGTCGGTACAGGTGTCGAGTTCGTCTCCAATATAGTTACGCTTGTCTGTTTTGCCACGTACGATCGCGTTGGAAACAAGTCTATATTGTGGGATTAGAACAAGAGACGAGTTATTTGAATAAATAAAACCTTGGGATCGCTTCTTTATTGGCAAGAGCTGCCTTGATCGTATACGCGCCATTGTCTACCACAAGTGTTGTTGTAGGTGGTGCCATAGTATTTAAAAAGAAAAGAAGGACGGTTCAGATTTTTTCTCTCTCTCTTTTTTTTTTATATGTCAAAACCTCTTGCCACTGCTTTCCAATCTCTCAATAAAAAGTTGGCATATGAAACCCGAGTTTATGTAACTGATCTTGCCTAATTTTCCTTAACTAACTTGTATGTTAGACACTTGGGCTTTATCGATCACTGTTACGATCGAGTGAACAGTATCGACAAAATTCAATAAAACAAGAAGTACGAGAAAAATTTAAAAAGAATAAGCACAATACGTCTCGATCTCAAGTCCTTTGTCTATTGCAAGAAGCAGACAAGGTAATATGATGTATGCTTACAAAACAGATGACTAAAATAGAATAGACACTTGACTATTTAAATAGAGGCATAGCAGGCGAGAAAGATGTAAGAGCAAAAATTAACGAATATGTTCAAAAGTACAATGTAAGTCTTGTAAGACACAAGGGCATGATATATACTCAGTTCTTTTCCTTTTAGCTGGACAAAAAGGTAAACATTCAAAAGTCACTTGTTCTTATGATACTGATAACAACAGAACAAACCTATGTCACAACCTCTTGGCGAGAAAAAGAAGCCTAAAATGACAAAGAGAAAACCCTATCAGACGGTTATGACGACTCGAACTTCATCTGGATATGAGTTTAAGCGTATTCGAGGATGGAGGCAGCCTGTAAAGACCTCCATGATGTTAAAAAACAGAGTCAAGACTATACAAGGAAGATTAGATCGATACTCTATGTTTAAATCACAACTAGGAATGATTCAATCTGAACGTTTATTTCTAGAGCAACTTGGTTGTTTACCCCAAGACAAACTCAAAGGATATGGCAAGTTACCTATACTTTACTTTAGACTAAAAATCTAATATGGCTTGTATAGAAACAACAATCAAGATAGGGCTAGAAGAAAACAACAAATTCAATTTACAGAAATCTCAACTTGAAGATAAATAAAACCATATTTATTTAGTTTGTCTTTGTCTTTGGTTTTTGAGTTTCGTTGGCGTGATTGCCACCCCAGGTGGATAACCAAACAGCACTAAAGACAAGAAAACCAACAATCATGGAACCAGTAGAAGCATAGTAAGGATAAGCAGCAGTCAAGAAGCGAGGATATTCATTATGTCTAAAAGGTCGAATGGACACTTGATCTTCTGCCAAGACATAGCTAAGACCTGCACGCTTATAATTCACTTTGAGAGTAAAGACACCATAGACATCAGGAAGACGAACATGGGCTTCAAATCGTCCAAATGATGTAGTGGTAGGGACTTGCTTCAGAGTAGTACGAATGTAAGGATCCAACATGATGATTTCAAGTTGAACATCATCAGCCTTGAAAGACACCCATTCATCATCTTTGTATTCAGCAATATCAACACGATACACCTTTAGTCGATAAGTAAGATTACATGTCTGTCTTCATATCTATCTGTACTTACAATATCATCCTTAACACGATACCAGTCAAGTTGCTCAGTTTCGTTTTGTTTATGATGAGAATGGCCAATGACTTTCAAGACACTCTTTTCTTGGAAAGTCCATTTGCTTAATTGAGATACAAATGCTTCGTTTCCAGACTTGTCACTATAAAAGCGATGATGAATAAAAACATATATTAAAACAGAATCACTTACGAATCACCCACAGCGATGTTCATGAAATCATTGGAGAACAGATCAAGAGAACCTACAAAGGTAACACGGGCAGAGTTGCGAGACTGAAGTGCACCAACCAAACCCACTTGATCCATAGGACTAGCACGTTCATTATAAGCATCAGCCATAAAAGCATCGTTTTCAGCAGCCAAAACAGCACTGGAAAGAGGGAGTTGACCAACATTCAATCCTGTGCCTGAATAAAGAATAGGTGTTTTGACTTGTTCAGGATCAACAATAGTAGCTGGGCCAATCAACTTGGATGTAGTAATCTTGTTATGTTCCTTATGGTAATGCTTATGATCAAAGACAGTTTCGGTATCTAATTCAATGTCGAATTCAGCAGCCAATGCTCGCATCGTGTCACTAGGATCAATGCCAGTGGCTGCAAGAATATTACCACCTTTATTGACAAAGTTGACAAGGTGAACATTATTGATAAAAGGGTGCTTTGCAAGGCCTATCAAAAAAGGGGGAAAAATGAGTAAGACGCGTCAAAGAATAGTTTGCTTACTTGTCGTCTTTGGTGCAAAGTGAATAATATGGTGAAAGAGAGTCTCTCCAAAATAAGCAAGTGTGGTGGTTTGGTCGTCAGCAGCCTTAAAAGAGAGTTGGAACTCACGGTCTGTCTCGTGTGTCAATAAAGATAAGAACAGTGTTTTTTTTAAACTTTTACCTTCGAGTTGCTGCCAGAACTGTGAATAGGTTTCTTTTTCGGCTAAAGAGTCCAACAAGACAAGAACACGGTCTCCTGTGGTAGACTTTGCTTCTACAGCCATAGAAGTCAAAAGAGAGAGGCCTGAGACCAAGAGTGCAGTCAAGGAGTATATGCTTCTCATCTTGCAAAGGAGAAAGAGTGTGAAGGGGAATAAAGCCGCGTCTAATTCAGTTTATATCAAATGAAAAGCTAGCAAGTAGGATCTGAGTATGAAACAATTGATTTTGGTATCACATACCAAGATATTTTATTATTATTTATGGATATGCACTAAGAACTGATGCATGGCTGGCCCTTCTATCAAGATTAGGCTCTGATATGCTCAAGGCGCGGGCCATTCTACGTTGGTTGTTTAGGTGGTCATCTTCTAAGAAATCATCTTGATCCATGGAAGTGTTTCCTTCAATATCAGATAATGTTGCTATATTGACAACAAAAAATCCTGCAACAACCAGTATGGCACCTATTGCATACTGAACTCCAGGCACAAAATGTTTAAAGACTACATCTCCCACAAGAGCCAATGGAATCTATAGACTATGTCATGATATATTGAATTAGATAGTTTGCTTACTGTCATTGAAATGCCCAAAGTAACGACAAGTGGTGTAGTCATTAACATAGCAAGAAGCCAGAGATAGTCCGATAAAAAAGTGCCAACAAAAGCATTTAGGATCACCATAAGCCAGAGAGATGGTGAGAAAGGCAATTCAAATCTTTCAATGCCCATGAAATGCAAAAAGAAGAATATAGGCCACATCAGTAACACATTAAAGGTACCTACAAACCCGAAAAACAAGGGCATATCGATCCGGGATTCATCACCTATCTTCAGTTTTAAAAGAGTAGTATAACAGCCATAGAATAGAGCACCGCATAATGCCAATACATCTCCAATTAAAGGCTTGGGTATATCCAAGCCATCATGCTTTACAAGTTGGTCTGAATAAGAGACAAACACAACACCAACAAAACTTTGATCTGTCAGTATTTTTCACTTTGTTCTCGTTCTCTACCTTAGACAGACAGCAAGCACTTTAACCATGCTTAACTTCTCTACTTTAAAAATAGCCCCAATGCTCAATGTAAATAGTCCAGACATGGAAGAAAGAATAGTACTGCTAGCTACACTTGTATATGCTAAACTTGCATTTGTGGTATAGTTGGCAAGAAACCAAAGCAAACAAAATGCAAGGCTGAGCTTGATTGTTTCCATTGTTGTTAATTTTGAATTGTTTTTTGTGTCTATGTCTAAATCTTCTTCTTCAAACTAGGATGACTATCAGCTTAAATTTCTTCAAGGCTTGCTTACTTCTTGATTGTCTAATAGTCTAGCTTCTGTCTCCAAATGAACACTATAGAACAACATAGGTTACTCAGTTGTCTCTCTCTCTCTCTCTTTTTTTCTTACTCTTCTGGTAGAAACTCTTTTCGTCTTTTCTTGCTCGAAAAAAACAATAAGGGCAACAGGTATAGAGAGAATGTGGCTGTATTTACATATGTTATAAGGAAAGGCTTATTATATTTCAAGTCTGCAAAAATATTCTTTTGTCAAGATCAGTTGTGGTTATTGTAGATTGCAGCCTTACGTTCATTACAAAAGAAGAAGCTACCCATATAAATACAACAGCCAATAGAGCTATAACACCAGCCAAGTATCTTCTTTGAGACTGGTGTTGTGTATCTGACATATCGTTTTGTTTTTTTTAAAAAAAGAAACGAAGAATTCCAAGTTGGGTGTTTTTAAATACTATGGGATGTTGAGGGACTGTCAATGAATTTATCAACAGGTTATCATTGCCAGTCGGTTACATGAATGCATTACTGTGGATCATTTGTTAAGTGAATTGACCATTTGTGTACTTTAGAGTGAATATATCAAGGACTTTATTGAAGAGAAAGCATCTTATCTACTAAAATATAGGATTGTTAAATATTACTTTGATAAAACAGTATGGTCAAAAGTAATTGCCACTCATAAAGATATTGATAACCAAAAATGCATGTTTTTATTATCTAGCTGCACAATATTTCACAAAGCTACCATTTTCTTCAGGTAGCAAAATACCATATGAAGCACCTCGGGCAGGTTTCTTGATGCCATCGTTTACATATTGTAACAAATCTTTGCCTTCTTCTTCTTCCAAACCAAGGATTATGTCCCGAGAGGTTTTTTGTGCTCTCTTTCGATTGTTTGTATTGCTTGACATAAATACAGAAGCAACTTTTATGTTGATAGTATTGACAAGAAAGCAATTAGCAAAGTGATAGAAGAAATATTTTTGGATTCTTACTTTCAATAACCAGACAAGAATTCCCAAAGAGAGGATTCCTTCTTCTTCCTGCCAAGAAGTGGGAACCTTAGCTTCATATATCTTTTGGAAGGCATACAGCTAATTGTCGCAAATATCCAAGCTCCAAAGACAGATTCGCTCGCCTAATAAAGCAGTGAATTACTCTATGATTAGCTTAAACATTTACAAAAAAAACACATACCTCTAGCGTGAAGAAATGGTATTTTGAGGCTCAAAACGCTCTCAAATTTGGTTCTGATGTATCTCTTTGTGACCGAATTCGGCATGCTGAGGGCTCTAAAGCAGCCCTTGATGTAATTGTATGCAAATCTAGGAACATCTTCAAGCAAGCAAATTTCGAGGTTTTCTTTATATAGACCCGCACCATCAGCCTTTTATTCTTCATCACAAGAAAGAAGAGTGTACTCTCCGTATACAAAAGACATATCTTCACCACCTATGTGGTCGACTGCAAATTCGACAAGTGGCCACAACAAGCGGTGACAGAAATTTGCTTCACTAAAAGCGATTCCGCCTCTCAGCTTTTTCTTGAATACTGTTAATCTAGAATGAGACAAAGAATTAGAGTTTATAGAACATAAAATGATCATTACATACATAAAAAGAAAGAATTCTCTGGAAAACATAGAGGCAGTATCGCCAAATTTAATGCTTTCAACTACTTCTTTGATCTTGCCATTTGACTTGTTTTTAGCAAACGAAGAGCAAAGATTAGACAAATGATGTTTTGTTTGTAGATTAAGCTAAATCAGCAGCATTAACTTCTGCAAAACAAGAAAAACTTCTTCAACGTAATTAAGGC
Source organism: Gilbertella persicaria (assembly GCF_025201335.1). Lineage (NCBI taxonomy): Eukaryota > Fungi > Mucoromycota > Mucoromycetes > Mucorales > Choanephoraceae > Gilbertella > Gilbertella persicaria. The sequence goes on from NW_026251968.1 coordinate 95,200, forward strand.
AGGCAGAAAATGGACTTTCTACTTTGTAGAGGTCGAGGCCAAGCAGTTCGTAGAGCTCATTTGGGGTTGAGGGGTTGCATTTTATCGAATAGTTACATTCAATGATATGGCTTTTTTCCAGGCTACAGATCATAAGCAAATAGCTTTACTTTTAAAATGTACTTACCAGTTTTCATGGCAATTACATTTGTCCATGTACTGACGCCATGCCACCCAAATGTCTTCTTCGCCTTTTAATTCCCAGCAGCGATTTTCATCAGTGTGATCAATTGTCTATAGAGAGATAGCACAGTTCAGTAAAGTGATATAGCATTATGGATGTTATTTCTACTTTGAGTTTTTTGGTCTGTCTTTCTGCATCTATAGTTAGCACTGCAGACATATAAGAAAGAGCATATTGAGCTATTACGTTCAATGACACCATTATTAATTGTAACAGATCCATGATTTGAATCGATGTTTGTTCTATAATTACTACAAATGGTGTTCTTATTAGTCGCCTTTTTCTTGCCCTTTTTGAAAAGCTCCTATAAGCAGCAATATAAATTACGTTTTCTTTCATAAAGACAGGACAATACCGGTGATTCGTTTAACAAGTTACCAGCATAGCATCGCAACTTGTTATCAATGTCTTTTTGATGCGATACATTTCTCAAATTCAATTTGTATTGATATAAGACTTCATTGATGGAAGCATTTGGATGGTCAATCTTGTAGAATGTGTAGAAATTTTCGAAATCCCATTTTTCAGTTGGGTTATTTAAGAAAAAGCTTAGGTTAGATGAATTGGACATGAAGCTAAACGCTTTGAGGTGGCGCATATGCGTCGTTGCCTTCATTTTGCTGTCTTTTGTGGTTGACTTGGCCGTCTACATTTGTTTTCATCTTTTATACTTTCTTAAAACTCCAAGTTTTAACTTTTTTTTTTTTTTTTGTAGGCTCTTAAGTGACTCTGGGATATCACATTTTGGTCTTCTGTTTCTCTCACTATGTGAAGCTAACTTGTATCAAGTAAGGAATACCAGTTTGGTTGCTATTCAGAGATACCTGAAAAACATAGAGAGATGAAGCTGTATTCGGAAAAAAACTCGGACAGCACAGCTACACTCAGAAATAGTATGTTATTTTGAAGCCAAAAGAAAGCATGCTTCTCATCCTCGAATAAGCTACATAAAGTATCACAAACCATATAGAATAAAAGCTCGAGTTATCTATTAAAAAAGAAAGAGAAAGATTGCTTATAAGCAATCATTGTAGACTTGAGCTAAGGCATGATAAACACTTACGTATGCTTACACATAGGTCCATACTCACTGTAATCGCTTTCCTCAAAGCCAAGCTATGTTTGACATGAAAAGTGGTCATATATATATATATATATATATATATTTTTTTTGTATAGTATCATGCTTGATCAATCCATGTCAAAAAAAAAAAAGATATTTTAAACTCATCGAAAACGTCTATTTCTTCTTCTTTCTTTATGTCAGTCATCACTAACTTTATCGAAAAACACTCACAAGGCACTCGACTTACTTTAACAGCTATTGCAGCCTCTGTCCTGACAGCCTCTGCTGTCCTCGGATACCAAACCTTTACTCGCTCCCGCATCGAAAAGACAATAAAAACCAAATCGATCGATGCACCTATTGCCATTGTCCAAGACCAAATCGTCGAACCAGCACCCATGGACGAATCACTTGTGCTAGAACTCCTTGCTCGTAACATTGCTTTCTTTGGTCCCGAGAATGTCAACAAGATTCGTCAATCGTTCGTGGTTGTGTTGGGTTCAGGTGCGATTGGATCCTGGACTGCTCTCATGTTGGTCCGCTCAGGCGTTGAACGTGTCCGTATAGTCGATCGTGGTCTGATTCGCCTTGAGAGTCTGTCACGTCATGCTGTGGCTACTGTAGCTGATATTGGTAAATCAAAAGCAGAAGCCATGAAGCGGTCTTTAGCAACCATTGCACCTCATGCGCATGTGGAAGCTGTCCGTACTGAACTCACGCAAGATAACTTGTCTGAGTTGCTGCGTGGTGAGCCTGATTATGTGGTCGACACCTTATCTGATCTCAAAGACAAAGTGATGGTAGCAGACTATTGTTGTCAACACAACCTCAAACTCGTCAGTGCCATGAGTGCTGGGTCCAAAGCAGATCCTTCTTTGATTCAAGTGACAGATATCAGTGATGCCACTGCAGATCCATTAGCAAGAACGTATAAAAGACAATTGAGGAAATTGGGCATGGACCGTGGTATTCCTGTGGTGTATTCGATTGAAAAGAACCTGCATGTCAACAAAGGTAAACAACAATGGCATGGATGCATAGCTTAACGCATTACACCATAGTGCCTGATTTTAGAACACGTGCATTACCTGTCTTGGGTCCTATTGCGAGTATGTTTGGTATGGCTTTAGTCACTTTTGTGATTGTCCAATTGGGTGAATTTACAGCCTATCAATTACCTGCTAACAAGATGCGAGATGGTGTCTATGCTCGTATGCAAAAGGAATTAGCAGCTAAAGAAGAATATGTGTTTCATAATAAGTAAGTCCTTGTATCATCATTCCTTTATTCATCTAAATCCATTATTAGGGAATGTTTAGATGTTAAGGATATAGGTTATATATTTGATGAATTATGGCAAGGAAAGAGTGTGATATCGGGTGCTCAAGATAGAATGTTAGTCATGACTCGCTGGGATAATTCTAAAAAGACAAGTTTAACAAATACGGTGGTCATGACAAAAGAAGAAGCTGCTGTTCATGACACATTGTCCTTTTCTCAACTTGTAGACCATTATGGAGCAGGTAAACTAAAGCAAAAAAAAACCCCCCAGCAATCAGATGATAAACTTTTGAGATATTAGATGTAGTAGAAAGAGTCCGTCAACAGATTGAATTAGAAGAAAAACTTCAGAGATTATGGAAAGCATAGTGTATATTAAATTGGTATCTTTTCCACTTCATTACGTGCTTCTTGCCATGATTCCAAATTCTATATAAACAATCAGATATATGATTTTAAACTCTACAAATCTACCTTTTGACAGTATCGAATGTGTATTTTAGCATAAGCAATCAACATGTCTCTCATATCTTGAATCTTTTCTGTTTGAAAACGATCCAAATCAGACTGCAATTGAAGAGAAATCGAATTTAGATCTTTGCTGGTGATATCCAATGCTTCTTGTAATACACCAATAGCATCTTTTGACATGCCAATCTGATTACGACGTGTGGCTTCTGGATTCACATCAATAATGTTCTGCAGTGTATGTCCAACAGCACTGATGACATGCATCCCTGTCCAATTGTTTCTGGTGCGTACAGGGGATGAAGGTGTGGTAGTAGAAGGTGGCGTGGCTACACCATAAGGTTCATCCACATCAATCGCATTGGCACCAATCGTTCTTTCTCTTGTCATGGCTTCTTCTAATCGTCTGGCTTCATTCTCCATACGCAACAAGCTATCCAAGTTTTCTTTTTTATGATTCAGCGCATTCTCAATCAATTCAGTCTGAACATGCTTCATATGACGAAACTTGAGGACTTGTTTAATGATCTGTGCAAACTGAGCATGTTCTTGAATAGGTTCAGCAAATTCACCTTCTAAAGAAGTCACCATGTGACCTGTTTCTGTATAAGAAGCATCGACTGCTTGACCTATTTTCTCAATCGCATTGGCTACTGCGCCTGTCTCATTCAGACTGAATCCATTATAGACTGCGCCTAATTCTGCATAATCATTGGCCAATTCTAGAATGATATCAGTTGTAGGGATGATCATTCACACACACACACACTTTACCTCCTAAACGTCGAATCACTTTACGCTGACTTTTATCCAGATTATTACTCATATAATTAGCAATACGAAACGTGAATTTCTCAGATTCTTCAAATCGGGGATCTGGCTGTCTTAATTGATATGCAGCAGAAGGTGTGGGTATCAAATTGCTGGACAAGACAGGGTGATACGTATGCGTTGGTAAATCCAATTGTTTGCTGACAATCATCTGCAAAGGATTTTTGGTAAGGTAGACAAAGGAGGTGAGTGCAATACATCCGACTAACAGAGACATCAATATGGGTGATACAGGCTTATGTTTACATTACCCAAGCAGTATGACTCTCCAAAAATCGATGAAAGACATGCTCTTTTCCTAGTTCAGGATGTTTGGCTACTCTGTTGAGGAATGTCTGTAACATCCGTTTTCTCTTTTCAACCATAGGCAAATCATCTCTGACTCGAGTGGAGAGTGCAGCATAATCAACTGGTGTTCTGAATAAGTCATCATTTTTTTTTGTTCTATTATCTTACCTAAAGAATGCTTTTCGGGTATAGGCGGCACAATCAAGGCAGGATAAAGCAATGTCAAGGCTTTTCTTAATGATTCGAATTCACTGTATCTTCGTTTTGTTTCCATGTCCTAACAGATTAAGTACATAAAGTCCTTTTCTTTTTTCTTTCTTTTTTTTTTTTTTTTTTTTTTTACCCCAATACGAATATGATAAGCAATATAAGTTTTACCAGAAGGTGAATCTGATTGTTTTTGAGCACTTGTAATAAAAATATAACTTTCATCGTGATAAAGTACTCTTTCAATAGTACAACCACAACTCATCTTTGTAAAAGAGTTTCTATTGCTCATTTTATAAACGGAAAAATAATAAAAAGAAAAAAGAAAAAAGAAAGCTTTTATAAGGGGGTGTCTCTATGATGCTATGATGGCATAAATTAATTTTATTCTATAGGCTTATAAAAATGAATCTGTACATGCATAAATATATATATATGTGTGTGTGTGTGTTTTTACATATCAGTTGAAGATAAGAATTCAAAGTCTTTAGAGGTCTTTACAATATTCAAATCTACTGTGCCTTGTCCTCTTTCAAATTCATATACCATCACTAAAAGAGGGGCAGGTACAAGTAAATTTGTCATGATATCTGTATGAGATAGCATCAAGCTATCAACTGTTTGTTGTTTCGATTCCATATCTTCAAATACCTATGTATAATGTTAGTAGAAATCCTCTCTTTTTCTTTTCTTTATTCTTTACCTGCACTACACATAAATTATTAATCGCAATATCTACTTCTTCCCAAGATTGTAAAGACCGAATGCCTTTCATAAAAGCATCAAAGAACTGATTGACATAAACAAAACTATACATAAATTTGCCTTCATTTAACCACAAAGCTTGTTGCACTTCTTTTGATTCTAGCACAACATTGCCAAAGGAATAAATAGTGGTAGTGCATTCAATCGTACGACGCTCTTGTGTCTCAAAGAAACAAGTATTGTTGAATATAAAATCATTCATATTCAAGTTGAGATTCAGTTTGATCTAATATATAGGGTTAAGAAAACAATAGCATATATGGATATCTACCTTGGCAGAGAGTGTAGTCATGGCAGGATGCGATGTGATTTCAGAAACAGGAGGACATTTGTTTTTAGCGACAAGGGAACTATCCAAGGTAGGAATGCAACTGGGTATACATTCAGGTAAAATAGCCAATGTATGCGGCATCTAATAAACATTCAATATCGACCTCCTCCATTAACTAAATGCACTTACCGTTTGTTCATAAGGATTTGTGTTATCAAGATAAAGGCATAGGTAGTTTGGCCATAAAGGGTAAAGAGAAGGATCAATCCAGACATGAGAAGGCAAAGAAGACATGGGATTCATACTGAGTTCATCCAACCCATGAGGGTAATGCATCGACTTCTTTTGTCGTTTTGTGTATTTCTTGACGAGTTTCTTTTTTTGCTTGTAGTTGCTCATCAGAAACTTGTTGATGGAGCTTTGTTGGTCTAAGAGATCAATCACTGTCGTGGCAGATTCGGTCAAGGGGAATAATTGTTGCAATACATCAGTCTCATTCAGATTTTGAAATGAGAATGACGATGTGGCCATGATAGTATTGGGTTTTGACGAATGCGTGTCCAGGGTATTAAACATAGGCTCATAAAAAGAATCATGCATGGAAAGTGGGGGTGGTACTTGCTGTTGTTGATCATGACACATGAGATCAAGTACATAATCAGCGGGTGAAGAAGAAGACGAAATGGATGAATCATCTGAAGAAAACGATTCAGAAGAACGCAATGAGTTCATCTTGGGTTGGGGCCTTGAAAAGTTACTTTGGCGACGCATGACTTGTTTAGGTTTTCGTGCCAGTGGTGTAGTGGAAGAGGCAAATCCTTCATCCTCAACAGAGTCTGTCAATAAACGCATGACTAGCAAGGTCAATAGGTTGAAACTTATCAATCATGGTTTACTTACAATGAGGGTCACTTTTTCGTGTATTCTTGAGTACTTGGATATGTGATGATACTTGTTTTCTGGTTCGTACTTTACCCGTCTTGCGATAGATAAAGTCAGAAATGAGTTCATTTCGCCCTAAAGGGAAAGGAAAGAAAGAGAGAGAGAAAAAAAGGGATGAATGCGTCTTTCTTTTTTGTATGTAGGTTCCTTACCACAGGGTTTGCCATTGACCAAAATCTTTCTTCTACCAAGTTTTGGAATGGTTTCAAGCGCTAATCAATAAGTACATCAAGACGCAATCTATAGCGTATTTTACCTTCAATAAAAGCAGCTTCTACATCGGGTGGCCATACTTGTTGCTATAGAATATGCTCTTAATATTCATATAGAGAAATGTCAAAGTACCTCTTCTTTCTCTTTGTTCACATTAGGGTCATGTTGTGGAGGTAATTGGATTGGATTGTTTTTTATAGAATGCATTCTTTTATCATTGATCTGACAATCATTGTTATCATTTGTTGTAATTTCATTATTAAAAAAAATGTTTTGTGCACAAGCCAACATAATATAGATATATAAAGAAAAGAAAAGAGAGAGAGAGAGAGAGTAAAAAAAAAGGGAAAAAGAAGGTGCAAAGAGGAAGTATTTATAGCTATGATTGTTGTGAAATCGTATATTTACACTTTTTGTGCATTATTTATGTCTGTGAGTAAAGATATTTCTTTGGGGGGGGTTATCAAGTTAAAAGAGGATTTATTATTATTTGTAATAGTGTGTGTAGTGTTTTTTTTTATATTAAAAAATTGTCATGCACTCATTCACTTTGCTCAGAAAGTATACCTTTTTTTTTCTTACTTTCCCTCCATTTCCCCCTTTCTTTTTTTTTAGGGCCCATTCAATATCTCTATTAGAGTAGAGAGACAGAAAGAGAGGGGAAAGACAAAAAAAAATAGATAAATAAATCTGTCAACAACAACAAAAAAATTCAAGTTGGAGCCACTCTTCTTTTTTGTTTTAGCTAGCTAAATCTTTTTTTTTTTTTTTTTTTTTTTTTTTTTTACATTTTTTATGTACGTTTAAAAAAAAAAAAAAAAAAAAAAAACTATACTATTTAATCTTGTCCCCTTGATTTCTATTAAAAAAGAAAAAGAAAAGAAGGAAATCTTATATATTCTAATGTCCATGTTGCATGTACCTATAACAAGATCTACACAACTGAATAAGCAATCAGATAGAACAAGATATAAATCTTCTTTTTTTTTTGGGATCCTTTGGAATGGACAACTCTATCATCCAATTATAGTAATAAATCTGACCTTTTTTTGCTTTGCTAGTTGTTTTGCTAACATCTTCCTCAATAGAACGTTATCTTGTGTTTATAACATTCTCTCTCTCTCTCTTTCCTTTTTTTTTTTTTTTTTGGCTTGTGTCTGGTGCTCTCCCTTTTCTCTCTCTCTTTCTCATTTTTACCAAATTCGTCAATCAATCCTTTTTTTTTTTTTTTTTTTTTTTTTTTTGCTTACGAGTTAAACCATACCTCCCTCTTTCTCCTTTTTAATGTATATGCATATGCACATTTAAAGAAATCATGGTTTACTTCTAAATTAAACTTGCAAAAAAAAAACATATGGTAAACTACTTGTAAGGAAAAATAAAATGATGAAAAATGGCATGATCTAAACAAACCCCCTTCTCTCCCTTGCTTATTGTGTAGGATGTGCACGATTGACGGATTTTTCAATCTTGATATCAAAAGGTGCTTTAAACACATCCGAATTCACTCGAATAAATTGATCAGCAATAGCCTTATGGGCGTCTTGACTGTACTTATAAACAACAAACCCATAGCGAAGATAAACCTGTGTTTCAGGACACTAAAAGAAAAAAAAAGGATAAAGTCTTGTTATTTATGATTTCACTTACTCTCATGAATTTATATTCAATCATATCACCATAACTTGAAAGCGTTTTGAAAATGGCTCGAGCATGGTCTATATTTTGAATAGTGATGGGTAAACGAAAGAAAGTACGAGTAGGTGAGATAGATCGTGTTGTGTTTGCTACTGTCTTGATCATGAACAAAGAAAGAAAGAAAAAAAATTAAGGGAATCAAGTGTGACTCTTTTCAGATTTTATCTTAAAGTCCCCGTTACTCGTGTGCGCACGCGCATCTATGCAAGCGAGTCAAACCCTCTCAGAAATAAAAAAAAAAAATAAACAAAGACGCAATGGTGTTGACTAGGGGGAGGAGTTTCATTTTTTTTTTTTTTTTTTTTTTTTTTTTTTTTTACTGATACAAGCTATGAATGACGGTTGGGTCTATGTGGTAATGATGGTGGTGGTGTCAATGGATAAATAGGAAATGGTTTCATTGAATAATGCATAGCTGTCGTCGTAAATGTTCGATTGGACAGTTGATCTAATGATATCTCTAATTAGCCCATGGCATGCGATTGAATAACACAAACCCATTAGACTTGGCATCGTACTTGGTTGCTTCCAATCCTCAGGCAAGGATTGATCATTAGCTGCATGAATGTCCTCTGTTTGTTTCCCAGAAGAAACAGGGGGAGATAAAGGTGCACCCATACGCATGGAAGGTGAAGAAGCCGATGTCAAAGGGAAAGGTGAGTCTGTGCTTGACGAATCCGAAGGTGAAATTGTGAGGTGGTGCATGGAATGAGCAATATAGGTTGTGCTATTGGCTTGAGGGGGTGGAGACAGTGAGCCATACCGATGCGAATAACCTAAGTCAGATCAATAACAAGAGAATTTTTTTTTCTTTTTAACCTCTTCTTTTCATCATCTGCATTTCTGTCTGTTCCTTGGCCACATTGATACCTTGGACTGAGTGACGATGAGGTCTGACCATCTTGTGACTCTCTGTAATCGAGAGTGGACTGGGTGTAAATGCCGTCATCAATCGCTCGATGCGTCTCAATCTGTCTTCAATACGATCCATGGCTTCGGCAGGCTTTTGTTGTTGCTGTTGGTATTTCGCTAAATGTCTTCTTTCTGAGTGATTGACACACTCAATATGGTTGGTAGCACAAAAACTACAAGGATTGCCACCATCACATTTGGTTTTACGACGTCGACAAGTCTCACACGCAGAACCCGAGCTGAGCCTACGGGCTGCTTGAGTAGAAAAGACAGTGCGAGATTGATCGGGTATCACACTATAGACACAGTGTTGATCTTCTTCTAGACAGTGTGAACAAGGACGTTGTGAGTTACAAGCACGGCGTCGTCTTCTGCATTGCTCACACGATTTTTTTAAAGTCATGTTGGGCTGTTCTTTTTGTGAAGTAGGTGGTGAATTTAAAGACATGCAAAGAAGAAGAAGAAGAAGAAGAAGAAAAAGTTACGTTTGTTTCTCCTTTTTTTTTTTATAAATATTCTCGGTCGGTTTCCTCTCCGGACCCGGGTTTGTGGGGTACAAAGGAGACAATGTGATTTTAATCTTTTCTCATCTAGAAAAGATATAAACAAACTAAAGTTTCTTGTTAACACAACTCTTTTTTTTTTTTTTTTTTGTGTTTATTTATTTATTGTCACAGGTTCAAATAATTTATATATATTTTTTTCCGATTCAGCCGAATGTTACACACAGCAATACATGATTCAGGGCAACTCAAGACTTTAAATAAGCATGGTTTAATGCTTCTTGTGGCGACATTCGCTTAGAAGGATCCCAGCATAAACAACGGGCAACAAAATCAATAAAGACAGTATCATGACATCCAAGTGCTTGTTGAAGTGAACGAGTGCCTACAAGACGCTTTTTGCCTCTTGAATTAGGCACAAGACGAGGATGACCCATAGGATCTAAATAAAATGAGAACAAATCAGACAAGAAATCACTTACCAAAGAACACATGTCGCCTTGAACAGCGTTCAATCAAACGTCGATCAGGTAAGCCCATGATTTCCATAATACAACTCAATTGTTCTTGTTCATTTTCGCCAGGAAATAAAGGCATGCCTGTATATAATTCTGCCACAATACAGCCGACACTCCACATGTCAATGGCTTTGTGATAAGAGAGGCCTAGAATGACTTCAGGTGATCGATAAAAACGACTTTGAATGTAAGTATAGACTATAGGATAAAAGTTCATTAAATCATCAGCCTATCAATAGACATGTGCCTCCTCCCCCTTCTTTACCTCGCTCTGATTCAAAGCAACTACTACCAAAATCAATCATTTTAATCCATGTCTTGGCAGGGTGTTTCAACATGATATTCTATGTCCTATGAGAACCATGTTGATGCATTATATTCTTTACCTCTGGTTTAAGGTCACAGTGAATCACATGATGTTGAGCCAACAAGGTCAAGGATTCAAGTAACTGTAGGGTAATTCTATCGACGGGTATATATGAGCCCCACTGTGATTTAATCAACATTTTACCTTTTAATCAGACTGAGACTAAAGCCTTGAAAATGATTACTTTTGATAAATTCATACAGATTCATACTTAGACACTCAAATGCAATACACAAATGGTTTCTAAAGTAAAAATGACCTGTCATACGAATCATATGGCATTGATCTTGAGGATCCCATTCAATCAACTTTTTTAGGATATTGATTTCTGTCATGGCCTGTGCATGAAACCGTTTTTTGTTGCGAATCAATTTGACAGCCACATAATCTGCCTTTTTATGATCAAAGCATTTGACGACTTGACCAAACGATCCTCGCCCAAGTACGCTCAAGACTTCATAGCGATAAGCTAAATGGTCTTGAAGCACAACACGATAATCCCCTCGATCATCATCAAACCCATGATTGGATTCACTCGAGAGTGAGCCATGTTTGGTCTGTGCGTGTGGACCTACAAAATAAATATGGGCGAAATCATGGATCTCCAATTGACGCTCATAGTCGGATAGGTATTGGCCATAATATTTCAATGAGGTCTGGACACTTTTAGGTGACCGTGCACCTTCTTTAGGGATCTCATGCGTCCGAGACGTGTGTTTTTTGGATTCATTTGGCTGAAAAAGAATATCTGAAGAAGAAGAAGAGGGAGGAAGAGGAGGAGGAGGAGTGCTGTTTAAAGCTGATAGTTTCAAACGTGTCTTGGTGGAAGGTGTGATGGTAGACGTACTCTGTCTTGGGATAGGTTTCTTTTGTTTGTTGGGCAAGTTCAGTTGGATTGGATTCAATAACATCGGTGGTAAAGCAAGTGTTGGCGGTGGAGGAGGAGGAGTTGCTAAACTACCAGGTAATGTCTAGAAACTAAGTGGACGACACATACAGTCTCGTTGCCTTACCTTTCCTCTTTTACGACCTTGTTGTTGCTCTTTGACTTTTTTTTCTGCAGCAATCACAAGCGATGAATGTTTGTCTCGCTGTATTTCTAATGCTCGGATATCTTTTTCTATCTGAGCAAGATCGTCACTGATACTCTTGGCATAGGCTGCTGTTGAAGTCGATGGGTGTCGAGTCAAATTGGATTTTCTGGATAGACTGCTGCTTCGGGTAGGTAATTCATGGGATTTAAATGCGTTTCGAGTGGTCAATGCTTCTAGTTTAGGAGGTGGTGGTAAAGGAGGAACAGCAGGGACAGACGATGAAGCCAAACTGCTTGTACGAGGTGGAGGAGGAGGAGAATAAGTAAAAGAACGGTGTCTGGTTTGACGAGCATAACCTTGATATTCTGCTAAGGAAGGAACAGGAGGAACAGGGACAGGAGCAGGTTTTTGATGTAACACACTTGAAGAAACCGATCGTCTTGGTTTCGCATCTGTTAAACTGAGTTTACGTTTGATCTTGTGCATAAAGGGCATACTCGATTTCTTTTCTTTTGTTTCTCGCATGGATTTTGTCTTGCGAACAGGTTGGTTTAGTCGATAACTGTCAATCCAGTCTTCGTTTTCTTCTGTTAACATATCGATATAAGAAGTGTTTGATTCTGTCCAGTCTGGTTTGAGAGTGGATTTCAGATAGATATGCGGGGATGAAGTGTGTCTTCCATGAGTTGTAGTGGATCGAGTGAGTGGATGGTAACTGTCTTGGTTCTTATTGGACCATAGGGAATCTGATGTTGACATCCTTAAACAGCTTATTAAGAAAAGGGTATCTTGAAGGAGTGTATACAAAGAAAATAGGAACAAAATAAAACAAGGGAACAAGGAGGGGGGGAGGGGATTAAATTGGTTCTATCAGGGTGTCCATCCTTATGCATACTTCTTTCCCTTTTTTCTCATGACAGACAATGACTTGTCTCATAAACTCAATGCCTTTTCTTTATCAACAACAGAAGAAAAAGTAGCTCATCAGCTAGAACACACACATCTAACAACACCTTCTATCTTCTCAGTACCCAATCAACCAGCCACTCAAGATTGGCATACTACTCAAACTCCTTCAAACAAGACAACAGAAGAAGGTTGGGGAGAAGGACCACCTAGTTATACAAGTGTTTTTCAAGACACTCATTTTGGTTTTAATTCGATTCTACATTCACCCATCACACCTCATCATCCAACAGAACACAAGGCATTCAATCAATTCAAGCATAAACCAGTAACATTTCTATCTGCAGCAAAAGAACACAAATAAACGTCTTTTTATTATTATTATCCACTATGTTTCTTCATTTCTTCTTGAATCTTGCGATGCAATACACACATGTAATCAACATAGGTTTGTATTTCAGCATTACGATCTTCTGACATCCAAGTAGAGAACAAGAATTCAATAGCATCCTTTTCTTGTCGAACCACTCTCAGTGCTAAATGTCTTGTTCGAGATGCCTGTAATTGTCGCATGATACCGTGGACTTCTGTAGACAGAACAGTGGGTTGTACAGGCAAATGAACCATGTGTGGGTCTACCTGGTCTAATGTCTTGACACCAAACAAGTCTTGAATGAATGCAGAAGGTAATGATTTACCCAACCAGAGATAGAGATCAGATCCTGTATCTACAAGATAGCAACCATGGGCTTCTAAGCGTTCATAAGAAGTACGCATCATATGAGGTAATCTGAATTCACCCTTCAGATTGGCCGTGTTCTCGTTCAGACTGAGTTCATGCAATGGATACATGCGAGGATATAATGTCCATACTAATTCTTCAACACTGAGTGTATTGAACAAGGACATGGCTGCTACTCTAACATCGATATTGATATCTGTACCCACTACAAAGCATCAATATTATACAGAATGCTAGTTATACACATTACCTCCTCGTAAGACTTTAGATCGAATAGCACCATGTACATACACAGGCAATAATTTAAATGCCTCAGGCAAAATAAGTTGACCGGGTGAAGTAGAGGCTGCGCAGTTCAGTCGATAAGCCGTCAAGACATCCACACAATGATCTGTCATGGAAGTATGGATATCCTTTCTGTTCTTATGAGCCATGTCAAAGATAGCTTGTCTCAACAACACACTGATGGTGGCATCGACATCCCCATACCGAAACACATCTGCTATTTGTGATGTGGCTGCCAAATGAAGGTTATGCACACGCACACGACGTTGACCTTGACGGTTGGTATAGAGCAATGCACACTGGAAAGAGACACCACGGTTCTCATCCAGTTTACCGTCATGTTTAAGTACGACAGCCATGGCCTTGTCTTGATCAACACCAGCCAGATCGCATTCAGTATAGACACTCATATGGCAATGACCATAATGATCCATGACCTGAAGACCATCTGAGCATCGAACACGTAGAATACCATCAAAACCTGTTTCTCGGTGTATGTCATGGTCCAGTTGATAATACAGACTGTATTTCTCAGCCAAAGAGAAGTTAGGGTAGTGTCTGAAATCACCTCCTGTCAGATGAGAGACAGTCTGGACAGTAGCAGCATCCATGTATTGAGAAGCAAAGGCCCATGTATGCACACAGACACCATGCTTTACACATGTCTTGCCGAGGTCTCTGTATGTATCGCTTTGAGGTGCCAATAGACTCTTTTCTTTGTCTAGGGCTTTATCGTCCCGAGGCTTTAGACTGTCTGGTCCATAATTAGGCAAACATGTCTGGAAGACAAAGATCTGACCCCCTGTTGATTTCTATTGCTTGATCAATACACTCTGGTGTACGGGTAGTCACTTACCAAGGCTTCTAAACCACCTTTGACAGCAGATGTATAGACAGATTCAGCACGCGTGGTTTGTTTAAACATCTGAGGCAAATGATCCAACAGTTCCAAGATGACATGCCTTGATTCAGAAAGATGGGCCAAGAAACCAGCTTGAAGAGGCAAGAACATATCATGGATATCAGACACAACAAGCATTTGAGCACTTGTTAATTCAGCCTAGACAACATCAATACTTGTTTTGGCATTCTATTAACTTACCGCCAAGTTATAGAAATGGACATCTTTATTGAATGTCATGATACCTATGCGATTGTCCAATTTGGGATTTCCTTCTGTATCATACAGTGCATGCTTTAGTCCTTCACATACAGCTTGTAGCATGCCGCTCTGAACAGACTGGATCGAGACATCAATCGCAAACACATAACTTAAGGGCACAGGCAATCGATCTGTAGCGAAATAATCAGGTGTCACTTCAAATTCAACAGATCCATAGCGTAATTCAGGTCGTTCATTCACATCCACACGTCTACCAGACATATCCACATTGGCAAAGTACCAATCAGGCACTTGGTTGGAATGCAAGCAAATGTTACATTCAAATCGAGACCCACCATGCGTAAATACGCACCAAGGATTCACGTAGGCTCTGCATCGACTACAACGCACAGGTCCTTCTTCACCATGCTGAACCACTTGAATAGGGACCTCATCAGACCGTTGTTTGGCCAAGGGTTGAACGATCAGACCCACAGGCAGCTTGGACTTGTCTGTCAATTCCTTGGTGCTAGGCACACGGTCCACTGTGGACCGCATGAACCGGGGATTGCAGTTCCCCTGATCCAGTCCAATAAAAGACGTCGTGGCAAAAGGAACACGGTCTCGTTCCAAGGTACCAAAGAATTTGTCTTGGAATAGATCAGCATCTGCTTCACGGACCTGAACAGGTGCTGGCATTTGATCGGGGTCAATACGAGGACGAGGTTGTGAAGGGGGACGGAGTTCAGGTGGTAATTGCTGACCTGTGTGTGTGTAAGGTGCGTTTGTATAGCCAACACCTGCAGATTGATGATGACTTTTGATAGAAGAAGGTGTACTGTAAGGTTGTTGAAGACTGTTTGGCCATGGAGCCTGTGGCTGAGGTTGCATTTGGGGATGCACTTGAGGTTGTCCTTGTGGCTGCACTTGAGGTTGTGGTTGTGTGGTGTCTGGGTTGATATAGACTCGTTTAGGTTTACTGCTTTGTTTTGACTATAGAACTCGAGAAATAAATATGAATGTCTAAATAGGTTTATTTACCTGTTGATGAATATGCATATGTTGCATAGGTCCAACTAAGTTTTGTGGTTGTTGTTGTTGTTGAGGAGGAGATACAGCAGGTTGGTGTTGATAGGTAGGCTCATGTGGTTGAGTGGGCATGATGGCAGGTCTTGGCTGTGGTGATACAACAGAAGGTCTAACTTGTGGCGATACAACAGGTCTTGCCTGTGGTGATGCCATAACAGGACGCATAGGTGCTTGTGTCATAGGTCTCATAGGAGGATGCATTCCGGGAGGTCTTGCCATACCTTGTTGTGGTAGTGGCATCATTGGCCGAATAGGAGCTAATTGTGTCAATAACACGTCTATTGTATAGTTCACTCACCACCTGGTCCAACAGGACGAATACCGGCCATCTGAGGAGGGCGTGGACCCGATATGGGTCTTGGTTGTTCAGGATTCATGGTCAAAGAGAATAAAAAGAAAGACGTGGAAGCACCTGAGAAGCATTTAGCGGATCTTAAATTGGTTGTACCATTTTAAGTCTACTTACGACGTCATTGGTAACAGACAGCGTTTGATCCTCAAGTGAAAGGTTTAGGTGTCGTTTTTTGGGCTTGATCAAGAGGAAGACATAGCACTACAGTAGAGATAAGTTCCCTTTCTAATACTTTGTTCCATTTGACATATATTCAACAAGGTATAGAATAGATCTTGGTCTTAGGTTTCGTCATCTATGCATTCTTTAAAAAAATAAAATAAAAAGATAGATTCAATTCCTTTGATTGTGACTTTTTTATTGAAATGGGGGGAGGGAAGGGGGGGGAGGCGAACACATTGTTAAGCTAGTTTTTTTTTTTCTTTTCTTTTTTCTTTTCTTTAACGCACATTCAAGATGGACCACTTTGAAGGAGCGTCTCAAGACGATTTTACCTTTCTAGAATATTCAGCAGATACTCAGTCTTCACAATACGAATACAGCGACTTTACTCAGACACCTCAAGAACACCAAGTTGACCCTGACCTTTCTTTATCTTCACTCAACTTGAATGACAAAAGAGACGAAGACGAAAACGCCCAAGCTAATGGTACCACTTCATTTGTAAACGATTTCCAATTTGAAGATACAGACGATTTTGGTGAATTGGTTGTCAACAGGGAAGAGAAAGACTTACCACCTCATGCCTGTAAATACTGCGGTATTCATTCACCTGCTTCAGTTGTCAAGTGTGTTACATGCGACCGATGGTTTTGTAACTCGAGAGGAAACACGTCTGGATCGCATATTGTGAACCATTTAGTACGCGCCAAACACAAAGAAGTATCTCTTCATCCTGATTCACCTTTAGGAGATACTGTACTCGAATGTTATAATTGTGGATGTCGCAATGTGTTCTTGTTGGGTTTTATTCCAGCTAAGAGTGATACTGTGGTTGTCTTGATTTGCAGGTAAAAAAGAATGGAATATATCAAGATATTTATCACGCTGTATAGACAACCTTGTGCTGCTGTACCTTCATCCAAAGACATGAATTGGGATACAACACAATGGATGCCATTGATTGACGATAGATGCTTTTTGACTTGGCTTGTCAAGATTCCTTCAGATCAAGAACAACTTCGTGCACGCCAAATTTCATCTACTCAGATCAACAAACTCGAAGAATTATGGAAAGACAATGGCGAGGCTACATTAGAAGATTTAGAAAAACCAGGCGTTGATGATGAACCACACCCTGTGTTGTTGAGATATGAAGATGCTTATCAATACCAAAACATTTTTGGTCCTTTGGTGATGATGGAAGCAGACTATGACAAAAAACTAAAAGAATCTCAGGTACGTGCATGTGTTAGTATGGGGTTCTATAGACTCATCAATACTAGACTTGCGATGATATTGTTGTGCGCTGGGATGTCGGTCTAAACCAAAAGAACATTGCTTGGTTTTATTTCCCTAAACTGGAGATGGGTGAAATCAAATTGGCTGTAGGTGATGAACTCTGCCTTCGATACCGTGGTGAATTGCATGAACCATGGCATGCTACTGGCCATGTCATCAAAATCCCTAATAATGTCAGTGACGAAGTTGCTTTAGAACTCACGCGTGCCAATAAAGCACCTACAGACTGCACTCACAATTTCTCAGTTGATTTTGTCTGGAAATCCACTTCGTTTGATCGTATGCAATCTGCCATGAAGACATTTGCTGTTGATGAGACAAGTGTGAGTGGATACATTTATCATCGTCTTTTAGGCCATGATGTAGAGCCTCAAGTACTCAAGACACAAATGCCCAAGAGGTAAGCTAGAGAGCTGGAAAGAAAAGAAGGGATATTGATGGTCTTTATAGATTCTCTGCCCCTAATCTTCCTGAACTAAATCATTCTCAAGTGTATGCTGTCAAATCAGTCCTTCAGAAGCCCTTGAGTCTCATTCAAGGTCCTCCTGGTACGGGTAAGACAGTCACTTCAGCTTCGATTGTGTATCATTTAGCCAAAATGAATCCTGGTCAAGTCTTGGTCTCTGCTCCCTCGAATGTAGCTGTGGATCAACTGGCTGAAAAGATCCATCAGACTGGTCTCAAGGTCGTGCGTATCACTGCCAAGTCAAGAGAAGAACTTGACTCCCCTGTTTCGTTCTTGACACTTCATGAACAAGTTCAGAACAACGATACGAATGTCGAACTACAGAAATTGATCCATTTAAAGCGCGATCAAGGCGAATTGAGTGCTTCTGATGAAAAGAAATACAAGTCATTGAAGCGTGCTTGTGAAAGAGAAATCCTGCAAAATGCTGATGTGATCTGTTGCACCAGTGTCGGTGCAGGTGATCCCCGTGTAGCCAAGTTAAGATTCCGCACGGTCTTGATTGATGAAGCCACACAAGCGTCTGAACCCGAATGTATGATTCCTCTTGTGCTGGGCTGTAAGCAAGCTGTGCTTGTGGGTGATCATCAACAATTAGGTCCTGTTATCATGAACAAAAAGGCTGCTCGGGCTGGTCTTTGTCAATCTCTGTTTGAGAGATTGGTCAGTCTTGGTATTCGTCCTATTCGTCTTCAAGTACAGTACCGTATGCACCCTTGTCTTTCCGAATTCCCCAGTAATATGTTCTATGAAGGTACACTTCAAAATGGTATTACGACACAAGAACGCATCAGAAAAAACGTTGATTTCCCTTGGCCTGTGCCTGAAACACCTATGATGTTCTATGTGAATTTGGGCAATGAAGAAATCTCTACTTCTGGTACATCTTATCTGAACAGAACAGAAGCCTCCAATTGTGAAAAGATTGTTACTCGCTTTATGAAATCTGGTATTTTACCCTCTCAAATTGGTATTGTGACTCCTTATGAAGGACAGCGTTCGTATATTGTTCAATACATGCAATTCAATGGCTCTTTGCGTAAAGATCTCTACAAGGAAATTGAAGTAGCCAGTGTCGATGCTTTCCAAGGTCGTGAAAAGGATTATATTATCCTCAGTTGTGTTCGTTCCAATGAACACCAAGGCATTGGTTTCTTGAGTGATCCTCGACGTCTCAACGTAGCTTTGACCCGTGCCAAGTATGGTGTTGTTCTACTCGGTAATCCCAAGATTTTGAGTCGACATCCCTTATGGCATCATTTATTGGTTCATTACAAGGAAAAGGGTTGTCTTGTGGACGGTGCATTAAACAATCTTCGTGTCTCTATGATCCAATTTAACCGACCTAGAAAGACTTATCGTAAAGACGACAAGTTCCGACAAGGCCTTGCACATCAAATTGATGCAAGGGAAGCCTTTGCTAAACCACCTTCCGCCACAGACAACCGTCGCAGTGGCAAGGGCTATGGCCAAGAATTCATGCAGACACATGATCCTGTAGGCTACATTCCTTCTGAAGTAGGGTCTTTGCCTAGTTCAGAATTCAGCATTCCTTTTATTCCTTCTGCTAGTGGACCCTTTACACAAGATTTATCTCAATCCAGTGTGTTCAATCGAAAGAACATGAGACAAGCAGGTGAAGAAGATCATTCCCAACAACGGTACGTGCCTGGATCTTCTACTTTTGCCAACCATGCCATGGGTTGGCAACAAATGGGCTCTCAAAACTTATACAGTAGTCAAACATCCATTGGTTTAGCATTATCACAAAGTGATCGTTTGCGTATGATGAGCGAAATGGCCAGCCAAAATCCTAGTATGAGCCAAGATAGTATACAATATCCTTATGAAGATTACAAGAGCCAAGACGTATCTTCCATGATGAGTCAAGACTTTGATATTCGTAGTCAAGCAAGTCAATCATTCACGCAATTTTAGATTGCTTAAAGACGCACTGTTTCTTTTATACTCTTTCTATATTATATATATATATATATTCTAATTATGACAATCCAAAGACGAGTTCTTCTTAAGGCTCGTTCGTACAAGCAAAGAAAAAAAAAAGAGATAGGAGTGTCTTTTTTTTTTTCGACATGATATCATGTCTAGAAACTAAAAAAAAAAAAAAAAAAAAAAAAAAAAAAAAAAAAAAAAAATGAAAGAGTTGTGCGGTTATCGAATAACTCATTGTAGAATGAAGTTAATAAATGTCTCTTTGCATTCTCTGTACTTGAAGGTATAATGCCTATCTTTTTTACTTAATATTTCTCACTTTGTCTTTGCCACTTGGCGCATGGCTTCTGAACTCCTATTATTCAATGTTTCTTTTTTTTTTTTTTCAAGACAAGTTCATAACTGCGTGTCTAGTACAAACATCAAACATCACATAAATACTATATGGCCTGACTTACAAGGCTGAAAAGAAAGAGGAAGAGCATGAATAAAAGCATGAATAAGAGTATAAAGAAGATATCAACAGTTTATTGTAAGAAAAATAGCGATAACCAGAAGGCAATAATGATACCATATTCAAATGCATTTTGTATAGCAGGCAGGCATAACATTTTCTTATTATTAGGACCTTAGAGTGAATGAACAGCATAAAGAGCAACTTGATAAACCGACGCATTTGGCACCTCAAACAGAACAAGACATCTTGGAGGCAAGCAGAAGACCAACTTAAAAAGAGCCACCTGTACGCATATGGCATGCTCTGACCACGCTCAAACAAAGAAGGTCGATTACCGGCGACGCGACTAAGAAATGAGAACAGCCAAAGAAATCAAGAAGGGCTACCATTGAGAACAGGCCCAATGTAAAATCCCATACATAATTGCTTATGCTGGGCAACATAGCCTGCCGGCAGAATCCTCAACAGCACTTCATCCCGAACGCGAGCATATTCCTACATAAGCAAGACAGCTCTCTGCCACTGCACAATAGGCATAGTGTATTTGTATGAATAAGTAATAAAATAGAATGAATAATAATAAAAAAAAGGAGAAAAATAAATAGGGCTAATCTTTGTTGGCGCTGTGAGTATGACGTATCTTGTCAGTTGACTTATCTGAAATCCAAGAGGATCACCTCACTGCTTATCATCCAAAAAGTATTCCGTATAAAGCAACTTATTTAAGCAATTAGTCCAAATATTACATACAACAAATGTCGTACAGATTTCTCCCTTTTCTTTTTCACTTTCACGTGAAATAATCAATTGCTGCGAAAGACATAATATACAAATACAGAGGGTCTTCTTGCTTCAATAAAGATGGCTATTTTTTTTTCTGATTAATTGGACCATAGAATAGTTAAAGAGTTGTGCATTTGACAAGGAATGATGTTCTCTTGGTCTTTTTCTTTTGCAGATACATATCAGATGTACATCAAAATTCCTTAAAGCAGTAATTTTAAAACAACTGCGTGCGTAGTACAAACAGCAAACAGCAAACATCAAACAGCAAACATAAAACATCAAACATCACATAAATACTATATGGCCTGACTTACAAGGCCGAAGAGAAAGAGGAAGAGCATGAATAAAAGCATGAATAAGAGCATAAAGAAGATATCAATAGTTTATTGTAAGAAAAATAGCAATAACCAGAAGGCAATAATGATCCCGTATTCAAACGCATTTTGTATAGTAGGTAGGCTTCTATAGTCTATGGTAACACCTGGATTACCTGAAACTGTAAAATGTTTGTGTACCTTGACATTCACTCTCAAGTGGGAACAAACAACTTTGCATTTCCCCTATATATTCTACTGGTTTTAAGTCTTATTGCTTTTCCCATATTTTATTTCCATGTCTACTTTCCAACAAAACAATAGCAACAACATTATTAGCAACAGCATTATTAGCATCAACATTGATACTCAAAGGCCATCTAGTATGTTTTATCTTGAGTTTCTTTGGAAAGATGTTTGCATTATTCTTACTGCTATTCTTCATAGGCCCCACTAGTTCTACAGGTCCAACATTGTCTGAACCTAAAGTCAAGAGAAGAAGGTTGATCAACTATTTGATAGGAGGCGGTCAAAAATACTGGGGTGAAGGCGAGAATGTAAGCAAGAATAAATTTGACACAAGTGGTGATAATTTGATCTATAGTTGATTGTAAATGACATGAATGTCACAAGAATCCTTAAGAAATTCAGATCACGAAACATCAAGGAAGCAGAAGAAAAAGCACTTTTGAACGATGTTAGAGTCTTGTAAGATTACACTCTATTCTTTCTTCTTGTAAATCATTAATTTGGTAAAAATAGGTCTCTCTCGTTCATTTTCCCAGTCTGCAATAACAGCAGCAGCACTGACGACAACAGATGCATCACAAGATACTTTCCAAAGCAAGTATCTAATGCTTTGAATGAATGTGCACAAGGTGCCAAAGAAGCAACGAAGAAAGCCAAGGCAAGCGCAATCATGTATTGCAAAGCTATTGCTGATGTAAGTCGGTTTATATTTTAGATAAAGTCGCGCCCTTAATTCTTTTACAATACTAGGGAGATGAAGACGAAGACGAAGGCAAAGATGAAGATCAAGACTCCATGACAAAAGCAATCAAGTCCTTGGCAAAGCAGCTCAAGAACAACCAGGCAAATGTGCCATATACATCCGAAACATCGTTCATGGATAAATACTTGAAGCCTATCTGGACACAGGTGCTTACCTCTGGTCTAGATAAATCTTTTATTTATTCAACGTAAGTAGGCATACCTTCTTTCTAAAGATTGTTTGAGCTGATGACATTATTGTTCTTGTTTAGAACCCACGGAAGCCATTACGGCATAAAGCCTGACTTTATGATTGGTGTTGTTCAAAGAAAAAATCCTTTGTATTTTTTCTTTGTCGAAGTAAAAAGACCTGCCGAGACAAGCTGCTACCAAGAAGAGAGCGACTTTGTGAAGTTGTTGAAGGAGATGAAGCACTCCATAAACGACCAACTCGTTTTAGGGTTCAATGATCCCATATCATATGGTTTGTTGGTGGAGGGTAAGTCGCTATTTTAGTTCTATCACAAAATAGACAAGTACTAACCATAATGGCATAGGCTTCCGTTGCTCTCTTTTCAAAATGTTTCTTGCATCTGAAGGCATTTATATGTCAGTAATGTTGAAACGCTTTTTGTTGGTGGAGGAGACAAATGACATGATTAATTTGCCTTCAGTTGTAGAAGCATTTGATTTTGTCAAGGTATAAGCTGAAAAATTCAAAAGAAACAACCCTTGTTTGCTCATATGTTCTATAGGAAAAACTCATGGTGCTGAAGGACGACTTGGAAGTACCAAAAAGCAAAAAACAAAAGAAGCAGCAAGGAAAGAAGGCTAGGCCTTCTTTCAAAACAAAGTTTGTAAAATAAAAATCCTTCTGTACACTTTTGCACTGTTACTCATGATCATAAAGAATTGTTACTGAAAATAACCACATTTACGTTAAGCATATTCCTCTCAAAGTAAAAAAGAAAAAAAGTTCGCTCCTTTTAAACAAAGACAATCTTCAGCTGGTCTAGACTTACAGATAAGATTATTGTTATTGAAGGTGCTTAAGTAGGATCTACTGGACAGCTGCTCATAGTTATTTATTATTACTTGTTAGTGTTTAGATTTCTTTCTTTTTGAGGTATTGACAAGAGTTGTAGGTATGAACTTTGTACAGTAAAAATAGAATGAGAAGGGAGGGGGGGGGGAGTTAAGCCAAAGCATGTTGCTCTTACACTAACCAAACCTATAACAAATAATACATAATAGTTTGAATATTCAAGCAAATGAACAGTCAAGAACAGTTGAACTGGAATTTAATTTATCCTACTATTAAAGGCAAATTCCCTTTCAGAATTATATATATATGCTTCTTTAATTGTTATTATTCATTTTAAATCTTTTCATAATCCAACTTTGTCTCCAACTTCTTTGCGTCTTGTAACTTTCTGACGGCCTTCATGAAATCTTCTTGAATACAATAGTCGCGTTCTTCTCTAATAGCAAACATGCCTGCTTCTGTACATACATTTCTTAAATCAGCACCATTGAAACCATCTGATAACTTGACAATGGCTTCATAATCTATGTCACCATGCTTTGTGATATGGCCTGCGTGAATCTTGATGATCTCTAGACGCCCTTGTTCATTAGGCAAAGGAATTTCAATCTTTCTGTCTAGACGACCAGGACGCAGCAAGGCAGGGTCAAGTGTATCAGGTCGGTTGGTGGCCATGATCAACTTTGTTTGTCCTAGGTAGTCAAAACCATCCATTTGATTCAACAGTTCCATCAAAGTACGTTGGATTTCACGATCAGCAGAAGTACCTTCAGAGAAACGACGGCCACCAATAGCATCAATTTCGTCCATAAAGATAATACAAGGTTCGTGTTCTTTAGCATAACCAAACATCTCTCGGATCAGTCTTGCACTTTCACCAATGTATTTATCGACAATGGCACTCGAGACAACCTTGAGGAAATTGACTTGGAGTGTACTGGCGACTGCCTTGGCCAACAATGTCTTACCTGTACCAGGTGGACCATAGAGTAACACACCTTTAGGGGGTTTCACACCCACACGTAAAAATAATTCAGGGTTCATCAAGGGTAATTCAATCACTTCTCTTAATTCACGAATCTGCTCAGAGAGACCACCAATACCTGCAAAACTGATATAGCCAGGATCTTCCATAGACATGTTGTATACAAGAGGATCGACTTCACGGGGTAAAATACGCATGATGGTCAAGGTGGTCATATCAAGTGCTACACGAGCACCTTGTTTTAACTTTTCTTTATCAACTGTGTTGCGACATCCAACCACATAACGAGGACCACTTGTGTTCTTGACGATGACTACAAAAGGGTGTGAGAGTCAATGGCACGTCATGAAGGGCTTCATCACTTACAACGTTCGTCATCCAATTGCTTTAATACTTCACCAATGACTTGTCCAACACTTTGCAAAGCCTTGATGTCGTCTTCTGATTTATCGTATTCTTTATCTAACGTTCTTAATCCAAGACGCACTAAAATACAGTTTAGTTTTCTTGATGCGATGGTGGGCTCACACTTTACTCTCTTTAAGCTTCGCATCCAATTCGCGATGCTCTAAAAGTCTTCTTCTGTATCCATTTAAAGCTTTTGTCTTTGGATCTTGTTCAGGTTGGTTTGAGGAACTTGATGCCATGTGAGAAATAGTTGTATGTTAAAGAAAAAGAAAATAACTCAAAAGGCGTTTCCAAGTGTACGATATTGGTTTAATGACGCGTCTCTAACATTTAGCAGAAGACGTCACTTTTGGGGTGCGCGTAGTGTATCAAAGCAAAACTCGCTTTGCTGAAAAAGGTGTACTCCATAGCATCCAAAGGAAACAAGAGGACGATAAGGCATGACCATAACAACAGTTGTATGGATTTGAATTTGGAATGGTGCCATTGAATTTGAGTCATTCATCAAGAGAATAAAGTGAATAGTTAAATAGAAAGAGTCTTTTTTTTTGAAGACACTTGAGAAAATTCCTTTCTTAAAGAATCGTTATCATGCTGTCTTTTAGGCTATAGTACGTAGAGTGACATGACATTCATTCAAAAGAAACACAATCATGCAATTCAATAGGTTTCCTTATTTAGATGAGCAGTCTCACTGACGTCATCATTCAATATAAAAATATTTTTTTTTTCTGTCGCGTTTCATTTTCGTTACGTCTTTATCATGTTTTGTGCTAGTAATTATTGAGATTGGATATGAAAGCCTCAACTAACACGAATCATAGTTTCTGGAGAAGCACCTAAAGAACCTGTCGTTTCTCTCAAGTCAGGAAGCGTATTTGAAAAGAACTTGCTTGAAAAATTCGTTGAAGAACATGGTCGTGATCCCATCAATCAAGAAGCAATGACAACAGATGATATACTTGCTCTCAAGACAAGTAAAGTAAATTACACGCTATGTAATATGTATTTATTGATCTCTATTAGCTCCCGAGACAGTCAAGCCTCGTCCTCCCAAGTTGTCTTCTGTTCCTTCCATCTTGTCTACCCTTCAAGATGAATGGGACAGTGTGATGCTTGAATCATTCACCCTGAAACAACAATATCAACAAGTACGTCAAGAATTATCTCATGCTTTGTATCAAAACGATGCTGCTACTCGTGTGATTGCGCGTTTAAAGAAAGAACGCGATGCTGCTAGAGAGTAAGTCATGAGTGTATCATGAACGATTGTTGAAACGCGTCTTTTTTTTTATTAGAGCACTTGCCAATGTACAAGCTCATTTAGGTGTTTCTGCTGCACCTGCTACCACAGCTGCACCAGCTCAAGAATCCATGGAAGTGGATGGTGGTTTACCTGATGATGTTGTTGAAAAGATCAACAAGACCAGTGAAGAGTAAAGTATTCCCACTCAAAAAAAACATAAACACTCATACTTGATTAGATTATCTTCTATGCGTCGTCAAAAGAAGAAGCCACCAGTCGAGTATGCCACATTGGAATCTATCAAAGCTTATCAACAGACCAACACAATTCCTTCGCTTCATTCTGCTCGTTCAGCAGGCATCACAGCTCTCGATATTGACGCAACGGACAATTTGATCTTGACAGGTGGTAATGATAAGCATGTCCAGGTCTACAACAAGGCAGAAGATAAAGTGGTTGTCAACTTGGCAGGCCATACCAAAAAGATCACTAGTGTTCAATTTAGAGGCAAACAACAAGAGAATGATGTGTTTATCAGTGCCAGTGCAGATAAACATGTCCGTGTCTGGATACCTGATGATAAAAAAGTGTATGCTTTGGGCCACAATATCAATGCACACAAGCATGAAGTGACTGGTGTTCATGTTCATCCTTCCAAAGACTATTTTGTCAGTGCTGGTTTGGATGCTAAATGGTCACTTTATGACTTTGAATCAGCCAAGCCTGTTGTAGAGACATTCCATGCACAAGAGCAAGGCTATTCATCTATTCAATTCCATCCTGATGGTATGATTTTGGGTGCAGGCACAACAGATGGTGTTGTGCAGATCTGGGATGTCAAGTCTCAAAAGGTCGCTGCTCAGTTTGAAGATCATGCAGGACATGTCAAGGCCATTGCATTCTCCGAAAATGGTTATATCTTGGCCACTGCTTCTGAAGATAATCTTGTCAAGATTTGGGATCTTCGTAAATTAGCCAACACAAAGACATTCAGTTTGGATGAAGGCTATAAGGTCAATACACTCAAGTTTGATCATTATGGACAATACCTTGCTGTGGGTGGTACTGATGTACGTGTCTTAAAAGCCAAGGATGGCTCTTCCCTTGCTACATTTACTGATAACAATGCTACTGAAATCACTGGTCTACACTGGTCTTCTCTTGCTCAAACATTGGTCAGTTCAGGCTTAGACCGTACAGTTCGCTTTTATGGCACTGCCAATGAATAAAATACATATATTGTTTATATATTATGATGATGATGATGATGATGTAGAGTAGGAAAATGAATGGAATGATCCAGATGAGAGTGAGAATAAGAAGGTATCATGTACTGGTCATCATGAGCATAGTCAGGAGGAGGAGGGATTAAATAGACGCCTATATGTATATATATAAAAAGAAATGAGTCTATATCATATACTGACTATATACGCCATATACCTTTTATGCCCTGTTGTTTAGAAGAAGGATAGACCAAGACAGGGTAATGTTGGCTGGAAATCATAGGGTAAGCATGATGACAATTCATCATCGTAATGTCCTTGTCTGATTCATCTGTGTCGACCATGAAACTCATGTTGGGAGGTTTCTTACCAGCCAATTTTTCAATAAAGATAGGGAAGATGGGAGATGTGGATTCTTTTAATAGATCAGACAGTTTGGTAGTCTTTTGAACAGATCTATGTTCTGGCTTCAATATCTCAATACTACCAGGCACTTGTTCTTCTTTCATAGGTTTATTGCGTGAGACACGTCTTGTGCGTAATTCTTCTTGACGTGTCCATCCTCTGCGTTGATGATGAGCAGGAGGAGACGACCATGCTTCATTGTAATCCACATATTCAGTAGGACGAGTCTTTGATGTGGATGCCTGTAATCGATGTGCATAGGAGCTCCAGTCATTGGAAGTCGTGCTCTGTGCAGGTTTATCACCTTTGACATAATCTTCCCATTTTTGTTCATCTTGATTTGAGGGTTTCGCAGTGTCTGGCTCATTTGTTTTCTTTTGAAGGATGGTAAACGTATGAGTGGACTTGGCAGCCAAAGCAGCTGCTTTTTGTCTTGCTCGCTCAGCAGCAGCAGCATATTCAGCTTCCTGTTCATCCCTTCTTTTCTTGGCTCGTTCAGCAGCAGTCAACATCACATTCTTTTGTGCTGCAGTGATTTCTTCCGGTTCCAATGCTGAATGATCGGATCGGACACTTTGTTCAGACAATCGTCTTGGGTAGCTCTGTCTGCCTGTATTGGAGCGTGATGATGACCATGGAGCAGAAGAACGTCTGTTGGATGGTTTATAGTAAGATCTGTCATAGTCTTCTGTGAATCTTTCAGAAGGAGAGACTGTTTCTCCTACTTGTACTTTGGTGCCATCATCAAATTCAACATAATCTACTGAAAACTCGCCTAAATCCTCACTGACCATCTAACAGAAAAGGATCAATTGGATGTGACTATGGGAGTTGAAAAACTTACTTCATCCCAAGAAGTATGGTTTGGGTCTGATGAAGCATATTTAAGATATTCTCTATCATCCTAATACGATCATTCAATGTCTTGTTTCCTTATTTATCATTTTTACTTACATGAACAAAAGGCATTTCTATTGAAAAAATGACGTGAGAAAAATAGAAAAGACACTATGCTTACTTTTGGCAGCTTCTGCAGCTGTTGGGAAATCTTGGGTACTTTTTTGTTGTTGTTGTTGTGTTTCTGGTACAGCCCAAGCACGCCCTTGTTGCTGTGGTGAAGGAGAACGGGTAGGTTCAGGTGATACCGCGGTTTCTTCTGGTAGGGATTTTTCAACCATGGGTGAACTGGTATTCGAACCCCAACCTGTGGCAGGTGAATTCGAATGCTCTGTTCCTTCATGTTCTCTTTTCAAACTAGGGAGATTAATCGGACGTGGTGCTGATATTTTACTTGACAATAGACGGTTTCGAGCAGCTTGTGGATGTCGATTCCCTATAGATCATATAAGCTTACTTGTCAAGTCTGTCTAGTATTACCATTGGCAGTCGTGTTGCTGATTAAAGGACTTTTAGGTGTATTTGGGTATTTTTTATTCGTACTGTTTAAACGAGGTGTTGTTTCTGTTGACATAATAAAACGCGTAAAGAAAAGAAAGGAAAAGAAAAGAAAAAAAAAATTTTTTTTTATGCAATCCATTTTATTTGTTCTTGCCTCCTAATGCTACTGATGTAGGTATAGAAAAGGATTGTATAAAACTAAATATGGTCAATAAACCAATTAAATAATACACCAAGTGATGATCAAATGGAAATATATTGCCGTCTTTTAAAGAAAATGACCATAAGGTACCACCTACAGTAGGGCCTATATATATAAAGTTAAATAAACATTTGATGCTGATCTTGCTTACCTAATGCTCGAACAAAGGCTAGACAGGACTGACAGACACTAGAAAAGGATGAGTAAAACAGAAATAGAGACGTATATTTACCCATTCACAGTGCCTAGAATCTCGGGTGATGCGGATGTGCTTACCTAACCTATGTCAGTACTATCCTATTGTAGTATGCTTACCATTACACCCAGACCTGTAAATGCCAAACAATTACCAAAGAAACGAACAGAAAGTAACACAATATAGACCACACGCAAAATCCAGCTTGAATGACTTAGTTGTGATAGTTCAGGAAACAAAAAGTAAATAGGAATAAGCCCAAAAAAGGCCATTCTACACAGTGTCAGTGTAGAAAACTTGCTCGTCAGTCGTGGATAGATCACAAACTGGATGACTAACTGAAGTATACCAAAAAACGATAATGCCTGAGCAAACTCAGTGGCTGAAATACCGAGTCCACCTGCATGATCAGGAGCAGTAAAGTACAGAGGCAAGATTTCATCAAATACCATGGCATGAAAACCAAAGACAGAATAGGAGACAATCACAATCACAGAAGATGTCGCGATATGGCGAAGAGATCCACTTTTGGGTATACTGGGTCTCAAGAGATAGGTGGTCTCGTCTTGTTCCCCTTCATGTTGCCATTTATGCCTAGCAAGTACATTTGGATTCGATTCTTCAAGATAGACATAGCCAATCGTAAAGCCAATCATAGACCCACAGGCTGATACAAAGCATGGCAAGAAATAAGGATATTCTTTTAGAAACAAACAATGAGCAAATAAGTGAGGGAATTGCTCTACTGGTCTTGCAAGATAACCGCCTAAAATAGATATGAGCGACTTGATTCAACAGATCCTGCTTACCTAATGCTGGACCTAAATCAATATAGGTTAACACACACATACACACACATACACTACGTACACATCCATCAATGACTTACCAGCTGATGAAGTAGTGAGGACACAACAGGTTAATGTATGATCATAACTCAATTCAACTTACCAATCATACCAGCACCCCAACAGAACCCAAAGATAGAAAATGCTTTGGCTTTGTTTGTACTGTCTGTAATTTCACTCACTAAACTACGTGCTACACCTGCATTACCATTCATGAACCCACACAGGGCACGACTACCCACAGCCCACCAAAGACTTTGACTAAGACCAAATAAGCAGACAGAGATAGAATTACCAATCAAGCCAGTCAATAAGACAGGTCTTCTTCCATACCGATCTGATATCTTACCCCACGGTATAGCAGTACAGAATTGAGCAACAAAAAACATAGAAGCTATGTTACATCAGATCAAGGTATGATTCACCATAACTCACTTACTAATCCATCCAGCATAAGAACCAATTTGCTTTTCATCGTCTGATAAATGGAAGTCTTTCAGCTAAGAAAAAAAAAGAAGGAAAACATTGAATTCCTTATCAAATGCGATTCTACATACCATAAAATAAATAAAAGGAAACAGAATTGTGGATGTCAATGGTTCACTAAACAACAAAATAGCTACAATCAACATTTGTAATTTGGGTAAAGGCGTTGGTTCTGGCAAGCTATCGTTTGTCTCATACAATGACAATGTTCTCCTTTCTTGAACCATTGGCATTGTGTAACTAGGTTGAGTTGAATAAGAGCAAATGGACTCTTGATCCATAGCATCTTGATCATGTTGGACCAAATAGCTGGATATACTATCTGTATAACTTTTAGATAAAGTATCCATAAAACTAAAGAAATGCTATCCATCATCAAGAAATACAAGACTCTATATATAGAGTTATGCATGCTAAGCTAGTCACGCTGAGTCAGATTGATCCCTCTCATTCCTCACAATTTTATTTAAAGTGCAGTATAAAGAAAACCTGCGGCTACTACCAACCATGCATGACCTCCCATTGACCATTTTACACCTAAAGAAGTGACTTCATTCTTATTTTCACTATGAGCAGCGCTTGAATCACTTTGTCCACCACTCGATGTGGTTGATTTTGAAGGACTTTGACCAACGGTAGGCACCATATTGGACTCTTGCATACTAGCAGTACAACTCCATGTGTTTCCCTTGACGATATTTTCACCCTTCATTTTATGTTCAATGTCAGAACAGCCCAATTGAGACGAGGTTGTCTGGAGACGCATGCCACCACGTACATCCTGAAGAGCGGGTAAAGAGTAGCTATTGAAACCACCAGCCAAGTCAACCATACCATGGATTTCAGTCAATTTAGGGAAGCCATCAATGGCATTGAGTTGAGTGTTGTTACCGATCGACAAAGCACCAACCACACGGTTCAAGTTCTTGAAGGAAGTCTCAGTCAATTTTTCATTGTTAGCAATCGTGACTGTGCCACCAATATGTTCAATGGCGTCCATATTAAGTGATGCAAAGTTGTTTTCATGGAAGGAGATATCAGATCGAACTTGAGTCAAGGCAGGCAAGTCAAGCTTATCCATGTTGAAAAAGGCAGCCTTGTTAAGACTGGTTAATTGAGTAGCCTATCATCATAGAATGTCAATTAAGCATAGATAGGGGAATTCACTTACTTGGAAATCAAGATCAGCACTGTTACCAATGATTAGTAAATCACCCGTCACTTGCTTGACAGAATTGAAATCAAACGCCTTGATCAACTTGTTTCCGGTCAAAGTAAATGATTCAATGGTCTCTGGCTTAAAGCCGTCTACTTTAGGAGCATGAGTGTCTTCAATACGCATGGTGTTGACCTTGGAGAGACCAGCAGGGAATTGGATCACTTCAAGAGCAGGCAAGACAAACAAGGAGATGGCATTTGCTTCTGTCAATTGGGGCAAGTCCAACTTGTTCAAGAATGTATGGTTTTCAATTCGGACAGTACCATCTACTTTGCGAAGATCAGGCGCAGTGAAGGATTGGAGAGCACCGTTGTTAGTTATAATCAAATCACCGACCAATTCTTGAACACCTTCCATACGAAGATTGACTTCGGGCATTTGGTTAATTTCAATGGTGCCTTTGAAGTTCTTGCAGGATTTGATTTCATCCAAATGAGCTTGAGCAATGACCTTGATGTTTTGTTCACATTTGTTGTCCTCTAATAGGTTACACAACTGTCTATACATGGATGATACTTACTTTGTGCACTAGCGAATGAAAGACTGGCTAACACAACAAGACTGGAGAGAGAGAGTAACTTGGTCATGATGAATAAAAGAGAGGAAAAAGACGAAGAGATTTTCCTTTATTTTTATACCACTAGGCATTTTTTTAGTTTGACAAATGTTTTTTAAAATCAAGAATGGTATGCTACAAAGAAACAACACTTGGACGAATTTACAACTTTCTTTCACGGATGTGTATTTTATTTGCTTATCATGTGAAACAGACAATGGCCGGAACTACACTAAAAAAGATTTGAGCAAGCAGAGTGATTAAATGATATAATTCCGGTCCATTCATTAATCATCCGCTCTTTATTTTTATTTTATTTTATCAACTGTCAATGGGATCTTTTCCCTCTTTTTTTTTTTTTGATGAGGGGAATGCCGTGAGAATCTTTTTGATAATAAAATAAAGTGCTTTATTCACTCTTTTCTTCTTCTTTAAAATGAACTTTTTAAACTTGACTTGTAACCTTCATGAAAATGATCAAGAACAAGAAACTATTTCCACTCACGATGCTGCAGAATTCATGATTTATGCTCATGTAGATAGTTTCCCTTCTGTGGCTGATTTGTTATGGTCTAAACAACAACTTGGTCAAGGTGAATTTTTAAAGCTTACTGCTGAACAAGAATGGTCCGAATTACCTTCCATTGTCTTTTCTACTCATGAACCTCTCCAATAAATTATTTCTATTGGCCTACTTTTCATTTTCAATTTTCAATTTTTTCTTTCTTCTCTCTCTCTCTCTCTCTCTCTTTTTTTCTTTCGCGTTCATATATGACTTATCATAAATACGTTGTTACCGCACAGAAACCAACAGCGACTCAATTTGCAGTCAAAGGCTCGTTTATTTCACCTTTTGAAATCAATCTTATCTTAGGGTACCTTTTCTATTCATAAAAAAAAACACAAAAGAAAGACTGACCTTTTGTACTTAGTAAAGG
The DNA here is from genome assembly GCF_025201335.1 of Gilbertella persicaria. Lineage (NCBI taxonomy): Eukaryota > Fungi > Mucoromycota > Mucoromycetes > Mucorales > Choanephoraceae > Gilbertella > Gilbertella persicaria. The sequence continues at coordinate 128,848 of NW_026251968.1, forward strand.
AACGCGTATTGAAGTTTATACTTTGACACCAGACGGCTTAAAGTCAACAATTGAATTTGGCGTGTATGGCACCATTGTTGCCCTGAAATTATATACGCCTCGAGTAAGTTTAGTCCTTTTTTCTTTTATTTTATCTCAACGCGTTCTATAGGGTAAAGACAAGGCATCCCTCTTTTTGATGACTTCCAGGCATAAATATTGTGTATTATCCTATGATACTCTACAGCAAATCGTGACAGAAGCATCAGGTGAAATAGGATTTCCTGGTCAACCACGCAAAGAATCATTGGATACCATGTTAGTGATAGATCCCTCTTGCAGTTATTTTGCTACTTCACTTTATGAATCTACAGTGACAATTGTGATACCAGACGCCTCTCATCAACAAAACACAGCTCCTATTCGTAAAATGACCACAAGAGCCAAAGAAGGCAAACGACGTCAAACACAAGATTATGTAGTCCAACATCCTTCAGATTATATCAACTTGAGGTAAATACTCTTTGTGTGTGTGCGTGTGTGTTGATATGCTTATAACTATTTTATATATATAAAAAAATTGACAGTTTTTTAGTTTATCTGATAAACAGATTGTATCATTGGCATTTTTACAAGACAAGACAACTGAACCTACACTGTTGATATTATATGATGATCCATTAGGACGCCGTTATCTTCAACAGTTTACAGTCGACATCAAGGATAGACAATTGTTACCAGGAGATATTTTGATGGATCATTTTGAACCTGATGCGAATCTGTTGATTTCAATGCCTGCTACTGTAGGTGGTGTCGTTTTAATTGCTGGGAAATTCATACGATACCTCAAACCAAATCAACCTCCTATCGCCATTGGCATTCGATCTTGTACTATCAATAGTTACACTGTCATGAACCAAGAAGGATCTCGTATCTTATTAGGTGATGCAGAAGGCGCTTTACATTTGCTAAATATGACTATCTTCAGCAACCGTGTGGACGCTTTATCATTTCTTCGATTAGGCATGGTAATTCAAAGCAATGGTCAAAACGCATCCTATTCAACATTGTAATAGATTTCAGTTCCTTCCTGCTTATCTTATTTAGGCAACGATGTTGTCTTTGTAGGCTCCACAGTAGCTGATTCCCAAATCATTCATATTCGACACACAGACGGCGAAGTTCTAGATGTGATTGATGAATTCCCTAATTTGGGACCTATCACTGATTTCTGTGTAGCTGATCTCGACAAACAAGGACAGACACAATTGATTACATGTTCTGGTGTAGGCAAAGATAGTTCCTTGAGAATCATCCGTAATGGTGTTGGATTAAACGAATTAGCAGCTATCAAAATCAATGGTGTCAAAGGTGTATGGGCATTACGTCCTTCTTTTGATGAAATATACGATGATATGCTTGTCCTTTCCTTTGTCAATCAGACATGTCTGTTGGCCTTAAGAGGCAATGGCATGACTCGTTTGGCATCTCATTCAGCCATTGATACTCAGGCTAGGACATTAGTGGCTAGCAATGTCATGGATGATTTATTAGTTCAAGTGACAGACAAGAGTATTCGATTGATGGAATCTAAGCCTGATGGAGTCTTGCTAGACGAATGGGTGCCTAAGGATCATGCACAGATCACAGTAGCCAGTATTAACCCTACTCAATGTGTTGTTTCTACTGGTTATGGTACACTCTATGCTTTCCAAATCAAACACCGTACATTAGAATTTATAGCGTAAGTCATCCATAGATGTTTTGACTTAACTCTGGTTTTTTTTATAGCACAACACAACTTGAAAACGAAATTGCTTGTATCGACATTAGTCCTATTGATGCCAGTCATCCTCATGAATCAAGTGTTGTAGCTGTGGGTACATGGAGCCATGTAGGCGTATGTATTTTGTCTTTACCTTCACTTCAATTCATTACGCAAGAAAAACTAGCAGGCACAGTCATGCCCCGATCCTTATTGATGGCCACATTTGAAAATATTTGTTATTTACTAGTTGCCTTGGGCGATGGACAATTTTATAATTTTAAGCTCGATGTACGTCAAGGAAAATTGTCAGATAAGAAACGGTCCTTCTTGGGTAAATTACCTATTCATTTAGCCAGATTTACGTCCAACGGTACCACACACGTCTTTGCTGCTTCGGATAAGCCTAGTGTGATTCATAGTCGAAACAAAAAACTGATTTATTCCAATGTAAATTTAAGACAAATACGCTACGTGTCTTCATTCAACAGTCTTTTGTTTCCCGATGCTGTTGCATTAACAACACAAGAAGGGCTTGTCATTGGACAGATGGAGGAAATTCAGAAATTACATATTACAAAAATCCCAACCAGAGATACGCCTCGAAGAATTACCTATCAAGAAACATCCAAGACATTTGGTTTGATTACAGAAAGAATCACTTCTGAGCCATATAAGCCTACAACTACGACAGGTGGATTTGAAATTCTTGAAGACCAGTCGTTTGCAGGTAACGTCTCTTTTTTATACTCTGACCTCTCTCTCATCTCATCCTAGTGCTTGATCGTGTTTATTTCCAACAGTTTGAAAGACCACTGTCAGCTACTTCGATCACATTTGAAAATGATCACCATGAATACTACATTTTAGCCACTGGAAAAGAAACAGATGAATACGAGAACAGTTCCATTGGCAGAATTTGTGTCTTTCAAGTGACACCTGAACGTAAATTGAAACTTGTAAATCAAATCAAGACAGATGGCATGGTTGACTCTGTTCGTTCTTTTAATGGCCGATTGATTGCTAGCATTCGTGGCATGGTAAGTCACAACTCGCTTTGAGCATTGATACTCATAGCAAGTAGCTTCATGTCTTCAAATGGGAATATGCGTATGGCAAAGGTGCATTGATTTCAAGCTGTTCCAAAAGACTACCTTCCATCACAGAATCTATCACGACGTACAATGACTTGATTATGACAGGTGATATGGCTTATTCAGTTGTGGTCCTGAGTTATGATCCCAAGACAGAAACTCTAACTGAAGTAGCAGCCCATGAAAAACTCAAGGAAATCGTGGCTATTGAAGCATCTGATGAAAACCTATATGTAGCTGCTGAAAGAGAAGGCCATTTGTTTGTCGTTGAGCGATGCCAAGATGAAAGTGATGAACCCATTTTGGAAACAGTCAGTGTATGGCACTTGGGTGATTCTGTCAAGCGATTTCGATTTGGTAAGCATCATAACATCAGTGCTTCTAATTGACATATACCTTAGGGTCTTTGGGTATGAATGCATCTGATCCTGATCGAAACCCTGAAGCATCTACATTGATTTTTGCTACGACTAACGGTTCTATCGGCTTAATAGCAGATCTGTCTGCTGAAAGGTTTAAGTTGTTGGATCAAATGCAATACAACATGAGCCGCATTGTCAAGAGTATCGGTGACCTTAGCCATATAGAGTAAGTGTCTGGTCAGATGAAGTCTATAGATTGATTTCTTTTATTAGCTGGAGAAGTGTGTCTATTATGGATAGAAAAGACGACGCTGTGAACTTCATTGATGGTGATTTGATTGAAAGCTTTTTAGATTTGACGCCACAACAAATGCAAGGTGTTGTAGATGGTGTAGCAGGAGGAAGAAAGTTGGACAAATCAGTTGAAGATCTATGTAAAGTAGTAGAGGAACTGATGAGTACACATCCATAAGCCAAAAGGAAAGGAGGAAGGATAATTAGATGCAAGTTGTACATACCATTCATTACTAAATTTAATCATAAATAAAAAGCATTTTTATTTAAAACGGTACGACCATCTTGATGAGTAATAGAGTTAATTGTATTACTTAACGCAAGTCGATTCATAAGAGAAGTAAGGTTGCTCTCTGTACTATGTGAATAAGGTACTTACCCCTAGTCTCTTTAGTGGCGTCAAAATATTATGCAGAGACTGAATGGCTGTACAGCGAAGATTGGAAAAAGATAAAAACTAAAAGTAATTTGACTTCCTTATGGAGCATCCAAAATTGAGCTTTTCAAAAGCAACACTACGATGGCTCATCAAACAACGGCGAATTTTAAGAAAGGAAAGACTGCTCCTACCTTCATCTTATCAGAATGCGTCCAAAAGGCTTCGAATACCATGGCATCACATTTGGAAACTATATTCAATGACTGTTTGTTACCATCTGAATCGAATTCCTCTACTGTTACTGTTTCATCAGCACCCTATGATAACATGCTTCCTTTGAAATTGGATGATGTTACCTCAGCAATACAGACGCTACCTTCGAAGAAAGCGCCAGGTGTAGATCATATTCGAGTCATTCCACGGCAAGCCATCCTATTTTGAATTCCTTTCAAAGCAAGAGGCATCTTTAGCCTTAAAGACTTGGTGGATGCAAGTGCCACTAAAAATCGCTCCACTATGCCTATGCTTGCTTCAATTGGTGTCAACAACTATGGCTTTCCTAAGCAGCTCTCCAGTCGGTTATACTGTCAAATGATTTGCTCATAAATGGAATATGGAGTTTGAGCGATTGAAGGCCAAATTAGGTCGTGCACTCAAAAGGACTAATCCAAACAAAATTGAGCTTTTGTTGAGAACTGAATGAAAATGTAATTATTTGGCTTTGGCATAGTAATGAAATTGGTAAATCTTTGCTTTCTGAGCCTATTGATATAAAGAACATGCCATTATTGCTGGTGAAGTATTGCGCCGAGGTGAATAATTTTTTTGCTTACATCTTACTATTTTCATAGTACAAATACTGCGATCAGAAACTATAGCCTCTGGAGCGCATTTGGGGTATTTAAATCTATTAATAGCTCTACTTTTCGTCTTATAGCATTAAAAAGAAGCTGAAAGAGTCGTCAAGTTGAGGATTTTCACTAGTACCTTCTGGTCGAAAGATATTTTTGGCCTTTTTTTTTATTCCAAATCGACTTCAAAAATACCGTGTATGTTAGTAATCATTGTCAATAAGTGTTTAGGGTATTTATGCGTACATAAGCAGGCTTTATACTACTTTTTTATTGTTTAAGAAAAAGAAGAAGGGATGTCTTCCTCACTGTTGAAGTATCTGTTTTTCTGATGTCTTTGCTACATGAATAAACTATATAATATTGAGTCTCTTGTTCAAATAAAATAACTTATTAAAAAGATACTTAATCACCTTAAATTAAAGAAAGAGAATGTTTGCTTAGAAAAATGTCAAAATGCCATGAACTTACTTCAATTTGTGATGTACGATGTATGAAAGATAGTCTTTGGTACATGTATTAGATATTAGTATAAATTGGCATATACTCGCAACTTCAATTTAGCTATTGAATTCTTCTATAGTAAAAGATGCATTCAGATCAAAGGTTACATTGTTATTTGCATGATTTAAATGAAATTAATGGTATTTTGTCTTGAGAAAAATATCAATCATCGATGCATATGTATCCGTCTAACTCAGAATGTATTTCTTATTACTTCACACCATTGAAATTATTTCATTGAATATCACATTTGTTGAGATATATATGTATGTCTATAAGGTTTACAACTACAGCATCAGATAGGCTACAAAGATACAAGTCTAACATGTAATTACATTTGAAGCTATGATATGTTTGAAATCAGAGCAAATCAACCTCAAATACAAATTTTTAGGATCGTAAATCACTCAGGGCCTATTACTCATTATTAAAGACCTTTTGATAGCAAGGAATAGCAAGAAATAACATGAATAGATATGAATGAGCAGAATAATAGAAAAAATGTATAAGTTTTGGATTTTCGATATTAGTTCGCTCCTAGCGTAATAGATTTGTAAAAAAATAATTCTTTGTTAGTTTTTTGAGCCCTTTTTTGACAATATATATGCATATTTTATGTTAATGCTTTGACAGAATTTTTGACCACATTTTTGATAACATTTTCATATTAATTCTTTTAAAATTAATGGCACTACAGCATAAGCGATGGAAGGAATCTTTCATTGAATGCAGAAATGAAATTTTTTTGACTAAACCTTTACTCAAATATTAAAGAAAAATACAATCTCTTACGCTGTGGTGAGAGTATACTTTTTTAGTCTAAAAATTGTTTTCTAGAAATGTTTTTCTGTTGACACAAATGGAGTACTTGCGCACTGGTATTAATTTTTTCAAACCAATACTTAAAGTTTAATTTATAGAAAAGGTCGTTTTGAACACATGGCCCAATATGGCCTTTGGCTACTCGGACTTGATCAATTTATAAGAATGTCTATACTGAGTTAAAAAATACCTTAAGAAAATAACGGCAAAAAGAAATAGAGAAGAGAGCATTAATCTAATGGTGTGTCTGGGCGTGGGTTTGTAACTAGAGAAGAAATGGTAACATTTGGTTGGATGTTGGAAGGAGGTTATGCTGTCATTGGTACTCCCAGACAGTCAGGAGAAGACCAAATCAAGTATCAGGAGTTAGCCCACAATATCCGTTGGCGGGAGGAGAAAGATGAGGTTTTTCATGCTACATGGAATAACATGCCCACTTGGTGCCGATATTGCCATCAGACTGGCCACACGAAGTTTGAGTGTGAAAAGTCCAAAGCACGAATCATTTGCTATCACTGCCATTTATTTGGTCATCGATCTTTTGAATGCCCACGAAAAGCACCCATCAATTCATCAAAAAAGCGCAAGGCCCCAGCGCCTAAGGATCAGACTTCTCAGGAAATGCCCCAACCTGCTTCTAAAGCGGATCAACTGGCCTTTTCAATCGAAGTACTAAAGTCCAAGTATGCTCCAAACGACAAACGTGCTTCCTTGACCAGGACCAAGAAAAATGTGAGACCAAACTCAATTAAAAAAGGAAATGATAGTAATGATGATATGTCTGAAGATGGCGAGAGTGACGAGGAAGGTTCAGACTATGTACCAAACAATGGTCATGATAGTGACAATGATAGTGACAGTGACAGAGATGAATCTGAACAAGAGGAGAGCGTTTCAGCAATGGAGTTAGATGGAGTCAAGGGGGACGCCATGTTTGATTTAAAAGGTTTATTACCTATGCAGATGGATTGCAAACGGGCATTGGCTCAACAGATCCACCAAATACAACAAAGGTCTACTGAAGAAATATTGAGCGAGGGCGATCAAAACACTTTAGCTGAACTCAATCAACAATTGCTCCATTTAGAAGAAAGTATACATTCGACGGGCCCCGCTGCAGGCCATCAATAAGTATATTTCACTATCTCATCATGACTAAAGAACTCCAACTACACTATGCGTCACTAAATGCAAACAGTTTAGTGAAAACAAATCAACCTAAAACACAAAAAGAATACATTCGATACTTAAGACTTTTAAAACTAGACATAATATGCTTTCAAGAAAACCACGCGGATACACAATCCCGTATTGATACACTCGACATTCTCTTTCAACCAACACAATCCTTTTGGACCCAACATGTGGGAAACGTCTGCTTCTCTTCAGATTTTACTATCTCTGTTGTAGATACCTCACACTCCTTTTCTTCAGATCGATTTCAACTCTATAAGGTGGAACACCCCCAACAATTCTATGCACCTTTCTATATTCTTAATTTGTACGCACCTGCGTCAAACAATTCCGAACGTCGATCCTTTTACTGTCAATTACACAATATGCTGAATGACTTCAGAATCATTATCTCCCTTGACCAATTGATCATCTTTGGAGATTTCAACTACTCTCATTTACGAATTGCTGATCTACCCTATGCTACCTATCCTCAATGGAGAGCTCGACTAAAACAGTCCTTCACAAATGCTATGACTATTAATAATTTAGAGGACAATCCCACGTTTCAAAGACGATCCAGGGATAGTTTCTGTTTCTCTACCATTGACTATATTTTTGTTGGCGAAGATATACGACAAGGACTGACAAACTCCAATATCTCATCATTACCAGCTTCATGGTCAGACCACTACATATTGCAAGTTGATTTTGTCCTAGGTATGTCAAAATTTGGACCAGGTATATGGCGAGGAAATCCGACTTTTGCTACACACAAAAGGTTACGCAACTTCATAGAGAAGCGTATCAACAAGCTGGTAGCACAATGGACTGATGATGATACACCTCAAGAACGGCGGGAGCAGGTCAAACCGACAACTGGAAAAGTTGTTAAATCGTATGCAATCAATCATAACAACTGGAGAGAACAGGCACTTCGGCGCTTAGAAAAGAAACGCAATCGTATTTTACGAACGAAGCCGCTTCTAGCACTCAAGCTACAACTTCTTCCTCCCCTAGACACTCAGATTCACAAGCTTCAACAAGAGATGGCTCAAATTGCTATCATCAAATCTGGCATCTGGTGGCAGGAAAATGGTGAGACAAACATTCCTTTTCTGAAGCAGATACATCAAAAACGAACGTTACAGCAGTATATTTCTGGATTCAGAGACCTCAATGGCCCCCATCCTGATATAGTAATTTCTGAAACGACAAGCATGAAGCGCATTGCTCAAGAATCTTACCAACGACTATACACGCCCGACACTGTCGCTCCTGAAGACATCAACAACTACTTAGGGCTAGTCAATTTCGAACGCAAACTTAACGAAGACGATACTGATCTCCTGCTTGAACCGATAACCATCAATATACTTCAGGAAATGTCTAAACGCAGTCCAAAACAAAGTAGTCCAGGTAGCGATGGCCTAGGTTATGCGTATATACGCCTGCTTTTTGAACTTCCTGTTTTGGATCCATTACTAGAACAACTGTACAACGATGCTCTTGTTTATGGTGTTGTTCCACCATCTTGGAAAGACATTCGAGTAAGACTGCTGCCAAAGAAGGGCGACCTCAATGATCTAAAGAACTGGAGACCTATCTCGCTAATCAACTGCGATGCAAAGATCTTTACAAGGCTATTGACCAAACGCTTCGGCCCAGTTATGCAAAAAATTATCAATCCTTATCAAACAGGATTTCTCAATGACAGATTTATTGGCGATAATGGAATGTTGGTGCATCTGATACTACAACAAGCAAGATACCAAAACCATCCTGTTATCGGCTTACTTCTTGATCAAGAGAAGGCGTATGATCGAGTTCATACCGGATATCTGACTCAGGTGCTACGTGCTTTTGGCTTTCCCCTTTCACTGATTGATAGCATTAGTAGTCTATTCTTTGATAATTCAGTGTATATTAATATTAATAGATTCTTTACGGAACCAGTCAATCAGAAGCGAGGTCTACGTCAGGGTGATCCTCTTTCACCAATACTGTTCAATCTTGCTTTGGAGCCACTATTATTGTCTATTCTTCAAGATCCATTGTACCAAGGTTATTCTTCTTCGAATTCCTCAAGCAACCAACAGATCAAATGCCTAGCATATGCGGACAACATCTGTGTCTTTGTCCACGACCAAAATGACTTTGTACGCCTTCAGATTCATTTGAACAATTACGCTAAGGTCTCTAATGCAATTTTCAATCAGCACAAGACCGAAGCATTTTTATTGAGTGGTGACACTGTGTCTTCCTGGTCAACACTGTTAAGGAAACACCGAATTGACACCTATTACTCCAAATCTTCACCAACTACCCTGAGGTATTTAGGTTTCTACATGCCGTATACTAGTACACAAAGAAATTTTGTTCAGGATATGCTACTTGACAAAGTGCAAACACTGATTTACGTTTTCTCACAACGAAGCTTGTCTCTTCGAGGATGTGCAATGATTGCAAACACCCTCATCCTGTCCCAACTATGGTTCTGTCTGCGGCTTTTCCACCCGACACAAGCATTTTTAGACCAAATACGACGGTTGATATACAAGTCTGTCTGGCAAGAGAAATATCCCAAGGTATCTTTCGATCAACTATGTCTTCCCCGCCTACAGGGTGGCGTTGGTCTTCTAAATCCTGTGCGCCAACATTTAGTACTCCAGATGAAATGGCTTTTTGCTCTTTTTGATCGAAACCAAGGTAACACGCTGCTGAAGAGTGCTTTAAGCCATAATCTACTATTTATGTCTACCAGCTCCTCCTTTCCTACTCTGCCTTTCTTTTCTCCGGTCTTGCGAAAACATGATCTCTGCCATCAGTTCTCTATCATTCCTGTCATGTTTCAAACATTTGACCATTTTGGAATTGACTTTAACCTACAGCGAGTGCCCATCCAAACATTGCTGCATTTTCCTTTGATTAGGATGTTCTCTGACCTGCCCTCTGGCCATTGGCACTATCGACATACAGAATTGCCTGCCATGATCTTCTTCAAGTTTGATGAAAACACGCACTGGCTACGTTTACAAGTACGCACAGAGTATTCCAAGTTTCCCCTCTTATGCCGTTCGCTGTACAACGATATACTGATTCGGCATTGCGTGCAGTTACAAACCTTTTTGATTCCTTATATCTATAATGAAGTGGAGCAAGTAAATGTTGAAGAAAACGATCAATCATTAGTGATCCAATTGCATGACTCTACTCTCTGGAGTCAATACACGTCCAAGGCTTACAGGATGCATAATTATTCCAGTGCTTCAAATACTCAATTGGATTTGCCATCTAAATTGCTGCGTCTGTTTTGGTCTTCCTCAATGCCTTTACCTTCCAGAACTTTGTGGTTCAGAGTTATCAATAAGAAACTGCCTACAGAAGCACAACTGTATAAAATCAATCGCGTTACCAACAGTAATTGTCGCCTATGTTCTTCGAGTATTGACTCATTTGAACATTTCATTCTTTACTGTCCTTGGAAATGGACCATTTGGATTGAAGTCCTCACTTATTTCTATCCACAGATGTATTTTTCAGCTGAAATGGTTTACCACCTACTCTATCTCGAATCCTGCCCTCCTTTCCTACTGCCTGACAGTCGTCTCTTTACGGTTCTATCTGTCTGCCAATGGAGAATATGGTCCGCTTACTGGCGTTTCGCCTTGGACAATCAACCCTTTAACCCTGAGTGGGTCATTTCCGACATTATTAGTCAGACTTTGATCTCACTACAACAACATTATTTGCTCGTAAACGCTTTTTGAGTCTCCCAATGACTAATTTTGTGCATTTTTTTTCAGCTTATCCACGTTACACCCCTCTGTGATGTGTAACTAAAAACATACATTTTAAATAAAAATATTTTACAAAAAAAAAGATGCTGGAAGGAGTAGATCTTTTGCGACGGAATATTACATAGATGTAATTCTGTGATAGCAACACATGTATAGAGATTCATTAGGTATTCCAATAAAGTGGAAAGAGGGTAAACTTGAGTATTTCTGTGGGGAAACGAACTATGAATCTTTGAAAGACAAAGAGCTTACATTCTTTAAAGCCATCTTGAGCAGTATCTAAGGAGAATACTTGGCCTTGTAAAAGCTTCTTGATACATGTTTCGAGCGTTCTTCTGGAAGTAGTAGTCTGGCTAATAATGCAGTAATTAACTGGATCAGTTGGATTGCCTTTATTATGGATTGTGACTACTTGTGCGATTCGTAAACATTGACGCGTGTATAGCCAACGTCAACATAGATAAAAAAATACAGAAATCAATGGACCACTAAAACTTGTGATAAGTATGTAAAAACTACAGCTAGAGCCATAAATGACTCGCAGTAATAGTTGTAGGTGTCAGGAACTACTCATAAATGTAATGGATTTATAAACGCTATTGAAAACTCCGCTAGCATTTATGCCGAAATGGCAAGTATGCCGATTGTGTACTCAAAAGAATGTTTTTTAGAAAAAAATAAAAACTATTTTTTTTAAAAAAAAAAAAAAAAAACATTTTCTGTAATGAGAAAATAAAAAAAGAAGGGATTTTCTAATCTTTCTGTTTAAAATTAAAGAAAAAATTTCAATTTTTCTGTTTTGAATTAAAAGACAAATCTACCAGGCAGTAATCTCTTCTTTAAACTAAAACACTGAAATTACTATCCGGTAGACTCTTTTATTTATTTAAAACAGAAAAGTTGAAAAACAAGCTTTTTTTTTTCATTTTGAGCAGAAAAATCAGAAATTTCCTTCTTTTTTTGTTTTCTGCAATGCCAGTAAATATTTTTGATTTATTTTAAAACAGTGGTTTTATTTTAAAAAAGTAGTTTTTATTATTTCTCAAAAAATATTTTTTGAGAATACAATTGGCATACCTGTAATTTCGGCATAACCGTTAATCTTTTTATTAATTTTGAAAATGCTTTTTTTTTGACAATATATTTTTTAGTAGTGAACTAAATACAAAATAACAAATAAATTGATGATACAGAAATAATCAAGTGCTACTATTTATCTCAACTCAAAAATACAATCATAACTCCAAATATACGTATGAATCGTTCCATACGTACATTGGGCAATGAGCCCTAAAAGAGACTTATTATACATCTCATTAAAATTATTTGACTCTTCTTTCAATATTACTATTTCAAGAATTATGTCACGAAAAACGACAACAACAATTGTTATTTCCCTTGAATAATAATACGATATGAATCATGACTATTCATGATTCTTTACAATTGCACTTTTGAAAATGAAGGTAATACAACGATAAATCAACAACATGACAGAAATATATAAATAGACATACATTTGGTAGTTAGAAAAGACAAGTCAATTCTTGAGACGATCTTCTGATATCAAAGCAACCCTTTAAATTGATTGTTTTACTTGTGTTTATACATGTATTTACTGAACTTACTTTAATTCAATACATTTTCGACGAAATTTTTTTTTATATTATTGAATTACACCAGTGCAAGCGGCTACATCCTCCTTCCATATTTGAGTGAAGATTTGGCCAAAATCTCTCATCGTTTGCACCATAGTGTAATTTTTTCTTTAATTTTTTGATATTTAAATTAATTTTGTCAAATTGTTGTCAAATTTCTTTGATGGTAATTTTTCCCTGATATTGTTATAAGCTCAAGAGTAACGTACTTTATTATAAAAAAAGAGAGAAAGCAATGACAAAATTACTTGTCTGTGCACCTTTCAAAGTAATCAGGGCAATAAACTGATTGGTTGAGCCACAACTTTGGATTTGTTACTTTTTTTAAACATCATAGAAAAAACTTTTTTGTCTCTTGTCTTTCCTTTTCATGCTCTTGTCAAGGTAAATTCATATTCTTCAGAAAGTATATATTCTTATCTCTTTGCTCTATCTATATAGGCTTGAAAGAGTGATGCCTTTCAACCATGTAGTTATGTCTGTTCAATGCTTTGCTTCTTTGGCGCTGTTCAGATATAAGGGTTATACCGGAACTTGTGTAATCAAAAGTTGGGTATAATAGTTTATGTTTTTGTGTCCACTTGTTGGTTGCTCTATCTACATTGGTTTCCTAAGTGTCTACAAGATAATGAAGATACGATGCTGGTTCAATCCCGTATTTTTATGTATGTGCTCTGTTTTGGTTGACATGTTTTGCAATGACAAGGTTTACTCTACTTAAGGTGGTTCCTAGGCGTCTGCAAGGTCCTCCATCAAGGTCTGCTGTTGGCTCAAGGCTGTTTCTCCTAGCTCTGGCTATCTTGCGAGTTTCAAAGATGTCTGCTCAAGGCTCAAGAAGTCTTCTTGGTATATGTTTCCTTTTTTCAAGGTCTTATCAACTCTTGTTAAGACTCTGTCCGAATTTATATATCTCTCTTTTTAATTTCTGATTTTTTCTGTTGTCTTTGTGTTCTATTTGCAAGTTGAAAAGAAAATTGGCATTTGAAACTTCGATTCTCCTTTTACATGACATTCATCGTTCGTCGTACCCAAACTGTTCTTTTCGTCCTCGAAAGTACCAAGTGATATAATACGGTTTGCTTTTCTATATTTCATGCATCGAATAATGTAAAAATGAGTGCCCAATCACCAATTGATTTTAGTGAAAAGGCTATTTTTCTATCAATCACAATGTATAATGAACTTTGAATGCAGATTTGAAAGCAATGATCAAATTGACTCGCCTTTTTTATCTTAGTAAACTCTCTTTCTTTTTGTAAGAAGTACCCAGACATGTTATCGCTTTACATCGGTTGAATCAGATCTATATTAGGTCAATCTGACATCCTGAATTTTTTTCACCAAACTTTTTTTCAACTTCAAGAGCTCTTGTGAGCCCCCCCCCGCCCTATAGGTCAAAAAATGAATTTCACCCACCTGTCAAAAAAAATGGTAACATTCAATTTCTAAACTTCAAAAACATACTTCTAACAAAAAAACAGCCGAGTCAATAATCTAGTTGTCGAACAATAATGTATCAAAGTATAGTGCATTTAAGCCCTGATTTGAGCATTTTTGCTCTAGATGTCATATAAAACTTGTTAGCTATAATTTAATAAAGACTTGTCATGCGCTATTCGGCGTGCCAAAGAGCACACAAAAAAATAGAAATACAGGCATTTTATAATGTAAATGAAGAGAGGAGGCAAATGAACATAAGACATACAGACTAGCTCTGTGTCAAGATTGAAATCGGAAAGACATGGTTCTTTCACGTAATAATCAGACCCATACCTTAGCAACTTCTGCCTCTAATACAGGCAAGAAGACAGCAACAAAAACTCATCCCTTATCTTGGTCAAAAGTTGTCTCTGGACAAGCACGTACCACTCACTCCTTCCGGCCTACCATCCTAACCCCAGTTCCAACCGCAACAGTCGAGGATACAGATGAAGACCCCTCATCGTCCACGGAACCAACAGTCGAATTCATCAAACCGTACTTGAAAGGCATTGAAAAAAACTCTATTCTCATCGACATTACTGACATCAAAGATGCTCATACGTTGCGAAAGGCACTTCAAGCCTTTAATAAAGACGCTGAAGAAGAAAACGGCTGCGACGACTACTGCGGTAGACTCCCTTCTACCTGTAGATATCTTAATCGTTCATTTATTGAAACTGCATGGATAAAAGATTCACCTGGATATAAGGCCATTTGAACACGGACATCCGTTTGGAGGATGAAACCTTCGTTAAAGGCTTCCCTAGTTTACCTGCCGACGCAAAGATTGTTCACCTCAAATTGGATAGACTTCCCCTAAAGGCCCCTCAACGATTGAGGAAGGATATGGAAAATTGCTTGTCCGAATATGGTCGAGTATTAGATCTTGGGACTAATAGGAGCCATGGCTGTTTTACTGGTCAAGGCTATGCGACATTGAATCTTACCCCAGCCAACGCCAGTGACCCTTCTTTTGAACCGCTTCAACGGGTCATTCCTTGGATGGATGATGATGGAGAGATTCGCCAGGTATTACTTCAATGGGAAAATATGCCAGACTTCTGTAGACTATGTCAAGCTTCTGACCATTGCCTTGCAGACTGTCCTGACTTGAAAAACTACCTGAAGTGTTTTAATTGTGATGAGAAAGGTCATATGATGACACAATAGCCTCGTAATAGTATGATTGAGACGGTAGCGGCTCCTAACAAAAAGGTTAAAACCATTGTTGTTAAGGACCGTAAGACACCGGTAAATACCGCAAAACCTAAGGAAGTCACTCCTATCACTGCCGAAGATAAAGAAGTCGAAGAGGATAACATGGATATTGAGACCTCTGAACCCGAGAAGCCAAAGGCTACTCAAGAGGCACCTTCTCCTCCTCGTTCTCCCCGTATTACAGCATCAGAGACGTCAAGCAAATAAAAGCGTTTCCGTGGACAAAACGCAGGGGATGAGGTTAGTCAGAGTCGTCCTACCTTGACAAATATAGACAGAGAAGCGATGAATTGGAATTTTGAGCAGATCCAATTCTTGAAACAACAACATTTGGTTTTGACCAGCGAACAGATACGAATGATTGAGAATGAAAAACCAGTATCATACAGCTGGGAGCAGCTAGAACAACTAGCTAATGCAGGTTTTCAATTCACAGAAGCACAATTAGCCGTTATGAATTCAGTTCCGACTATGGAACTAGGACAAGGTGGTCTTAGCGACCAACTCTAAACAACTACAATATCCATTAAATATGTCCAACACATGTAAAATAAGAATTGCGACACTCAATTGTCGCAGCTTACGAAAAACCTCCAATCCCTCTCAACAAAAACTTTTTATACGATATCTTCGCTCCTTAGACATTGACGTTATCGCTTTCCAAGAAACACATGCCGATAATGCTCAAATCATGAGTCAATTAAGTATGCAGTTTCAGACGAACTCTGCTTTATGGACTCAACATTGTGGAATTGTCTCACTCAATTATCAATATATGCTCAAGTCAATATGCACATTCTAGCGGCTGTATACCTAGTAGAGGAAAATACGAATGATTCCTCTAGTCCTCTCCCACTCCTTTCTATTTAAATATATATGCTCCAGCAACTCAAAGCGCTCGGATCAAAGCAACATTTTTCAACAACATGATGGAAGATGTAATGGTACAGCTATATTTGACCAGCGAATTATACAATGCAGTCATCCTTGGAGACTTCAACTACAATATGGAAAAACGAACTTTGGATGGATCTGTCTATGGTCCACCGGCAGAATGGATAGATTTGCTGCAAACTTCGTTTTATGATTGCTTTTGCAATGATAAACAGATAACATGGCAAGGTTCAAATGCGTCTTCTATCATTGATAACGTATATTGCTGTAATAGATTGCAGACGAATATAGAGAGCGTTGAACAGAAGTTTATTTCTCGTTCTTGGACAGATCATTCTCTGCTAGTTGTTAACTTTAACTTGAACAAAGAAAGCACTAGAGGCCCAGGTGCATCGAAGGCAAATCCAAACTTAGCGAAAAAGAAAGAGTTTAGACAACAATTAGCTGCTTTCTTGGATACACTAGTTCTGCAACTCCAGAATCAGAGAAAGCATTACACTGCTCAGAGAAATTAGGACTGGATTAAAGCTGAAGTCAAACTGTTTACCAAATCATTTCAATTGGAGACAGTCAATTGGAGAAACAAACAGATTAAACGGTTACAACGTAAACGTAACAAAATCCTTCGGCATCAGAAACATCGTGGTATAGTGGATTGGATACTATCCATAGTAGAGAAACAACTGGGAGATTTGCAAGAGGAAGCTACTGAAATAGACGCTCTGAGAGCGGGAAAGCGTTGGCGAGAAAAAGGCGAGAAGTCTCCAGGCTTTCTAAACAGGTTGATCAAAGTACGAACACATCAAAAATCAGTAGGCGATCTACGAGATCCTGTCAGTGGTGGACTTTGTGGAGATCAAGAGGCTAAAGAGAAAATAGTACAACAATTCTATTCTAACTTATATACTCCGGACCCTCCCAATTACCATGCTATGAACAGATTGATTGCTAAAGTTTCTAACAATGTGGAATTGAATGATAGTCAAAGAGACACCATGATGCTGAGTATTTCTATGAATGAAATATTTGAAGAATCCAAGCGAACTCCAAGACAAAGTAGCCCTGGCACCGATGGTCTTCCATATGAAATTTTGAATCTTATCATGAAACATCCTAGTCTTCACACATTGATTACGGATGTATATAATGATAGTTTAGCTGGTAGTCTTCCAATGTCATGGAATGAATCATTGATGGTGTTACTACCTAAGAAAGGCAATTTATCCGACATGAAGAACTATAGACCAATCACACTGGATAACACGGACTATAAAATCTTTACAAGGATACTAAACCGCCATATAATGATGATTGCTCCACAATTGATTACTTAATTTCAATTGGGTTTCATACCAGGGCGATTTATCGCAGAAAATGGATTGATAGTCCAAACCATTATGGAAGACGCACAAGCCAGAGTACAGCAAGATACGACTAAGGGCAGAAGTAGTGACCATGATTTAGCGCTTTTAACTGATCAAGAGAAAGCATACGATCGGGTACACCTCACATATCTTAAAAGAGTGCTGATAGGCTACGGGTTCCCGGAAGTGATTGCCGATACAATACACAAATTGCTCTCAAAAAACAAGATCAAAATCAATGTTAATGGGTTCTTTACCAAAGAAATCAAGAAATGAAAAGGATTAAAACAAGGCGATCCACTATCACCAGTTTTGTATAACTTGACATTTGATCTATTTCTACGCTCGATTATACAAGATGGGGGGTTCAAAGGATATCAGTTTCGACAACAAACACCAAGGCCTGACTCTTCCTCCTCTGCTCCTATAGAAACTAAAATTCTTTGCTACGCAGATGATGCTTTAGTATTTATACATGATCCGAATGATCTTGCAATACTGCAAAGACATATATCAACGTATTGTAGCGCATCAAATGCAAAAATCAACTTTAACAAGATTGAAGCTCTATCTTTATCTGGTACAAACCCCTGGCTATTTTGGCATAGGTATCTGCTACCACTACAGATACAGCGCATTCAGTCTTCCATGGATGCACAACCTATTGTGTACTTAGGTTTTCCATTAATTCAGTCAGTTGCACAAAGACAAAATTATTTTGAAACCTTTTTGGCAAAGATGAAATCTGCCTGCTTGATACATTCTGCCCGTTCCTTGTCAGTACTAGGCCGGGCCACGGTAGTTAACACCTTAATATTATCCAAATGTTGGTATCTTCTTCGGGTAACGCCGTTTACGAAGACTGAGATTTCTCGAATCCGGCCTTTAGCACAGCAGTTCCTAAACTCCAAAATATTTCCGAAAATTGCTTGGCCAACTTGGACTCTACCGAAAGAAGATGGTGGTGTAGGGGTCCTTGATCCGTTATCGAAAAGAGACGCGCTTTATAGTCGCTGGGTCTTTCCTCTGTTGAATCGCTCTATCAACGCACACTGGCATCGTATATTCACAAGACATATCCAAAATATCTCCGGATATTATGAGGTAGCTATTCCTTTGCTCTTTCCTTTGGCTAGACACAATAGAACCTCTCACTTTGGGTGCGGTAAACGTATTTCAACAATTGATCTATTTTATGCCTCAATAGATCGCTTGCCTGGAGATTTTGACCAGATGACACTAGCTCACCAAGCATGTCTTAGTTTGCCGATGAAGGTCGTCTTACAATCTTTAAGACCACGACTTCCGTCATTGCCGAAAAGGATTCAATTTATCCCAGTTCAAGCATTTATGCTTTTCAACCACGATCTTAAGCTAATCCATTGGAAGCATCCGGATCATATTCCGCAAGAGCTCCAAAAATTCTACTTTCAGATCACCCGAAGGCTAGAAAGTAACAAGTACCAATTCTTTCCTTTCTTTGTCAAACACTGCCAACCTCCTACTGTAGAGGTATTGCCTACTTTGCCGTCCTCACCACCTTTATCTTTTGTTCCATTTGTCAACTCTTTCCAATTTGTGACCCTGACTGGATCAATCACCCGGGTATCGACAAAGGAGTTTCGGTTAACTTGCCAGAGTGCTACATCTGCTACAGAGCGCCTACGAACTATCTCTAGTAACTTTTGGACTGATTTTTGGAGCTGGTCTCTGCTGCCAGTTGCTCGTAATATGATATACCGATTCCTGGTTTCCAAACTACCCACAAGACAACTTCTTCACTATATACTTCCTGAGAAGTACCCCTCACCTCTTTGTACCATTTGCTCAATTCATCTGGAAAGTGAGCAACACCTCCTGTTCTATTGCCCACCAAAGAGGTTTTTTTGGAACAATCTCATCTTCGAATTTCTTTGGCCTACAACCACTGTCGAAGATGTTATTGAAGCACTGGTTACACTAAACTTCACTAGAATAGATTACTCACAAAAAAATAATTTAACCGTTGTTGACATTATCACTAAAGCCGTATCACAAGTTTGGAAAGTACACTGGAGATTTGTCATGGACAACGTAGCTTTTGATGCCTACTCCACTCTACAACAAACACGTACTGCTTTACAACTGCTTGCAGATGAAAAGCAAGTACACACAAGACTGTAATTCTTCTCGTAGTTTTTTTCCCCACTAATAACAGTGGCATATCTTTTACTTTATTCTGCTTAGTTTGCTTTCAGCATAATTGTATAATATAATTCAGTATGAATTGCGCCCGCCTCTTGAGTGCCATTAGGATAACTTTACGCGGAGCAATAAAAAAAAAAGAAATCGGAAAGAAACTCCAACTCTTCATCAAAAATTGACCTTTTTTTGACTTGCCTCTCAAGTTCCGTACAGTAGCAATTTCCTATCTGTATGAGTACTTTATTAGAGTTATACAGTCCTTTGCATGTTCCTGCAATACAGCAATTTATTGTATTCTTATCTTTTGCAGGTACGCTGAAACTGCCATTTGACAATGCAAATTTTATTACTCTCAAGAATGGTGGCCATACTTTCCGTAAGGGCATCACACAAGCTGCCTTGTCTGATTTTGTTGCCCATTAAGAGGTTTCTTTTGCGGTTTGGAAGTATTTTTGGTGCGCGCCAATTACAGCCTTGCAGAGAAACGTGATGTATCGATCTCTAATCCAAAATTTTCGCTGCCCCACATAATTTCTGTTCTGGGATGTCTTGATTAAGGAATTTTTGTGGCCAGGCACCTCTCTGGATCTAATTACAGATACACTTGTATCCTTCAGATTTTCTCGGATTCGGGCTCAAACTAGCTATCCTCTTTCAGTAGCCATGGTAGCCTTGATCAGTCTCTCTGAAATTTGGAAGGCTCATTGGGCTCATACCATGCAGAATTGACCGTCTCATTATCTTTCTGTCCTTCACAGCACTCGATAGCCGCTGAGAATGACCTTTCAGCTTGAGAGGTTTCTCCTTGTAACAGCTGCTCTCCTTTCTTCTTGATTTTCTTGTTCATCCTGAAATAAAAATGACGCTTTTTATTTGTTGTTTAAATTTCTGGTGAAAGCATGCCTATGCCAAATCTAATAATTTCCTTACAAAAAAAAAAAAAAAAAAAAAAAAAAAAAAAAAAAAAAAAAAAAAAAAAAAGATACACACAAGTCCGAAGTTAAGGACAAGGAGCAAAGGGTCACGGAAAATTTAAGCAGACAACTCTACATATTTTCTGTACTCCATATTTTTTATCAGATTTTTTTTTATCATTTAACAAAGATATTCTGCCTCATTGACGAGCATTTCAAAAACCTAGCAATATAGTCCTCGAATTGCTCAGGATAACAATGACCTTCTCTGCTGTGAGTTGTTGAAAGATATGCATTCATTTTGTTAATTCAAATTACAACGAGAGAATTAGGCTGTTGAGACAATCAGAAACTTTGGCAAGTAAGTTGAGACAGTATCTCCTTTAAATAGTGTGGTTTTCCAATGCCATTTATTTCTTGTGACGACTCTATTTTTTTTTTTATAAATCAAGTCGGAGTGATTACAAACGTGGATAGTGTCTAAAAAAGGGGCGCAAGGGAAGCCAAGGCACATAGACACGAGTAAACGTAAAGACAAAGAACTCTTTTTTCCTTTTTTTTTATGCTTTCTTTTTTATAATATTGAAAAAACGCGTATAATTCATGATGCAACAGAATCCATTTTCAGTGGATTTTTCAACTCGACCTGACTTACAGCAACCTAAAGCTAGAAATCAACCTCAAGGACAGGTAAAAAGAAAAAGGCGTTGGTATATTTTCTCATGTTGTGTAGCTTGCTGCTATGATGAGAGGGCGTCTTGACTCAGAAAATGAACCGTATCTAGACTTACAGCACGAACGACCTAGTAGTGCACCCCCTGATCCTCATCAGTTCCAGTTTCCTATAGTCTCTCAACTATCAGGTGAACACCATATGACTATGTTGCGCAACAATAGTAATGCCTGGAAGCCAAATAACCAAGCAGTCTCTTCTCCTCTTTATGACCCAACCTCTTCTCGACAAGTATGGTCCAATCAACAAAAGCAACAACAACAACAGCAACAGCAACAGCAACAAAAACGAGTTCACCAAGAAGCTTATAATGTATGGACACCTTCAATACTTCAAGAAAACCATCCATTTGAGTTTGAGGTAACTTTCTTTTAGCGCGTTTATCCTCCCATTGACGCCCAATTTTAGAGATCAGCTTCACCTTTTTCTCAACCATCATCCAAACGAGGCCTAAACAACCATCATTTTATGAATGGAAACAACAATGGCAGTAGTAGCAGTAGTCATCGTATGGTAGAAGATTCAAGCTACCAACGAGGCTATTTCTCTGTATTTCCTCAAGAAGAAACAGTAGTATCTTCTCCTGCTTTTGAAAATGCAGATCATCCATCTTACGCACGTTTCCCTTTGTCTCGGCCCATGTCACCACCTGTCCGCAGCAAATATGTAGCCTCACCTCCACCTCGTGCAAACTCCACTCCGCCTGCCAATCATCACCTCACTTCGCCTAGACAGTTGGAAGAATATGAATATGCTCAACTCTTAGTAGGCATGAATCAAGCCAATCTGAACGATAAAGTAAGCTATCTCTCCCTCCTCCCTTTATATATATATATATATATTACTCCTTACATAGTCTCCCTGCTTTTATTCATACTTCCCCTTTTTATCATAGGAAGATATACTGTCAAGAAGACAACAACAACATCGTTATTTTCAATGGATCAATCAACAAGAAGCACCTCAGAGCTTAGATGCTGCTGTATTGAATGAACATCCTTGGCTTGGTAAGTAGCACGTGAATCTACGTCATGGTTAACCCTTCTTAGATGCAAGCACTAGTCGAGCACATACCCCTCATTTGTGGGATGATACCAGAAAAGACATGTCTCGTCAACAACAACAACAACAACAACAACAACAACAACAATGGATCCAAGATGAATTTGTACATGGTAGAGCAAGTCCTTCCATTACCAATGATTATAGTCAGCCATCCACACCCACCTTAATGTCATCTGGTATGATGATGAGTCCTGATGGTCCTCTTAACAACAATGATCGTCTTTTACTTCAATTGCAATCACGTCAACGTCAAATTCTTATGCAACAGGAACAGATTTTGATGTTGAGAGAACAAATGCTTAGACAGCAACAACAACAACAACAACAACAGCAACAACAACAACAACAACAACAGCAACAGCAATCCAAATTACCTAACATCAATACAAACACAGGCTATTTTGGAAATACATCCATGTCTGTACCCACTACACCTGCTATTCGTAATCGTAATATGATGTTGCATGAATCTCCTTCTTCTGCTTCAACCACAGAGCCTGTTGTACCCATTGTTCGTAGTGCTCTGCTGGAAGAATTTAGAAACAACAAGAACAAGAAGTTTGGACTTAAGGTAAAGTAACAGTTTACAAAAAAAAAAAAAAAAAAGACTTAATTCTTTGCTTAGGATATTGTTCACCATGTTGTTGAATTCAGTGGAGATCAACATGGCTCTCGTTTTATTCAACAAAAACTAGAAACAGCCACCAGTGATGACAAGCAATTTGTGTTTGATGAAATCCTTCCCAACTGCCTTCAATTAATGACGGACGTGTTTGGTAACTATGTCATTCAAAAGCTATTTGAACATGGCAACCAAGCACAAAAGACTGTTCTGGCCAAACAAATGGAAGGCCATATTCTTTCCTTATCTTTACAAATGTATGGTTGTCGTGTTGTACAAAAGGCATTGGAGTATGTCTTGACTGACCAACAAGCTGTATTGATTCGTGAATTGGATGGCTGTGTGCTTAAGTGTGTCAAGGATCAGAATGGCAATCATGTTGTACAAAAGGCCATTGAGCGTGTTCCTGCTCAACACATTCAGTTTATTATTGATACATTTTGTGGTCAAGTCTGTCATTTAGCTACTCATCCCTATGGTTGTCGTGTTATTCAGCGTATGTTTGAATTCTGTCCAGAAGATCAAATTGTAAAGTATATCCTATATAGAGTATCTTTTTTTTTTCTAATTATATGTATGGTAGGCGCATTTATTAGAAGAACTTCATCAAAGTACAAACCAACTTGTTCAAGATCAATACGGAAACTATGTTATTCAACATATTTTGGAACATGGTAAACCTAAAGACAAGGCCTTAATTATCAGTAAAGTGAGAGGCCATACACTTCAATTAAGCAAGCATAAGTTTGCTAGTAATGTAGTAGAAAAATGTGTTGCTTATGGCTGTCAAGAAGACAGGCAGGCATTGATTGATGAAGTCCTGACAACACGTCCAGACGGGTAAAGTTAGACTTATAATATTACCTATTACTCATGTATCTATAGATCCTATCCTTTGATGTCCATGATGAAGGATCAATACGCTAATTACGTTGTTCAAAAGATGCTTGATGTAGTCGATGGTGAACAACGTGATCTTTTGGTTGCTAAAATCAAGCCTCATTTACAAGGCTTAAAGAAGTACACTTATGGCAAACATCTCATTAGCAGTAAGTCATTCGTTATTCCATTCATCCAACTCACTTACTCTAATATAGCATGTTTAGAAGTAGAGAAACAAATGATGCATAGTAAAGCTGCTGCTGCTGTTCATATGTCATCCCCTTTGGTTGTTGAAAACCTCAGCATCACACCTTCACCTTTAAATACCTCTTGTAATCATGATACTATTACTACTACCCATAATTCTAATATTAATCTCACTCCTAATACCTCTATTCATATCACTCCAACCGAAACAGCAGCCAACATGATGACAGGTGATTCTCAACGTACATAATTCATGATTTATTTGTATTTTCTCTCTCAAGCTATAGATATTCAAGCATATATCTTCTTTCTATAACAAAAAAAAACAAAATCCCCCTTATTCATTTCAAGTTAGATTGTTACATACGTAGAAACTCTATACATTATTTTTCTCTTCTTCTACATAAAATTGATATAATATATTTTTTATATGCATGTATGTACAGTGAAATAGTCTAAACTTGTTTGTTTCTTATGCGTTTCTTGAGAGTTTTCTCTTTTCTCTTTCGTTTCTTTTCTTCGTCTTTTGATACTCGCTTTGTAGACTCTATAGCAGATCGAAGATGAACAGGAGGATAGCGTGAACGTTTCTTTCGATCGCTGTATTCACCTTCTATTCGGTCAGGATTCTTTTGATACCAAGGCTGTAAAAGACCAATCCATTGCGTCTGATTTGTAACGGGTATGAAACTAGGAGGAGGTGGATATTTGATTTCTACAGAATGTCAAATAAATGATAATAAACGCTGCTTTACCTTTTTGTTTTTTAGTAGAAGCAAATCGATTGATCTTAGAGACATCATTCCCAAACCAAAGTTTTGCGGGTATCTGTTGCGAGAGATTGAGGCCAATTTCATTGAAGCCAAAATAATCTTCAATCACATCTTGTCCAAATAAACCACTAAATAATAAAAGTTAGACATATTCTTTTTTTATGGATTCATTTCTTACGTGACAAATGCTTCGTCTTCTTCCAACAGACTAGCATCCGTTTGGTCTTCATCCTAAAAGTTGATAGTTTAGCTTATGTAATCAAATAGGTTACTTACATTCACTAAATGTTCATAGGTTTGTTCTAATTTTTGTTGTAAATTATCAAGTCCTTGTCCATAAGACTGTATGCCCGATACATAACCATCAAGATCATCTAGTTGATTCACGCCACCTTCTCTTAATGCATGCGCTACTATTTCTTCCCCCGTCATTGTCTTGTTGTGATCATCCCAATAATGACGTAGTATTTTGAACATGTCAAACAAATGATTGGACATAAGCTCTGTTAAGATATTTAAAGGTCTGCCCTGCACTCCTTCAAATCCAGCATGAGAAAGCAAACTCACAATCGTACGCTGTAATAAACAATGAACGGCTTTTTGATTCAATTCAATGTGTGGTAGCGATGGTGTTGTTGGAAATGGTATAGGTGTATCTATAGGTGAAGAAAGGGATTCATTATCACTATCATCATCACTTGGTGATGGATCAGGCTTACATCATGATGAATACTTGTACAGCAAAATAACGTATCGACTTACCAGTGTATCGTTTAAAATCAATTTACATTTACTATGTGTTGTACGTATTTTGGATAAAGTGTCTATGTTTCTATGGATCAAACTACTTAGACCATGTTGAGGAGATTGTGTGGTTGGCAATGAATCAAAAGTGGGTCTTTTTCTATATGATGATTAACATAACACAACCATCAAGACTTGACTTACAATGCCTCACTTTCTTCATCTGAATCATAATCACTTGGTAAACCTTCAATATCAGGCAGTCCAAATACTGGCAAATATTCTGGTAAGAACAAATCATCTCTATCTTGATCTGATAACTTGGGCTTATCAGACCGTTTTGAAAAAAAGCTGCCTTGTTCGTCATCCGAGTCCAGATCAGATAACAATGCATCGTTATATTCGTCTGATGTCAACCGAATATCCTCATTTCGACTCATCCACTTTAAAAAAGCAATTGGACTACACCGCGCTAATTTCTGAACATGGTGAGGTTGTTGGTACAAATGTTCCATGATGGCAAATCGCTCTATATCAAATGGCGATGGCTTGATAATATGTCGATTGCTAAAGTCAGATTGATATTCCCGTTCAATATCCAAGTTGATCTTGGCTCTTGTCTTTTTTGTTTTATCTAACCAAAGTAATTCTCTATAATCTAAATCTATGCCTTCATGCGATAAAGGTGTATCTTGTATCAGTGTGGTTGTCTTGAGAGGGTATTTTCCGCTATGATGTGTATGCGTAGTGTCTATGGTTTCATCTGCAATGGAATCATGTGTGACTGAACGTTCTCGAACTGAAGGTGATGCCTCCGTCAAATCATGATCACTATCTTCTTCAAAATCAAAATCATCCTGCAATTGTCTTTCTTCTTTGATCTCGATATCAGGAACCCGTATCAGCAGCCGATCTGTCTTTCGACGCATGGCAGCTGCATGTTTTCTGTACTCGCTTGCTGGATTAGTGTTGTATTCAAGACAGTTTTCATAGATCAGATAAAGATCTCGGGCAAATTCTTTTTTACTTTTGTACTCAAAGTGCTTTAATTTTCTTGTCATTGTGCCGAGATCCATTGGTTCTTTGATGACATCCAAGTAATCAGGCGCTTCTCGTTTACTGACTTTGGTGAGAAAAGGAAATGAATGTTCAGTGTAGTTCTTGAGCTCCGTCAACACTTTTTCGCATGCTTCATATAAATCTTCCTGAGCTGATTTGCCGTTCCATTTTGATTTCGATTTGACGTCCAACAATAAGCTCTTGAGTTCACGATCTGATAAAGCCGTTTTGTCTCTGTTTTCTACAATGCCTTTGAGTAGATATTTAAGATCGAATTGTTCCATGTCATGAAACAAAGCAAGCTAAGTAGCATGAGTATCGGCTTTCTCAAAATAGGAATCTACCTTTTTCTCTTGTGGTGTTTCTTGTTCTTGAGTTGCTGCTTCTTGCGCTTGTATTTCATCCAATCGCTCTTTGTATTCTAACATAGCTGCCATATCAAATTCAAGTGTATGATACACATCGAGCAAACAAAGGTGATTGTCGTTGTCCTCAAAATGAATATTGGGTCGAGGTGAAGTGTTTTCGGATTCTGTCGAGGTCTGGACGAGTTCTCGTTCCAAAAGGCCAGGACAACCCAAACCGAACAAGCGAGGAATAAGCTGCTCGACCAACATCACTCGAACGCGAAAGGCTGCTCGCTGATATTCTGACAATGGTGGAGAAGTGCTTTCGAGTTGAATAAATGCTTGCCATTCTTGGAAAGAAGTTAAGGCTTGTTTAAAATATTCTAGTTCTGTTTTTGTCAGTAATATGTCCAAAAGTTCGTATCTTGAGACTTGTTTGGCCAAAGTATACAGTAACTGAGGTGTTGGTATACGTGTTTGTGCCATAATAAAGAAGAACAAGAAGAAAAAAAGGGCCACAAACACTAGTATGTGTGTTGATAAATTAAAACTTAAATTACTTGCTCTTGTGTGTTACCCTATATTTCGCCAGAAACGCGTTGAATGGTAATGTGCTGGTGGCTTTATTTGTTTTAATGAAAGAGTTATAAAAGAAAGGAGAAGAAAAGAAAAAAAAACGAAGAAAGGTTTGTTTGTTAGAATTTTTTAAAACTCCACGATAAACGTTGAAAGTTGAATCAGTCTAAGTAATGTGCTTTTCTCAGACACTCTACTGATATAATTCCTGTCTTATAGTAAGATGCATAGAGAATATTTAGTACAAATAGAAAGTCAATTCAAAGACTATTGCTTGCTGAATAATGGTTCAATCAACGATGTGCCTGAATCAATTGTGGTCGTTGAATAAGCTTCAGAACTGTCAAAAAATTAATGATTTTATTATTGAATTACAAGTTAATATTATATGTAATGATCACCAATTAAAAAACGGTAATTAATGTCCTCCATTAGGTTTTACAGCATGCATTACCATTCTCGGCGAGTGTTCTGTCAATCTCACATCCGGAGAAACTACAGTCGCTGAAGAAGGCTCAGAAACACGATCTCCAGCCACTGAATTTCTCGAAACATATGCTTGTTGGTACTCATTTGGCGGCTGCGATTTCAAAAACTGTTCTGGTGGCTGCACTTCTTGGTAATAATGACTATCGATTTTGTCCCAATCAACATCAAGCATTTGACTTTCAGGGGATCCATTGGTTACTTGAGCATCATTTGTATTCTTATTTTTCTTTTTCTTTCTTAGGAAAAACAAGAGAAAAGCGGTAATAAGGCCAACACTCTACATATATATTAGACATTCTTTGTCTGTTCTCAAGTCATGACTTACAGCAATAGAGCCAACAGCTATGCCAGCAGTAGCACCTGTACTTAAACCTTCGTTACCAGTAATATCTCTATTGATACTATCATTATTTCCCGTAATGTTACCAACAGAACTATCAAGGTCAATGGGGTATTTGTCTGCAAATGCAATCTTGTTGACATCTCGAATATCCAAAATAAGCAAATCGTTGGTAGGATTAGAGTCTTTGTTCAATCCAAACATGATAAACAGATTCGTATCATTAACCATGACAGCTATCAAGTTATACGTCAACTTTTTTTCTTATTAGATGCCTAGTATTTACCAGCATGATGCGATCTTGGTCCGGATACACCAAGAGGAGCAACAAGGTTATGGTATGTCCATTGCATGCTTTTGAGATTTAAAGTATAGCAGTAATCCATAAGAGCTGAAGTATCGTCATTTGTCCCACCATACATCAAAATTGTTTCCCCATCAGGTACTAAATAACAGTCAATTAAAGGATAATACTGTTGTCTTCTTACATAATGTCGTTGTATGCATTTTTCTTTCTTGAGGAACAACTGGTCCAGTCATGTATGCATATTCCCATTTTCCGCTTATAGTATCAAAAGTGATGGCATAACTCAGATAGATATTATATACAGATCCATCAGTCGTATTGTAATAACTTCCACCAATGTAATACACTTTTTTGTTTGAAGGAACATAGGTTGCACTTTGAGATATATAATGATACGATGGCAAGTTATACTGTGATGGAGTGCTCCAGGTCTAAGATTGAATGAGTCAACGCGATCTGAATCTACATCTACATACTTTCTTGGTTAAATCAAACAAAGTGAAATAATAAAAGCCGGCGTAACTGTTACTGTAGCCATCTGTATTATTAAAGGTCAAATTAGGAATCTTTGCGCCACTTGGTGCTACAAAATCAGACCCCATTTGGACATGCCTACAAATATATGTATAAAATGTAACTATGACTATTTTAAAGTTGCATACATACTGTTGATATCCACCATAAAATCCAATACTGTTCAAATAGTCTATATATACACCTGTTCCATAATAACTATAGTATGGAATAGGCAAGTTAAGGTCATGTAAGAAAACAGACTCTCTTACATTTGTCGACTGCCACCATTTCTAGCATCATCATAATCTGGTAAAATGCTCCATGTATTGGTTTCGGCATTATAAACAATTGTTTGATCTTTAATAGTGGAGTTTCTATAATTGTAGCCACCTTGTATCAACAAGCTCTTTCCATCAGGTAATGGCACAGCCTGAGGAAAAGCACGTCTTTCAAATACAATACTTGTCGGTACAGTTGTGACACTTGACCACTGACTTATTAAATTCTGGTAAGGTTGACCGTTGTTTTTGCTAATATCAAGTACAACCAAGCTATCGTCGTCCCCAGAACCTTTAACATATCCACCATAACAATAGATTTTGTTCAACAAAAGAGCACAATCTGTCAAGAAATCAGTATTTTAGAGTCATTGTGATTTGGATATTACCAGCAGCTCTTCGAGGTTGGATTTCAATCGATTGGACGCTGATAACAAAAGCTAGTATTAAACATACTAACTGATACATGGATTTCATTTTATCAATTTCAGTGTCAATGTGAAACTCAAGTGAACAATGACTATAAATTTATGATAAGAGAGAGAGAGAAAATGAAAAAAGGGAGAGAATTCATAAAGTCATTTTATACTTCTTTTTTAAGATGTACAACAGTAGTACTAGTTTATTTGGTCAATTGGGTCTGACAAAAGCGCAATTGGTATTTTTTTCTATCCTAACCAACCTATCAAACTGCAAAATGAATCCTGACCTTGTCTTATAGTTTTGTCAATTCTTTCTTGTTTTTTCGAGGTGAATCCTTGAATCTTCAACTTCATGTCTTTTATATTTTATATTATAAAAAAAGAGAGAATAGGCTTATTTTTCTTCTCTCAAACGAGTACTGATGACAAAAAATTTATTTTGAACCCATTACTTATACAATTTCAATGAGGACGCTTATTTCAATCTTTGATCTTTTGTTCATCATTCATTACTAACTATGCTCTTGATATCTTACTTCCATTTTTTAATTGCTTTCGAAGAGAAGTAAACAAAGGTGTAACTAATGGCTTGTTTTTGTTGTATAAACAATAGAGGTAATGAATAATTTAGCAAAAGAAAGGAAAGATTGAAATAAGATTAGCACCGAAGCATATTACACTTTTAAAAAAGTGTTTCTTGAATCGCGTTGAATAGAATGGCTATATCTTATAAACAGTGCAAAAAAAAAAAGAGGGCAATGTTCTGATTATTTGGTTACATAGGTTTTAATTTTTTTTTTTTTTTTTTTGTGCATAAAAGAGGTCCCATCATAAGAAAAAAACTGTTGACTAAAACAAATTAAAAGCAGCAGTGGTTTTGTGGTTCTTGAGTTATTCTGTAATACAAGCTCAGCCTCGTTTTGAAATGAAACTTGAAAGCACAAGTGCTTATTCTTATTTACTGATTAGTTTAATTAGAGAAACTATAATTTACAAACCATACAATAAGGCATTTACTCTGATGTCTTTTTCTCTTGAACTGATATAGAGCTATTGTTTGCTGTTATAGCCAAAGTATGGTCTTCATCTTGCGCAAGAATTTCAACTTGCTCAACATGAACAGGCTGCTGCTGGTTTGCTTCAGCCGAAATCTCGCTTTTCTCCCAATTTTCCAACTCGACAACTTCTTTTTGGAACGCAGAAGCAAGCATGCTCTCATCTTTGCTTCGTGCTAGCTTTTTTCTCAAATAAAATATAATTAGGATAAGAACAATAGCCTATTTAAATAGAATATGAGTCAAAGGTGTTTAAAGAGATTTAAACATACTAAACCGACAACGGATCCAATTACAATGCCTACAATAGCACCTACGGACAAATTCTTGCGATTTGTATGAAACGCACTTGAAAAAGATAATGAATTTGGATCATAAACATTAACTGCAAGCATATTACTAAGCTTGTTGCCGTTTGAGTCTATGCCAAACAATATAAAAAGCGTTTGATCTATCAATACAGCTGTACATATGCTATGAATATACTGAGAAACAAATCAAAAACATTTACCTGAATGTCGTGTTCTTATCCCTGAAGCCTTACTATCGTATAATTCTGTGTGCTCTGTCCAGTACATGTTATCTAGATTCAATGAATAGCAAAAATCTGATAGAGCTAAATGAATATGTTAGACCAAGGCCCTTTATTATACTTGATCATATCTCCTTACCTACAGTAGAATTAAGAGATCCGCCGTACAATAATATGTCATTTCCACTAGGCACTTTATTCTTTATAAGCAAATGACTTTTATCAACATATCGCATAGTCACTTACATAGTGTTGCTGTATGACCGTCTCTTGGTGATGGCGCTTTGCCTCCAAATGATATATTTGACCACATCCCATTATTCGTATTAAAAACCATGCCGTAAGCAAAAGATGCTGGAGATATTGTAGCTGAGATATACCATCCACCCAAGTAGAAAATCTTTCCGGTTGATGGATGAAATGTAGCTGTTTGCAAAATTGGGTAAGAGCCTACCATTGGGTTTGCTTGGTTAAGAAAAGTGCTCCAAGTCTACAACGAAGTCTTTCAATAAATGTATTTGTAAAAATGTATATAGAAAGCATACGTCTGTTCCTAAGTTGTATAATGTAGCTACCTCAAATCCTTGACGTGTAGATACGCCAAACGCGCTGGTAACACTTGCGTTACTTGATTCAGACATGTTGGTGGATACCCTGAATTTTTAGAACTTTTTTTTAGAGGCTGTCATCAATACTAGTGTTTTCTTACATTTCATGACCACCATAAAATACAACAGCACCCAATCTAGACGCATAAACAGCTGCTGCCAAAAATCTATAGGTTTGCTTAAGTAAAGCATACTCATATACTGACTTGTGTACGTACATTTGTCGGCTAGTATTGTTCTTTGAATTTGTGTAGTTTGAGATTCGTTCCCAAATATTTGGTTCGGCTTCGTATACTATTGCATGGTTGGTGAGGCTCTTGTTAGCATCAATACCAAGTCCTCCATAGACAAATAAGCTGTTGGCGCTTGTAATAGTTACAAAAGTGCTGTATACTCGTTTGTCATTCAAAGACACGTTCTGTAGCTGCCATTGGCGATCAAGCATTGATACTGGCGTATCACTAACAACATCAAGACTATATAGTGAAGCATACTGACCATTATAACAATAAATCTTTTTGTTTATCAGACCGCAATCTATTTAAAGTTAGCAGTGATGTTTTTTTTCTCTTGCATATTTACCTATTTCTGCACGGGCTAAAAGTAACTGGCATGTAATAAAAAACCAAAATACCCAGATCGAAATGATATACATGATTAAAAAGAACAAAAAAGGAGGTAATGAAAGTAATAAAATGAAAACGTATTTTCTCATTATTTATCTTACGGTTCAGTTTACTCCTTACGGTACTATTTGACGGCCTTGAAAGTTTCACAAATGACGCTTTCATATACTTCCTCCCTGATTAAATAAAGCACTTGGTAATATTCGACCTTTTACGAATAGTTTTATTTCTACACTGTAAAAACATTAGGTGATTTAATGCGTGGAATCGCTTTCTGATTGATTGTTTCAATCACAAGTATGTCTATACATAAGGCGTTAAATAAATTGTGACATC
Source organism: Gilbertella persicaria (assembly GCF_025201335.1). Taxonomy (NCBI): domain Eukaryota; kingdom Fungi; phylum Mucoromycota; class Mucoromycetes; order Mucorales; family Choanephoraceae; genus Gilbertella; species Gilbertella persicaria. Next base: position 162,102 of record NW_026251968.1, read on the forward strand.
CTTAAACGAAATTACCTATTGATGCATCATTCTTTTCTGTTTGTGCCTTATCTTTTTCTTCGTCTCCTTGGTAGTCAGTTATCTCTTCCTTCACCATGTTTGGAGAAGGAAACAGATCTGGGTTCAAGTCTCGCATGATATACAACTCCTTTCGTCTTTTTAATCGATTCAGCATTCTCTGAGCTAAAAAGACAGCGAACTCAACAGAGTTATCAGGCCGTGTTGGTTTATAATTTGGGCACAGGAACCAATACTTGGAAATAAAACTTGGTGGCACAAACCAACAATCTGGATTACCAAGCTCACCTCCTATAAACATGGCAGATTCAATCAAGAAATTGAACAGTTCATTAGCATCATAAAAATCCTGAAATATAATCATATAATCTCGCATAGTAGGTCCTGGAATTAAATCAATTCTTGGGTCATGAGGAATTCTTCGCTGAAGTTCAGCTAGACAAAAAAAATGTAAGAATTCAATAAGAGAAATATTTCTGTACTCACTAGGTTTCAATAAATATTGGCTATCATTTTGATCTCGTATAGCCCGCATTTGATTTACAGCATCTAATGGTAATATAGGTCCAGCTACGTATACTTTATTGGCTGCAGATGGTGATACAGGGTCTTTAATATCAGTCCAAAAATCATCTTCTACGGGCATTGCAGGCTTGAATGTAGTATCATATTGAGTAGTAGTGGTAGAAGGTGTAGAGATAACTTCCTGTTGCTGATGCTGCTTTTGTATGGATTCTTCTTGAACAGTCGTGATAAAAGATCGAATTTCTAGTGGAATGAGTGTAACTAATTGCGGTGGTATCAAAGTCAACCATAATTCAGGTGGCACATCTTTAATGACGCTCATTATTTCATTCATTGTATTAGGCTGCATTAAATAGTCAATTAACATAGGATCAATATCAGCAGTTGAAGCTGCTTGGATAAGGTTTGAAATATCATCCATTTGAAGTAAACCGGCTAATGGTGATTGCTGATCAGGCGGAGGCGAGAGTAAGGAATCAAGTAGAAAGCTATTGTCATTGACTACTTGTGTTGGCATTTGTTGATCTGTCGATAAATCAGGCGAGATGGGAGCATCCGATGGAGGAGGAGTATATGCTGCTAGATCATTCACATTCATTGTGATAATGAATTTTTTATTGTCCAGAAAAAACTCCAGTGGTTGTGGAAATTCCCTTGTCCGAGAAGATGTTGTTATATCAGATCCCATTTTATCTCGGATACCAGTGTCCCAAAATTTTGGCACATCTACTCGATTTGCCATGCATGCAATTTTTAGAGTCAGCACTTGTCCTTTGAGAAAGTTGTTTTCATACAAAAGTTCATCGACTTTTTGTTCTAACTGCTTGACTTGTTTGATTGCTAGGTCTCTCATATGAATGCATTTTTTGATATTGGTCTCTGCGTTATGCATTTCCTGTCGTTTACGTTCACGAAATGCACGTTGAGCAGCTCTATTTTGAGCTTTGCGTTGGGCAGGTGACGGTGGATTGGGTTTTCTGCCTGGTTTTCTGCGCGGTTTGATAGGCCTTCCATGTATATCTAAATTGCATAGTTCAATTTCAGGGTCGAAATGTTCAAATGAAAGTTCAGTCATTGAAGAAAAGGGATATGAAAGATAAAAAAAAAGATGGGGAAAATTTCTTTCTCCTCTTTTTGATTCCCTTTCACTTGGCTGTCACTGTATCACCAAGAAAGAAATAGTTAAGCATCACATGGCTATAAGCAAATCCAAAGAAGGATTTGTAGTTATGTGGGGTTTTCACATGCTGCTGCTTCCCCCCTCTCTTTAATTATTAAATACTAAAGTTCTTGACATTTAAGAATTCACTAAAAACACGACTGGTTTTCAGTTAAATAGAAGTCTCTTCTAAGACAAGATTATTTTTGAGCTTAGAATGAAGTTTTTCTCTCTTGTACCTATTCTTTTCTGGATCACTTTATGCTACGCCAAATGTGATTGTGACCTTAAAGATGATGCTTGTATTAGTAAATGTGGTAAGATCATGTACTACTTGGTCACAAACTATTCTAAATTACATACATCAGTGAAAGAAGTCAATAGCTGTGTTAATTTATGTAAAGGGGCTCCAAAGTGCTATATAAGCTGTATTGACAAGAAGTGGTAGTATTATTGTATCAAAGTCATTTTATGACAAATGGTTGACAGTTCGACTTCAAGAGAACAAAAGTCACAATTTCATAATGTATGTGAAAAAGTATAATCCTTGGGTATTTTAGTACCTTATTTTTCTCAGTTTAAGAAGCATATGAAATGCAAAAAGTAAACTAACAGAAACAATAAAAATTCTATTTCACACTAATAACATTGTTACACTCAATTGAAAGAAAAAAAATTCAACTTGATACTGCTATAAAAGAGTTTGCAATTCGAGGCTAATGGAACTTATAGTTACAATTATGCTGAGAGCTCCTCAAAAACATTTAGCTTCTTGATTGCTTTCTGGTCATTATCTAAGGGAACTAAAATTAATACTGAGGTCTGTATATCTTTCTTATATAATGGTTAGATATTTCTTCTACCGTTTTATTAAGCACAGCTTCTCTGCACTTACCTGATTAGCCGTGTTCGTCTGCTCATAAAACGAATCATGAAGCTGAATAATTTTAGTTATCGAACAATTTACTGTAATTAAGCTTTGTACCCTAATTTGTGGTTCCTTTCTTTTTCTTCTGATTTTAGCGTCATTAAGCGTCCTTCTGGCAATACAGTTGATAAAAACTAGAAACCAAAAGTACACAACAGTTATAGAAATATTTTTGAGGCATTTATATCTTGCAAAAAAATCAGCATCCTTGTCTTCATATCTTTTGGTAAGCTACGAAATCAATATGAATCTTTCCATTTGAGAGACGCAAGGTCAACCAGACATATCACAAAGACATAAAATGCGATATTGGCAACAATTTCTCTGCCTCTTTTTGAAAAAAGCGTATGTTAGTATGGACAAAAGTTATTAACCAACCAAGCACTTGCATGCATATTATACTAGCCAATAAGCATAATTCAGTCACATCAAAAAATATAGTCAATATAAATATACCACTTTATATTGCTATCAGTTTCTGTCCTTTTTTTTTTTTTTTTTACTTGCCTTCCTTATTCACCCTTTGAATAAATGACTTCTCTTCCTGCAATTGAACAGCTCAACCAAGAAAGTTCTGAGAACTTTATCAAAGCCATCAATACCTTATTTGAGACTGCACCACCACTTGCCCGACGCTTGCTTGACCACCGTCCCTACACGTCTTATTCGGAGTTGATTGATTATGCTGAAAAGGTATGCCTCGGTAACGAACTTGACGAGCAAGAAAAATTAGAAGTCATGAATGCTCATCCACGTATTGGCGCATCCAAAGCTGGTCTTTCCGCCAACTCACTTAAGGAACAAGGTTATAACTCACACACAAGCACGCTTTCCACTCAAGATCAAGAAGTAAATGCCGAACTAGCCAAGTTAAATCAGGCCTATGAAGATCAATATGGATTTAAATTTGTTGTGTTTGTTAACGGTCGTCCTCGTCATGAAATCATTCCTATTATTAAGGAACGTATGGCTTCTAATAGTCACGAGAAGGAATTGCGTACAGGTATCACTGACATGATGTTGATTGCCAGAGATCGTTTAAAGAAAGCTACCTTTGAAAGCAGCAAAATATAATAAAACATGCCTTTGTCTTTAGATCCCAATTTACGTTCATTGGATAGATAAGTCAAAAGAAAGGGCCTGAATACTTTATTTAGACCATAATAATGTGGTTGATAAAAAAAAGAGTGATATAAATATTAAAGATACAATAGAAAGATTTTCATGTTTAGACTTGAGGAGATGTTAAGCCAATCTTAGTGGCTCTTTTGTACATCAATCTTTCTGTACGATACTGTTCATAGTATCTTTCCACAGTGTCAAGCTGCAAAAATCGTCGATGACTTGATAATACAATGTGTTTGAGTTTGACAAAATCACTGTATTTTTCACTTAAACAATCAATTGTTCCCCAACCAAAATCACGGCCCAATTTGATGTTAGTGTTCGTTGTCATTTGGATAGGATTACCAGTCTCTGGTTGGTCTTCATAAGCAATAAAGGTAAAAGGAACTAGATTCAAGTAGTCAAGAATTTGTTGCGTATCTGCGTCTTCTTGCTCGTAATTGAACTGAGATAAGAAGTTTTCTAATGTTTGTGGTTTGTCTTCTTTTTTAGTGGGTTCATTCTCTTCGTCTTCGTCGTCCTCTTCATCTTCAGGCATGCCATAAATAGGAATCTTATGAGTGGTATAAATGTCTTTGATGATGGAGGGCTTTAATCGGTTTCTTTGAGCGAGTGTCAGGTTGTCTGCTTTTCCAATAATGGGAATAACATTGACACGGTTAGACAATCTTCTGAGAATACGAATATCAAATTCGTCTAGAGCTGATTTCTTTGGATCAATAAAGTAAAGACAACAATGAACTTGGGTATCCACTGCCTTAGGATTACGTTTTACTTTGCTTTCCTATTTGATGCTTAGCATACGTATGACAATGACACAAAGTGTATAAATTTTTTCTTACCTCTGCCAAGGTTAAATCAAATTGGTGTTCAATGTATTTTATAATGTCGTGCAGCTGTTTGTCAACCAAGTATTCTGCGCTAAAACCCGGCGTATCTATGATGGTCAAAACAATACGCTCTTTCTTATCAACGTCTATTTCCCTTGAAATGGTATAAGGCTGCAAGGTTTTTTCGATCGGACCTTGTAACTCTTCATGTACGATGATAGCCGAGTTTTCACTCATGAATGAATCACGCCTCTTCTTTTTTGTTGGAGTTGTTGGAGAAGCTTCTTGCTGTGCGACTTCCTCAAGTTGAAGTGTTTCTAGCAAGGTGCGAACAAAAGATGTCTTACCTACACCAGAGAAGCCAACGACCATCAAGTTGAAGTTTGACACAAGGTTTTTTCGAGATCTTGGTGCCATTTTTTTTGTTTAGCAAATAAACATATAACAAGAAAAAGAAGGGAAAAGCGAAAAATCGGTTCCCGTGTTTTTAGTTGACTTGTTATTTGTGTAGCATTAAAAATATAAAGTTGCTCGTGGACAATAAAGAACAGCCCGAGAAATAATGTCTTGACCCCCAAATTACGTCTAAACATGCCTCCTTTTTTTATTCTTTTTCAAGATGCTCAGTTTACTAGTTTTTTTTAAGTTCATCATTTAGAAAAAAAAAAGGTTGGAATTTTCATATATCATTCTATTTACACATAGTTTTTGAATTGAGGCTCCGTAAGTTGATTGCGGTTCATAATCATGGAAAGCATTCCGGCTTTGTTTTGTTCAATATTTGATGTGATCAGTTAGACAGACCGAGAAAAAAAATCAACAATTATACCAAGATCAAGAATACTTTTTTATGATTCACTTTTAAGGTTTAATACTGTAACTTTGAGAAATTCGATTACATATTTGGCAAAAGAAAAAAATAAATAATAGGATCAGGCTAGTGCAAACTACTCGAAGGTTTCTACTCGTGCCTGATTCACCCGTTTACTTTCTATCGATGTCGTCACACTAAGTGTGCATAATAATGGAAACAATGAATCCATACTCCTTTTGATTTCGCTATTCTCACAACCATAATGAAACGCCTATTTACTCATTCACAGCTTAAGCATCATAAGAATGAGGCTGTTTGAAATAGACTCACGATTGTGTCTTTCTGGTAGTTCTCATAAAGGGATCAATTTCATTTTAAATGAGCGAATTGTTTCAAAGACACACAAAAGGGGGGTAGTGTAGCACAAAAATCAATGTGATAAATAATAATAAACATTTTATCGTTTTTTATACAAATTATTTATAATGTTTTCAAGTATTTGAAAAAGTAAAGCGATATCCTATATATGTAAAGAGAAAAAAAAAGACTTGATAAAATATATATACAAATAATAAAAATATGAAGTGGTGATTTTTTAGAGGATTTTCTGTATGGAGTGCAAATAAGTAAATAGTAATAAGTAATAAGTAACAATAAAGAGTAAGTTATTAGACAAATAAATGTAATTGTACCTTTCACAAGTACATGATAGGGTAAGATACTGTGGTCGAACTGCTGTTAGCACTGGAAGGCTGATAATGGATAGGCGAAGCAGATGGTGGTGGTGTAGGTATACCCATGGGTGGATAGTAATAAACACCAGCTTGTTGTTGCTGCTGTGCCAGCAGTTCACTGCTTGGTATAAAAGGAGGTGCATGAATCGAAGTGATTGATAAGCGACGAGATAGCTGACCCGCATTTTCGTCATATGTTTGTTGTTGTTGTTGTGGTTGCTGTTGTTGTTGTGGGAGAGGACTACTTGGTTTCCAGAAACCTTGATGAAGATTGATACTTGAGCGAGAATGTCTTGGTTGGTCATAATGATGATTACCATAGCGGCCATTTTCTTTAAGACTGTTTGTACTCGTCATACGACGAATCTGCTGGCCATTATTGTTATTATTATTGTAACTATTTCGTTTAGTCGGCTGTTGCTGAGGATAATAGTAGTATTTTTGCTGTTGGCCATAGTATTGATGTTCATCCAAAGACATACGTTGAGTCAAGTCACAGACTCTATCAACATCGGAGCGTGCCTGGTCAAAGGAACTTGAACGGTTATGACGGAAGGAAGATGGCTTCCTCATTTCTTGAGTCATATAACCTACTTTAAGAAGCTGATCACCATATTTTTGTAGTTCGCTAATAGGCACGGTGAGATTGAAACCATTCAACTTGAGAAATTCAATTTCCAAGCTATTCAACTCTGATACTGGCAATCCACCCACCTATAACATACGTCAGGAACCGCTCTAGATCATATTCCAAACCTACCTTTGCATATCTTGTATTGGTATAAAACACATCGCTAAAAAACTTGGAAGAGACCATAACACCGGCAATAATAAGTCTATGGATATTGAATGAGTCAATAGTAAATGGTCTTCCAGTCAAGGCCAGCGAATTTTTCGACATGCGATCAAAGTAGACCAATAAGCTTAGAAAGCATTCATTTGCACAAGGACAATATTTTAGAATTCTAGAGAGATACGAATAGATATCAATAGAAGGTACAAGTCGGGCATGAAACCGAGTATAGACCGGCGTTGTTGGTTGAGAAGAGGACTGTAGAGAAGCACGACGTTGCTGGGGTTGCTGTTTATTAAGCAAATCATTGGCTATGGTCATACGCTCAAGTAAAGAGGCTAATAGCCGAATTGTATCTGCAGTTGGATACTTGGCTAAGTCAAAAGAGATGGGCAACATAGTAGTTTTTTTTGTTAAAAAGAAAGAGAAAATGGCTGTGTCTTTCTTTGTGCACAAAAAAAAGTTTTTTTTTGTTCTTTAGGGTTTTTAAAAAAGAGTTGTGCGATAGAAAAAAAGGGAAAGAAAAAAGAAAGAGAAAATAAAAGACCCAACGAGAGGATTATTCCCAACTCCTCAACAACACGTGACAATGGTTACATTTGGCTTTTTTTTATTGAGTAAAACCACGAATGTACTCTATCAAAGATCTTGTGGGACGACCTATATTAATAGTGAATAAAACGATAGCTTTTGAATCAACTTACCACTCATGCCTTTGATATGATATCCATCTGTACCTTGACTGTCCATCACACCTGCAATGTCAATATGAGCCCAATCAATTTCTTTACTGGATAAAAACTCCTGCAAGAAAGCAGCAGCTGAGCAAGCACCACCTGATCGTCCTTTTCCAAGGTTATTCAAGTCGGCCACAATCGACTCTTGCATCTCTTTCAAGTATCCATCGTGCAAAGGCATACGCCAAAAGGGATCGGCAGTCTTTTTGCCTGCTTTTTCCAGATTTTGCCAGAGAGTGTCTGAATTAGAAAATACGCCCGCAAACACATCACCCAGTGCCACGTCCATAGCACCTGTAAGTGTGGCCAAATCAATTAAACTCTTGGGTGAATATTTAGAGCTGAGATAATACAATGCATCAGCCTATATAAATATATTACTATTATGCAACACATGTATTTTTTTCTTACCAATATTAATCTTCCCTCAGCATCTGTATCCATAATTTCGATAGACTTGCCGTTCATTGCTTTGATTACATCACCTGGCTTAGTTGCATTACCTGAAGGCATGTTTTCACATAAAGGAGTCACTGCTACCACATTGATGGGCAATTGCAGCTTGGAAATACCATAAAGAGCACCAGCTACAGTTGCTGCACCTCCCATATCACCCTTCATCAATGCCATATTAACAGAGGGCTTAAGAGAAATACCACCACTAAATAAGAATAAGTACAATAGAGCACCCCAATCGATTTACTAAACTAACTTACGCATCAAATGTAACACCTTTACCAACAAGACCATGAGGCTTGTCTCCTTCCTTTCCACCCTTGTAATGAATTTCCAAGAATCTTAAGGGCTCCACACTGAATCACAATCAGTAATAGTTTAAGGGTTGTCTTTTCTTACCTTCCCCTGGCAACGGATAAAAAGGCATTCATATGGTTCTTAGCTGCCCATTCTTCATCTCTCACAATAACCTCAACATTTTCTAAACCAGCCAACAAATAGGCAACTTCCTCGGCAAACAACTTGGGTGTCATCAAATTGCCAGGCGAAGTCATGAGCATACGAGCTACATTTTGTGAAGCACCATAAATTTGGCCTGTCTCCCATGTCAATCCATCCTCTGCTCTAGCTGGTTCAGAGAAAGGACCTACAACCATCTCATTTGAGTCTTTTTCTTTCTTGAGCTTGTCAAAAGAGAATTGGGCAAGGACAGAGCCTTCACCTGCACCATGGCTACTAAGTGATACATCAATACCAACATGTTTGGCACCCTGCGATTTCAAAGCATGCAAACCAAGAGCAGTCTTATATAATTGATAAGTCTATCATGCATCCAGCGTGTTCACTTACAGCTCTGCGTGCAGCTTCTTGCTTGTCCTTGATCTCGGCTTCTTTTCCAAGACCAACAACAGCAACTTGCTTTACACCACTAATGTTGTAGAGTGTTCGAACATCGCCGGCTTTTTTGAGGTTGGAAGCTGCAAGTTGTTCTCTAATAAGTTGTTTTGTCTTTTCAGAAATATGTTCAGTAGCTGTCAAACTGATATTGTCACCAGTATAAGCGCCAAGGACAATAGAGTCGTAACCCTGTGTATTGTTGAAAAGACGCTTAGCTGTAAAGTGCTTATTATTTGAGTAAAAGTGTTTTCCAACACGAGTAGTTGTTAGTCGAAGCATAGTTTTTTTTAGGAAAAGAAAAGAAAAAAGGACAGCAGGGGAGGATCATGTATGACTTTTTTTTATTATTCATGTCAGTGATTATGTAATAAGATGTGTACAAGTGTTTGAAAAAGAAAATGAAATATGTATATAGATCTAAAAGTATGTATGTGTGTTTGTGTTTAGTAGTTGTCACCGACCCATTGACGAGCATTACGGAACATCTTTAACCAAGGACCGGCCTGACCCCAGTTTTGTTCTGCAGGATACCAAGAATTGGATTCCTTCAAGACAACACGTTCAGGATGAGGCATCATGATCAAGACACGACCGTCAGGAGAGGCAACAGCAGCAATACCTTGAGGTGAGCCATTAGGATTGAAAGGATATTGTTGAGTGACATTGCCATAATTGTCAACATAGTTGACAGCGACAAGACCCTGAGATTGTAATGTTTGGAGCTCAGCATCAGACTTGAATGTGGCTTTACCTTCACCATGAGCAACGGCAATAGGTAAAATAGAACCTTGCATGCCGTTTAAGAAGACAGAATTAATGCTGTTATCGACCTTGACAAGGGTAGTGCGACCTTCGAATTGCTCAGATTCGTTACGAGCAAAACGAGGCCAGTTTTCAGTACCAGGAATTAATTCAGACAATTGACTCAAGAATTGACAACCATTGCAGACGCCCAAAGAGAAAGTGTTTTTACGGGCAAAGAAGTCGGCAAATTCAGCTCTTGCACGGGCATTTAACAAAATAGTACGAGCCCAACCGGAACCAGCACCCAAAACATCACCATAAGAGAAACCACCACAGGCAGCAATACCGACAAAGCCCTTCAAGCTAACCTTGCCAGAGATAATGTCAGTCATGTGTACATCAACAGCTTCAAATCCAGCCAAGTGGAAAGAGAAGGCCATTTCGATCTGACCATTAACACCTTGATCACGAAGGATAGCAACTTTGGGTCTATCAGATTTAGAGGCAACAGCGGGCTCTTCTGCAGGATCAAAAGTCAATTGATATTGAAGACCAGGATCAGCAGCATCGAGAACAGCATCGTATTCTTGTTGAGCACAAATAGCATTATCACGGGCAGATTGCATCAAGTAAGAAGTCTTAGACCAGGCACGGTAAAGATCGATACGGGAAGCATTGTATACTACTTGACCACCAAGACTAAATGAAATGTTGTCTTTACTATCGTGCTCAGTAACAGAACCAATTTTGTGAACAGCAGAAGAAGGAACGCCAGCATTGTTCATCAAATTGGCAAATTCTTCGTAGCGGGCGGCTTCAATTTGGACAACAGCACCTAATTCTTCATTGTAAAGAGCAGCAACTACATCGCCTTCTTTAGCAATGCTATCTAACTCAATTTCGGCACCGACATGACCAGCAAAACACATTTCGACAACAGTAGCAAAAAGACCACCGTCAGAACGATCGTGATAAGCCAAAACAAGAGGCTCGCCAACAACTTCCTTGGCACGTTGCATGCTGTTGAAAAAGTTTTTAAGCAAGACAGCGTCTTCTACATCAGGAGCTTCAGATCCAATTTCCTTAAAGACTTGAGCAAGAGCAGAACCACCCATACGCTGTTTGCCATTAGCCAAATCAATAAAAACAAGAGCAGTCTTGGGCTTATTAAGTAACTGAGGAGTAAAGGTAGTGTGGTTGTTGATGACAGTACCAAAAGCAGTGATAATCAATGAGAGAGGAGCAGTAACTTCCTTAGCAACATCTTGATCTTGCCACTTCATCTTCATGGACATAGAATCCTTACCGACGGGAATAGCAATACCCAACTTAGGACAGAGATCCATACCAACAGCTTGGACGGCTTCATATAAACCAGCACCTTCACCCTTATGATCAGCAGCACACATCCAGTTAGCAGACATGATAACATCCTTGATATCGTTCACATGCGCAGCAGCCAAGTTAGTCAATGATTCAGCAACAGCCATACGAGCAGATGCAGCCTGAGACACGAGAGCAATAGGAGTACGCTCACCCATAGCCATGGCTTCACCAGTGACAATATCGAAGCCTAGAGAAGAGGTAGTGACAGCAACATCAGCAACGGGAACTTGCCAAGGGCCAACGAATTGATCACGAGCAACCATGGCTGTGATGGAACGATCACCAATAGTCACCAAAAAGGACTTGGAAGCGACAGATGGCAAATGAAGCACACGAGAGGCGGCTTCAGCAAGTACATCATGTTGGCCAGGAAGATAGGTCTGGAGAGTAGTGTCAAAAGGTCTTCTGAAGAATTGTTCAGTGACAGTCTTACGGGACATTTTGGGAGGCTTGCCAAAGAGAACAGGCATAGGTAAATCAATAGGCACATTGTTTAAGAGAGGATCACGAACTACAAGACGCTTTTCAGCAGTAGCAGTACCGACAACAGCATATGGACAACGTTCGCGAGCACAGAAGGCCTCGAATTGAGCCAATTTGTCTGGAGAGATAGCCAAGACGTAACGTTCTTGAGATTCGTTACACCAAATGGCCATAGGAGACATGGAAGCATCATCACAAGGGACCTTACGCAGATCGATATCAGCACCAAGGTCACTGTCATGTACGATTTCAGGTAAAGCATTGGAAAGACCACCAGCACCAACATCATGGATAGATTGGATGGGAGTTTCTTCGCCAAGAGAGGTACAGGCATCAATAACTTGTTGAGCACGACGTTCCATTTCAGGATTTTCACGTTGAACAGAAGCGAAATCAAGATCAGCGCTTGATTGACCAGAAGCCATAGAAGAAGCAGCACCACCACCTAAACCAATCAACATACCAGGACCACCCAAAACAACCAAATGAGCACCAGGAGAGATGGGCTTCTTAAAGACGTGAGTAGGACGGACTGTACCAACACCACCAGCAATCATGATAGGCTTGTGGTAACCACGAACTTCAGACGTATTTTCAGTTACTGGCACAGTTTCTGCAAAAGTACGAAAGTAACCAGTCAAGGCAGGACGACCGAATTCGTTATTAAAGGCGGCGCCACCAAGAGGAGCTTCAATCATAATATCAAAAGCAGAAGCAACATGGCCTGGCTTGCCGAAATCAGTTTCCCAAGGCTGAACATTATCAGGAATCAACAAGTTAGAAACAGTAAAACCAACAAGACCAGCTTTGGGCTTGGAGCCTTGACCAACTGCACCTTCATCACGAATTTCACCACCAGAACCAGTGGAAGCACCGGGGAAAGGTGATACAGCAGTGGGATGGTTGTGTGTTTCAACCTATTTAACATCAATACCATGTTCTCTTCTACTCGCATTAATTATTTACCTTAGCAAGATAATGAACTTCTTCTTCGAAATGTTCATAAGTGTTATTTTCTTTGGTATTGGGAGCGAAACGAGTGGCCTTAAAACCCTTGAGAACAGCGGCATTATCTGAGTAAGCAGACAGTGTAGCATCAGGATTCAACTTGTGTGTGTTCCTGATCATGCCGAAGAGTGAGTGAGGCTTCAATTCACCATCAATAGTCCAATCAGCACCAAAGATCTTGTGGCGACAGTGCTCAGAGTTGACTTGAGCAAACATAAAGAGCTCTACATCTGTAGGATTACGTTGAAGCCCATTCTTACCATCCTTTCCAACAAAAGCATCAATCAAGTAGTCAATTTCGTCTGTTGCAAGTGCTAAACCCAAAGTTGTGTTGGCTTCGACGAGTTTTTGGCGAGCATCTGTTGTGCCAGTGCTGTTGCTTAGTAAATCGACCACTGTCAAAGGAGCAGGAGTGCCATGGTGAAAGACCGATTCAGGCTCAGGTAAAGCCAAACTGATGCTTTGAGTCATACGATCATGGATCAGATCTACAATGGAATTTAACTCTTGAGCAGAGAGCTGAGAACCATCTTCCTTAACAATGCGATAGGCAACACCGCGTTCGATGCGTTCGACTTGGTCATATAAGTTACAGAGGTGAGCGATATTGGTTGCCTTTGAAGACCAAGGAGAAATGGTACCAGCGCGAGGAACAACAAGTACAATGGATGCGTTTGGTTGTTGTTGGCTAGTGCTGAGGAAGGAAATAATAGCTTCTTCTTCTCGAGCGTCAATGGTATAGTAACCATAAGTCAAAAGTTGCTTCAAAATATGGCCAGACTCCAAAGAATCATCTAAGCTAGCTTCTTGACCTGTACGTGCTTGGACGAAATGGACATGAAGAGCAGAAATTGAAACGGCCAAGGGAATAGTCTTTTGAATAGACTTCAAAACACTTGCACTCTTAAAGGATGAAAGAGCGGAAGTGCCAGGAAGAATCAACATTGTTTATAGGCCACACACAAAGAAAAAGAAATGATGAAGAGAGAAAAAAAAATTAGATTGATAGCTTTTATGTTTATGGGTTTAAACCTTAAACGAATTACAAGTCCCACAATGAGTCAAACAAAAAAAGATGTGGGGGAGAAGAGATTAACAGCCTGTACTATTTCATTGGTGGAAGCAAGTCGGAAGAAGGAATTTTGGGGGGCTCGATTCAAAAGATGTTATCAATCTTGAAAAAAAAATATTTTTGGATCAAGGATACGCTTTAGTAAATTTTTTGGATATACTTGTGCATCTATTGAGTTATCTATATCGTGTTTATTTCTTATATGCTTCTATCATTCAGGCAGATATTACACCTATCCATTGTGTACTTGACTCAGCTCATCGTGTAATTGCTGACAGGCCTGGATTCTAAATTAAATTATGCACAAAAAAACCTGTCTCTTTTATTTTCGACGATTGTCAACTGTGTTAATCGAGTGTCATAATTATGTGTAAGGTTATCGATAGAAAACTGTAAATAAACTAAATGAACAATGTTTATTTGAAATTACTCTTCTTCAAATACTTCTTTGAATTCCTCTATCAGATATTCAGTTTCTTCTTCCAGCTTGTTCTTTTGCTTTCTTATTTCATCACCAGTTGCAGCATAGTAAATGTATGCTGGATTGTTTTTACGATCTCTTTTTTCGGATTCGAGGCACCAGATTTGCTCAATCTCTGCTATAACATCTATAAAGATGTTAATACAAACTTGTAATGAATACCAAATCTTCGTTACCTCGCAGATGACTTAGCCTATTTCATTTGGGTATTAGTGTTGGATTTATAAGAGAAACAAATTGCATACAACTTACCATACTTTTCTACCTCGTTGTCTTACTTCTTCAATTGAGGCAGACATGAAACCACTAAATACGAAATTAGATATATCTCATGTAAAACACACATACATGACAATATTGAAGAAAAGTAAGAGCACAATGAATGAGAATATGATTGCAAGAATCATACTCATGATATTATCTGCTGAATCTCCAGCATTTATAGGGTCCCAAACACCATAGATAAAGAACCACACATCCTTGAAGGCCTTGAAAACATTAGTAAACTCATTTGCCCCACCATCAACCAAAGTAATATTTGGATCATTCTCGGGCGCTGGAGTAGAGTTTGGAAATAATACGTGACCTGTGTATTGTTCTTGAAAGTAGCTATCATCTTTGTGACGCAGAAGTACGATGAAGGCATTCGTGAAAGCAAAAACAACAAACACCATGATGAGAATGATTAGAGAAACTTTGTAGAACAACTGAATAACAACTTCAAGAGCAATGCCCTATACATGGAAAGTTGAATATCACTTATACGTTGGAATATTCAGAAACTTACGAAGTATTGAATGGCTCTCAGACGCAGTAAACCATGTAGCCATATCACCAACGTACAGACGCTGCTTACTTCATCCTAAAAAATAGACAAAAAATGAGAATAATTACCATAGATTAAGTGTCGCATACAAAATATTCGAGACCAAAAACTAATTGAAAGAATGTCACCAAACACAAGACTAAAGCCAAAATGTCGATATAGTTATAGAAAGATGAGACGTATTTCTTGGGCGAAAACCAAAATTGTCGTATTTCTTGGGTAAGTAAGATTGCACCAAATACAAAGCACAAGACTGTGCATGCAAGATGTTCACCGTTATTCATGATGGACGATTGCCCTGGCTCATAATTGAATTTCTCAATTGAGAAAGGAACTGCAAGAAAGTAAGTAATATAAAATACCAGGTGGATCAAGCAAACTTGAAAAAATCGAAAAGAAGCAAACTGTATCCATTTATAACGCAGAATCAAAGGGATAATCAAATCTCCTTCGTCAAAGACATTGTATCTTGATCTGTCAGAGGCCATTTTGAGAAATGTACTTGATTTTTTCTGTAGGAATAATTGTTCGTCTGTTTCAACAGTTAGGTTTGTTTCTGAAGAGAAATCAAAGTAGGTGTTAAAATAGACTAAGGGTATAACGCATGGTCTTATGTAACTTCCTTTCAATAAATCGAGTTCCATTGCTCGCTTTTCTGCCAACATATGTTTTTGCTCTTTAGTTCTTGGATTAACAATAGTCCTTTTCTTTTTGAATAGTAACTGAAGAAGCTTTTGATAGTAGAAATTTGTTGGATATACTTGTTCTATGGTTACCCAGCCATTTCTATATGAATGTTTGTCTTCTATTAGCTCTTGCTCAGCAGAAATATCAAATTCATGATAAAACCCTGGTTTGGAACATTTGGTGAGGTTGAAATCGTATAATGGGATAAAATCCAGACTTTTTATAGTCTTCGATAAAAGATCTACTCATTGGCAACGCGTTAATTCACTTTTGTTGAGTTGCAAATGATTACCTTTAAACCCTGCCTTTTGAAGTAGTATCAGAGCATCTGTAACAGGAAGCGAAATAGAACGGGGATACATTTGAGATGTATCTTGTATTATCTTGTTAAGTAATAACTTGTACAGACCAAAGCTCATTTTTTCAATTAAAATTGTCAAAGCGTTTTCTCGTTCAAAGCCTTTATCAGACAAATGCTTTCGATAGCTGTATAAACATATTTTGAGCTCTCTCATTTGAACAATCTTAAATAAGATTATTCTCCCCTTTTTAAAACAAGCTAATAAGGACAAAGTACCATTGCCAGATATCGTTGTAAAATAGAGAGATTCGGATGCTTTCATATCCTGGAGTGATTCATTGATTATATCTTCCGCATATCGACATAGCCTTTTTTTCTAGATTTGAATTTGATGGTAAGTTCTACTGCTATATACGAAGCATTCCTCTTACCCACAGAGCATGAATCATAGTAGAAAAACTTTCCTTCTGAGAGAAATAACACAATGCTTGACATGCGCCTTCAAGCAAATAATTAGAGCGATATGAGGCATCGAACCCATCATTTTTTATGCTCCTTTCATAAAGAGGAAGGTAAATATCTTCTACACGGATATCTTCTGTATCGTCTCTTTTGAGTACAAGACGAATGATAATTCTTCCGCCAATTTTCTCTTGAACAATCTGTATGCTGTTCTTCATTTCCTCAAGCAGCTGCGACCTATCAGAGCTCACAATCTTTTCGTAATTTTGAATTGTCCATTTCTCTTTTGTTGAAAAGCCTGCTTCCATAGGCCCATATTGAAAGGAACGAGTATATACAAGTCTGTAGTCGCTTTCTGCTAATGAAGTTCCGCCTTCTTTTCCATTGACATGGTTACATGTTACTTGATTCCATAATTCGATCGACAAATCTGTCAGTATCAAACAATACTTTTCGTCTTGATATTCAAATTTAAAGCAAATCTCTTTAATGTCGTTTATCTGAGTAACAAAATGTGGCTTCGTGTCTTGTCCATTTGAATCATCTTTAACATCTGTATCGAAAATATTTTGAAGTCTATTTTTTAAACTGAACCGGCGCGTTTCTTGTTGAATAGAATGCGTGTTTTCGATATAGTTGACAGATAAACTTGTCTTAAATCCCAAAGGAAAAGACATTAATTCGTGCTTTCCTTGATCTGAGATTGTTGTGTAGAAGCCCAATATATTTTGATCTGCAAAAGTGTTATTGTTTTCGTTTTTTTGGATGACAATAAATGGATAAATGAGTACTTGTGTATGAATTAAGGGAGATATTTTGTAGTCGAGTTCTTTCTCCAAAGCATAAATAATCTTCTCATGTCGAATATTCCAGACCTCAAAATAAGCTGCAAGCTGGGAACGTTTACCAGCGTCTGATTTTATGCCGGCCAAGACCAGATACTTTCCATCTTCTGAGAATTCAAACTGAGTCACCATAAACTTTACGAGTTTATTATATGATAGCAATCGATGAGACTTACAACCCTTGTTACCATTATACAACACCAAGGCGTCACCAGATTTACCCGCGGCAAATTTGAAGTTTTTTGAATAAATCATGTCAGGCATTACATAGCTTAGAACAATAGACAAATCTTGACCGATAGAGTAAGCCGAGAATCTATAAAGAGAACATTGGTTCCGAAACAGTAGTATGCCTTGCTTGATTCTCTTGCTAATACAGAATAACGCGAAGGTCTCATATAAATCAGCTTTTGAATACGCCATTCGACCAGTATAGACTCCTGAAAATAACGGCCAATGTTTTGGCCTTGGCTGATGGAGAGTATTCTTAGCCAGTTCTTTGATGGAAAAGCATTTCGAAAAAGAGAAATCACTATTATAGGTATAGAGAAAATCAAGATTCACCATGACAAATTGCCCATCGTCCAAGAATACACCACGGCCTTCGTCCTCATTGATTTCCTTTCTTTTTTTGATTTTGTTGCCTTGAACTTCAAATATGATACTTGCTCTCCCACTTGAATATTTTTGAAAGCAAGATAATGAGATGAATTTACCGTCTTGGGAAACAGAAAGAAAAAACACAATAGGATGTTTAACATAATTAGAAAAAATTTCCGTGACATTTCTTGTCAGATGCAGTGGAGTTAAGTCTGGATCAACCTCTCTTAAGCTGCGAATCGTTAAATAATACTGCACTGCACCTCCCAGGTCAGCGTAGTTATCAATGATATTGACACAGCTCTCTGACAAGTCTTCATCAGTATCATTGTATTGATTTTTGCTTGCTTTATCTCTGGAGATATATGCCAGAAACTTTTTATTTGAAGACATGTCAAGCATGACAGGATGAACATAGCTGTCATAGTTATCGATTGGTGGATATATCATTCCATCCTCGAGTTCCGAGTTAGGCGTCGATATGTCAACAGTTAAATAAGTAGTATCCATAACTTTCAGGGAAAAAAAGAACAAAGCAAATGTATAGAAGAAATCAAGAGTTTTTTTTTTCTGGCTTAGCACTTAATGTAGCACACAAAATGTTGTGCAAGTTAACAGGATGTATATTACAACAGTAATTATCCATTTAGGAACATCCTTGTCTAATCTTTTGTGAAACATAAGATGGCAGCATATCTTCAAGTGGATAAAAAGACAACAAATAAAACAAAGAGAGCTTTGGCGTTTGTAAAGTATATGGGTTATGAATTTCTTTAACACTTTTCTTCTCAGGTAATTATTCAAGAACCAACGCGTAAATTTCGAATCACAGGATATTGGTATTCATAACAGGTATGGAATTTATGACAAACAACGCAAACTTTAAAAATAAACTATCATCTTTTCAATGCATTTGTGCAAATGAGGTCGCTGTTTAGAGTAGGTATAAGAGTGGACGAAGATGCTAATGTGATGCCTATGGATTATGCTGTCGTTCGTTCTAAGTAATTAACTCGAAAACTATGGATTACTGAAGGAAACTGAAGGAAATAAACATTTTTGTTTTCAACAGTGGCGTAGAAAAAGCTGAGAACATCGAGTGAAAAAGACTAATTGACATGTAAGACTTGCTGATTGATAGTAAGTTGTTCGCCTTAGAAATATATATTAACCCAGAGTAAGGACAGAGCCTACCTTATCTTATTTTTGTACTGAACTCAACGTCTGAATTGTGACACAAGCTTTACTTTATTTGTTAATATTTAGTGATGACACCCACACAAAACACAGCGCCTAAAGAAGCCAAGATTCTCCAAGTGGTATACGGTCTAACAGCAACTCCTACAAGGCCCCAGTTATCTATCATACATGCCACAATCATCTATAAGAACCATAACCTGTTATTTTTCTTTTTGAAAGAAACTCCTTACTTGTGAGCAAACAAATAATGCTAAAGAGGCACCCACACCTAGTCGAGGCACTGCAAAAATATTGGAAGCAACATAAAAAAATCCACATAGACCACCTAATATTTTCTAAGTAAATCAGTCCATAAAATACATCTTTATTTACCAATCCATGCATATCCAGGTGCACCTATTCCAGAAAATAAACGGAGACTCAATCATTTGGTAAACAAACATGATCTCTTACTTTTCACTTTATCATTAGGTAAAGGTGTGCCCAAGGATCCTATATCAATCCCAAAAAAAATCAAACAACACAATAATCCAAGCGTAAATGAAACTACAGTAGAAAAAGATCGACTACTGTATCTACTCAAGGTAGCATTACACCCTGCCAAAATATAAATCGAATGCTCTCAAGCTGTTTATTCAAATATTACCGGACTGAAGAGCAAGCGAAAAACCAGCTAATACTAACAAGAATCCTGAGAAAATGACATTATTTAATATTTCCTCTGCCATTTTTTTTTTTTTTTTTTTTTGGATATATTACAAAGAAAGAAAAAGAAACAATATGATTTTCCCGAATACGTGACAGCCATTTATTCATTTATTCAATGGGATTTAAAAACGAAAATGTAATCTCTTCAATACAAATATTCACAAAATTCATAAGCTCTTCATCATTTTCATTAATTCGTTGAGGACCAAAATGCTCAATCAAGTGTGCTTTTACTTGAGCTCTTGTTGTTGATTCTAAATCCACCACCTGTAAATAATCGTGAATTTCAGCTTTGATTGTTCCTTGTACCTGAGCTAAATTCATATCGTTTGTAATCAAGTTAGATTTAGGCGTTTCATAATAATGTCGAGAAAGCGAACTAGAAGATGGCATAGCTGGTATTTTTTTGGGCTTTTTAGGCTTGAGCATCAAGTTCATGCGCATTGTTGCATGATTTTCAAACTGCTGTCGAAGTTTGGCGTGAGAACCATGTTGTTGTAAAGTAGTCAGGTTATGCACAGCACGATGTCGGCCTTCATGAAGGTGGTCTTCAGGAAATGATGCTTTAGAATCATAGTTTCCTATTCGATGCCGTGGTACAAAAGTAGACGAATTATGATCTTCAGGCGAACGAATAGAGAAAGTATTGGATGAGATAGATAGTGTAGAAGTACGGTCGTCTTGAGCATAAGCTTCTTCTGCTTGATCTGCCTGTAAGATCTCGTCTACTAAAAGCGATTCGGTGTTTGGCGTCTTTGCAAATCCACTGCTATTAAGACTTGTTGGTAAAGTAGCAATACCGTCCAAATCAAGATTATGATGAAATGTATTTTGTTTTAGAGCATAGTAATTGTCACTGCTATTTGTAAGATAGGAGGATTGGGAATATGTTGGACGATGCTGATGTCGAGCACGGTTGTTTTCCTCAGAATAATCCCTAACAATAATAGAATAACTATCGTCAAATGGGTTTTCTTGTTCTACACGAGGACTAGGATTGGATATAGGTGAATCAGGTTTATCGTCGAACCTGTTGTTTGGGTATCGATGTTTAAAGTCATACAGTTCAACACTTGAAGGGCGATAGTTTCCTATATTTCGAGTTGAATGCACTCCTTCTCTCACTTGAGCTAATGGAGGCGAAGTGACCAGGGATTCTACCAACTGAGACTCATTGAGTCCTTCATGAGCAAATCCAGTAAAATCAGCAAATTTGGAATCCAATGCAGCTTCTGCGGCTTGATGCAACCGCTTTGCTTCAAATACTTCATATTCGCTTAATCGCATTCTTGGTACAGCTTCTTCTCCATGCTCACCTAGAGGCTTTTGTAAGGCATATGCACTTTGTCTGGATGTCTTTTGAGAAGGAATTGTATCCTTGGGAAGTTTTTCGGGAAGAACTGCTTGGTTATTTTGTGGTTTTTGGGTCACTGTGTGGTCAACAAGACCATGGAGGCGAGAACGGCGACCAGCTGCTGTTGGCCAAACATCATACCAATATTCAGAGTAATTGCTTTGCCAGATAGCCAACAGAGGAAAATATACATGGAACAATGGCAAAGAAATCACACAATACAACATGAACCACAGGACATACCTAAATTGACGTCGAAGTAAAAAAAATATGATATGAAGTACGGCAAGACCCAAGAATGAACAGGCAATAATAAAATACGACAAGCCTAGTTTCTCTAAAGATCGGCCAAAAATGTTGTACAAGTAGAGAATAACTGGCATGGAAAACACTATATCAATAAGTTCTGTGGTAGACAAGAGCCAATACGTAAAGCCCAATTGCCATGCGATGCGTTGAATTTCCAATTGTGTATGAAAAGCAGACCGAAGACGTCGGATCTGTTGACCTTGTAAAGAAAACAAGCTGGTAGGCAAAGTAGCATAACCAATTGCTTCAGGCTCGAACCCCAGTCGATGATTAGGATGCGATTTCAACAAGACAAGGGATAGCACTCTTTCTTCACCTAACAATAGTACATTTTGCATATGCATGGTATCGGCTTGAAGTACTGCAAGACTACGCAAAACTGTGGGATGGGCACAACACAACTGTACATCAAGACTAGGTGATAATGAGAGCCGAGATTCCGGTCTAGTAGAAGAGCGCTGGGTACTCTCAAAACTACTCAAACCTTTTGAATGTACTCGTTGTCTTTGCGATGGATGTCGATTTGTAGCAGTGGTTGTAATAGTAGTGATCGTCGTCACTGTATCATTCGTCAATGAGCTTGTTCGGCTACCACTGAATGGATTTGTCACAATAATCTCATCACTGATTTTTGGCCATTTGCTGATAGGAGAAGGTCTTCGAGGATTTTGTTGCTTTGATAGTTTGTATCTCTTGATGGACTTATCGTCTAATGGTTGAGGCTTGTTTTCGGTCCAGAGTTTGTACATAACAAGACCTCCAGTAATCGTCATGACACTACGCATACAAGCTTCATAAGCTAATCCTGAATAGAATGATAAATAGACTGGAAATATCTGTAGCATGGTAATCAAATTTTGCTCGGGGTTTGCAGGACGTACATGCCCACTGACAGCCAGCATGCGTTTGTCTCCCTCTAAGCGTGATACTAGTTTCTGCACAACATCACTCTGAACCTGGATATCTGCATCTGTCACCATCATATACTTTAGCTGCCTAGGATCAATACCAAGCACATTGTAACACTGATTAAAGATTTCATATTCTAAAGGTGTAAGTCGATTGTTGGCCAAGTTCATACAACGCTCAAAGAAGCCAAGAACCAGCACAATTGAATCGCGCTTGCCTCGATTTCCTGGTGGCGCTGTAGACATATGGCTTTGATAATAGTCTGTTTCTTCTTGAGGTTGACCAATTTTGACAATTATCAAATAAGGCACACGGTTACGACCAGTCTCATAGAACCCAGAATAAACACGGGCATGGTTGATTTTCTTTTTGTTCTGTCCAAGTGAAGTGTATGGATGGCAAAGTGGATCATCTTTACAACTGTAGCCTAAATATTCAAGTAATAGATCATGCGTGTGTTTTTGTTCTTGAGCACTAGTTGTGATACCATCACAGACAAACAACAATAATTTTTTACTATCTTCATAGGTGGATCGAGATAAGCTATCGACTGTCATCTTGAGCGTATCAAACGATTCAGCAAAACAGGGGACTAAAAGTACTGTATATGGCCATTGGTGATAAAGTGTGACCGAAGTGTTTTCTGGTATAGGTGAAAACAAGAACCGTTGAACAAAAGAGACCCGGGAAATAT
This sequence comes from Gilbertella persicaria, assembly GCF_025201335.1. Lineage (NCBI taxonomy): Eukaryota > Fungi > Mucoromycota > Mucoromycetes > Mucorales > Choanephoraceae > Gilbertella > Gilbertella persicaria. The sequence continues at coordinate 185,187 of NW_026251968.1, forward strand.
AAGTAAGACTAGCTCTAATGATGAAATAAACAAGACCTGCACCCATCGTAGCCCAAAGAGCAGGATTGATTTGGGCACAGCCAGAAGAAACATGCGAAGGTACAATACCCTTCTTAAACAAATGAACAAGGCATTGTCGATAAAGAGTCGGGCTTTCTGTTACGTTGCCATCAAAGTAATCAGAAATATCTTTTCCAAGATTGATGTATAGAAAGATGGTAAGATCAAGAGGCAAGAACATACGATCAAGTGCAAAAGACCGAGAACTGACAGTTGAGGAGATAGGAATGACTGTGGTTGCACCTCTTAAATAGGCTGTTACATCAAGTACATATCCGTCTAAAATCACATAGGCTTGTCTGGTATAGTTTGTTGCTGAAGGTAATGCATTATAAGACGATTGAACTACTGATGGATCATACTGAATATCTATTTGATATGTCAATAAATTCATCAAAATAGTCTATGGTCTTTTTTTTTTTTTTTTTTTTTTTTTACCTCCTTTTATCGGCAAATCATAAAAGAGAGAGTTATAATCTGAACTATAAAAACAGGGTGCACCAGTTATATTAGGATGGTTTGGTACAGGACATTCTAAAAGCGTCTTGCTTGCCTTGTCATAAACATAACCATCATCAATTGAGAGAAGATAGTTTAACCAAGCATCAGCAGCAGATGCTCTATTTTGATAATACACGCAGTCATTGATGATACTATCCGAATAAGGCGTATTGGTTGTCGTACGACTCAGCATCATAAATCTGGGAAAATTGGCTGATAAATCATGATGAGAATAATTATTGACAAAGTCAACCATTGGGTTATTGGATACATGTCGCCAATCAACCACTTTGCCATTAATAGCCGAGAACTTTGAGTCATTTGAAAAGACAAGATCATAATCATATATTCTTTCAGGATCACAAAAATACATTGATACATATTCCAGCCAAAAACAAAAAAATGCAGATGATAAAAGAAAAAGAAACAAGAGTGCTATCTTCTCACGCCAAGCTATACGCATGGCTAGTAGTGAAAATGAATAAACACATATACATATATACGTTATTTACCTGGAGATGTCATGCCTCCTACATGATGAAGAACAAAATCAGGTACAAGTAGTGTTAAAAGTCGAGAAAGAGAAAGCCAAACAAGTCGTCTACAGGTTGGACGGTAAGAATATGAGTAGTCGTTAACACTCATAGACTAAAACTAGCCTGCTCCAACATAGAATTATATAAAAGGAACTCTGAGAGAAAAAAGAGAAAATTAATCAAGAACGCAATACTGCATTTCGGAAATCAAAAAAAGATACCCCTTATTGACACTCCTTTTTTGCAAAAGGTATGTACAACAAAGAGAGTGTAAATAAGCATATATTTTATTATGCTTTCTTAAGCAAAGACATGAATTGCACTTCCTTATAGCATTATACATGTATTATATAGTGATATGATGCTTGAATATCTAGTTGTAGACATTTTCTGATCTTCCTAAAAAAAAAAAAAGGCACTTATTTAAACCTTCGAGAACTATGAGACTAGTAAAGCAAATTGAGAGTGAATTTCAAAAAATACACCTCTATTAAAAGCTCTTGATTTTTTAATATAGATGAGACTTACATAACTCCACATTTTTACCTAAAAAAAAAAAGAACTTTCTAAAAGAGTTAATGTAAGGATAACTGGATACCATAAACTTAAAATAAATTTCCTCGACACTTTGACATTTTTCATAAACAAACATTCCTTTTTCTATTTTTAATTTGATAAACTATTTGCATGTGAACAAGCGGTTCGGTAGTATATGAACTACTTAATGAAAAAAAGACAACAATCCATACAGATCTTCTTTTTTTTTTTGGAACATATAAAGGTAGCATAGAACCTGTTTATGCTCATATAAATGCTTCAAATACCTACAATACCTCTAGAGCTGATTTGGACCAAAAAAAGAGACTTGTAAAAAATGGCCAAAAATCACTCTGATCCAAAGGGTATTACTCATGAAAATCATCAACCTGATAACTCTTTGGACTTCTTTTTGACGCTAAAAGACGAAAAATATAGCTACCAGCAAGTCTGAATACTTAAAATGTGTGTCGAATGCTCTAGTTTTTGGTGAATGTGTTTGTTTGTAAATTGTACTACAGAAATAATGAATGATGAGCGAAAAACTTCATAAATATTTTTGTCTCTTTGCTCCATATTTTGGCAGTAAAGTAGTTGTATTTCTTATGTCATTAGACTCAGAACGTAGATATCTGCAACTTCTATCACTGCACCAAAACCCAATAACTGCGTCTTTAGCAAAACCTCAATTTTTTTTTAATAACCTCATTTCCTTTTCAATCTTCACATATAGCCTCTCTGTATGATGAATAGCTTCAAGTCAAAAAAAAAAAAAAACAATCTCCGTCATCACTGCCTCCAATCTCCAATTGGAATCAAAAGAAGCATGCGCATGATAAACAGCTGACATTATGGTTTTTGTGATAAATTCATTCAATGGGCTATAAGCTAAATCAGACTCTGCCTCTGGAGATTGGCTCATGAAATCAAATGATAGCGTCATTCCCTTTTGTCATCATATGACGAACATAAAAATTTAGACTCTCTATGTACTTACGCCATCTTTATTTCAATCGTCATTGTTGATAGCTTCTCTATGATACACACACACACGACTTATGGCTCATGCCACATCCAAGGTCTTTTTAGGACCCAATAAAGCTTGCTGTTCTTCCACCGCCAAGGGTTCTTGTATTAATTCAGCTGTTGGTTTCCAAGAAATAAGCAAGACACCTGAAATAGTGATAGCCACACCCAGCATGACAAACAGTAAATGCCACCAAACAATACGAGGCCATTGATCATAATATACTAAGCCATTAAACAAACAAGACACATTAAAGGTACATGACGACAGCGGAATCATAATGACTGTATCACACAACTGTAATCCCTTATTTAAGTAATATAACTATGTATTTGTGTTACTATCGCTCTCTGTATTCTTCTCTTTGTTACCTGTAAGATGGCTGTCAATGCCATCATGACTAACAAGACATAAGTCAGTGCATATTGCAACTGATTTTTATCAGATACAACAGACAAGATGACTAATTCCAGTCCACTCTTGGCAAACAAGATGGACTGAGAACTAATGTTGCCTGACAAGACACCGTAGCTGATGCCCACGTATTTTCTCAAGTCGCCCATACTGACATGTTGTCCCAACATTTTGCCCAAGTGTGTGGGGGAATAGCAGCTGACTCCATCAGGTAATAATAGCGTTCAAAATAATGCGTTATCAGTAATCCAGTGATAATCACACATTCGAGGATACTGAAATAAACAATAAAGCCTGGCTTTTTATATAATCGAATCAAGTCGTCTATGTCATGGTCTGGTTCTGGTATGATGCCGAATAATCCCACGAGCAATGCACCCATCACAATCAGGAGTGTGCCTAGTCAATCGATTAAAAAAAAAAAAAAAGTGTTTGTGTCAGACGGATTACCAAACACTGTATTTCGTCTAAATGGATCACCCAGCACTATCTTGGCTGCCACCGCATTTAATACTAGACCCATCGCACTTATCGGAGCCAGAATGACAATAGGAAGATAGCCAATAGAGAAAATGGAGCCTATAATATTGGCTGTCAAGAATGTTGCAAAACTAATCACCCATAAAGGTCTTTTGAATGCATGTTTTCTGTCTTGGATTGGATAATTGTCATTCTCTAAATGTGATTTTCTTTGAAATGCCATCGCAAATGATTGAACCAAATTGGTTAATACAGACACACCTATGCCTATCCAGAATTGTTTGGTATAAGCTATATCTGTATGCGTGTTATCTATCAACATATTTAAAGGAGGAGAAAAATAAAAAAAAAAAATGAAAGAAAGAAACGGGTAAATTAATTTTCGCCTTTTTTTATTTTTTTATGCGGTAAGACATTGTATGGATGATTGGATCAAGATCATGTGACATATCGACTTAGCTTTGCTTTGTGAATGCATCATCTTTTACTATCTTCACAATGCGTTGTCGAATGAAAGGTAAGATAAAATAACCAATCAACAACATGAATAGAATAGTCATGACGATTCGATAGACCTGATAAAATAAGAAGCCAAGATAGAGTGTCTCTAAAACTAAACAGTATGTGTGAGAGTATGTATAAAAGTATAGATTTTTTTTTTTTTTTTTACCAAGGTGGAATGTAATTGGATGTGATGCTATTCCTTGCAAGGTAGATATGCCTGTATAATTGGCTGATATTTGGATGAGATAGGCTATGCCATCTTGTTGTTGACAGCCATTCAGTATGTGAATATCAAAATCAGCAGGTGTCTATATCTTTACAATAAGGGGATACGCATAGATAGATATAGACTTACAATAGCAGGATAAGATATTCTAATCTCATACTTTGATCCATACTCTAGATGATCAAGTACATAAATCGCTTTTGATGAAGGAATCAAACTCTGTTGTATTTGCGTAAAAGGTGGAGATAATAACACATGTGAGTTAGACTGACATGGTATGGATGGAACTTGGTTGACATGAAGAATGGCTTTTTCTGTATTAGCCTGTATACATGCTATCCATAACAATAACAATAGCAGTTGCATAATTTATTTAATAATAATAATAAAAAAAGAAAAAAAGCGCGTTTTTGAACTGTATTTTTTTTTTTCAATAGTTTATAATGGGAGGAGCACAAAGCTCTGAACAAGGACAATATGGTTTTCATGTACTCAAGGTAATGCCTAGATGGTAAAGAACATTAACTTAGAAATAGGTCAAGGAGAATTCACCTGCCTATCAAGCAGGGATTGAACAATTTTTTGATTACATTGTGAATATCAATGGGATTCCATTGGCAAGTACATCAAAAAGTCATGTTGCGATATTGATGTAGCAAATAGAGTAATGGAGATAGTCAAACATTACTCAAGACATTACAAGAATATGAAGGGAAGCCTTTGCCTATGGGTATTTATTCAAGTAAAGAACAGTCATTTCGAGGTAAACATACCATTATACGCATCATTATCTTACACAACAACAACTCCTCTAGAGATCACATTGATACCCAACAGAGACTGGCATCCTAACGATCCTCATGAAAAGAGTTTGATAGGTAGAAAAAAAAATATCTATCCTCAATCACTCATGCATTCATAGGCTGCTCCATTCGATTTTGTTCTTTTGAAAAGGCGGGTGAAAATGTATGGCACGTATTGGACGTGTCGCCTAATTCACCCGCTGAAATGGCTGGCATTATTCCCTTTTCTGATTATATCATAGGCAGTCCACACATGACATTAAGAAGCGAAGATGATTTCTATCGTCTTGTGGAAGACTATCTAAGTAAACCACTTCGATTGTATCTGTACAATTCAGAATGGGATAGTTGCCGAGAAGTAAGTCGGGTATGTAAGATAGCTTCATTTATCTTTGCCATAGTGTATTATTGTGCCTAATCATGAATGGGGAGGTAATGGATCATTGGGTTGTGATGTGGGTTATGGACTGTTGCATCGTATTCCTCGAAAAAAGAAGAAACAAGCAGAAGAACAGAATGAAGATGTTAACTATAGTGATACGATATTCAATGCACCCGACATGGCACCTACACAAGAACAAGTGTTACAAGAAGCACAACAAACCACGCTTCCTCCTTCACCTCAAGAATAAAATCCGACTTTTTTTTTTTGTTTTTTTTTTCTTTATTAAAATTCTTTACCATGTCTTCTCGCGCATTAAGAAGACTTCAAAAAGAAGAGATTGATCTCGCTCCAGAGACCAACAGTGATGAAGAAGAACAAATAAAGCCTGTCAAAAAGTTTAATCCTTTTGATTTGGTAACATAAACGCGACATACTGTATTGAAGACTTATGTCATTATTAGTTGGGTGGAGACGAAGACGAAGAAGAAGACGAAGAAGAAGAAGAGGAACAGGAGCCCATGCCTGTGCCTGTCAAAAAACCCTCAAATGAAAAGGCAAGTAGACCATAGTGTTTCCCCTCCTTTATCTTATACTATCGACAGTCCAAGAAATCCAAAAAGAAAAAGAACAAAAAGAACCATGAGCCCACACATGCAACAGAAGAGATCAGTATGAAAGAACTAGACAAAGTATTAAAGGATCTCAAACTCAAGTAAGTAAGCTAGACTTGATAGCCTTTTATTGAATACGTCTAGTGCTGCAAATACACCTTCACAAACACCACATCGTGTTCATCATAACTTACTTGCTGTGAATTATCGATACTTGGATGCAGAAGCAGAAATGAAGCGATTGTTTGGCTCTCATGTCGTCAATAATGAACGCACAGTACAAGGCAGAGTCCTCAAGAAATCTAAATTCACAACACCCAAGAGTGATTGGCCACCTTATAAACGTAATGGACTCTCTATGGAACTTGTAGAGACAAAAGACAATGTATCGTTTTATGCTTTTCGACATGGTGAACAATACCAAGATGTCCAACTTGAATTCTTGAGTGCTGTGTCAACCCACAGCCCTGAAGCATTGATGTTCTTGATGAGAAGACATCCTTATCATGTCGATAGTTTACTTCAATTGTCTGAAATTGCAAAGCATAGTGGAGACTGGACTACAGCAGGCGATTTGATTGGTAAGCAAGCATAAAGGATGGATTACATGTATATCTCATGACTGATGTTAGAACGGGCCTTGTATGCTTGTGAAAGAGCACTTCATCCTCAGTTCTCGCTTAGTTCAGGCACTGTCAGATTGGCTTATCAACGATCTGAAAACCGGTCTTTCTTTTTGGCTGTCTTTCGACACATTCAATTCTTGACACGCCGTGGATGCTGGAAGACTGCATTTGAGTTCAATAAGCTCTTGTTTAGCCTGGATCCTGATACAGACCCTTTAGGTGCTTTGTTGTCGCTTGACTATCATGCTCTTTCTTCTCGAGACTATGATTATATTCTCAAGATGGTGTCTGAATACAAGACAGCGGGTGATCTTTACCCTGTGGATCTAAAGAACATGCCTAACTTTGCTTATTCAGCTGCTTATGCTCAATTCAAATTAGGTCAAGAAGAGAGCAGCAAGACGTTACAAGAAGCCATTCACAAGTTCCCTTTTGTCTACTGTCGCTTATTAGAGAAATTAGGTGAGCCCAGTCAACCCTTGACGATGGTGCCCAATCCTTATATGGACATGATTCAATTGGCTTATGTGGAACGTACATATGATATGTGGAAAGAACCTGAAGTACTTGGCTGGCTTAAGGCCAACAGGGTTGTCGATGTACAACCCCATCGAGTCCAACTCAAATTGATGTGTCAACAAAAGGACACTATGCCACTCAGTATGTCTCGTTATATTGTCTTGATGGATCAACAGTCTTTGATGGGTTATTTGCCTTCCAGTGTCACTTCACAAAGCTATCAGATGTATGACCCTCTTCCACCTTCAGACAGTACCACACAGTATGATTTAGATGATCGTATGCGAACTAATCCTATGATGGGTGGTTTACCTACAGATGCAGGAGGATTGATGGCCATGCTAAGAAACTTATTGGGTCAACATAGAATGCCTGCTGCTGATCAGGAACATATTCGACAAGTCATGACTGAACTAGAGCAATTAAGAGAACAAAGAGCAGATCAAGCACCTGGTGCATTTCCTACGGATGATGAAGAGATGTAAGTGTGTATTTATGCATGATCATGATTTCTTATAGACGTTATAGATCAGAAGAAGAAGAAGACTTGGATTTACAAAGAGCTTTAGCAGAAGCATACGAAAGATACGAATAAACATTTATTTTATCCTTCATTGGATTCAGCTCCAGATCTTCTTCTTGAAGATGAACTAGAGGCAGAAGGAGGAGGAGGAGGTCGATGGCCCAAGAATGCATTGGTTGAATTACCTGCTGTTTGTGCTTGCATTAATTGCTCTTGGTCTGAATTATGAGAAGAAGCCAATCCAAACACTTCTGTGGATGTGGTCGGTTGTGTTCGTTTTGTTTCTTCTGTGTTCTCTGTCTTGAGTACAGTTGTATTGAAACTACCACAATGGCCACATTTATGATAAAAGAAATGGTATTTTGCAGGTGTCTTTTGTTCACAGTCATTACAAAAGATGTGTGAAATGTACTTTTCGTACTCAGCAGGCATAGGTTGTCTTTCCAGGTCTTTGTCGAGTCGATTAAAGTATTCAGACATATCGCCTAAAGATTTGAGACAAGTAGGGCATTGATAAGATGTTTGAATATAAGCAGTGTAACAGTGTTTATGGATACAATGTCCACAAGGCTAAAAGAAAGCATTGAATGAGCCCATTATTCTGTATATACTTTACCATAAAAATGACAGTGGAAGTACTGGTAAACATGTATTCACCACAAATAGGACAATCGCTTTCCAAGTTGCGTTCAATACATTTATGCTGTTTCATTGAAATACTGAGACAAATATTACATTTCTTGCAATGAAAGAAATCTTCGCCTAGTCCTTTTCCTTGTCGACAAATACCACAATCATCACAGTGGTAGATGGACTTCTTTGGGTCATCATCCCATAATTTACATTGATCACAATAATAACGAGCCATTTGTTCTCCACAATGCATACATGATTGTGCTGCTGGTTGAAGTTTTAAACAAAACATACACAACATGTTCTTGGTGTCACTTCTATAAGACCTTGTTAGTCTTTGTTTTGTGCTTTGTCTCATTACCGAACAATCGTATGGTCTTCTACATCGTCATGACAGAAACGACAACTGGCTAGTTTTTGACAACAATTGGCTTGTAATTTACAGTTACGTCGATAATGTTTACAGCCCAACACATCCTCTTCTTCATTCTAATGTGTGTGTGTGTGTGTGTGTGTCAATCACAGGTAGGTATAGACAAGACTTACATGATAGGATTTACAATAGCCATGATCGACAGGATCCTTACTTGAACTAGCTTGTGATGGTTCTGTCTTGCCATGAGACATTAGATACTATGGACTCTATAAGTTTGAATGTCTTTTGATGAGGTGTACTTGCCTGTATTTTTTTTGCTTTTTCCTGAGGTGTCAAGTTGGTGAGTTGAATAGCTTTGATTTGACGTCGTAGTTCTGTTTCATTGATAATCTGGTTTTCTAGTTCTTTTTGAGTCGGTTGAGTTGATTCCGCATCTTGCCAATCCTCTTCATTGTCATGCATAGGGTCATTGTCTATATCACTTTCAGATGGTTGTAAGCTATCTCGATTCATTATCAAGAAAAAAAAAAGGAAAGAAAAAAAAAAGAATTTGCAGGAAATGTACATGCTTATTTTCTATATTATGCCATAACCAATCAAATATTCATTATGACCAAAGAGAAGCAATAAAAAGAAGAACATTGAGTCAATGAAATGAATACAGAGTGGCATGCTTTATTTAGTTTTCTTTACTATCCTTTCATCCAGAGAAAGAGAGGATACAAATTTCTTTTTATTTTTTAACATTGGACTGTTTAAACGCGTCATTTTTCTCTTTTTTTCTTAACCATGTCTGATCGTCGTTCAAAGCTTGAAGCATTGGCTAATAAGCGTAAACTTTCTGAAGAACAAGGTAGTTATGAAGAACCTGTTGTAAAGAAGTCCAAGAGGTATCGTATTTTATAAAGTTGACATGGTATTCAATAATCTAGTTCTGCTATCAAGAAGCAAAAGAAACCAGAATTCAGTGATGAAGAAGAAGACAGTAAGTATATCAGTCGATCCTATCTCGTCTAATTGAATTAGGTGTCTCTGAAGAAGAAGAAGAAGAAGAAGAAGAAGTGAAGCCTAAAAAGCAATTAAAGAAAAGCAAGAAGCCATTGAAAAAGAAAAAGAAGGATAGTGACGATGAAGTCTCTGAAGAAGAAGACAAAAGCGATGTGTCAGGTATAGAAAGCCATACATGTTCAATTGACTAAAGAACCATAGAAAACGAATTAGAAACCTTGGATACAAGTCTGATTATTCCAGGCGGAAGAAGAACAAGAGGGAAAAAGATTGACTATAAGCAATTCGGTGCTGATCCTGAAGATGAAGAATAATAAAGTTATTTATTTAACGAAATGGAGTGTAATAATCAATATCAAATAACCTAGTTTCATGTTGAATAGGCTGCCATGGTGGTCTTTCATTACGAATGGAAGCTACAGACTCCAAGTCATTAAAGACAGAAGAAGCAGATCTGTTGGTATAAGGTGTACCAGTTTCAGTTTCTAAGGGAGAAAGAATACGCCTGCGTTGATTGGGTAATTCGTCATCATCGTCATCTTCCAATTGCCTCTTAGGAGGAGGAGGAGTGATTAAACAAGAGAGTCTTGGTAAAGAGACAGGCATGTTTTCTTCATGAGTGATAGGAGGTAAAATAGAGAGTTGAGTTTCAATCACAGGACTTGAGAGAATATCACGCACGCGTTGGCGAACAGCAGCAGGCGTGAATTTCTGAGTCAAGAGTAAAGAAGACTTGATGCCGTTTAAAGAAGAAGGTGGAGGTGGGGTTGCTTTGTCAGATAATGAGCTTGATGAAGAAGGTGACAAAGAGGCACGAGAAGGTTTGTCTTGATTAGGTCTCACAGTAGAATAAGGTGAGTAACGCGCAACACGGCTTGAAGATGAAGGAATAAAGCAGGGCGATTGACTGGCTTCTCTTGAGACCTGAGCAGGAAGAGGAGGACCATAGCTGAAAGGAGACTTGGGGATAGAATAGTCTGTGATGGATGTACTTTGATGACGCGTATATGAAGATGAATGTTGACTGATGGAAGTATGATAGGGTGATATGATTGGCTGCTCTTGATAAGACTCAGCGCGTTGCGACAAGGTCTGTGCTTGGGCGGAGTAGACAACAGGAGACTTGGGTTGGTCTTGAGCATAATAAATAATAGGTGAATAGGACTTGTTGTCTTGAACAGGAGACTTGATGTTTTGATAACTGATAGGAGACTTGCTCTTTGAATAGGTATTATAGACAGGAGACTTGCTCTTTTGATAGGTATTATAGGCAGGTGAATAAGGCTTGTATGCTTCAGTGGAATAAATAGGAGACTTGCTCTTTGCTTGAGTGTTATAGACAGGTGAATAAGGCTTGTATGCTTCAGTGGAATAAATAGGAGACTTGCTCTTTGCTTGAGTGTTATAGACAGGTGAATAAGGCTTGTATGCTTCAGTGGAGTTAACAGAAGGCTTGCCTTTTGCTTGAGTCATAGGAGACTTGCTTTCTTCATAAGTAATAGGGGACTTGCTTTCTTCATAAGTAATAGGAGACTTGCTCTTTGCTTGAGTGTTATAGACAGATGAATAAGGCTTGTTGTCTTGAGTAGACTTGCTCTTTTCATAAGTAGCTTTTTGAGATGCAGCGCGTTGATTGGTTGAAGTAGTATGTTGATAGTGAGTATTTACATGTGATTTGGTATCTGTATTGGATGTTTGATTGGTGCTGGTACAAAGAGTAAACTTGTTTGTGAATGGAGGACAAACAGGTTGATAAGCCATTTGATTGGTATTTTCACATGATGTATTATTTACAATAGAAGTCATGGGTTGCTTTCCCTTGCTGGAAGAAGGCGTATTTTCATCTTGAGTCGTTTGTGTGGTCAATTTAGCAGAAAGACGACGAACAAAGCTAGACTTTTGAGCCAGCTTTTGAGAGAGACGACGAACAAGATGAGGCTTTTTATCTGTTTGAGAAGTGTTGTTATTTCTTTGGAATAAACCAGAAGAAGACTTGCTTGATGAACCTTGAGAAGGCGTCTTTTCGCGTAAAGAGCTGGGCTTGATTCGATGCGTTTTTGCATATTCTTTTTCTAGTTCAGAAAAAGTATCAGCGATTTCATTCACACGCTTTTGAACAGCTTTGGGGTCCAAAGTGTGAATAGCAACAACATCTAAAAAAAAAAAAAAAAAAAAAGTGAGTCCAGCTGCGCCTTCAGATTTTTGTTGCTTACTTGTATTTTCTTTGGTTTTTAACGCAAGTTCAAGTACAGCAGAAGAGAAAGCCATCATAAGACGTTCCATATCAAGGCCTTGGCAGTTTTGAAGAGTACTTTTTCTGACAGATACTTGAAGAAGAAATTCACTTTTAAAACGAAGGTCATTGAGCCATTTATAGGCTACTTGACGATATTTAAGACTTGAAGAGGCATCACGAGCAGGCCAACAACCTCGAAAGTCTTTGTTGGTACGATGTGTATCAAGACAAGAGAACAAGTAATGACTGATGGCTTCAAATGCACGATTATTTACCAAAGAACGAGTAAATAATTGTTTGTCCAACACCACAGTATCACTTTCGAAACTTAACCATTTTAAATTCTCGAGGAGAATAGAAATGTATGTCATGTTCAACGCGTTTAGTATGCAGAACAAAAAACAAAACAATAAAAAAAGAAAATTAAACGCCAGGAAATAAAAAAAAAAAAAAAAAAAAAGAGAAAATGCCAACGTCACATCATTCGCTTAGAACGCGTGCATTAAAAACGCCTCTTTTTATAACACGCGTTTTTCATGCTTGTATGAACAACTAAAAAAAGGATACAATCATCACTTTTTATTTGGTAGCTGTAAATCAAAAAAAATAATAAGAAAAACTAGCCTTTTTTTTTCTGACTATTAGCCATCTTTTTTTTTTTTCATTTTCTTTCTAACCGAGATAGAAGGAAAATAGCAGCTACTATGACACAAACAATGACTGCACAAGGTAAAAATAGACCTCAAATACATATATATATATATATTTACTTATTAAAATAGTAAAAGGCTCAGACAAAGTTAAAGCCAATTTACTCAAGGTACAAAAAAAAAAAAAAAGAAAAGCGTAGTATAAGTTAACTCATTCAATATAGCGCAAAGATTCAACCACCGATGCCAATGATCAACATAAAAAACAAAAGCCTTCATTTCATACAGATACTGAATTCTGGAATAAAATACCCATCTTAAATCAAGACAGTAGAACTTCTGGTAAGAAAAAAAAAAATTTTTTTTTTACAGTGTGCTTACCAATCAAAAGGCATTATTCCTCGTTTAGAACCCAATTTTAAAAAAAGAGACACTCTCTCTGCTTACCTTTGTAGTCCTGCTACAGACCATTTGTCTACTGGATTTATGGATTTGGGTTGGGGATGTGGATATCGCAATTGCCAAATGTTGATGAGCTATTTAGAACAACAGCAACAAGATGGAGAACCTATTTTAAGACATGTACTTGATATTCATGGTATTCAACTCTTAATTGAACAAGCCTGGAAAGAAGGTAAAACAATCGTTTGAATGCCTTTATTTTTAACAAATTATAGGGTTTGACACTCTTGGTGCTGCTCAATTGGATCATCGTGTATTCAAGACCCGCAAGTGGATTGGTACAACTGAAGTGTATACACTATTTGCTTATTTAGGCATTCGATCTACTATCATTGATTTCCATCAACCAGGTCCTAATCATTTACATCATCAACTAATGGACTGGATTCAATCGTATTTCAGCACAAATATTAAACAGACAAACAAGACAGTCTATATCACAGATCACCCTCCACTTTATTTACAACATCAAGGACACAGTAGAACAGTAGTTGGTATTGAACTATTAAAGTCTGGTAAACGTAATTTGATCATGTTTGATCCTGGCAGAAGAATGCTTCGTTCATATCGACACAGTAAGCAAGAAAGCGAAACTGAAGAAGAAGAAGAAGAAGAGATTGATATCCTAAGTCATGAAGATACTACACCTCATATAGGAAAACGATTTCTAAGTCGATTCAAGAATAACCGATTACCTTCCAATTTACTCAAACCATTTCGTGTGGATGACAAATCAATTGGTAAACACAAACAATACCAAATCTTAGTGTTGGGTCAAGTCAATTATCAAGATGGTAAAATGGCTTGGGATCCAACAAGAGGCTTTCTTTTAAGTGAGCAAGAAAGAGAGTCTATGAAAAATGTCACTAGTTTAACTGTCATGTAATATTATATCCTTTCAAACGCATTTCACATACACACCATTTCATTATTTCGCATTTATTTTCGCATTCTGTAAATAACTAATAAAAAAAAAGTGATTTATTTCTCTACTCGGTCTCTTAATGCTATATATAAATCATAATGAGAAGCATGTTATAAATACTATAAAGACTTACATTCTATAATGTCTTCATAAGCTGCACAAGCGGGTGAATCAGGATATTCATCTAAAAAGGATAAACCCATATCACAACTCTTGGCGACTCGAGGATCCAAAGGAATCTTGCCTAGCAACGGAATACCAAATTCATCTGCTAATGCTTGTGCACCACCTGTTGTGGGAGGGAAAATGACAGATTCACCATGACAACTGGGACATACAAATCCAGACATATTCTCGACTAATCCTAAAATAGGAATCTTTGCTTTTTTACAGAAATCAATCTCTTTACGGACATCTTGTAGTGCCACTTCTTGAGGTGTTGTAATAATCACTGCGCCATCTATGCCACTTTCTTTTAAAAAGGAAGCCAACGATAAATGTTCGTCTGAAGTACCGGGTGGTGTATCTACAATCAAATAATCTAAAGAACCCCATTCGACATCTCTTAGGAACTGTTTAATCAGCCCATTCTTTTTAGGTCCTCGCCAAATCACAGCATCGTCTTTATCAGGCAGCATAAATCCAATAGACATGACAGCCAAATTATCTTGCACATACACAGGTTGCCATCCACTGTTGCTTTGATGGATCTGTTCATCTACGACACCCATAATGGTAGGAATAGAAGGACCACAGATATCAATGTCCATCACACCTACTTCAATATCTTGATCTCCAGAGAGTGCAAAGGCTAATTGGGAAGTAAAGCTGGATTTACCAACACCACCTTTGCCTGACAAGACAAGGATCTTGTGCTTAACACCCGATAAACGATCAGCAATAACAGAAATATCTAGTTGGATGAGTAAAAATCTATATAGAATGAAGAAAATACCTGGATCAGGACCTTTGGGTGCTGTTGCGCAGATGGCTTGATTGGGACAACCTGCACATGCGTCTGATTGACCTGCCTTTTCACTTTCGGGACCCTATCCAAGTGTCTATAAGTACCGTCTTGTCATAAACAAATGACTTACAGGGCAATGTTCGTTTGCATTGTCCGGAATGGGCGCTTGTGTATTGTTTGTCATTGTTTAATGAAAAGAAAGAAAAAAAAGATGGATTTATAATCAATTTTCGGACACTTCAAAAAGTTTTAAAAGTCCTGCTGTATTAGCATGATTGTCAATCTATACAAAGCATATCGGTTTTCTTTTGCTTGTACAAGGACATGGATGCTTTATTCTTATATAGCCCACTTGACAATCTATCTATCGAAACAGACCAACCAGAATAAAGAATACAATGATCAATGCAATCACAATACAAACAGATTCTATCGTTATCATCAATTTAAAAACAGGTTTGTGCTGTATATTACTTACTATTGTCCTTAATTTTCCTATTGACATAATCTAGTTTCTTTCTGGCTTGCCTTAATCTCTCATCAGTACGATCCACCATGTCTTCTGTCTCATCAATCAGTTGTGCATGTGTCTCCAACTCATCACCAATCAACAACCCTAGTTCTCGTTGACGACGTATAGTTTCTGACAAGTGATCCAAGTCTTGATCTTGGTCATCGATAATACGTTGTTGTAATTGAAGAATTTGTCCATTTTCCACATCGTCCATATCGATTGAAGTAAATTTGACACTGGTATTTTTACCTCTCTTATCGCCCAACAAGATCTTGCGAGCATCCGATGCTTCTTTTAGCCCAAACAAAGCGTCCAGTTTGTCTACTTTGACTTGTAACTGAATCAATTTGTCTTCATCTGACTTTGTGTTTCTACATTAGGTCAATAGACAGTTTCCATCTAGTTCATCCTTACTTGGCACCTGTTTGTTCTTGTTCGGAAAGTTGTTGTTCAAGTACCTGAATGCCTTCTCGTAACTGAGTCAAGTTTTTGTTAACATTGGCTTCATATTTGTCGACATTTAACCTAGAAATAAATATGAGAGACAATAAAGAATGAAAGTATATTTACTTGAGTTCTTTTAGTCGGTTTCTTTCAAATACAATAGGAAGTGTGTTGTCTGCTAATAAGTCAAGTCGAGATAAAAGCTTATTATCCATGATGCAAGCAAAGAATAAATAAATAAAAAGAAAAAAAAATGCAGCGTCATTTTATAAGGAAAATTGCATAAGCCAATCAAGATGTAGCTTGGGTTTTCATGGATCAAACATACTTTTTTTTGTTGTAGGCATATTTATGGTATACTTGTATTTTGAACAATGGTTAAACCAACTCCATCTAATATATCTCTGCATTTAAATCAAATATACATTCGTACCTAATTTTACTCATACTGTGTTAAGTCATACAGTACCAACTCAAGAGATCTAATGTAATGATTTACTATAGCATAACCTTCAGATCGATAGAAGTGCATTCACCTGACGAAAACCTTACCATTGTCTGGTTGTTTGTCAGTATACCCTCTAAAAAAACGATGAAGTGCTCTTTTTAGAGGTCTAAAACTTATATCCATAGTGAGGCTTTGGTCGAAAAACGGACCTTTTAGAGTTTTAGAAACTCAATTGATCTCTATTTACCTCGAATTCAGAAGTTCCAAAGCCCAGTGGAGGTGCAAAGAACTGAACAGACAATGTATCTTGTAAGATTATTGGCCCACTTCATCCAATGATGATGATATTTTTTACGTATTGATTGTGTAATATACAAAATTGCAATGTATCATTGCAGCATAGTCAAGTTTCTGGCCCAATACTTCCCTTTAAGTTCGTGCAAGGTACAAAAGAAAAAGCTTTTATTGGGACCATTCTTATCCAGATAGTATCACTCTTTGATTTTATATTTTGACTTATCATTTCCTTGTTTGTGTTTCTATTCTGCCATATCGTATTAACCATACTCGTTTCTTTTTTTTTGCACTAATTGAAAAATAAACATGAATTGATCCTTTTTTTTTTCAGAATCGAGGGCTTGACAAGTCTGCCCTAATAATTTCTATTGGCTGCTCGATGAAAGGTTGATGCCTTCCATTTTCAATCTTCGCACACTGCCATACAGTATGTCCTTGTCCATTTACCCCCCCCCCACATTTGCATTAGGAGAGACCTATTTTTCTGTTCTTTTATGTTTTTAGCACTCTATATGACATATGATTCTCTTTGAGCTTATTTGTATCACATTTTGTATGACCTCTAGAGCAAAAATGCTCAAAAAAAGCCCAAAACACAACTTTAACACGCCAATCTTTGATAGGCCATTACTCGATAATCACACTATTAAAATAGCTCCTCTTTTCATTTAAAACATTGGGTCCAGAAATCGAATGTTGCCATTGGCATGGCTGTTGGGTAAAATTTATTTTTTGACCGATGGGGAATCCACGGAGGTCCGTGAAGATGAAAAACAAAACTCGATCAGGAAATTTTGGAATGACCCAATCGAAATCAGATAAGACCAAGTTTAGGTATTTTTGAGAAAAAGAAAGCGAGTTTGCTAAGATGAAAAAAGCGAGTTTATTTGGGCATCACCTTCAAATATGTAATCAAAGTTCGTTGCCCACTGTAATTAGTACAAAATAAGCCCATTATGATATATATTAACTAGTAAATGGGCACTCTAGCACTTTATGATGCGCAATAAATGTGAGAACAAGATATACTATAACATATGACACTTTTGAGGCTAAAGAGAGTGACTTTGGACATGATATACCATGAACGTCTTGTGAAAGGAGAGTCTGGTTGTCCAATATGTTCAAAGTAAACCGTAGCTTCATGCTAGACTTACCCTACAACATAAGTCATAGGCACTCAATAGATCGTTCGGCTTGTTCTTTCAGCTTACAGGCGTAAGTTATTTAAACTCCAGGCACGACTCTAATCCTAATTTGAAATTAAGGTTCAAAAATAGAAATGGTTATACGTTTTCTTTTTTTTTTGGCTCTGTTAGTCATCATGTTCTCTATGTACTGTATTGTCAGAAAAGCAATCAAAGACAACAACCAAGATCAATGTATGTATATATATATCTTTACATATCGAGCGATGTTATTTTCAGCGATTCCATAATATGATAAACATCACTTTAATATAAATTAGAATGCTGGCGTAATTGCTACTTCCAAAACACAACCTTAAATCCAAATGCGTTTGGCCTGTATTTATATATATAAGAGAGTGAGAGCAAAAGGAATAATTTCAACACAAATTTCTTACAGAAAAAAAAATCAATATGTCTACTGAAAACAATACACTTTATGGTTGGGCTGGTATTGCCAACGATCAACCTCTTCAAGAAATGCGACTTCCA
This sequence comes from Gilbertella persicaria, assembly GCF_025201335.1. NCBI lineage: Eukaryota > Fungi > Mucoromycota > Mucoromycetes > Mucorales > Choanephoraceae > Gilbertella > Gilbertella persicaria. The sequence goes on from NW_026251968.1 coordinate 203,578, forward strand.
TTAAGACAATGGAGTGAAAACTGTGTTGATATCGATATCTCACACTGTGGTATCTGTGGTAGTGATGTAAGTGAGCCACTAAAAAAAAAAAAAAAGCTCTCTCTAAGACTCATGTTTGTCAGGTTCATACACTTGAAGATCCTGAAGAATGGGTAAAGACGAATTATCCTTGTGTGGTTGGCCATGAAATTGCTGGCACAGTCACCAGAATTGGTCAAAATGTGACCCATATCAAGGTAGGCGACCGTGTAGGTGTAGGTGCTCAATCCGGTGCTTGTCATCGATGCGACCATTGTCAATCCGGCCATGAGAATGTATGCTATGGTGGTAGAATTGGTACTTACAATTCGACATGGGAGACAGGAGACAAGACATTTGGCGGCTATGCTGATAAATGGCGGGGCGACTATCGATTTGTTTTCAAGATTCCTGATTCTATATCTAATGAAGTGGCTGCTACTTTATTTTGTGCGGGTGTTACGACATTTGCTCCTTTGAAACGTACACATGTCAATGCTACTTCTGTAGTGGGCATCATGGGCCTTGGAGGTTTAGGTCATTATGGCGTGCTGTGGGCCAAAGCCATGGGAGCCAAAGCAGTTGCTATCTCTAGCGGTGATTATAAGCGTGAAGTTGCCAAGGAACTTGGCTGTGATGATTATATCAATTCCCGTGACCCTGAAGATTTGAAGAGATACACAAAAAAGTTTTCTCATATTCTTTGCACTGGTTGTAGTCCTGATTTTGAATGTAAGTTTAAATGTATTTCTATTTAGCTAATCATCCTTAGGGAACACGTACCTTGGCCTGATTCATTGCAATGGTTATTTCTTGAATGTCAATCATCCTCGTTGGAAGTTTCCTGCTATTTCTCCTCTTGTCTTGATAAGAAATCAATGCTTTATTCATGGCTCGGCTGTTGGCTCCCCTGCTGATATCAGAGAGATGCTTGCATTTGCTGCTGAAAAGCAAGTAAAGCCTTGGCTCCAGAAATATCCTATGAAAGATATCAATCAAGCCATTCAAGACTTTAAATCGGGTCAACCTCGGTTTAGATTCGTATTAGAGAATTGATTCATAAATACAGTTTTATTGTTGTAATAATAAAAAGAAAGAAAGATATTCATACAATGGATAAAATAAATGAATGTTTATGATATAGATTAAATGCTTGTATATAATGAAATATATATATATATATATATATAAATTCTTAAGATGAATGAGAGGATATGATACGTTGAAGTTCCTAAATTCAATTAGTACAATAGTCTCTTAATTTACTTTTACTTTTTCCAAATCTTCAAGACTTGATAAACTTTTACCAGAACTGTCTTTTTCAGCGAGTAATCGACCGGTAACAAGAGGCTTATTGGCTGCATCATAAGCATCTAAATATTGAGATCCATATTTCACCAGTGTAGCCATGTCTTCACCTGAAATATTACTACTATTATCTGTATTCTTTCCAGGCACTGTCTTTTGTAGCACAAGTGTGTTTGGAAACTTCATCAATGAATATTGTGTCTTTTTATCTGCTAAAGTAGTACTTCGCAATAAACCATGAGGTAAGTGGATATCAACTCCATCTTTGTTACGAGAAACAGACATGGGAGAAGGGAACGCATTGGGTTTCTTCTGGACTGCGGTGGTTTCATAAGCCTCTAGAGCAGCGTCGATACGCTTCAGAATAGACTCAGTCTGACTATCAAGGCGGGTCATGACTGGATGACCACGAGATAAGTAATGATTGCGATTGTGAACAATTGTCTCTGGAAAGACCTTACTTGATGTTGTTGGTTTCATGGTGGAAGATTGTGCGGGTCTATCTTGAATTGAATTGAAGCTGTGAAGTACAAAGTATTTTTCAGTTCCATCCAGTGTTTTGAGTACATCTGATAAGCGTTGTTCAGCATGTAATAGTGTGTCTAACAATGTTAGTGACTGTATTTTTGTGATATTGGGGTTACCTTTTCCATTTGCATGAAGAATCAAACGATATGTGTGTGGTTGATCTTTGTCTGATATCAAATGAAACTTGACAAGGGCAATAGAAGTGAGTTCGGAAATAGCGATGCTTGCAGGAGTAGCAATTAATTTGTCGATCCTTTCTGCTTTTGTCTCTTTTTTCTTGCTGAATCTCCTGAGTGTCGTCATTTTCTTGATTGTGTTTGTCTTTTCCGTAGGTGGCGTGGTCATCAAAGACACTTTGATATGGACTTGTCCACTCTTATCATTGACTCGCTTGATACGTTTATGCATGAAGAACTGAAGGGGTGCATCTGTATGTCGCTTCTTTTTTCGCTTTGCATAGTCATTACCAGAAGCCAGCTGTCTAAACTGAGTTAAGGAAGGCATGGGTGTTGTTAAATGAGCAGTAAGTGATTCATGAATGGCATACGGTTTATCTTGTGGATCCAGTATGAATTCATCTCCATCATGTGCCTTGACTGTCAAATAATACTCAACACAGCTATGTTTACCCACATGGCGACCATGTTGAGTCTCGATTTGTGAGATATGGAACTTCTCAAGGGCATGGGTCAGTAGTTCATCCACACTGGTTCTTTCTGTCACTCGAACAGAATAATAAGATGCACCCACATCCACATTGCCAGCATAGACTCGCAATACTTTTGAATCAAGAGGAATATCACGTGATTCTTGCACTGGATCTGCAGGCTCATTGTTGTTGTTATTATTATTGTTGTTATCGCTGTTGTTGTTGTTGTTGTTGTCTATCGACTCCTGAATCGGTGGTTCTGGTTCTTTGATATTCAGTTCATGATCGTCTTCATCATCCAACATTTCTTCTTGCCAAGTTTCATACGTTTCATCTTGAATATCTTCTTCATTTTCACCTGTCAATAAGACTTGAAGTTGAACATCTAAAGAAGTAGACAAGACTACTTTTTTATGTGACATAGGCTTCTTGGTGGATTGAGTTATATAATGAACTGCTTGTTCTAATGAAGTAAGCTATATAAATAGAAAAAAAAATAAGTCATGCCTTGCTATATCTTTTTATTATTACTATTATTCACCTCCACATTGCGATGTTTATTTAATCGAGCCAATCTTTCAAAAGGTGTTTCAATATTTTCTGCAGGAATATAACCTACTTCTGACGTTTTCAGGTCGCGAATCAGCCACCAGTACGAATTTGAATCATCCAATAAGGTGAGTGCATCCCCTTTTTTGACGGATGCTTGACCATCTACTGTAGCTTCAAATGTATGAAGTGTATACACAAGATCAAAATTGATATTTTCATCTGGAATACTGGGAGAAGAAGTAAAATCAGAACCTTCTTCTTCTTCTTCCTCCTCCTCCTCCTCTTCTTCTTCACTTTCGTCTTCTTCTTCAATAAGGTGTTGTGAAGTAGCATCTTCACCATCTTCTTCTCGTATTGCCATATCTGGTGAAGGACTCCATTTCTTTTGTGTTGAGATTGTCAAGTTCCTTGACATGTTAAATAAATATATATATATATATATAAAAAGGAGAGGAAAATGAAAATAAAGGAGAAAGAGAGTGAACTCAACTAAATTAAATTGCAAAAAAAAAAAAAAAGGAAGGGGGCGATTGATGACGAAATGAAATTTTTAATGCGTAGATGAACAACTGGAAGAACAAGAACCTACAGAGAAATTAGAAAACATGAATTCGATAAAAGGAGCTGATTTCGGTCTCTTTTTGGTCATGGTGGCCAATTCTTGTTCATAAGGCATAAAGGCAACATGGCTATTGGGTAAAGTAGAGAGTAAGTTGAGTAATTGAGCTGCTACAAGTGCAATGCCTTCAATGTCCGAAGTATCTACATAACTATTCAAATGGGAATCTTTGATATGAAGTGTTAATTCATTTGGATCTGAGAATGAACTGTCTTGATCACAGTCCATCCAGAGGCAATTGGTGTGGGATGAAGGAAGATGGTCATGCAAGACATGATATTGAAGCAATTGTTCATTGTTGAATCGTTGAGTACAATTCGTCCATTGACACATTAATTCTGACCCTAGATGATAATGTGAATCAGCAGTCAATAGAACATGACTTACCATCATGTAAAATACACATTTTGACCTGTAATCCTCGTATGGTGGTGCCTTCAAGAATAGCTCCTTGTTGAGGTGAGTCTGATTCAGTGGTGATAGGAAATGCAATCTTGAGTACAGTATAGAATTCCTTCATGCGTAAGGCTTTTTCATGTCCAAATCGCATTTCATACAACAAGTACATGTCATCCAACGATAATTCATTGTTCGTACTCGAAAGTTCAAATTTGTCTTTGAGCCATCCTAGACATCGATAGGGTTCATCTAACTGTTGATACGAGGCCAAGTTGGGCATACAGGGCACACTGTCATGATGGTGGTGTCTATGCTCAAGCGCAAACGAGTCCTTTTGATTGGATGGTGACTGTGTCAATAGAGGTCGAAAGTATTTACAAGAAGCCATTAAGAGAGAGACCATAATGCCAATATCAGCACCCTCTCTTAATTCCAATAAGAATTGACCAAACGCAACAGAGAGCCGACTGTATTGATACAAGTATTCCAGACTAGCACCAATCAATTCTTCATCATTCGCAATCAAGAATTGAGTCACTCGACTGGCAATTTGGGTGGACGTGGGTAATAAATAATGAAGGTTCACAGCACAGGAAGAAGCCAAGATGGTAAGGATACGAATAGAGCCTAGAATAACAGACCTTTCAGACACATGCATCAGTAAGTTATGCAGACAACCAATGATCGAATCAAATGGGCCTAATTCAATACAAGGAGCCATGTTCTCCAAGATATCAATGCAATGGCTATAATGCGCAGAATTGGACATCACAAGGCATTTGATCAACATTTGTTTGACATCGGCATTGGCAGCCAACACACGCACATTGGAATCAATAAATGAGAAGTTTCTAAAGATATGGAGTATTTTCAAGATAATCTTGTGAGCAACTGTATGACTATAAGATTCAGAGAACATGGTATCTTGTAGGCAAGAAGATGTCTTTTTGAGTAATAAATCAAGCAGCACAGGGTTTTCATTCAGCAGTAGCTTTTGAGGGCATTCATAAGAGATCGTCACAATGTTGTTTAATGCCCAATCCACATCAGCTTGGTTTGAAGATTGAAGTCGAGGTAGAATACGTTGTTTGGTGCTTTCATTAAATTGACTGCCTTTTTTGAATGTCAATAACTAGGAGGGTACATCTAGCACATCTTACCTGTTACACAATCTCGGTCAACATCGGATTCAGTGGAATGAACATGTTGAAATGGTTGTATTTTATGGTGTCTTTCAGATATTTCGCAATGATGACCTTCATTGGTAATATGAGGCATGGTTGCCTTGATCATGGCTGTATTGGGCAAAATCAATGTTTCATGATGGACTATAAGGCGTGTTAGCTACTATTTCTTGTGAAGTGATAGGTTACCATGTTCATAATGTTGATGAGCTCGATGTTTGCATTTCTTGTATGACTTTCCAGCTAATGTCGATGCTTTATGTGCTTCAGGTCCCTTGAGTTCTTCTGGAGGAACCCATTCTTTATTCCAGACCTTTTCTTCTTCCCATCCTAACTGAAATCTAAAGTCAATAGAGCCCATTTCAAACTCATAGAACTTACTAGATTTCGAATATAAAGACCCTTGAGTATATAAGCTGAATTGGTACATGTAGCAGGGAATTCAAAAACGGCTCCAATTTGTTTCCAACTTCGTTTTTTTGTGACCTAAAAATAAAAACATACAGATATCAATTCTTTTACTCATACGCACACACACACACACAAAAAGAGTCTTACTTGATCGAAGCCGCCTGCAGCAACGACATCTTTATACAACTTGAATAAATCAATTTTTTTGCCCCCCAACACAGGTTCGGGAAGTAACGTTGTCCTACAAGAAAGACTAAGGATCGTGTGTCGTTTGAGATCAAGTGTGAATACCCTTTGCAAGCATGAAAAATCTTTAAATCCTCAATAAAAGAGACATATTCCTCTGTTCTTTCTATAGGGTCTATGACTACTTTGGACATATATAAAATACAAAGAATAAAGAAAGAAGAAAAAATAAAATAAAGTATATATGTGTGATTCGTGCTCCGAGATAACGTGATTTGACCATCTTATTTCTTTCATCTCTTATCAAAGTGTATGTATATATATAGACAAGGATTGTTAGACTTATAGGCAAGGGGAGATTCTTTTGATGCTTGAATTCAAATGGATATACGGCAAGTTTAGAATAAATCCCAATGTCTATGTTACACATCTTTAAAGAATATAATGTGTGTGTGTGTGTGTGTGTGTGTACCCTATAGGTTTTTTTTTTTCTTTGTAGGACTTGATATTCACCGAGAATCTAAACCACGATCCCTTATTTATTTATTTTTTACTTTTTCCTTAATTTTTTTTTTTTTAAAATGGCAACAAGACAAGACCATGTAGTGTCTATAGACCAAACACAAGTGAGGCAAAGAAATAAGACACGACAAACCACCCATTTGCCTTTCCAGTTAATGTCTATATCAAAACACTGGCGTTGGTATCATATGGTCACAGTGGCTATGGTTATCTTGTCTTGTATTGAAGTCATTGTATTTATCATCAGTACTTTTCTATTGATACATGCTTCAGATCCTATTCGTTTTGGTAACCATGACAGCCGATAAACTAGTATGACTTATTTGACTCTAGATATTCAACATTATCCGATCATTGATTATCAGCCACTGGACAGAACAACACCCATCACACTGACATCCAACAGTACTGTCTATCATGTCACTAAGGAATTTGGCCCTGCTACCATGGGTGGCATGGGTACTGTTCTAACAGCTATCACGCAAGCCCAACTCCGTACAGGCAAAATCACACCGTATGTGGTACTCCCTTTTTATTCATTCCTAAAAGAACAGGAACAATACCCCATTAAAAAGACAACTACTTTAATCATACCTATCCGTGATACAAAAAGCCGCCTGGTACCTGTCAGTTTTCATGTGTCTGAATTACAATACGATTTTCATCCTGTGGCACATTTCAACCGACTATCCGATGAAGAAAAACAAGCGATTCGAGCAGAAAAGAGACCTACCATCACTGTTTATTTGATTGGTCGTGGTACATGGAGTCCATTCACAAGTGCATTTCGAGCCCATCGAGTGACAGACATTTATAGTTCGCCTAAGAAACTACCTCAAGAATGGAAAGATCTGTATTTTGTGAAGGCAACAGCTGCCTTTTTAGCATGGAGAGCAACAGGAAGACAAGAACAATCGTTATTTGCACCTTTGGATTCAGTACCTCGAGTAGATACGGTGCATTTACATGGTGCTACCAATGCCTTTGTGGCTCATTTCTTAAGACAAGAACAAACAGGGCCAGTGCCTCCTGCGATTGTGTATACGATGCATGATTATCTAGATGAATTACAGTACACCAACACGATAGCCAATGTGAAGAAATTCATGAATAGGCCTGACCATGGTGGTGATGTGGATAAGGCATTACATGCGTTAGTCGAGCCTTATCGTTTTCATAGTAAGCGCGTGTTTATGTCTCCCTTGGCTATCGATACAGCAGATGCAGTGACCTTTGTGAGCGAGACCATGGCCAAAGACATGGTGGAAGGCAGATTACAAGTCTATTTAAAGGAAGTCATGATGTCCAATCTACTTGTGCGGGCAGAGAATCAAGCATTTTATGGTATCAGTAATGGCCTGGATTTCAGTGGGGCCATCAACCCATTTACTGAGTCTCAATTGATAGAGGCAGGATTAGATTATCCAACTTATGCACAGTCAATCATTCACCAAAAGCTAAAACATGTCAGAGATGGCATCACCAATCCTACTTTGGCTATCCAATCCTATGCATGGTCTTTTTCAACACAAAAGAAAGATTACGTGATTGAAGCCAAACAAAGAGCCAAACAATTCCTGATAGACCATGGTCTTCTTCAACCTCAGGATATCCAACGTCCTCTTGTGTTATTTGTCGGTCGATTTCAGTACAATAAGGGACTAGAGACATTCGAGGCAGCAGCCCGCTTATTTCAACAACACAATATGAAGTTCGTAATTATTGGACAACCCAACAACTATCCTCTGGCATGGGTTGAGCGATTAGCTGCTCACTATCCAGACCATGTTGTGTTACTCAAGACAATAGAAGAACAACGTCAATGGCTGATCTACGTAAGAGCAGCAGCCGATATGGTCTATGTGCCTAGTGTTACTGAGAGTTTTGGTTTGGTGGCTGCAGAAGGATTGATGTTTGGTTCGTCTGTGATTTCGACAGGTGCCGGAGGATTGTCCGAGTTTCTGATCCGTCGTACCATTGATGATGATGCGCCCGCACCCATTGTGTCCGATATTCATGTTGAAAGTAGATACATATCCAATGCTTATTTGTTTGATAGAACAAGTCAACTTGCCATGGCTATTGAACGTGCAGCTGCGGATTATGAACAGATAGCCAAATCACCTTTATTGCATGAAGAATACGTGCTTCGAATGATGCTGAGTGCCTATAGTCTAGGCTGGGAACGCTCAGGATATGATCAAGGTCCAGTATATGACTATTTAAGAGTGTACCAGCAAGTAATACAGGATAAAAAAGCCAAAAGTAAATTTGACTGGGAAGGAGATGACCTTTCATCATCATCATAATAATAATAATAATAAAGACACGTCGATTATGTAAGCAATGACGTAGACAGTAAGGAAAAAAAGAAACGCGTCTACACGATGACCCTTTTTCTGTATATTAAGTATGCTTGTTAAAGTGAAGGTAAGATACTAAACAAGTTTACGTATTCTTATCTATTGATAGACCCTGACTGGTAAAGAAGTATGCATTTCCCTTCCTCTTTTAAAAGTTCTTAACAAAATGAACCATAGATTGAAATTGATATTGAACCCAATGACAAGATCTCCCGTATCAAAGAAAGAGTAGAAGAAAAAGAAGGCATTCCTCCTCCTCAACAACGTCTTATTTACAGTGGAAAGCAAATGTAACAGAAAAGAAAGCAAATATAGTGTTTTAATAGATTAAATAATAGGGCTGATGAGATGACAGCTACACATTATGGTATCGAAGGTGGTTCTGTTCTTCATTTAGTGTTGGCTCTTCGTGGTGGCCAATCATATGTATAATAAATGAATCGTGGTCTTTTTTTATTATCTTGATCTACTTGTTCTTGAAATAAGTTCTGGCGCTTCTTCAATGGCTGTCATCATGCCCATCAACATGTGTGCTGTGTTATGACAATGAATGGCCCAAATACCCGGATTATCCTATAGAGAATGAGTATAGTGAGAGATATTGGTAAACTTACAGCTAGTATTCGCACTTTGGACCACCCACAACCTACAGCACGACGGTTGTTTTGTGGGATAGAAAGTTGAGGATCAATAAAAGGGTATACCATAGTAATATCCTTTTGAATAGGCGTCTTGACATTTCTTATATGACCATGCTTTTTTTGACTGTATTCACCCATACCATTGGCTATTTCCCAATGAGAGTGACCATGTGTATGCCAAGGATGACTACGACAAGGTTCACCAGGTATATGTGTAGATTGAAATACGAAGTCCACAATTTCAAAGTGTCGTATAGGATAAGTACCCAAGTTGCGGTCATAGCCATTACTAGAAGCTTTCAAGTTATCTATGGCAGGCAAAGGACGACGATCTAATCTGAGTTGTTCAAGAATAGGCATTTCATGGCTCATTTCTTCTGAATAAGACACTTCATTGATATACCATCTAGAACGACCATCACTTTGTTTCTTGTCTGTTGCTCGTAACACAATGGTTCTACTGGGAGATTTGTAGACAATAGGGTCAACACCATGAAGAGGTTGGATATTGGGCCAAAGCCAGTTAGGGAGTTCTTTATCGGGACCATCAAAGGAAGGAACATGATGGGGTGCAACTCGGACAAATGGGTTCTTGAGATGCAATACACCGCGATCATTGGATTCTTGATGGACTTCAGGCTCATATCGCAAGACAGCCAGACCATTGGTAGCTCTCTGAATATCGTCAGACCATCGTCGAACGACTTGAATACCAAAGTCATCGATATCATGATGTGTTTTCAACAGAACTGAGAAACGCTGGCCCGAAGCAACTTCGAGTTCATTAACGGTATGAGGCTGAGTCAATTCACCGTCGACTTCAATGATTGTCAAGTTATGGTTGGCTATGGCAAGGCCGAGTGTTCGGAAAGCAGTGGCACCAATCACTCTTAATCGATAGGTCTTGTTTGGCTTTACAGGAATCACATCGTATCCTCGGCATTCAGATTCTTCAATATTATTTGGGTCTCTTAGTCCCATTCCATTAATCAGAATTGTCTCTGCTTCAGGAATGCCTTTAAAATTAGGACCCAACAAGTATTCTTCTAATTCAGTATGTGTTCGATGCCACCATTCACTTAGTATCAAGGTACGTTCTTCGTCATATTCATAAGGACCAGCAGACATGCGATAGTCTTCTTCTTCATCTTCATCTTCATCTTCGTCGCTGTCTTCATCATCGCTACTTTTTGGAAAGGTAAGGCGGCTTAATCGTTTTTTTTTCATGTAATTCTCCGGATCAGCATCCTCGGATTCATAAATAATAATAGGCCCAAATAAAGTGGATTCCTGCATGCCTACATGTGCATGATAGAAAAAAGTTCCGGCCTGATTGATGACTCGAAATTCATGCAAAAATGTCTCTCCAGGAGCAATGGGCTTTTGTGTTAAATAGGGCACACCATCTGAATGAACAGAACCATACTGACGAATACCATGAAAATGAATAGATACTTCATTTGGACCATGTTCAAGTTGGTTACGAACAAGGACACGCACAATATCACCTTGTGTCGCAGATACAACAGGACCGGGCATCTGTTCGTTGATCAAGAAAGCAGGCGTTGTTTGATTTGAACAGTCTGGATTAATGGATTTTTGAGTGATATTGAACTCGTAGAATCTTATGTTTTGATTGGTTTCATCGTACAGTGTCTGTGCGACTGTAATTTCAAAAAGAAGCAGTAAATATACTACCGATAAAAGACGCAGCATGAAGTAATTGACACTAAGAAAGAAAGTAAAAAAAGATAGGCAATACGATACGGCTGACTTATTTAAGCCTTCAATCAACTTCTTTTTAAGATAGCAAGTTCTGTTCAAAACTTTTTACGATCATGACAGCTTTAGGGAAATTAGCCTTGATACAATTAAAGTTTTGATGTTACACTGTCATAGCACCAATTTAGCCGAGAATCATTCTGTAGTGTGGGAAGGAGCTGGGGAAAAGAAAAACGTTTATTGGCGTAGCCAAATAATCCCTTTTTTTATTGTTGTACATCACCCCGCCTTTTGTGTTTCTCTTGACCTCTATAAAAGCTATTTTTGAAATATTTCCTCTTTTTTTTCTTTTCTCCTTATTTCTCTTAGTTTCGAATTATGTCAGATAACGAAAGTGTTGCCATGGAACAAGATACACCTCAACCAGGACCACAAACGCAGTCGAATGGACAGCCTATCAAAATCAGAAAAAAGCCTGGACGCAAGCCCAATCCTGCTTCCCCGGCACTTCGTAAAGCTCAAAACCGAGCAGCTCAACGAGCTTTTCGAGAACGCAAAGAACGGCATATGCGAGAACTTGAAATAGCCATCAAACAAATTCGAGAACAACGAGACAAGTTACATGTAGAAAACGAACAATTCAAAGCCGACCAAGAGATTCTACGCTCAGAAAATTGGTACTTGAAAGGGATTGTGCTCACTTTACAGCTTGTGTGTTTTCAACACAATCTGGTGATTCCTCAACATGGGCCATACATTAACGAGCAAGCCATTTCAGTACTCGCACAGTCAATTCCTGAACCCATCGCAGCCTATATTAGTGTAAATGCTAGCAATAAATTACCCATTCCCTCCAAACTATTTGGATACCGACACACGATGAAGCAGCGTGATCGGTATCTTTCCACCGGCTCAATTGTTATTACGAAAGATGGAATTCATTCTGTGTCCGACCGTACTTCAAAGACAGCAAGTCTTTCTGTATCGCAAGATTCCCTAGACAGACTTTATAGCTCAGATGTTCCCACTGAGCATCTTGTACATCCATTGGAGCAGCAACAACATGATGAAGAATTAGCAACTACCATGCCTCCGCTTTCTCCAGGTTCTATGGATTCAGATTCCGAATCCCCTCTTTCTCTTCCACAACAACCTTCCCCTCCTGTCTCTAATCATAGTCCTGAACCAGAAACCCATACCCCACACCCTGTCATGTTGGCTGAAGAGCCACTTACTTCTAATCTCGCTGCTATTCAAACACTCCGACTTCGCCTTCGTCTTCAATCTGCTTGTGTTCGCATGGACTCCATACCTTTTGCTATCCAGCCGACATTATTGCAGGTAAAAAAAAATGTGGGGAAAAAACTTGACTAATACAAAATACAGTTGACAATTCCTCATGATCCACGTATTGACTTGATTCCAACACCACATATGCGAGACCGAATGATCTTATTTAGAGATCAATTTGATTTAGATGATTGTTTCCGCTGTTTATTAGCCCACTCTGTCTTTCATGGTGGTGACCCTGCTATTGCTGCCAATTGGCAATTGCCACCTGAATTTTTTGAGAAATACTGGTTTTTGACGATCGATTATGATTTGAGACGCACGACGAATAAATGGAGACGCCTTCAAGGTCTTGGTGAACTTGATTTTAAGCAACAACAAAAGCAACAAGAAGAAGAACGCAAACAGGTTGACATAAACGAACTTCACCTTGGACCAATGTTGGAACAATACAGCCATCAACAATTAAATCCCACCGATATCTCTGCTCTTTTGGGTATTAGTTTTGGAAAGACAGTTAGTCAAGATCCTAAAAATAACTCATCATATGCTTCATCACTATCCTCCGACTCCTCTTATAATACGGCTTCATCACCATCACCTACTTTACGCCATGCTACGACAGTGGCAGAAGAAGAAGAAGACATAACACCCACATTTGAACCTGTTCGTCTCACGAATGGTTACAATTTCTCATACTCGAAACCCCAACCACACCAAATTAAAAAATCATCCGGAAATCACAAGTCATTACGCCATCATCCTTATCAGCAGCCTGAAAAAGAACAAAGAAATAGTCCTAAAAACACTGCTTCTGGAACTTGCGATCCTTGGGATACTTTGCTTGTCAATAACACTTCAACAGATCAACAAGATTATGGTAAAATATACTTAACATCCTCCTCAACATAACTAAGAAACAAACCATGCCCCTCTTTATTAGATTTTAACATGGACCATTTGATTGATACAGAACAAACATGTTAAACCATATACACTCTTTATACATAGGGCGGTGCCCATCTTCACTCCTCCATATTTCTTGCATTCACATTCTTTCTTCACTGTTGGCATTTCTATAAATATAATCTTATAATCTTAATAAATCATTTCTTTTTCTTGTGTTCATCTCTCCCCCATCTTTTTTTCTTTTAAGGCAACACAGATTGACACAAGATAGCTCACACAAACAATATCTCGATAACTTTTACCCAATTGATAATAGCTTTGTAATAAGCTTTTTTTTTTGGGTAAAATCAATGCCATCAATTGCGGTATCTGGACATTTTTTTTTGTTAAAAGTTGCTATAAAAGAATGGATGCATTAAAAGCACAGACATAAAGTTTAATTAAATAATTATTGAAGGCGAAAAAACAACAATACCATCTTTAACGCATAACACTGTATTCGTTGTAGGCTGGTGGTTTGACTCAATAAATCCTCAAATTCTTGGTATTGTGAAGAATAAGGAGGAGTTTGAGATGTTGGTTTTTTAGGCGACTCGACATGCCATTTGTTGAATTTCTTGGTGATGCGAATGGAATATTGACATCCTATTTTGATGCTCGCTCACTTTTTTGGGTGTGTAGTAGACTTCACTCGCCAAGTCTCTCGATAGATACCTCCTTGAACACAGGTGAGGTTAATATAACGAGCACCTTTGGTTGAGCTGAGCCGTGACGAACGCCGTGTCAAGCAAAAGCCTTGCGATCGAGCATAGTTCTTGATATATCCTTCCGCTTCTTCAAGCGTATCAAATTGAGCTAACAGTGTGTCTTTCTTGTTCCCAGTCGCTTGTTTTTTTGGTTATTGTCTTGTGCATTGCTGTCATTTCTACAAGAGAAATTATAAAAGGGAAAAAGCGTGCCCGAATCCAAATAGGCAACTGTCCGGATCTGTCTTTTAGAAAATGAAAAAGAAATTTTTCTCTTCTTTTTTTTCTTTACTTTTTCGTTATGGCTATACCACGTACACACCAAGCTTCTTTTACGCCAGGAGAAATTGAGTTTATCGCAGGCTCTGAATTGATCTCGATTATTCCCAAGATAAAAATACCACGTTTACATTTTATTCAAGTAAATAGAGCTCAACGCGCTTTTGTGGTGTATTCATTCTTTATTATAGGGTTCCTTTGGTCCCTTTCAACCTCCCTTGGCTGTGAAAGTACCTGTTTGGCTAGCATTGATTATGAAAAAGAACAGCAAATGTAGCATTCTTTGTCCTGAATGGCTTAATATTGGTAAACTATCAGAAGAATTGAACTTTTTTTTCTGATATATTATATAGAATACTTGAAGAAGAGACATGAGGAAGAAGAAAAAGAAGAAGAATTCAGCAAATTACCCTTTCATTATATGGAATTATCACAAATGCTACTAGAAGCGTAGGTGAATATTTGTATTTTTCTATCTGTATCTAATCGCAATGTACAGTGCTGAGGATGATATTCCTGATTCTGAACAAATCCGCAAGATTCTTAAAGATCTTCGAGAAACAAGACAGGCAAAATCAAGAGCTGGTCTTAGCGTACTTGATGATAAATGGCTTGGGGTAATGAGAATGTACATATATACAACAGTGTTTTTTAATGTGTTATTTAGATGAACAACCTATCTTTAATGGAAATTAATGAAATTAGACCTTTCTTTTCTCGCGCCTTTAATGAGATCAGAAAACTTAACGTTACTGACAAAAAAGAAGAAGAATATGGACAAGGATCAACTGCTGACAATACATTTAGTCGTAGCTATACAACATGATGATCGCTTTTTTTTTTTTTTTTTTTTTTTTGTATACACACTGTAGATATTATTATTTTTTTTAAAGAAAAAAAATACCCAACACAAGCATTAGAAACAACAATGTTTATCATTTTTATGCAAAACGTGACAAGACAGAAAATGGCTGAATAGGTGTTGTAGATTCTAATTCAAGTGCATAAAATAAGCATGCTTTTGTACGATCAATTCTGTCTGTATTTTTGTATATTTCACCTAAATGAAACCTAATTTTTTGTATAAGTATGATTTAAACAAACGCATTCCATTTACCATGCTTCTGCACAATTCCAACCATTTGATTTTGTCATGACATCTAAAATGCCTTCAGCAATTTCTTGATTATCTTGCGATAAATGTGATTTGGCAAGTTCCAAACGACATGTAACATCATGAGGATCAATAGCTAAAGACTTATAGAAAGCAGCCTGTGCTTGCTCGGGATCACCCTCTGCTTGCAATAACTGACCCAAGACACACCATACTTGAGGATTAGAGGTCCAGTCCACATTCTCTGCTTCTTCTAACGCTTTATGTGCTTCGTCTAATTTACCTAGTTGGATAAACATGCGTGCTGTCAATAACCAAAGGTCAGATAAGATACGATCTGAGCGTTCCTTTCGTAACACCATACGTGTACTAGGCTTTGTGGGTATCGTTGAAGGTTGCAAAATGGAATTTGTGCTCATGATTGAAGGTGCAATACTTTGAAGAGATGCAACTGAGTTGCCAGCAGCATTTTTCATATCTATATTCAAGAATGAGTATCACTTTGACATGACATGGTACATACCATAAGGAGATGTAGGTAGAGACTGCATACTAACATTAGATTTAGGAGCATTGGTCGTAGCTGAAGAAGAAGGAACTAGATTTTCAGGCTGCTGCGATTTACGAATACTAGAGCTTCTAGATCTAAACAAATGAAGCCCATGAGGTAAATGATGATGGTGTTGCTGTTGTTGAGTTGTTGCACTTGTATCAGGCACAGATAATAATTGACTATGACTTGGCCCTAAAGGTGATGGTTGCATTGATAGATTAGAAGCAGAGCGTGCTCTCCCTGTCTTTTTTGTTTCTGTAGTAGGGTTTAGCATAATATCATGTGATCGAGATCCTAGTTCAACAGCTGAATGAGGAAGTTGAGACATGGTCGTACTGTTACTAGTACTACGTCCTCGTTTTCTTTGTTCTGCTGCTAAATTCAATTCGCTTAGATTACCAAACGATCCAGAAACAATCATGCCATGATGTGCGCCTGCATAAGCCAAATTCTCTGAGCTAGCTGTACTCATTGAGGGCTCTGGCATAGCTACTTTACGAAACAGACTAAACAAGGTCTCAGAAGATTCAAGTGCTGATTCTGGCCCATGCATAGTGTGCATTAAAAGGATACGAGTGATATGGTACATCATATGTTGCTCGGCTTCATCAAACTGGTTTATGTCACCTTCTCCCTCTTGGTCTTCCATATGAGCTTGTTGAAGGCCCATATCGCATGTTTTGAGTGCTTGTTTGTAGTCGTCTTGAACAGGACAAGAAATGAGTAAAGTCAATAGATGCCACGAAGGAACATGGTTAGGGTTACGCTGAATAGCTTGAGTAACTGACTGAATTGCTTGACCAATATCACGCATTTCTGCTTGTTGTAAAGCAAGTTGATAAAATGATTGCCAGGCATGTGAGTTGAGTTCCAATGCTTGTTTTAAATAGTTTAAGGATGTCTCATGGTAGGTTGGACGAAGTTCAGGATCAAGAGCTATACAGATCAGCATGTATTCTATAGACTTCATCTAAACTTACTTTGAGATCCCAGTAAGCCATAAGCAATGCCAATTGCACGATACACACATGGGCCTATGTCTAATAAAACTGTCATGCGCTCTTGTTTATGTTGCTTTTGATAAAACTCTTTAGCGATTTCTGCCATCTCTACTGCTTCTACACTACGGCCTAAATCTTGACAATACATTTTGATAGCTGCTAAAAGTACTTGAAGGGTATGTTTACTACTTTCTTTTTCAGCCATTTTGATATCAGATACGTCGCTCATGATGGATTCACGAACACCACCTGGTTTCTTTTCATGGCTATCCTCTTGATCTACTACATCAGGACGAGGATTTGGCACAGGTCTACTCGATCCTGTCTTGCTTGACACCACAGCGGGTCCATCATATCGAGTTTCTTTCCATCCATGAGACACCAATCCCACTAAATACAGATACGAATGCAACGCATGTTCTGCTTCTTCAAATTCACCCAAACGTACTAGCGCATGAAACAAATGACGAGTAATCAAAGGCGAATTAAACGTACGCTGAGACGCACGGTCCAAAACCTCCACAAATCCACGTAAATCGTGTGCTGTTGTACCAATCAACTCAAAATCACTGGCAAATTGGTCCACAAAGTCAAGCACATGTGAGTTCACTTGGCCTGCTCTTGGTAGAGGAACATCTAAATACAGCATTTTCTCATATATAGTGTGAAGTTGGGATTGTTCCATAATAAAAAATTGGCGTTCTAACTGAGGATCTCTTTCGGCTTGTGATTGATTCGCTGGTAAACAATAGTTACCAGAGCGATAAATAACGGAAGCGTGGCGCAATGAGTGTCGCGTAATAACAAGACGCTTTTGTAAGCGCCAATGATTGGGCTGTAATGCTGTTCTTTTTTGATATTGACGCATGAATCCTAAGAGGGTCGGAGTATTTGCTTGGGATCTGTAAGAACAAGAAGTCATTTTAATGGACTATAGATCAAGATATGTTACCCTTGTTTTAATCCTAACAATGTCGCACGATAAAGTGACTCTTCTGCCCATTCAATCAATGTAATGTGTTTGACATTTGGATTTTCAGCCAATAATGCTTCTACACCTTCATAACTTTGAATAGCTGCAGTTTCATTGCCTGTCAATTCATAGGATATGGCTGATCGAGTGTTAGATCTATAAAAAGCAGTTTGGTGATGCTGTACCTTTAATGGCTCTTGCTGTCAAGAATAAAATGAGCCCATATCCTTGACTGACTTGTTCTTTTTCAAATGATAATTTCTCAATAATCTCAATAGCCTTGTCGTACTCTCCACATTCAAAATGAGTACGGGCCAAAATGATCTTTGCAAACTAGACATGAATAAGTATGCCTGCCACACAGACTAATGTTGCCTTTTTTTTTGTTACCTCTTTTTGAGTTGCATATTCATGATTGGGATCTGACAATTGAATAGCAGCTATTAATTGACTTTGAATTGGCTTAACGAGTTGAAGATCGAGTCTATCTTCCATGCTGATATGATCTGGACTATCTGCTTGATAGTTGATTGAATTTGTACGCGCCTTAGTCAGTGTTTGAATAAAAGCTGCTTCTGCTACTACTGTCTGTTCCAATACTATTTTCGGTATGTTGGTAATCTGCAGATTGAGTAACTTGAGCAACTTACTTGTTCCTTCTGAGTTGTACTTTTTATAGCGTCTAGCAAGATCAGGTATGGCAGTCCAGTTGCCTGTACACCGTGCATCGTCAATGTCTTTTCTTATCTGTATTGATTTTGTAGAAGACATGAATAAAAAATAAGAAGAGAAAAGAGAAAATAGGGGAACACACACACACACACCACATTTTTATATATTTATATGTATATTTTGACACGTGTAAGTGAAGTTACACTTCTTTAGCTTTAGTTTTTCTTCTTCTTCTTTGGTTCTTGCTTCTATCACTATGTTAAATTTAGAAGAAATGAATGTATATCATTGCGTGTATGTATCTATTCATTCGTCCGTGTCTTTTTGCTTTATTATGCTTTCCTTTTTTTTTAATGCTATGGTCCGGATTTGTTCAGATTTAAATGTTCATTTTCCGAATTAGGATGTTGCAACTAAGAATTTTTTACTGATTCAAGTTCTTGCTTTAATGCCATTAATTCTTGCTCCATATTATAATCTCTGTTTCTTAACACACTAATATATTCGACAGCTAAACATCGTTCTAAGAAAAAAAAATACTGCATAAACTTAGCCTTACCTTTTGTCAAAATTTCCCATTTACTTGTCTTTATTGACTTGTCTACTGGAAGAACATTTTTTAATTCATCAAACAACTCTTTCATTTCTTTTCTTCTCTTTCTTTCAGCTAATTTGTGACTAATACGAAGTTCAGGACTTCTAGAATAAAACCCTTCTGTTTCTTCTGTCTTCTTTTTATGATATTCATCATCTTCATCTTCTTCAATATCTTCATCACTTTTCCCTGAAGGCTATTTATCAAAATTTAATCAACATGATCGATAGCAACTTATGTGTTACCATGACAGAATAAAGTGACAGACGTCTTTTTTCGGCAATGTCTTTATCTTGTTGATAAGCTGAAGAATGACGACGCATATTACGTAATAAATGTTCTTCTTCTTGATAAATGGCACTCTTTTTTGTATAAGGCGGACGTTGATATGGTTTTGCTAATCGGTTTTGTACTGTGGGTGGACTAGAAGGAGCTGAATAATGACCCGTAGATAGAACAGGAGGTGGTGGTGGTGGAAGAGGAAGGACAGAAGAAGAGAATTCTATCATGTCATCAATGATAATTTTCAAAAAAAAAAAAAAAAAAGAATGATTACCGTATCGTCTATGATGATTAGTATCCAAGTCCATATTAGCTATTGAATGACGACGATGAGGACCATATTGCTGTTGCTGGAGCACGGCTCTTCTTAGCAATGGCTGGTTTGGGCGCATATATTCCGTTGGCTGAAGATATTCGCTGGAAAGAGCACGTTCTTGTATTGAATTTGGTGCAACACCAACGGACATACCCGAAAACTTGATTCGAACATAATCCTCTTGCTGTTGCTGTTGAAGTGAATCAAGAGAAGGCAATTGTCGTGTGGGTAAATAATCTATGCAAAGATTAAAATAGGTCTTTATGGATATTCCTACTACTTTTTAAAGGTTCATTCATTTGCATTGGTGAATTTGAACGGGTATCGTTTTTTGGTTCCAGAACAAGAGGAGGAAAAAAATGTTGATTGTTATAACTCATAACTAAATATCAAAAGAGAGAAAGAAAAAAAGAGGAAAGAAAGAGAGCGAGAGAAAAGTAAACAAGTCGAGACACATAAATACGAAAAAAAAAAATAACAATCGTTACACCTATTTTGACTTTATAAATGCTCTTAATTGATGCTTGATTTAATAAAAAACACGTCTTTTTTTCTGCAGTTATTTTTATAAATATGAAATAAGCTTATTCCTACAGTTTACAGGCACACTTTAATGGTAATAATATATATATCTATCATTATTTTATATTTCATACGCATGGTAGCACGAAATTTAGTTCATCTGGGAAGCAATTCGAGAATTCACTTGACGAGCAAGGAAAAAAAAAGATTTTTTTTTTTTTGCATGAAAAAAGATAATTTATGTTGTGTTCTGGTTTTTATACATTTGTATATACAGATAAATAAAGTTTTTTTTTTTTTTTCGACAGTATTTTGTACACTTGACAGCTTTATCTACCTTGATTGTACTCCATAAAGCCCTTCCTTAAAGTTTAAACTCATTTTATGTGTTTTTTTTCTTTGGCGATCTTACGTTTTTACTTGAACACAAATGGGCAAATAAGGGAGGAAGACACAGCATGATGGCTTAGTTAGTTATCCTATGAATTGGTGGTTTTTTTTTCTTTCTTTTTTGCATAATAGCTATTATCATTTCATTATCAGATAGATAAGAGTGGGTTTGATTTTACAAAATGTACATGAAGGGGGGGGATATATATAATGTATGAAAATGCGAGGAATAATCAACGTGATTTACAAAACGAAAACTACACTAATTTAACAAATTATGGATCTGCATAGCAGGACATGGTTCTGTAACAGGGGTATCTGGTAATGTAGGCGATGAAGAGGACGAAAAAGAAGTCGGCTGTTTTCGTCGCATAGAGTCTTTAGCAAATGCTCCATTTTTAAACTTTTCCATATGTGATGGGTCTATTGTCCAATAACCGCCTTTGCCTCTGTGTCCTTCTGCTAATTCTGATCTAGGCACTTTTTTAAAGCATTTGTTTAATGACAAGTTATGCCTTATTGTGTTCTAACATCCCTTTTTTTTTAGTAACACGATGATGAATGCATTTTTTTTATTTTTATTTTTATTTTTTTTTTTTTACCTGCCAACCTGTATCTTCTGCATTATACAGAGCAGGATATCGTTCAGTAATCCATTTGTAAATTTCTCTTAACGTCATACGTTCATCCTTGTTCTCTAAAATGGCTTGTGCTATTAAAGAAGAATACGAAAATGGTGGACGTCGTCTCTTTCTTGGCGGTTTCACTAAGTTGGGTGTCATTGGGATGAACGATTCAGAAACAATATGTGTTTGCAACTGCTCATTCTGTGCTTCTGCCCTATATTGTTTAACAGATGCAACAATGTAAGGATGTCGCATCATAACTGGAATGGGTGGTAAATAGTTCCTTGTTACTTCATTAGTCGAGGATGACTCTGGATTCATTTTTAAGAGAAAAAAAGAGATAGTGAAATAGAGAGAGAAAAAAGTTTTTTTTTTTTTTTTCAAATCTGATATTTTATAAAAGAAAAAAAATATGTAGTGCGCTGGATTAGTACACTACTAATTGACTCAACACTAGTTTATATATCTTTTTTATATATATAATAGATGGTTTAGTAAACACGGGCAAATGGAGGAACAGGCTTGCATTCAGCTTCGTCAAGAGTAGTGTCAGTGACAGCACGGTAGCTGAGAGTGACTTCACCAGTTTCTTGGTTTTGGTAAGAGAGGGTATGTTTCATCCAGTTAACATCGTCACGCTCAGTACAGTCATCACGGGCATGAGCACCGCGAGATTCCTTACGAACAGCAGCAGAATGCATGGTTTGAGAAGCACAAGTCAACAAGTTTTGAAGTTCAAGTGTTTCGACCAAATCAGTGTTCCAGATCATACCACGATCAGTAACACCAACGTCCTTGAATGAGCTCCAAACCTTGTCAATCTTAGTAACACCTAAAATTCATGAGTATATATTATACAAATAGGCTTTATGTGCTTACCTTCATCAAGTGTTTCTTGAGTTCTAAAGACAGCAGCATCAGATTGCATCACCTTTTGCATGTCGAGACGAATTTCAGAGGTACGCTTGGAACCAGAAGCATTTCTGAGCTTGTCCAAGTTAGCGAGTGTTTGAGCACCAGCATCAGCAGCAAAAGGCTTCAAGGGAGTGTTGGGTTCAAGTGTCTCGGCAATGTGGTGAGCGACAGCACGACCAAAGACAACGATATCCAAAAGTGAGTTGGCACCAAGACGGTTAGCACCATGGACAGAGACACAGGCAGCTTCACCAGCAGCATAAAGACCAGGAATAACTTCATCTTCACCCTTTTCATTGACCTTGATCACTTCACCAGTGTAACGGGTAGGAATACCACCCATGTTGTAGTGAACAGTAGGTAAGACAGGAATAGGTTCTTTGGTCACATCAACACCGGCGAAAATAGCAGCAGTTTCGGAAATACCAGGCAAACGTTCATGAAGGACAGCAGGAGGCAAGTGGTGAAGTTGAAGATAGATGTGATCCTTTTCAGGACCAACACCACGACCAGCCTTGATTTCCATGGTCATGGCACGAGAGACAACGTCACGGGAAGCCAAATCCTTGGCAGTAGGAGCGTAACGTTCCATGAAACGTTCACCAGCAGAGTTGACAAGATAACCACCTTCACCACGAGAACCTTCAGTGATAAGACAACCAGAACCATAGATACCGGTAGGGTGGAATTGAACGAATTCAAGATCTTGGAGAGGGAGACCAGCACGGGCAACCATAGCATTACCATCACCGGTACAGGTGTGGGCAGAAGTACAAGAGAAGTAGGCACGACCGTAACCACCGGTGGCAAGAACAGTCTTGTGAGATCTGAAACGGTGAATGGTACCATCTTCCATGTTCAAGGCAACAACACCCTTACATTCACCATCTTCCATGATCAAATCAAGAGCAAAGTATTCGATAAAGTAGTTGGTGTTGTGGCGAAGAGATTGACCGTATAAAGTGTGAAGAATGGCATGACCAGTACGATCAGCGACGGCAGCACAACGGTAGGCTTGACCACCCTTACCATACTTCAAACTTTGACCACCAAAGGCACGTTGGTAGATCTTACCCTCAGGAGTTCTAGAGAAAGGAACACCATAGTTTTCAAGTTCAATGACAGTGCTAGGAGCTTCACGACACATGTAGTGAATAGCGTCTTGATCACCAAGCCAATCAGAACCTTTGACAGTATCGTACATGTGCCATCTCCAGTCATCTTCTGTCATGTTACCAAGAGCAGCATTGATACCACCCTAAAAAAAAAGTCAATTCATGCTGATCTTAAATCGGTGTGTCTATAGGCTATCACTATTTTTTTTTTATTTTTACCTGAGCTGCGACAGTGTGAGAACGAGTAGGGAACAACTTTGTAATACAAGCAGTGTTTAAACCAGCTTCGGCAAGACCAAAAGCAGCACGAAGACCGGCACCACCAGCACCGACAACGACAGCATCGTATTCGTGGTCAATGACGGGATATTGACTAGCAATGGGACCCTAGCATAAAGTGTGAATAAACAGCTATAAAAAAAAGATATAATTCATAACCTACAGTAGCTTCTTTAGCACGGAGAGGGTTAGTAGCCATGACTTGCATAGCAGGCTTAGCATGGTGAAGACCACGGGAGGCCATTCTACCAGCGTTGGTGTCTATTATAGAGTCAATAAGTTGGTTGTTGTGATAAAAAATTTCATTCACTTACGAGCAGTACGTAACTACGCGAAGCAGAAAAAAATTGAGGTTAGCAAAGTCGACAAAGGATTTGTTTTTGCAACTTACTGCTTTGGTTGAAGAAGATTGCAAGAACTTCAACATATTACTTTATAACAAAAAAAAAGAGAGGGGGTGGTGTAGTATGTTACGAAAAAAAAGGGACAAAATGAATAATGACTGACCGAGAAAAAATGCAACTCAAGCAAGCCAGCAGCCAAAGAGATTACGAACATTTCCGGTCGCCTCGATCTGCTTTACGTATATTTTGTATTATAAATAAGACGGCATTGAACAAGGTCCCTTGTTTCTGTCTCCACCGGAATCCTTCACGTGCAACATGAGAAACACGCCTTTATTTACCCCGCAATCTTCTGGTTTTCAAATCGAAGCCGGTTCTCAATCGTCGATTGAGTAAATTTTTAACCGGCAAGTAATACTGTGTCATTGCAATGCACAGCTTTTTGTTGAAGCTGTGATTTATGTATTTTCATTGTACATTTAAATAATAACTTGATCGAATTTCCTAAACATGCTTAGCTTATCTAACACTATGTGTAACTCAACTGAGAATCAACAATAAAAAAAAGCTGAAATAGTTTTTTGACTTGCTGCTTCCAGAACGCGTTTATTTTGTTTTGTTTTGTTTTGTTTTTTTTTAGAAAAAGAGTACCATATTTGAGTTAATCAGTCAGTGTAAATTGTATTATTTGTTTCTCTTTTTTTTCTTCTTTACTTGGTAATAGGTAAACGATTTGAAATCTATTTATATTCAGTAACACTTGCCTATCATTCAAAGAAGCAGAAGGAGATAAACAAAGGCAAGAATTACTATTAAACACGTCATTGGTATGTGTCGAACACGAAGAGAAATATTCAAAGTTTTAACAAGCTTATTTTATTACGAATAATCGGCCTTGCTCGGCCGAGATCATGTATAGACATAAATTAGGAAAAATCAGGGGTAAATTCATATAAAATAGACCATGAGGAATCATTTTTTTCCAAAAGAGTGGGCATATTTGAGTGTATATAGAGTCAATTTAGATAGGCTTAATAGCATTGTTTTTGTCGTTTTGTTGCATTGCTTTCTTCTAATGTTGGTATTGATAGTTGATTTGAGCCTATTTCTTTGCTTTTAGCTTCTAATGTCTCAATTTTTTTTCCACTTGTCTAACTTGGAGCATTAAATCATCATAAGCGATTCGCATTTCACGCTCCATTTCTGGATTCTGTGCGATTGATTTTTGTTTTTTTTTTATGTTTTCTTCCTTCCCTTCTTCCGGCGTAAAACTAAGTGTTGTCATCAAAGGCTGTCTGTTATTGGTAGAGGTAGATGCTGATGGAGGGCTTTGAGCCAGGAAAGCATTACGAAGAGAACCAAGATTAATCAATATGGTTGCACATTCGTCTCTAAGAAAAGCGAGTTCATTCTCGAGTTGATCGACAGTTTGAGTATTACTTTTCACAAAACGATCTTCTCTCCTTGTTGCTACATCAGCGCCACCTTTAGCAAAATGTATAGTTTTTGTGTTCCTGTCTCTGGCATTGCCCAGGTCAGGATCATCCCGCCTTACTCCTTCTTTTTGCTTGCAAGACATGATGGAATTTTTTCTCTTGCGCTTGCTTGTGTTGAGTAATTCGGGAGAAGGTAAAGGTGTTGTTTTGGGTGATGGAGGAGAAGTTTTAGGCTCCATTCCTTTGTCTATGATGGGTGAATGAATGGTATTGTTGATGTTTTCTGTTGGAAATGATATAGAAGCTTTTTGGTATATATTTTGTCTCGGATATTGCTGCTGCTGCTGCTGTTGTTGTTGCTGCTGCTGTTGTTGCTGTTGCTGATGATGCTGACAATGTATGTTAGATTGGTAATGATTATATGGTAAAGATACAGATGAGGCATATGGATGTGAAGTTGTATTAGGAAAACTATTGTAAGTAGGGAATGACAAAGGTTGTGGGTAATAGCAATTATTAGATGTTGAATCGAAACAGTTCGGTGTTTGCCAAATCATATTTTGTGAGTATTGCATACTGGCTGCAGTAGGGGAGATGGAGGAAGCGGTTGTTGATGGGGATTCTATAGTCTGGCTATTGTTTGGTAAATAAAATCCATAATATTCTTCTGCATCTGTCAAGTGATGATAATCACTCATTGAAAACTAATTTGACAGTATACAGTAGAGTTATTTTGAATAAATATGTATGTATATACAAAACGCGTATATGGTCAAGTAAAAGAAGAAGAAGTAGAAAGAAAAAAGAAAGAAAGAAAGAGAAAAGACAAATTTATTAAATTAGCGCCCGCGTTTCCCTTGACCTATAAAAGGAGATGACAGAAAGACTTCAATTGAAGCACATTAATCGTAAGGCTTTGCCACTAGCTAAATATTTAAGCATGTTACATGAATCGTCATTACAAAAACTCAATTCAATGATTATTGTCAAAAAGAGGACACACTTTTCTGTTTATTTCCTGATCAAGATAGAGCTCCGTTGCATACATATTTTCGTCATATCTAAACATACTTACTAAATTGTACAATTTGTAGTAACATTGACTATTTGTACCTTTTATTTACCCTTTGTTACCCTTCTCACATTAACCAATGATTCTTTATTTTATCTGCAATCAATAAAAGTTTGAGGTGATACAAGTTTATGATAAGCTTTAACTCATAGCATTGAATGAAAAAATTCCATAAATGTGAATTGAGCTTGTTCTTTTAGGACACCCACGTTGCCCTTAAAAGTTGATTTGCTCAAGTGGCATGTTGCTCTTTTTTAAGAGGCTTCTCATTGTTTCACGGCAACGCTTGCTCTTAGTTCCCTTTATATTGTTGAGCGCAATTAGTTTAGTAGCGGACCGAGTTGATTCTAAATTCTGATAGTCTGTCTAATTTTATAGTTTCACGTTTTCTTTTCTCTTGAAATGAGTAGGATGCTAGATCATGCCATGCCAGTTCATTGTTTGTTTGTCTGTTTTTTCCAGATAAAAAATAAGCTTATAATCTGCATAAAAGTATCGTGCGTTCTCATCATAACTCTCCCTTCATACTGTACTGAGGCTTACTTAATAATAATCACAGTAATAATATTACTAAAAAAACATGCCTGTTGCACAGAACAGGTTGAAGAAAAAAATTTTTCTTTTAAATGTCATGCGAAAAAAAAAAGTTTGTTTCTTCAATTTAAAATAAAGATAAAAAAAATAAGAGAAATGCAAGTTATACTGTCTAGAAGCACACGGGATGTAAACAAATCTTGTTAGTCGTGCTTGCATTTTTTCTTTTTGTTTATTGTTCATCATCTAGTTTACTTGTTGGTTACATCAAAAGACGCAAAGAGTAGTTTCCTTCTTGGGTTACTGATCCGGTTGTTTGGATGTACGCGAACTATATACTTGCCCTGCAGCATGAATACGTGTATGTTTAGTGTCACATGCTCTATCGAGAGAAAACAGAAGGAACGGTTCATGCGGTTTTGGTGTTTTGGGCAAATGCTCATTGTTCATATACCACCTACTTAACACACAGACTACAAGTTTAATTAAATATAGCCGGGTAGTTTAATTAGCAATCACCACTAAAAGAAGGAATTTAGCCTTCTGCTCTTCAATTGTCAATCTACTGTTCAATTTTGTAACACGTTACACTTGAGCGATTTTAAAAGAATACACCCCTAAGTATTTTTGAATCGTTTCAAGAGAACATGAAAGGTGGCTTTGCTCATTCCCTTTTAAACAATTGTGCTGTGTGTGTTCTTACCTTTTGAGCCAAGAAGTTACATGGAATGTCTTTTTTATTGAATCGATTGTGTATTCTTTACAGGACAAAGACTCAAAAATGACAGTAATGTTTATAGACAGTATTACATAATCTATAGCACCATATACGTATACGCAAACATTGACATACAGATTTTACTAGACGTTTAAGGATATTTATAACACATAAGTCAGAGGATAATAATTTGCTGTTTAACCAACAAAGCCCCGTTGTCTAATTAATGTGAGGTATCACGGAATCACGGAATTGTATCCACTCTATTCTATTTACTTGTTTTTTTTTTGAATACAAACTCCTTTGGAATTCGGTTATTCTATTCATACACTTACATAAAGAAAATCGTTAGTTTATACATCATTTTAAAGAAGACATGCTCAGAGCCAAAAAGAACTTGCCCCAAAGATTTTTTATTAGTAATTTGCACATTTGTTTTTCATTACTTTTAGATACATTTTATTTTTATAAAATCACTAATTCTTTTTAAGGAAATTAAAAGAAAAGAACAGGCATCGTTTATTAATATTGCACAAACTAAGGGTGCATGATTACTAAGAAATTTAAACTTTAAATGTTTTAAGCAAAAGAATACATTTATGACAGAACCTAGGTGATACTAACTAAATATTGAAAGCCTTTTTTATTCTTATTATTAGTACAAAGGGGTATTACACATTAGTAACTTATTGAGAACAATAAGTAATCTTGTCTGATCCAGTAAGATGTTCACAAACATTGGGTGGAGTGTTGTTACTCTTTGTGAGATTGATGTTAGTAAGAGTAAAACCAGAACAAGGTGAGGCAGAAGAACAGTTGACATTGATCATTGGGTTACCATCATTGGAGACAGAACTACCAAAAATTATTAGCTTTTGAAAAAAAAATATTCGCGTCTTACCCTCTAATGTTCTTTACTGTGACGCCACTGATATCCAAAGACTTTTCAATATTGGGCCAGCAGTATTGCATCACATTGTTGTCACAGTAGTGGGTGGTAATGATAACAGGGTTTTCTGAGTTAACGAGTTCAACATTTTCAAATACAATATCGCTAACAGCACCATTTCCACCAGGCCATGTCTTGATACGAACACCATTTTGACAATTAGAGCAGTAGCTGTCAGAGACATGGATACCTTTAACATAGTTGTATGCATAGTTTCTGCCAAGAGACCCAACACTAAAGCCGTGACCACCAGTACAATTCAAATTCTTTGCAATAATGTTTGTAGCATTATCCTTGACTGAAAGGCAATCATCACCCACTGTGACAGTAGAGTCTCTGAAAGTGATATCAGTACTGTTGTAGATATCTAAAGCGTCACTACATACAGAAAAAAGGACGTTAGGCTTATATATATATAATATAGCGGGACTTACGTATTCTTGGGCTTATTTTCATTGATGGATGCAGTATGAATATAAATTTTTTCAAGAGTCACTTTGTGAGAGCTAAATACTTCCATATGATAACGAGGAGCATTGATCATTCTGAAGCCCTTGAAAGTAGAACTATTGGCTGTGATACCAAGGACAGTTGGGGAAGTTTTGTCAAGCTTGTCCCACCATTGTTGACCATCACCTTGGAAAGTACCAACTCCTCCACCATCGAACTTGATGTTGGTGCCCTTGATGCTAAAATAAACACTTTCATTGCTGTACTTTGTGTTGTATTGAGGCAAATTGACAGTACCATAAAACTTGACCTTGACGTTCTTTAAGCCACTGACATTGACAATAGAGTCAAGTGTATAATTACTGCCTTTAGGGAAGACAACAGTGCCACCAGTAGAGCATTGCTTGAAGGCATCAGTAATAGTAAGAGAGTCATCTGTTGGACTTTTTTGAACAGTACATGTCTTTCCAGCTTGAACGACAGAGGCAATTAGAGTCAGCAGAGTTAGAGAAGAAGAGATAGAAGGAATATACATCTTTTGTTGTTGTTATTGTTGTTGTTGTTGTTGTTGTCATCTTGGTTGTTTATATAGTCGCGATGGTTACACTTTGGTTTGAATTCATAAAGCTCCCCCGGAAAATTTTGACATGGTTACATATAGAAAACAGCGAATAGAATGTAACCAATGTCATTTGACACTAAAAAAATGTGGAGAAAAAAGTTGCACTAATTCACTCTTTCTCATGAATTTACTTCACTCTAAACACTTTACCCACGCTTTAGGTATCGGACAAATTGTTTGTTCAATGGAGAATTTAATACAAGGTGACACTTATTCTTGAAAGTCTTTAAATAGTATACTTTCAAATGTGTGTTCCTGAGTTTCTTCATGTAATTGACATTTTTTTCTCATCATGCATCAATTAAATCTCAGAAATCAAACAAGCATATGAAATCAAGAAAAGAATAAACATTCAACTTGGATGTGGTTGCACTATATAAGAGAGTGTTTCAGTGATAGTTATCAATCCAAATTGACCTCGAAAATCTCTCTCTCTTTTTTTTTTTGGAATAGGCAAAAATCAAAAAGATTAAGTTTGCATGACTCAGAAGCTTCTTGATCTTAAAATTACCATCCATATATGACATCGTTTCCAATAGTCATAAGATAAACCATTGTAGACTTAGGATACAGTGTAACATGAGATCTACTTTGATATAGATTTCTACCTTCTTGAGCTAGATAACCTTAATCCTGCAAATAATATGTAGAATAATTTGTGCCCGTTTTTTTCTCCAGAAACCAATACATTATGTTTAGTCATCAAGTTTATTATTTGGTAATTAAAATTCTCTTTTACAAAGTAAGAAAAGCAGGCATATGCTCTAGAACAGTCTGTGGTTTCAACCAATACACAATTTTGGAAGTGATTTGTTGCTTTTCTTCAGGTACCTGTTCAAAGTATCTATCCAAACCTTTTTCTTTTCGCATAAAAAAAGTATCGATATCTCTTAACCGAGTAGCAGGACAAAAGTCATTTCTTCCATCACCTGTATAAGCAATCTTCTGAACAACTTCAATACCTCCATGACGTTCGATGACTTTGTCCAACTCTTGTCCTTTGCAAATGTTTACAGAACACAGATTCTTGCATTGATGTTGTGGGTCTGAAGATCGAATATAACGCTCAACACGCAAACGACCTTGTTTGTCCTCATAGGCAGGGTTTGTAATAATCTCTGTGACACATTCACGAACACCATATGCCTACACAAAATACATTATTAAAACATTGATATCAATTCCGCCTGATTTTTACCATCAAAATAGTATTAATATAAAAAGTATTTGCGTCCGATAAAAGAATAACAGGTACGTCCTTCTTCTTCAATTCTAGCAGTAAAGATCGCATTTCCTCTGACTAATATAGAAGCGAGTCAATAGCATGTAGGTATTTGTTGTTTCACATTTACAAAAGGTATCATCTTTAATACATTCACTATATCGCCTTTGGTAAAACCAGCTTCTTGCAATCGACACAGGGCAAAATCCCTACATATTAAAATAGAGGCTCCATTGAGAAAACTTACATCAAGTCTGTCCATTGATAAGAAGCTTGCTTTTCACGAACTTCTTGCCATATCTCCGGTGATAGGCTATGAATGGTCCAATAATCGCTGTCCTGTTCGATAAGTGACCTATATGTCTATAAGATAGGGTCTGCATTTATGTATTATTCTACCAGTCAAAGTCAAATACAGCAATTCCTTTAATAGTCATGATTTGAATAAAAAAGAAAAAAGGTGAAATAAACCCCAGGTTGTCTCGCGCGTGTGTCGCATTGCGCATTTGAAAGCCAGCATATATCATTCGAAAAGTACTTTCTTTTTTCTTTTTCTTTCTCTCTTGTCAAATACAATATATATAAACTAGTTTGTATCATGTCTTTGCGTCGTAGTGCGCGTAATATTAGTAATTCCAATGGGTCTGCCAAAAAAGAATCAGCTGTAAAGAAAATCAAAACAGAAACAGCAACTAAAAAACGAAAAGCACCCGAGGTCAAAGTCGAGGATAGTCAACAAGCACTGTCTATTGGACCCACACCAACACCTAAAAATAACGCAGATAAGCCTCAAAACTGGGACATTGTATATGAAATGCTGGAAGCTTTTCGAGAAAAAGAAAAAGCACCTGTGGATACAATGGGATGTGAAAGACTTGCGGATACTACGGCTTCTCCTGTCGTTCAACGATTTCAAACTTTGATAGCCTTAATGCTTTCTTCACAGACAAAAGATACCGTCACCAGTGTTGCTGTGGCAAAACTTCAGAAAGAGTTGCCAGGAGGACTTTGTCTGCAAAGCATATTGAATGTTGACGAAGCAGCTTTGGATAAAATGATTGCAGCAGTTGGTTTTCATACAAAGAAGGCGTCTTATATTAAGCGTACCGCCGAAATCCTCAGGGATCAGTATGCTGGTGATATTCCGGATACAATTGAAGGTTTAGTAGACTTACCTGGTGTTGGACCTAAAATGGGCTACTTGACTTTGCAAGTGGCATGGGATAAGAATATCGGTATCGGTGTAGATGTTCATGTACATCGTATCTGCAATCGTTTAGGTTGGGTCAAGACAAAAACACCAGAAGAAACTAGAACAGTAAGACACAGCCATGCTTTGTATATATACACATATATTAAATCCTTATCAGAATCTTCAATCGTGGCTACCTAAAGACAGATGGAAAAAATTAAATCCAATTATGGTTGGATATGGACAAATTGTTTGTTTGCCACGTGGACCTCGATGCGACATCTGCCCTATCAGCCAATACTGCCCGTCTTCTGAAATCAAAAAGATTGTCAAAAAAAAGCAAAAGATAGAAAAAACAGAGTCTGTTTATTTTAAGACTGAACCTACTGAGGAACAAAGACCATTAGATTGGTGATGTATTATAAAAAAGACGGGAATTTGATGGAATGGTTGTAATATAATTTTGTACACGGAAAAAAACGAACAGCTTTTCTCTTTTTCTTTCTTTCAAATAAAAACAAGCGTGGAAGATAAGCGAGGATACTTAATCGACTTATCGAGAGAAAAAGAAAAGGAATTGGCTCAACTGAGTATGACAAGTATGGCTACTTCTTCTGCTATAGAGCAGCCTAGACTATTGAATTTAATGGAGAAAAAAACAAACACAATATATCAAGGTAAAAGGATACTGGTGATTAATACTTCAAGAACTTATTATTCCTGTCAATAAAGGGCAAGGTAGCGTTGAAAGAATACAATACCCTTCAGAAGACTCTTATTTTTGGGGTCAGCCTGCTTCAAATGATGATACCTATGATAATATAGACGATGGAGCATTCAAAAACCCTTT
Organism: Gilbertella persicaria; assembly: GCF_025201335.1. Taxonomy (NCBI): domain Eukaryota; kingdom Fungi; phylum Mucoromycota; class Mucoromycetes; order Mucorales; family Choanephoraceae; genus Gilbertella; species Gilbertella persicaria. Next base: position 236,646 of record NW_026251968.1, read on the forward strand.
CAAATACCCTTCTAAAGAGCAAGGTAGCCCAATACTAGACAAAAGCACTAAAGATAATGCTCAGCAAGAAGAGTCGCTCACACAGGAAGCTATCATTGTTGATCCAAAAAAAGATCAACAGGAACAAGCAGCAACAAAAGATTTAAAAGCTACTTCTAACCCTGTTAGTGATAAAATCAATATTCCGAAAGATGATAGGAATAAACAAGTCAAAAATAATGCCGGAGCAACTCCATTACCAACTAAACTACAAGACTTTCAAGATGAGGATAATGCTGATAGTGAGGAAGAAGACAACGAGGAAGAAGAAGAAGAAGAAAAAGCAGACGATCTTGAAGATAATGAAGATAATGAAGATAATGAGGACAATGAGGACAATGACGAAGATGATATATTTGTAGCTATCTCCATTGTTGATCATGGTTTATCTCAGGCAGCAGTGCCAACAGTACCAACGAACATAGCCTCACATGTTATTGCTACATCTTATTTTAATGGATATGGAGTTGCAGCTGGACATGCTGAGGATGAATCAGCTGGACTAGGGCTTATTGGCATGTTTGAGAAAAATGAAGCTTCTTTTGGAAATTCCTTGGAAAGAAATTACGGATTGCATTTATTGACATTAGTTTTCTTGCTCTGGTTCTTTAGTCGAAACCGTATTTAATGAATAAAATACCAGTATGTTATACAGACTGTGTCTTAATCTATTGTTACACATTAATCTTTAGAATGTGGCGGTTCTTGTGCATGATTGTCCTTCAAATGTGGAACGTGTCTTGCTGTGTTGTTAGGAGAGACCAAATAATCTGCTTCATTAGGAACATGTCGGACACCTCCTCCATAAGTACTATTGTCAACGGCGGTCGAGGGTAAAGAGTCCGAAGCAACACTGTTATTTCCAGAGTAATAGGCAGCAGTTGTTGGATACGGCGCCACAACATCTTCATAATAGCCTCCCTCGTTTTGAAAGTATTTTGATTCCCTTCCATTGTCGCCTAAATGTTGTAAGGGCGCTACCAAATGCCTGGGTGCAGGTGAGTCTAATGATGTCATTCCAGCAACAGCGCCAGTCTCTAAAGCTGTGGCAGTAGAAGGCTGACGTCCATGGCCTCGATAATAGGAATCATCGTCATCATCAATGAGTTCATTCTTTTGTTTTTCTCTTTTTCTTTTCTGTGATCGTCGACGTAGAAAGAAGAATCCTAACGCTGTTTTGATTTGATTAGTCAAAAGATAACAACAAAACGGCTTTTACCTATTAAAGCAATAAGAGCTAAACCGCCTACAACACCACCCACAATTGCACCCACATTTGTTCCAGAATTGCCGTTTGTCGAGTCATTCGAGCTTGTATTTCCATTGTTTTGTCCTGCATTAGTTGTTGGACGACCTGTTTCACTAATAGTGGAATAGGATGGGACATATGAATACGAAGTTGCTGTATAGGTATAGACTACGGTGCCAGCCGCAGTTACTGTAACATGAACAACACTCTCTGTAGCTTGCTGTCGCTTATTATATACATGGTTTTGTTGAACAATCGTTGGCTGAGACACTGCTGTTTTCGTAGGTAATAAGTTCGCCTATTGTTCAAATAGATTAATTATGCCAATCAACATATATTTGTTTATTTCATACGTGTGCAGGCGAATTGGGTAGCATGAAATCAAACATTGTATTCAAAGGAGAAATATAAGAAAAGAAAAGAAAGAAGAGAAAAAAGCTTGAAAAAAACAGACTGGGCTTGTTATTCGATTTTTTCTTTTCCTTTTTTACTTGACTTAGCCATTCTTTGATTGGACTTGCGATTAAAAACAGTCGGAGCACCTTCCGTTAGAACAACAAAAGCAAAAAACAGATACCATTGTCAACTTGTTTTTTAAAGTGGAGATTTGATTAAAAATAAAACTTGTTAGCTTTGCTCGAAAATACACGATTTTGCTCAAGGAGAAGACAATTTATGTATGAAAGGAGTTTTGATACAAAAATAGACAAAAAGATTTTCATGCTCTGTCGATTCTGGATTTTTTCCTGTGTCACAACTGAGTTTCTTTTTAGGAGAAAAAAAAAGTAAGAGAAGGGTTGACTATTTTGCGTGGATGTTAAAAGAAGAAATATCAACTTGACTTTTGTTTATTATCTTTCGACATAGAACAAAGAAAAGAAGAAATCAGGTACAAATTAATATTCAGGAACCATTATTTTATCATAAATACAATATTTTTTTTAAAGAGAGTGATACATGTCAAATACTATTGTTTCTTTTTTAAAAAATCACAGATCCAACTAAAAAAAGTAATAATCAGAACGCGATCTTCTTTAGAAAAAAAGGGGGATCAAGTAATCAAGGAAGTCCGATTATTTATAGCATATCAATATCTATAAAAAAAGTTTATAAAGGCTTTGCTTTTGTATTGTCAGGAATACATATACATATGCCTATATATAAGAAACTGTAGTAAAATTATGACAACTTAATTGCAACAAATATCGATTGAAGGACAAAAATGCTACTTTACAATCGCAAAAAATAAAACTACATGCATAAAATGCGTCTAAAGCTGCCATTCACATTATAAGAGAGATTTACAATGGGCTTTGAGTCAAACGCTACACAGCATACCTTTTGTTTTGGCTGAGCTGCATTCTACGGGAGAACATTTTGTCTACTTCAATGTCCATTCTAAAAATAATGCTGCCAAAATATTATGTGATGCCTTTTTGATCCTAACAACAACATATATCTATACTCACTGCAAACTGATGTTTTATGTTCAAAAGGAGTTCCTACTTATTCTACAAGATAACGATCTATTTTTGATATGCTTTTTCGTACTGTCTTCATCTAAAAAAGACATTGGAATGACTGAAAACAAGCTGTACGAAAAAAAAAAGGTGCCGTAAAAACCAGTGTTGATGAATTGGTGCTTTCTTTAGGTTTACCACATCCAAATATCTGCTTTTTGGTCTTAAGAGTGTCAAGTGCTATAGTAAGATCTGCTTGCACATAGTTTACGCATCGAATGGTGTAAGAATAGGTACTCACTTGCTAGTCGATATCTACTGAAAAGAACGTCTTTTGTTGATTACAGTGTGCAATAAACTTTGAATGCAGATCTGAAGGCAGTGCTCAAACTAAGTCGACATTTTGTTTTAGTAAACTCGTTTTCTTTTCATCAGAAGTATTTAAAGATGGCCTTACTTGGTTTCGGTTGGATCAAACCTACAATGGGTCATTTCAAAAAATTCTCCATGAACTTTTTTTTTTCATCTTCACAGACCTCTGTCACCATGCCTGTACTTGCACTATATCGATAACCTTCCTCGATTTTTACGTACTATACCTCTCAATGACGATATGTCCGCCAACGAGCTCATTATATCTATTAATTGCTTGTTCTACGCAGATGATATTGTACTGATTGCCACCAAGAAAACTCTTCAACCTCTTCTCGACCAATGTGCTGAACATAGCCTGACACTGGGGTATTGATGGAACCCTACAAAATGTGTAATTCTTGCGTATGAGAAAAATATCACTGACTATGCTCTCTCTGGTACTGTAATTCCACGGCAGACTATCTTTTCTTACCTCGGAGTTCCTTTCAAGGCAGAAGGCCTCTTTAGCCCTAAAGACCTAGTGAAAACAAGTGCTGCTAAACTTCGTGTCACAATGGCTATGCTAGCTTCAATTGGCGCCAACAACCATGGCTTCTCTAAGCAGCTCTCCTGTCGGCTATATCGGCAAGTGGTCCGCCCACAAATGGAATATGGACTGGCAATTATGCTTTTGACAAATACCCAGACTAAAGTATTGGAGCAAGCCTAAGATTACTGTCTGAAGACCATTTTCGGCGGATCTAAAACTGCATCAACAAAGGTGATGAGATATCTACTGAATTTGCCCACAATGCGTGAACGAAGTGAAATCCTTCAAGCAAAATTTGTTTTGCGTGCTCTCTCTCTGCCAGAAAACACTCTTCTTACCCGATTACTGCCTCGGCTGCAAGACCTTACCGCTTCGCACTGGCACAAACCCTCGTCCACTCCTTTCTGCAAATCTCTCCCTTAACCCCTCACACCAATGCCTCGAAAAGATTTCCAAGAGTATCAACATCAGTACTTGGAAGAAAATTTCACCCATATGCTTACCTTACCACAAACAAAAATGCTCTCCCTCTGTCGCCCATTCCTTTCCTTTGATCCTATCCTATGGTTGCCCATGACCAACATTGAACTGAGTCGTCTTATACGATGGCATCTTGGGTGGCTGCCTGGGGGGCTCTCCTAAGCCGTGTTCCTGTAGTCAACGCCTTTCGCATTCTCATGCTATCAACTGCCTCAGTATACATGTAATGCTAAACCAACCTACAACTGTTTCCGATCCTTTGTCTCATCTTTTAAACCGCTTGCCTACAATACCTCCTAAGAACAACCGCTCAATACTTTACTGGAGTGTCAAATGGACCTCAATTCACGCACTTTTATCACAAGTTGACACTATACAACTTGCTAACATAGAACCGCTGATCATGACTCTAACCAATCAATTATCGCCCTTCCTTCTATGGTTACAAACATATGCCCACAAAAAACATTAGCCCAACACTCTCTTTTCACAAGCCTTTTTTGCCCTTGCTTCTTCAAGAGTTTTTCTAAAAGGACTATTTATAAATATTATCAAAAAAACAATTTAAGTACGAACCTTTGTGGATTTCCCATAGGTCAAAAAATAAATTTCACAAAACAGCCAAACCAGTGGTACCATTCAATTCCTTGCTTTTAAAGAACATATTTTAAATAAAAAAAAAACGGACAGGTTTGATAGTCTGGTTGTTGAGTAATGGTCCAGCAAAGATTGGCATATTTAAGCTGTGTTTTGAGCATTTTTGCTCTAGACGGCATATAGAACTCATTAGCCATAGAGCTATAAAAAAATACCATGCGCTAAATAGGATACTAAAGAACATATGAAAGTGTAAAAATAGGCGTTTCATAATGCAAATGTGGGGTAAATGAACCTAAGACATATTAGATGACTATGTTGCGAAGATTGAAAAAAGAAAGCATTCGTGATTCTTCATCCAGCAGCATGAAAAATTGAGGTTTTGCGGAAAACTGCATAAAGACACAATTATTGGGCTTTGGTGTATTGACAAAAGTTGTAGATCTTTGCTTTCTGACCCCAATAATACAAATAACACAACTACTTTACTGCCAAAATATGAAGAAAAGAGGCAAAAATGTTTATAAGGTTTCTCGTTCATATCTCATTATTTCTGTTGCACAATTCACAAACAATTATATTCGTCAAGAACTAGAGCGTTTGGCGGTCATTTTCGGTACTTAAACTTGTCGATAACTCCATTTCTCGTCTTGCAGTGTCAAATAGAAGAACAGAAGTTGTCAAATTAAGGATTTTCATGAGTAGTACCCTTTGCCACTTTCTACAAGTTGTTCTTTTTTGATCCAAATCAACCTTAAAGATATCTCATGTGGTAGTAAACATAGTTTGTGAGTATTTGGGATATTTATGCGTACATAAACGGGCTTTATGTACCTTTTAAGTCGTGAAGCAATCCTGCGTATTAGTTTGTCCTTTTGATGAGTTTCTATTCACTATTGGTTAAATAAATGCATTAAGAAGACTCACTACAAGAGATAAAATGTGTTTTGTATTATTTAGTGAAATTAATAAAACTATACGCAAAGTTGATTGCTCTTTGAAGTTGATATTAGACTAGAAGCAGTCTTCATTTGATGATGACAACGTCTAAAAAGACTAGCATAGCGAGAATCGTTAAATACTTTTATAGTTTTCTTGCGAGCACTGTTGACATTTATTGTTAGATACTTTTTAATCGCCTTTCAATCTTAGTTGAAAATATAGCTAGCTCTATGGCTAGTTAGATAAAAAAAATGCCAACTTTCTTTTGATGGAAGAACTTTTGTTTAAAAAGAAAATTCAAAGTTGTTGCTTTGTTATGTAGAATAAAAGGAGGCCATTTACCTTTTTTATTCGCTGTATTAAAAAATATGATGAGGAGTAACTTGCGAGTTTAAAGACAAAATCAGTACACACTTTTAGGAAATAAAGCTTTTGTTTTTTTTCAAGCATGAATTGCACTTCTAGAAGCATGAAGGGTAAGCCACACTACATTTACGTGACGGTTTTTATTTTGTCCATCTCAACCATTTACTTTTTTCGATTCTTTTCCATTTTATTATAATAGATATGAAGACGAACAATAAGAATCCCAAACCTAACCGCAACAAGAACCAAAAGAATGAAGCCTTAAATACTCCAGGCAAAATCAAAAAAAGAATTCGTGATGTTAAACGTACTTTGAACTCGGTGAGAGTCTTTTTCTACTTTACATCAAAGTTTAACCGTAGGATAGGGTAAAGAACTTCCTGCTCAAGTTATTACAGAGTCAAAAAGACGTTTGCGTGCTCTTGAATACGAATTGGGAGAGAAAACTATTGACGAACAAGAGCGTACAAATGCATCCAAATACCATAAAATAAAGCATTTTGGTAAGTCTATTCTCGATAAAGTAATATATACTCAACCATTCATCCCTATAGAACGTAAAAAGGCTGAGAGAAAAGTAAAGCAAGCTAAGAAGGATTTACGGGAGAATACAGATGAGACAAAGGCACCAGCGCTTCAAGCTAAAGTAGATGAAGCAGAAATCAAATTATTATATACAACACATTTCCCAAAGACATTGCATTATGTATCCCTTTATCCTACTAATAACCAAAATGACGAAACTAGTGATGCTAGAAGAGAAAGAGTATTAAAAGACATCAAAGAGTCATTGTTGAATGGAGATAAAGACCTGTCATTAATGCAAAAGCGTTATCGGGATGAATACAAAGAAAAGTTAATCAAACGAGGTGTCATTCAACCCTTGGCACCTGTAGACGAAGAGATGACTGAGGCCAAACAAGGATCTGATGATGAAAAAGACGATTTCTTTGAAAAAGCTTAGTTGTGTAAATAAACAAGATTTGTTCGGTGATTTATTATCTACAAAGTGAGGTCAGGAAAAGATGGTATTCACAAATTAAAGTATGGAAGGTTGATTGTTGGTATCTTGTTGAGTTGATTGATAAGGTGGTGGTCTATTTGATGTGGTGGGTGGATTATGAGCAATCCCATTCATATCAATCAGTGTAGCTTCATTGTCTGTTGGTTGTGTGCCCATGGCTAATAGAATAGTATCTCTTTCTGTACCATAAGCAGGTGGGGGTGACAATGTACCTTGAGAAGGAGCTAGACCCCATTTCTTGACATTTGCTTCAACAAAGACAAAGCCCATTTGACCAAGATTCACATGAATTTGACAAGGGCCATTGGCACCAATTGTAGGAAACAAGTTCCATCGAATACCAGTATAAGCTTCCTCTATCTTTCTTCCATTGCGAGTAAAAAAAATAGATCCAGTTCGATGTCTATAACCAACGCCAATGACATCACCATGCTTGTAAGGCAAACCATAAGGCTTTTGAGTAAATGGTGAACTAAAGTATTTGCTTCCATCATTTGAAAAATAGCCAATAGAATAACGATTCCAACCTATTACATGTTTAATTTTAACGAATAAAAAAAAACAATGTGTAGTGTTTACCTGGCAATCTCCAACTAGGATAAGGCTTTGTTGCAACACCAACAGATACGACTGTACTTTCAGGTTTTTCATACATCTTGGCCTTCAAGCATGTTAGCGATAACTACGTACAGATCAACATTACCTCCCAATAATACACTTCTTGGTTTCGAGGTAAAGGCAGGTTAGTCTGGACACAATTTTCTCCTTCCATAAACTGAATTTCAGTTCTTCCTGCCACAAACACATTGGCTTCTGGTTCCCACTCAAATTCAAAAGCAGAAACGCCTTTTTCTTGAATGGATTGAAATTGTGGCGGTGTGATATCTGTGGGGATACTGTTTGGTGGATGATGTTCTTGCCAGGCTATAATTTTTTCTCGGTCAGATCAATATGTCAAATATTATGAACACTCTACTTTTTGCGCTTTCATAGCTAAGGCGAGCATCCTCAGATAAAGTTGCAATATCCTCTTCAGAGTCAGAAGGTATATCTTCTAAGTTCCCATTGAAGGATAGAGGCAACTCAATAGGGGACCTCGTAAAAAACAAAAGAATTATGATAACAACAAAGAAAACAATTATGCCTGTTGTGAAAATCCAGGTATAAGCTGACTGTTGCATTTTGCTTTTCACTATTAATTTAGAAAACAAAAAGAAAAGAAAGAAAAAACTCACAATACGTCAGACTTTGTATTTCCGCTTTATCTTTTTATAGTAATGGTTGAGTTCTAAACATTTAAGATTTTATTATTCTACAGCGATATATTTGCTTAGCTGATGAGGTTTGACAGGCTTCATAAACTTTCTCTTCAAAAGCTTGTAGAATTCACCAAAAATAGCATAAACTATGAGTAGTCCCACAACAATAGCCCATTCCCAGCTAAATCCGAGCATATAAAAACCCTTTTCAGCCACAGTAGGCACATAGTAAAAGATCATCAAGCAAACAATATCAAATGAGAGCGTGTATATGACCGTTTTTGACTTGAATGTTTCTTTCAGTCCGCGAGGGCCCCATTCAATTTCTCTATAGGAGCGACAATGAACCATGACAACTAGAGTGCCCAATGTCATGAATGCCAGTAATACCCCACGACCTCGGAAAAAGGATTCACAAGCTGCATAATCGAAATTTACTTCGCAAGCAGAGCCTTCGATACCATGGTGGCCTCGAGTATAAAGAGGAATAATGAAAGCAATGAAACTAAATGCGGCAAATCCTAATGAGTATACAAACAAATCCATGACAATTTCCCGATTGAACAGACTTTCTTTAGGAGAGCGAGGTGGTTCTTTCATGACAGTTTTTGAAGCAGGCTGGAAAGATAACACACCAGCTGGAGGCGTGAATGCGACATACAAGAATAACATCTGAATAGTAGAAATTGGTGCCGCGCTTTTGTTATTAGGATCACGAATAGCCAAAGCAAGAATCAAGACAAGCCAAAGGCCCAAAAGTGCAATCCAAAAATAGAGCAAGAAACGTTGAACGTTTTGGTAAATTTTTCTGCCTTCAGCAATAGCTCGAATAATAGTAGCAAAGTTATCATCTGTTAAGATAATGTCGGATGATTGCTTGGCAACATCACTACCATTTTTTCCCATAGAAATACCCACATTAGCAATACGAAGCGATGGTGAATCATTCACACCATCACCGGTCATGGCAGCAATATAATTACGACGCTTAGAAGCCACAATCATCTTGACTTTAGTCTCAGGTGAGCAACGAGCAACAACAAATGGTAAATGAGGGAGCGCATCAACCTCTTCTTCTGTCATGGCATCAAATTGAGGACCTGTCATGACTAGTTCCTTCAATACTTCCGGAGACATTGTCTTTTCGTTGAGAATATTGAGTTCTTTAGCAATAGCAGTTGCGGTAATAGCATGGTCGCCTGTCAACATGTGAACGGAAATACCAGCTTGATGGGCTTCTTTTACAGCTTGAAGAGATTCAGCACGAGGAGGGTCATAAATACCAGCCAAACCGAGGAAAATCAGGTCTTTTTCGATTATAGAGCGATCCCTGTCTTTCTCAAACATATTAGACTCTTCTTTGCGATATGCCATTGCAATAACACGAAGACCTTTAGAAGCTAATACATTTAGATGGTTCATGACCTCGATATGTGATTCTTGAGTTGGCATATTTATGCAGAGAGGAAGGATTCTCTCAGTAGCACCTTTTGTGAACACGAAAGTATGGTCTTGAGGGCGATTGTACCAGACAGTAGACATTCTTTTGATAGTGGAATCAAATTGATATTCTTGAATCATTTCCCAGCCATCTTCAGCTATCAATTGAGGCTTTCCCTTATTAAATTTATGAGCAAAGACTTGAAGAGCAACTTCTGTAGGAGCACCACTTGGAATCCAGTTGTCTGATTCACTGTTATCTTTCTCTTCCTCTGCTTGGGGCATTTCAATAACTACATTACTATGTCGACTAGTCATTTTGGATAAAGATTCGTGACGAGTGATAGTGTTTTCAGTATCTTCACGTCGGTGGATACTAGACATATTACAAAGGGCGGCACATTCAATAAAGTGCTTCGTTTCAGAAGACATAAGCAATTGTGGTTTATCGATTAGTTCAGTCTTTTCTGAAGACAATGGATTGTCTATCAGTTCATCGTGCGTACGATATATATTGCCTTGGGGAGCCAGTCCATTGGGAGTCAGGTAAAAATAACCTTCTTGAGGAGTCCAGAATCGAACAACCACCATTTTAGCCATTGTAAGTGTACCAGTTTTGTCAGAAAAAATGTGCGTGATAGAGCCCAATGTTTCCAAGACCTTGAGTTTTCGAACAATAGCACGTTGCTTTGTCATTTCTTTACCACCCATTACAAGAGTGATTGTCAGAACTGTAGTCAAACCAGCAGGAAGAACAGATAGAGCAGAGGTCATAGCGTACATACCAATATCACGGTCCGCATGAAACTTGACAGAGGCCAACACAATGATAACTGAAAGGACAGCAACACATAAAAGGAAAATGTACATTTTGTGCATACTTTTTTGAATCTGGGTACGATCATTATCATCAGCACCATTTAACTTGGTAGCCACTTTACCAATTTCAGTTTTCATACCAATAGAAGTAACGATAGCTTGGCCACGACCTTTAGCAATGATAGTGGAACTATATACCATGTTTCTACGATCACCCAATGGCTCATCTATCAAGAATAAAAGAAAATTTAGTTTCTACTTTGAATATACCATCTATCCATACCTTCTTTTTCTAGAACAATCAGCTTCTTTTGGACAGGAACGGATTCACCAGTTAGCAAGGCTTCATCTGCTTCCAGATTTGACAGGTGTATTAAACGAGCATCCGCAGCAACAGAGTCACCTTCCTTAATCAGTAAAAGATCACCAGGTACTAATGCATTACTTGCAATTGTTTGCTCTTTCCCATCACGAATTACATTAGCTGTAGGCGAACTTAAACTTTTCAAAGCAGCCATTGTTTGTTCTGCAGCATATTCTTGTTGAAATGTTAAATAAAAATTGAAAATGGCCACCACGATAATCAGTGATCCAGTGATATAATCGCCAAGGACCATAGACACAATACCCAATGCAATAAAGATCCAATTCATAATATCGAGGAATTGATGAAGCAGAATTTTGATCCAAGTAGCTTCATCTCCAGAATCAAGCTCATTGAAGCCATATGTTGATTGTCTTTCTACTGCTTCTTGTTCTGTCAATCCAATTTCAATTGAAGTGTTGAGCTCTTGTACCACTTGTTCAATAGATTTGGTATGCCATATTGTAGGAGGCCCTGACTCTAAAGGCGGTTTAGATTGTTTAAACAACATGGTTTTGTTGAGTTGTTTTGTCTATTGTATTTTATAGCAAAGAATTTAAGATTTGCAATTTGTTGCTCTTTTTATTTATTTCTCAGGTCCGGCGGTTTAAAGCGAAACACTAGTAACACAAGCAAGTTTTGTCTATATAAGTAACGTATGTTCCAGTCATGCAGTTCTAAGTACTTCTGTAGTTTATACTTATGGAAAGACAAATAACAAACACTGTCAAATCGAAAGTGAAGGCGGCTTCTATATGCTTCCTATAACTCCTTATCATCACATTGAAAGCGTAAGATCGGATAAATTTCTCTTGCTGAAAATGCTTTTTTTTTTTTTTTTTTTTTTTTTTTGGTTCGACTACAAATTAATAATATTCTAGAAAGTATGCAGAAAATTAGAAGTAAAAGAAAGATCGACTCTTGTTGAATGGAATAAGCGGAAAGGGCCTGTCCACTTGAAGTTTTTTTAACTCGTCTTTGATTTGAGCGCTCGTTTTTACTTGGCGAAACTCAGAATGGCTGTTAAATCCGTAAATCTAGATCAAACAAATTATAGCCAGTCAGTTCAAAAAGCGCTGTTTAAAGAAATGACACTTGAAAAATAAAAGCTTTGATGATATTCATGAATAGGAAAGCTTATACACTTTATTGAACCTTTAAACGTGCCTTTAAAAAAGCCATTTCCTTTAAGTACAAGAAATTTTAAATTGCGCTAATAAATTTAACGATTCAAAAAAGTACAATAATAGGTTTTTGACCATAGTAAGCATTCTTTGTTTCGTTTCTTCTTTTTCTTTAAGCAATGTCGGTGCTATCATCGCCTGCTATTGCACAACATGACATGCAAACATTATTTTCAAAAAGAAGATGGGTTCGAGGACCAAGAACAAATTTGATTACACCGCTCAAGGTCTCTATGCCTCATTCTGGGGAGCAAGAAAAGACACTAAATCAATCCTCAGGCACAACCACAGCCGTTGGATCTCCTTCTTCAGTCAAAATCTTATTTCCTTCACTTTCCATGTTCAATTTACCAACTATGTTACATGGCACATCTCCTATGTCACCACTACCTCCTCCCCCACCTGCTCTTTCCCTTCCTCCGACCACAGCAAATCCTGAATTTTCCTCGCCTCCACCTCAATTCGCAGTCGATTATAAACGCCCAAGATTCTTCAAAAAACCAAAACTCAGAAAACGACGCATTCAAAAGGGATATCCATCAGCATTCGAAACATTTTTATTTGACGACACACTTCCTGGTATACCCAACAAAGGCATTCGACCCGTCAGTCTACTGATTGAGAGACTAGAGGCATGGTATCTACTAGCCAAAAGGCTACTTCATCATTTTGAACTATTGGCCAGCGTGGAGACAAAAGTAGCGAAAAACTATCGCAAGCTGGAATACATGACGATTTTTCCTACCGCAGATAAACACGATCAGTATCGAAAAGACTTGAGACCCATCAACTTTTACAAGAGACAACAACGTGCACTTTATAAAGATCAACGTCTTTTACAGATCCATTTTGCTTTCCAGGGAGGCATTCGTAGTGTCTGTGATGCATGGCAAAACTATCATACCAACACAACTAAAGATCATGCTGAGTTCGCAACATTTTTAAGAAATGAAGCCATTCCTACGCTGTCGAATATCAAACGCGAATTAAAATGGATGATCAAGTCAATTCGTGCTGATGATAGATTATCCCTGGTGACTTTAACAAACTTAAAAAGAGAGGCTGCCAAGCGATTAAAGCGATTGGATAGACAATTAGTATTTTTCGATCAGTATCCTTACCATGGACATAGCAAACGAGATCCTTGGCTAGTTAATGCAGGTAAGACCCTCAAAAAGATGACTTATTCGGATTTCTACTAAGAAAAACAAACCCGAAAACCTTATAGCCGTCGTAAAGCAAATGATTAAAGTGTATTGCCAAGAAAACAAAATTCACGAAACTGTATTAAGACTTCAACGAGAAACGCTCATTTCAGAAGAACATCTAGTTGAAGAATTCCGTCGTCTCTGCCAGCATATTTACAAAATGCGTGACCAGTCTAGTTTAGGTGTAGACAGAGGCCTTGAGAGAATCATGTCTATTTTTGACAAAATACAGATGGACAGCGACTGGCTTAACTTTAGTCAGCATCATCAAACACATCTTGTTTCCGAGAGCGCTGCTTTTCGTCATCCAGATCACCTGCAATACCCTAATCATTCTCATATTCTCTTACAACCTATTTTTGCTGCTCGTATGGAGCGCAGATCACGTATTTTACATCATTGGCATGAATACATTTATGTCTTGACACCCGCTGGATTTCTGCATGAGTATCGCACTACACAGCATTATCCTGCGCACCCAGATGCTACTATTTTTGTACCTCATTACAAGGTATCTTCGCTAGCAACCAATCTACATCATAATTTGATATTTCAACTACAGCCACATGCTGCCTCACGCAATTTGCTTCAACATCATCATGAAGTCTTGCCAAAACAGTGGCGTACATCAAAACAACGTTGGGGACTGCATGATCGCATGACTTGGACATTAAGAGCCAAGTCTGCTGCAGATATGGAGACCTGGCTACATCATTTGACTGAGAGTTCTGAGCGTTATCGACCTACGACGGTCAACGTATTAGCCTATTCAAATGTAGTTTTGCCAGAAATAGTTGTTGACTCTACAGAAGAAAGTGAAGTAAAAGAAGAGCAAGAAAAGAAGGAAGAAGAAAAAGAGCAAGTAATTGAAACAAGTGATGAAGTTCCAGCTGTAGAAGAGGACTCAGCTCCTGTTGAAACAGAAACAGAAGAAGTAGCAGCATCGGAGCCTGTTGTTACTGATCCTGTTGTCGCTGAAGAAGAAAAAGAAGCTCCTGCTGAAGATGCAGAAACCACCGAACCTGAACCAATTGCTTCTGAAGAGCCACCTGCTGTTGAGGAAGCCACATCCACAGAAGAAGTTGCTGAACCAGTAGATGATGCAGTTGTCGAGTGATAAATATGTTTTTTTTTATTCATTATATGCATTATATACAGTTATTTCTATTTCATGCTTATGGATATGTTATTGTGATTGAACTAAGCTAATCAAATGCGCTGATGAATCAATAATATCAAGAGTACAAAGTTTGTTCGCTATCAAAAACTGATGGTTTAATAATGCAGACCATACTGTCGTAAGCTCACTAAAGACGCGTTAGTGCTATAAAGACAAATATATGTTTACCTTTGCTTGATTTTGATAATGCCTTGGTTGGTAAATTTGTTCCAGTCCAATACGTTTATATAACAAGAAGCGCCTACTTGGCCGAATATAGTCTGAAGAGCTTGTTGTATACTCATTCGAAAAGACAATTCGGTTACTTGAACATCGAGATCTTCATCAGACCAACTATACAAACATTAATCGTTGGCCTCAAAGAAACATAATTACATTTTCACTTTAAGGTATTGCCAGTCCTGAATAGGTTTAAAGTGCTTTAACCAAGGCTTGGCTGACATGGTATTCCTCACAAAGAAAAAAAAAACAAAAGGTGGCTTTTGTAAGTGAGTTTCAAAAAATATATGCTTTAATTGTACAAAGACGATGGTATTAAAAAGAAACAAACTTGGGATCCAAAGGTAAGCCCGTTTCTGGATCAATATTCTAATAACCAAAAAAAAAAAAAGTTAGCTATGCTCAATCCAGGCACATGCGACTTACATTCTTTTTTAATAATCTCTGCTGACGAATTAAACGAGCTTCATCAAAAGACACTTTTTGTTTCTTCATAATTCTCATAATTTCTTCCTTGTCTTTTAAACCTGCTCGAGTATCTTGTTCGTCCATATTAGCATGTAAGTCAAATTGTGAACTTGTTAATCCATCCTCAATATCTTCCTCAAAAGAGCCAGCATTTGTTGGTAATAAATGGTAGCCTATCAAACGATTGGTTTTGTTTGCCAAGAAGGAGGCAGCATCGAGGATATATTGGCGAAAATACCAACATACTAAAAGTCAATAAAGAAAAAGAATGGTAAGCAAAGTCAATTAGAATAGAGTCTATATCTTACATAGTAAAAAGAAGAAAAATAAGGCTAAATAGATAAGCATGTCTAAATGAAAAAGAAAACGAAAAAAAGAAAAAAGAGGAATTGAAATTAGAAAGCGCATATTAGGTAATAAAAGTGGAAATTCCTCCATGTGCCAGTCAAACCATTAAGGGTTTTTTCAAAGGTTGGAATACAGCGAGGCAGAACAACCTGTAGCCGACAACATGACTTCCCCGGGCATAAAGTTATACTTTATCATAAAGTAAAAAAGTGTTCTTTAGAGACGAATCGATTAGAGTTTGTAATTAAAACCATATAGACCAGGAAGATATCTAAAATAGAATAAAAGGACTTGCATAAACGAGCAAACTTGATCATGTCTACTGATCTAGAATAACTCAACTTGGGCTTATACATTTGGCCAATCAAAACCCGTTTTTTTTGTATCCATTTCTTGTCCTTCCATCCCATTTCCAAGCGTGGGGCAAGTCTTGCTTTATATTAATATAAACGCATAACAGATATGTAATTATTAAAATACGCATCTCCTTTTTTTTATTTTTATTATTATTATTATTGTTTGTGAATAATTAAAAAGAGAGTTTGCAAGTGCCTTTTACTTTTTTATAAGCCTCTTCTTAGCAAGTGTTACAGTTTCATGACTGATCAGAATAAACATCTTGTAACAAGTGGCGCAGAGCGCTCTACAAAAAAAAAAAAAAAAAAATCGCGGGACTTCAGAACGACTCTAAAAATATGATAGGAAAGACCTAAAAATGGTTCCCAACCAAAATTAGAAAATAATATAAATATAACACTGGGCTTTTATTATTTTTTGTCTCTTTCTTTCTCTTTTATACAATAGATAGTAGAGCAAAGAGAAAAAAAAAAGAAACAATGACAGGCGCGCTTTCACAAAAAGTATCCACATCACCAGCAAAGCAATCACTTTTCAAGAACATGCTGAGCATTCCCATTCTCGCTATTTTCGTCATTGGTTTCTTTTGTGTATCTACCTTGAAAATCAGAGTTGTCTATAGTACGTCTTCTATGGCAACAACACCAACAGATTCAAGTAAGTTGATAATGTTTTTATACACAATTTAATGAAGATTGTGTAGTCAACAGCTGTAGTACATCAGAATGCCTTAATCTTCCACCTTTATCTGAATATGAAGAGCCCCAAACCCCAGTGATTAAACACGTTACACGTCCCATCACACCCAAGCCCACTTCTTATCCTTTCACCATTGTCACTGCTTCTAGTGCTAACCACCTTTGTTCATTGGAAAACTTTTTATACTCACTCTACAATCTCCGTTCTGAATTGAAAGTGGAAGAATTTCCTCGTATTGTCGTTTACAATATCGGCATGAACCGTACTCAACTTCCTGTCCTTGACCAGCTTGTTGAGAATGGTCTTATCGATGACTTGGAAACATTTGACTATTTCAAGTATCCTCGTTTCTGGGATGTAGCCATCAGTGCTGGTGAATATGCCTGGAAAACGGGTATTGTTCATGAGGCTTCTGCTAAATATACAGACACTTCAGACGGTATCTTGGTCTGGCTCGATGCAGGTAACATGGTCACACCCGAATTTATTCGTACTATTCCCAACGTCATTCGTAAAAATGGCGGATTTTGGTCTCCTCGCTCATCTCAAAACATGGCAAAATGGACTCATCCCGGCATGTATGCTTATTATAACGCTGACCCTAAGCAATACGCTTCCAATCCCAACTGTAATGGTGCTGCTTTAGGGTTTGATGTTCATAACCAAACTATTGTTGACGATATTATTAATCCTTGGTTTGAATGTGGTTTGGATAAGAACTGTATTGCTCCTCCTGGGTCTTCCCGTATCAACCATCGTCAAGATCAAGCCGCTTTGACCTTTTTGGCTTATCGTAGTGGCAAGAAGTGTTTCATGTCTCCCAACTACTACAAATTGCAAATTCACCGAGACAAGTCATGTCGAGCTGAATTGATGGCTTTGGATATTCAAGGTCAATTAAACCATCCTAGTTCTTTAGGTATAATATTATCCATTCTAATAACTCAGAAAGACTCATCATGTATTTAGATTATCCTAAATGGTATGCTAGCAACACTCTACAATTGTATCATCATCCTGAATGGAGATATCCTGCAGACAAAGTACCTGCTAATCTTGCTAGACTCTTGACTCCTCCTGTTGACAACTAGAAGCAAACTCTATATATTTATTACACTTCTTTATTATATTTGTAAATAGTATACACACAAACACATACATGCATAAAATCCTCTTCTCCTCTTTCTTCATTGTTCCACTATTCTCTTTATTAAATTGACACATTTACACTTTAAAAAAGGGGGAGAGGCTTTGCCTTTTATTCAGAGCACCTGTGCTACATCTTGTGATCCGTGAACTCAGCCTTCTTGCATTAAATTCTGCTAAGTTGAGCCGAAGATTTTCAAGACAGTGTTTGTTGTGATCTGCCCTCTCAAAACAATGTATGTTGTGGCTTGTCTATTTATACACCTCTGTATATTTTTAACTATCTCTGCTTCTAGAACTTTATTTTCAAGACTCCATATATAGTAGCGAGGCAAAAATACGTATTCGTATGTAAACAATGACATTCCATATCATGTAGCATGGGAATGCATTTAATCATAAGCTTCAAATAGAGGTATTACGTCTAATTTATATATAGTACAAAAAAAATATTACAATTATCTAACTAGAACCTTGGAAATCAGCCTTAAGAGCTTCGATGGCACTCTTGGTACCAAAGATCAAACCAACAATACCAAGCAAGACAACAAAGAAACAAAGAATCAGCTCTGCAACATGCTTGTTACGATACCCAGTCAACTTGAGATAGAACAAGACTGGGAAAATCAAAATAAGCGTACAGTTACTAAAGGCACCTAAAAGAGACAAGAAGTCACCAAAATAAGGTACATAGATAGCAATGACAGCAATAATCACAATAAGGGCCATGCGAAGAGCAAAACGCAGGCCGTGTTCAGCAAAGCGTGAGAATTTGAAGCTGTTGATCCCAAACAATTTTTCTAAATCAAGAGAGAAGGAAGTCAAGAGAATAGGACAGGCCATCAAGACATGAGCAGTAATGATGACTTCAGAAGCGATTTTAGCAGCACCTGCAGGAATACTATTGTAAATAGGACTAAGGACTTGATCACCATAGACATAATAACCAGGAATGGCTGTCAAAAAGTAAAGAGCAGCACAAGTGGTAAGACCTGCTGCAACCACTTTAGGCCAATCTTTAGGGCGACGCATACCAGCTTCGACATGAGCATAAACTAACAAATAAATCAAGGTTTAGTATACATAGTATAATCTAGAGCCTTCATGTGATTTTACCAGGATTGCCACCTATTAAGGAAAAAAAGTATGTGAGTCATCTTGAGAAAAGCGGACAATCGAATGATTTTTTTTTGTCTTACCGAAACTAAAGACGATTGAACTAAGAGCAACTGGGAATTCACTCCAAATGACATTGTCATGTCTAACATTGACTTGATTAGGCTTGTCGGTAGCAGCCATGACGAGACAGATGAACACAACAATCACAGTGGCCAACATGCCAAATGCACTCAATATACCAACTTCTTTCATGGATTTGAAAAAGACAAAAGGCACAGCAACAAGAGCAGCGCAAATAATGACCCAAATAGGAAATGTCAATTCAGCAGAAGTTCCCGTGCAAATTGAATGTAAATTGGAACCGGCCAAAAGGATATAAAGAACAGGTACACCAATCAATGTGATCACTGTAAAAAAGAAGGAAACCCAACCACCAACTTTACCAAAAGCTTCTTCAGCAACTTCTTGGTAAGAGGAGAGACGTGTCTTTCCGTTATAATACAAGCATCTAATTAAAATAATTCCGGAGTCTATGTAACTGTATTAGAGCCGAATTATCGTCAGACGTAGTTTACATGTAGAGAAGGCCCAACTAAGGATCAAAATGAAAAGACCTAGCATAAATATCATTTTAGCATATATTGCATAACAGTAAACGAATGATGTAATTACCGATCCAACCACCTATAAAAAAGAATTAGCACTGTCTCATATAGACTTTTCAAAATATCTACCTTGTCGTAAAGCATACGGTAAACTAAGGGCACCTGTACCCGCTACAACACAAACAATATTAAAATAAGCAAGAAAAGAGGAACCCCGCTTGCTGTCATTATCAACACCATGAGAGAAGCTAATATTGTCATGTTCAATTTCGACTATTGGCTGTCAATATAAGTTGGCTTGAATACACAAATTACCAATATTGCTATCACTAATGCTTTCTAATGGTGATCCAGTGCCGAGGGTTTTTTCACCCTTTATTTCGTGCAACTCCATGTTTAAACTAAAGAAAAAGAAAAGAAAAAAGCGAGAAAAATGTCAAGTTAGAAGACAGTCTTATTACTATGCTGAACCAATTGAAATAGACAATGACAAAGGCTCAAATGAGCTGTTTGCGGGATGTCAAATTTTTTTTCTTTCTATCTTTACTGTAAAATTTGAACAATACCATAAAAATATATTCTTTTTTGAGTTTCCTAATGCATCAACAAACGCATCATCAGAGAAAGGGTAGTCGGTAAGTGACTCTGAGGTATATCAATCCAGATTGTGTTGTAATGCACTCTATAAGACACCATCTTAGTAGTCCTAAATCATGCCATAATCAAGACAGAAATAACGAAACAAACCTTATTGTTACAAGAGACTACACTCAATCAATTGATTTGCTTATCAAGTAATATGCACAAATATCACCCAAGGACATTTACGCCAAGAATCAAAATAAATAGAACTAGAGCCTCTTTACAATAAAATGCTGTGGATCCACATACAGTAACTCAAGTTACACTTGATCAAAACACGTTGGTGTGATCTGTCTGTGTGACAAACCTTTCTACCTCCTCTCTTTCTTTCAAAGGGGGGGGTGCTTTTCTTCTTCTTTTTTCCTTTTTCTTTATTTTCTTTAGAAAATGGACAATGATACTGTATACCCAGTCATTGTGTCAATAGATTTTGGTATAGTACACATATCGTTTTATTTAAGTGACCATTGATATCTTTTTTCATTATAAAGGCACAACATATTCTGTAAGATGCTGTATAAACAACAAACGACTAAAGTAGAAACACTGTAGGGTTGTTCGTTTGCATTGATTGGAAATGAACAAATACAAGATATTATTAAATGGCCTAAAAGCAATGCGTTTTATGCCAAGGTACCTACACTACTTTATTATCGAGATAAAAACAACAAGCTGTTGGATTGGGGAAGAGGAGCAAGGTTATTGTCTTTACGAGTAAGTTTTTTTTAAAAAAAAAAAAACTCTAGGTATTAAATCCAATATAGCCTGATCAAAATGGTACATTATATCAATACTTTAAACTAGCATTGGTTTCTGATATTCCATTGCCTCCCAACAAGACAGCTGTGGATGTTATTTCAGATTACTTGAGATTATTTCATGAATATGTGTGTGAACAATTAGCACAAGTACAACTATTGCAAGACTATACACAAGCACAATACCGTTATGTGAGTACAAATACCTCGCACAATACATAGAGTAACATATGTCCCCCCTCTCCTAAATCAGTGTATTACAGTACCAGCCATTTGGTCAGATGAATCCAAATCGTTGATGCGCGAATCAGCTATACAGGCTGGAATCATTCACCATGAGGATCCATTGCATCGACTTGAATTAATTAGTGAGCCAGAAGCTGCTGCTGCTTATTGTGAAAACAAGTATCATTCTTGGAATTTAACAGATGGAGATGTGTTTATGATTGTGGATGCAGGTGGAGGCACAGTGGATTTGATTACTTAGTAAGTTAAGAAAGAGAGTTGGCATTGTCTACTTGAACTGATGGTGTATCAGTTTAATTGAGGATGCAACACCACCAAGAAAACTTCGAGAAGTGACAAGAGGCCATGGCGGCATGTGTGGAAGTGCATTTATTGACCAAAACATGCGAGGACTAATTGAATCAAAAATGAGTAACCCAGCTATGCCCAGTTGCATGTTTGAAATGATCATGGACACATTTGTTGAGAGAATCAAGGCAGGTGATGATGATGATATGCTGAAACTTACTTTGATTAGCCTGACTTTCGAGGAGATGAATTAGAATATAGAATACCAGTACCAGCAGGCGCTTTGCAATATGTTCATTCGCATTATTTGGATAATGTATGATAATCCATATAGGATGTTAGGTTCTTTTTTTTTTTGGCTTTAACTTGTATAGGATAACCATATGATTTTTGGTCTTGATGAACTCAATCTAAAGGTATTTAACCCTGTCCTAGAAAGAGTTGTCAGCCTGGTCAATGAACAATTGAGAGAAGCAGATAGTTATGTGAGTGCCATTTTCTTGGTTGGAGGGTTTGGTTGTTCTGAGTATCTTTATGATATTCTGAAGGCCAAGTTAGATCCAGACCAAGTAGGCGAGATTGCTATGCCTCCTCGGGGTGAATTAGCCGTGGCTCATGGGGCTGTCTACCATTTACTGAAGCCAGATATGGTCAGGAGTAAATTGCTTCGACGCACTTATGGTGTAAAATCAAGACTTCCTTTTGAAGAAGGACTTGATCCAGAATCAAGTGCCATTGTGACAAAAGATGGTATTAAACGATGTTCAACTCGGTTTGATGTGATTGCCCACAAAGGACAGCGTATGACACCAGATGAAAAAATCAAACGGTCTTACTGGATAGAGTATCCCAAGCATACAGAAGGTATACATTGCATGGTTATTTCATATCTCATTCTGTGTCTTTTAGCTGATTTATATGTGACTGATCAAGATGATATTCCTCGACACATTACAGATCATGCTGTGACCAAATTAGCAGAGATTCCTATCAAAATGCCCCTTTTACCAGATGTTAAACCTGGAACACGTATGGATGTCACTATTGAATTTGTCTTGAGGTCTACAGAGATCAAGATGATTGTCTGTTTAGCAGGAACTATCAGTGAGCATGTATTATCTGACTGTTGATTCTAATAAAGTATGCTTACAAAAGAAAAAGAGTCACAATAATAATGCGCATAAACAACTGTTTCTGAGATAGATAGATCTGTTAGGCTTGGTGGCTTAACAAGTACTATCATTTGTGCCTGATTTTTATGCATTTCAAGTGTGTGACGTATTTTTCATGCTGCATAAAGTCTTATCCAACATATCCTCCTCCTCCTCCTTGAATAACTTTGTCAATAGAATAAATGCTGCATTCCTTATAATCCTATATATCAATTGAATCCTATAAATCGCGAATTTTTTTTATTTTTTATTTTATTTTATTTTTTGTTTGACAACTCTCATGATGCGCCATGCTCCATGTGCCACAGTAGTGAAAAAAGGCAATATTACGATTATCAAAAGAACAGAACGCACACACGACGTATGGAACAGCGCAAACTATACAGAAGAACGACAGCGTATCCGAGAATTTTGGTTACAACTTTCAGAAGGAGAAAGAAGATCATTAGTCAAGGTAGAAAAAGAAGCCGTGTTGCGTAAAATGAAAGAACAACAAAAACACAGTTGCAACTGTTCTGTCTGTGGTAAAAAGAGGTAAAAGAAAACGCATGTAGTTTGCCAATCTCATGTTGTTAGAACGGCTATTGAAGATGAACTGGAGGTGCTATATAATACATACTATAAAGACTTAGAACAGTATGCGTATTGTCAACAGAAACTAAAAGAAGCAGACTCTGATGATGATACTGCTAGTTTTCATTCAGATAGTACCAAGAGCATCGAGACCGATGAATTCTCAAATACATTGACTGTTCAAGGCAGTGTTATTACAGTAGCTGATGATTTATTAAAGAATGATGGAAAAAAGTTCTTGGACATGATGGACGAATTGGCTGAAAGAAAATCGCTTAAAGAGAAACAAGGAATAGAAAACGATTCCTCATCATCATCAGAAGAGGACGAAGAGGAACATCTTGAAGAAGAAGGAGAAGAAGAGGCAGTACAAGTAAGCTCAATTTGCTTATAGACAAGGAATGAACCATAGATAGGACACAAGAACAGAAGAACAACGTATGGAAGAAGGTCGAAAGATGTTCCAAGTCTTTGCTGCTCGAATGTTTGAACAGCGTGTCCTAAATGCATACCGAGAGAAAGTAGCACAAGACAGACAAAGACGACTGATTGAAGAGTTGGAAGAAGAAGATCGGCAACGTCAAGAACGAGAATTGAAAAAGCAACAAGACAAGGAAAAGAAGCGAGATAAAAGACGGTAAATACAGCAATTGGATTGTAATGAGACTGACCATTGTGTTAGTCAATTGAAAGAACAGCAAGAAAAAGAACGACTTGAGTTGGAAAATAAAAAGAAGCAAGAAGAGTTAGCAGCCAAAGCAGATAGAGAAAGAAAAAGGGAACAAAACAGACTGAAAAAGAACAAGAAAGAGCAAGAAAAGAACAAGAGCGATTAAGGAAAGAAGAAGAAAGAAAAAAGAAACGATTAAAAGCAGCTGAAAAAGAACGTAAACGCAAAGAAGAAGAAGAGGAAGAAAAGAAAAGAATGAAGAGTACTGAAGAACAACAAGTGTTACCTACTCGCCAACAATCTTTTATGGGTCCAATTGGTAGTCCAATTAAGTCAAAGCCCTATTTATCTCATATTGCAAGTGACGCAGAGCATCATTATTCGTTTTTTTCTAATTTCTTGTTTGGTCAACCCATAAACGATCCCTCAGGCTTTATATTGGCTGGAGAGGACACACATTGGACAAATGGTAAGTGATATTCAGTCTTCCAGTTGTCTGATTATTACAAAGGATGGACACCTTTAACTACATTATCTGATACTGTACACAACAAACTCTTTGGTGATGTTCTTGTAAGTATAGATATAGGCTAGTCAGTTTTACTGATCATATGCAGGACAAGAAATCTATTGTATTAGAAAGGGCTCAAGTGGCATATATGAAGCTGAATCAATTGGCACAAGCCAAATTATGCTTAGTACCAAACTATCACCCTCTTGTTCAATTACATGGTATGATGCATGAACTCTATGCTGATACAGTCGATATTCGAGATATATTTAATATATTACAGACACCT
This sequence comes from Gilbertella persicaria, assembly GCF_025201335.1. Classification (NCBI taxonomy): domain Eukaryota; kingdom Fungi; phylum Mucoromycota; class Mucoromycetes; order Mucorales; family Choanephoraceae; genus Gilbertella; species Gilbertella persicaria. Next base: position 261,271 of record NW_026251968.1, read on the forward strand.
ACAAGTGGGTTTGAATGTACACATCTTCAGCATCAGGGCTATGTTGTTCGACGGATGGATTCAGCGCATATGATACCATCTTCTTTATTACCATAATATACTATTATTAATTCCAACACTCTCTTTTGTATGATACAGATCAAAAGTTGAACTGATTCAGAGGATGCTATAAGAAGTTCAATTTGTTTAGTTTGATTTTCCAATGACCTACAAGAGTTTAGTGAAGGAATTGAAAAAATCTGGAACACTACTTCTATCCTCTACCGTTAGTTATGCTTAAAGTTGCTCCCTTTAGCCGCAAAGTGTCATGTATTATAACAAATCTTACTCGTCTATATTTTTTGCATCAGATGAAGTAGAAATAAGTACTAGTCTACTAAGTGATAATTACTGAAAGGAGCATTTTTTCTACCATTTACAGTATGCAATGAATTTTGAATGTAGATTTGAAGGCATTGCTCAATTGACTTTCTTTTTTCATCTTAGTAAACTCGCTTTATTTTCTTCAAAAGTACCTAGAAAAGATCTCACCTCACATTGATTGGATAAGACCTACATTGGGTCATTCCAAAATTTCCTGATCGAGTTTTGTTTTTCATCTTCACGAACCTCCGTGGATCCCCCATCGGTCAAAAAATAAATTTTACCCAACAGCCATGCCAATGGCAACATTCGATTTCTGGACCCAATGTTTTAAATGAAAAGAGGAGCTATTTTAATAGTGTGGTTATCGAGTAATGGCCTATCAAAGATTGGCGTGTTAAAGTTGTGTTTTGGGCTTTTTTGAGCATTTTTGCTCTAGAGGTCATACAAAATGTGATACAAATAAGCTCAAAGAGAATCATATGTCATATAGAGTGCTAAAACATAAAAGAACAGAAAAATAGGTCTCTCCTAATGCAAATGTGGGGGGTAAATGGACAAGGACATACTGTATGGCAGTGTGCGAAGATTGAAAATGGAAAGCAGTTTCAATTTATCTAATCGCATGAAAAATCAAGCTTTTGCTAAGAACTGCATAAAGACGTAGTTATTGGGCTTTGGTATAATGACAAGAATTGTAGAACTTTGCTTTCTGTGTCTATTAATATAAAGAAAGCAACAATGTTGCTGTTAAAATATTGAGCAAGTAGGCAAAAATGTTTAAGAGGTTTTTCGCTAATATCTCATGATTTTTTATAGTACAATTGACAAGCAAACATATTCTCCCAAAACTAAAGCGTTTAGGGTACATTTTGAGTATTTGAGCTGGTCAATAGCCCTATTTTTCGTCTTGTAGCAACAAATAGAAGACTCAAAGTTGTCAATTTTTTTTTTTTTTTTTTTTTGTTAGTGGTTTATTTATTGCTCCACGTAGACAAATGTGAACCACTTTCAAGAGGTGGGCACAAATCAAAATGTTATAATATGAATAAAAAAAAGTAAAATAAAAGAATTGATGTAGAAATAGAAGAGATTAAGTATGAGCTAGATGATTCAACTCATCTAGCTTCTTATCCGTTAGAGTCTTGAGTTTATGTGTTTCTCTGCTACTTGTAGCTGAAGATTAACATGGGTTTGTTGCAGTAGTCTTTGAGGATCAAAGGATATATCATCAAAGATAGATCTCCAGTGAGCCTTCCAAATTTCCGTTAATGCAGTAAACACCACATCTTGTACAGTGAGATTGTTGTTTTGATAGTACTTGATAGGATGGAAGTCCAATGATTGTATTGTAAATGTTGGCCACAGGAATTCAAAAATCAGTTCAAAAGAAAGCCTTGGGCGGACACATAAACAACAAATAGTTATCATCTTCGGAATGAAGTGAACAAATCAAACATATCGAAGACTGAAAAGTATCTGAAATAAAGAAAATGACTTATTTAAACAAAAAACGATTTTTATGTCTAGGTCTACTAGTATCAAAGCATAAATTGAAGATGGATACTAGCTATTATCTAATAGGTGAACATTGGCCATTGCTATAGACATAGCCATCAGGACAAGAGATCTCAATTGTATCTACAGAAGAACGCATGTTTACCAACAGTTTGCAGGCACCTTCCCGATAAGAAGAGCCTTTAGAACAGCCAGCTTCGTTATTTTCAGCATCGCTATAGTTGTGTTTGAGAGAGCGCTTGACTCGTCTATACTTAATGACACATTCATTGTTATCCAATTTGTTATAGCCATCAGGGCAGACATATTGACCTTCAGAGTTTTTAGTAGCTTCAATCAGAAGATAGCGCTTTTCAAGTTGAAGGTGAGTTGATTTCATAGGAACAGCAGCAGTACTTGATAGGCCAGCAATGAGAATACAAAGAGCAAAGAAACCTTTCATGATTGATTAGATACTGAACAAAAAAAAAAAGAAAAAAAAAGTTTTTTTATGTATTTATGCGTATGTAGATTAAGGAGTCAATAAAGGCTATCAAAAAAAAAAATACATTCTAAAAGGGATTATTAAATTTACACACTGTTTTCTGCATCGATGCATACATAAAGTTTTTTATGACTTCATAAAGTGTTGCATGATGATCGACGACCCAAACAAATATTCCTTACACACACAGTCTGTTCATATGGACAATTGTCACTTTGAACTTTGTCAGTTATACTCTCGCTAACATTTTGATTTTGATTTTATGATTTAAAACTTATTCCAAGGAACTCATTTGATTTATACAAGCAACCACCTTTGTCATTCATATCTTTTCTAGAGAAGAATACCTCTTTTCCTCTCCTTTTCTTTTTTCTATTATAAACAGGCACGTATACCATTCTCCCCTCAGAGTTTAAACATCCTTGATTTATGCAAAATCTTCTTTTTAATCTATGCAAATCATTTACAACAAGTCGATCTTCATGTGTGCAAAATAAACTTTGGAATTCAATTCGGACACGCTTTTGTAAGCACAACAATGCCTGAGTTTCATTACATCATGTGTATCCTTTTTTTTTTTTCTCTTTACATACACGATGGTCGTAAAGTATCTGTTTATTATATAAGCGCGTCTACTCATCTAGGTTCATCTCTTTAGCTTGTTCTTGCTATTGGTGATTTACATATTCCTCACAGAAGTCATGGTCTTCCAAGTAAGTTTAAAAAGCTTTTGGTAAGGAAAAAAAGATGAGCTTAAACACAAACTAATAAAATCTATAGGTACCTGGCAAAATCCAAAAGATCTTGTGTACAGGCAACATGGTCGATAAAGAAACGTTTGAGTACCTTAGAACAATAGCAGGTGATATTGTAGCTGTCAAGGGTGATTTTGATGAAGCCAACTTGCCACAGGCTAAAGTGATGACAGAAGGCAATTTACGTATTGGTATCATTCATGGTCACCAAGTAATTCCATGGGGTGATGCTGAGTCTTTGGATATCACTGCTCGTCAAATGGAAGTAGATGTGTTGTTGTCTGGACACACACATAAATTCGAAGCATATGAATATAATGGACGATTTTTCATCAACCCAGGCAGTGCTACTGGTGCTTATTCTTCTATACCTGAAGCCAAGTAAGACATGTACATTTTTAGACAACATAGACTCATAAGGACATAGTGACCCTATACCTTCTTTTGTTTTAATGGATATTCAAGGAAATCAAGTTGTTACGTATGTTTACAAATTGATTGATGATGAAGTCAAGGTTGAAAAATTGGAGTACAAGCGTGCTAGTGAAACTAAAATGTTGTAAACTGTATTTGTAATAATAAATAGGGGTTTCTCTCTTTTTTTTTTATTTTATTTTATTTTATTCTGGTACAATGTCATTATCTACCATGAAGTCTAATGGCTACGCCAAAGTAGCTGAAGGAAGACAAGATCCTCCTGTAAAGCTTTATTATGAACTCCATGGAGAAGGACCTGAACATGTTGTCCTTATCATGGGTAACTTTTTCTTATGTGTTTATGCATCTTGCTTTAATCATGTTAGGTTTAAACACTTCTTGTTTGGGCTGGGAAAAGCAAGCTAAATATCTTGCTGAGACAGGCAAATACACTGTATTGATATTTGAGAATCGTGGTATGGGTCTATCAGACACACCCAGTGGCCTTTATAGGTAACTAGAGAGTACAAAACCCACATTGCTCTAAACATAATATAGTACCTCTCAAATGGCTCATGATGTGATTGATCTATTAGACCACTTGGATTGGAAAGATAAGGTGCATGTAGATGGTGTGTCCATGGGTGGCATGATTGCACTTGAGCTTGCCACTACTTGGCCTGAAAGAGTTGCTTCACTTGTACTTACAAGCACTACTTCTGGCAGACAAATTCCACCTGTAAGTCATATGATGCCCTAACAGAATGACCTTTAACTTTTTATAGTGGAAAGCAGTAACGACACTGACTAGACTCATGACCATCTCAGATCCTAAGCTTAAAATCGGTACAGCACTTGAACTTGTGTACCCAGCTGAATGGTTAGATGATAAGCCTACTGAGCCTGACATGGTTCAATTCGAAACGAACAGAGACATGTCTGTTTCTCTTTTCTTGGCTCGTTTAGACCGTTCTCGTCCCCAAACATTGGCTGGTAACATTGGCCAAACAGCTGCTTGTCTTCGTCATTATGTCTCAGATCAACGATTATTGAAAATCAAAGAATCAGGTATTCCTGTCTTAGTTGTCACAGGCACATGGGATAATCTAGTCAACCCAAAGAACTCACATCATCTCAGTCGAGTCTTGGGTTGTCCACTAGAAATATTCGAAGGCAGTGGCCATGGTTTGCCAGGCGAACAACCTGTTAGATACAATCAATTAATAGACAATCATTTCTCAAAGGCTTCTTCTGTTTAATTTAAATCCAAATAGCTTGTTTAAGTCTATAACCCATCTTTTTAAAGATACCGTCTGTCTTTTGTGCTTGTTCTAAACTAATGATGGGCTTCTGGATAATAAATTCATTGTCTTCAGGCGAATGGCCTGTTGCTTTGGCAATCTCCTTGACCATCTCTATAATTTGCTGTTTGCATGTCTCGACCTCGCCATCTAATTCACCCAAGACATTATAACGAACAGCTTTAAAGACAATATAATCGTCTTCTTCTAGTGTAGCCATAGCTTCTTCTTCTTCTTCTTCTTCAATCGTACCAGGTTCTTTTTCAATATTGATATCTCCTAAGCTTTGATTATGGATACTACCCGTATTCCAACGTACAAGTTCACCATCAGTTAAATGCCTTAATATCATACCATAGTTTTGATCTTCTGATCGAGAAGCAGGTGTGAGTGAAGATAAGATATACTCACCCATCTGAATAGAAAGAATAGTCTCTAATGCCAATCGTTTGAATTGAATCACTTTTTCAAGTCCATAGTTATAACTACAGACATACAGTGCTTTTTCAGTCAAGAGAACCACTTTTTCCTCAAATTTTCTATTATGTCACATTGAGTGCATTGTCTTGCCTGATGTTAGTTACCTTGCATTGGATGTATCGCTGGGTGATAAAAGTGTCCAACCTGCCATTCTTGTCTCATCATCAGCAATGACAATTTCACTACTAATATTGACTATTATTATCATGAGTTACACTTATCAATAATAATATTTAACAGATACTTTACTTGCATTGGATCGAATCTTTGCCCATCGTCGTTCAATGCCTGGTTCTGCAGACATTTTCGTACTCTGAGGTACATGTCGAAAGATCTCTGCCTTATGATAACCAAGAATATAATCTACAGTAGCCTGTCTCCAGAAGTCTTTGATCGTATTAAAATACATCCTTGCAAGTGAATTGGAAGCATCGTTCATCATGCCAGTAATGTTTCTCTTGCCGGTTCTATCAATCGAATAAGACAGTCTTGAAGAAGTCAAGTCATTTTACCTAGTGAAATCTCCTTTTAAAGCACTTGTGCCTGCATACATTCTTGAAATCATATCTCCATTATTTGCCCAGACTAAGACAGATAAGTAAATCACAGAACAACTCATGCTATAAGCGTACCATTGTTAAAAATGCGCTCAAATTCATCATAGTACTTGATGCCTTGTTCTGGATATTCGGAAATGCCAAATCGCATTAATTGTAAATTGAGTACACTTCTTCCAAATGCACTCTATCTATTGTTAATCTAAAGAAACTACCTGTATTTTTTACCTGGACAACATTCGTACGATCCAAACAATCCATACAGTTCTAATGTACAATTCAACATTTAAGGATATACACTAGATTTACTTACAGTTCTAAAGACGCCTGTTTGTTTGCAATAAACTGTTGTGGTCTGATCTTTATTCAAATCAGTTTCCCAAAAATACCTGTATTCCAAGTCAATACACTCCTTTTTCTTTTTAATAAAATGCTTACTGTATTTTGGATAAATCATCATGCAGACTCTTGCTTAATCTACTTATATTTTCAAACTTCATGCCTTTTGTTTCTTTATGGAAATCAAACTCAACATATCTATGTTAAAATGTTAGTTTGCATTATGACTATTGTACTTGCTTTATGTTTGGATCAGCCAGTTCTTCAACATGTTTACGATATTCAGATCCAACAATGGCTTCTCTTCCCACTAATTCTGTCAAATTAACCACAATTTGCTTTCCATAATATTTCTCTTGGGTCTCAAAATGCTTATGAAATGCCTTGTTGTTTTCTTGTTCAGAACGATCTAATGCAGGTACAGGATGTAAACTATAAGGAGATTGACTCCAAAAGACAGGAACTAAATAAATAACGATATGAGCCAATGGATGTTGATTTGATATAGTTTCTTACTGGATCCCCGTGTTTGAATAAACGAAGCAACATGGCTTGTATCATCTTTCTAAAGAAGAGAATAAGACCCCTTGTATAGATACATACCATGTCACTTACTTTGAACAGAATACATTGCTCTGTTTCTACAAAATTGGCTACTTGGCCATCTTCATTCACACCTCTTCTTTGATATCGCATGCCTGCTCTTTCTCTACTTCTTCTTGATATTAATACAAAATCAAATGCATAGCCTTCAATTTGGCATGGCTCTACTTGAAGTGTGCCTTGCATAACAGGCAAAACCCATTCATCCATCTGTCATTGGGTTGAATATCTTACCATGCTAAATGTTCTACTTACCTGTTGAGTTAAAAAGTCTCGAGAAAGATGCTCATTCCACCAAAAGCGTCTATCTACTTTTTTTGAGAGTGGCACTTGTGGGTTATCATAGTCTGAATTGTCTTGCTTGCACTTCTCATACGATCTTTGAAAACTATTCGTGATATCTATAGAAAGTTTCTATAAGTGTGCTCTATTTTAGCTTGTTATTTACCACATGTATTTGAATAAAGAAACATGGATTTACTGAACATTTCAGTAACTTGTCTCAACAAGCGTTGTTCTAATGCATCATCTTCTACATCCATCTCTCCTTCTTCATCATCTTCTTCATGTACAGAAGAAGCAGTAGAAGACACAGAGATGCCTGATAGTTGAGTAGGTACAAGTAAATCCTCTTGCTTCATAACAGACACTAATTCTTCTTGTTGGTGTTGTTGCTGATGTTCAAATAAAATGTCTTGTTCTAAACCTTTGTTTTTCGAAGAAAATGTCTTTTTGATACGATGCATAAATGAGTTTGAATGGGTCAATTGAACAGGTCTTTGTTCTTGCTTTTGTTCTTGTTGTTGTTGTTGTTTTTGCTCTTCTTCTTCTTCCTCAATAGCCTATACATAGAAGCATAAATTTGGCTGAGGATGCATAAAAATAAAATACTTTTAAATCCAGTTGTTGACATGCTTTCGATGCATCAAAACTCAGACAGCTTACACCGTCAATGACATAGACTGAATGACCCATTAAATGACCACGCAGCTGTACAGAAGAAATGACAATCATGTACTTTGCTATTCAACATCAAGTCAAATTGTGTTTTATACAGCATCATGTTACCTTTAAATGCTTCTATAAATCCCAAAACACCATAAATATCATACTTTTGAATAACTTCTTTAGGATCCAATGTATCTAAAAACCAGACCTCAGTCATACAGTGAATTGGATAGAATACTACTTTACCTATGCGTGTCATGGGTTGTTCATCAAAAGGAATCTCTAGCATATGTTTGTCTTTTTTCAAGACAAAAGAACGTTTGGTTACATAGAGTTTTATGACCTCTTTCTCTTGAATAGGCCTTTCTAAAGGAGTACAGTGCATTTTTTTGTCACAATAAAAAAGAAGAAAAAAGGAAACTAACTTATGTTGACGATTCTTGTGCTATGTCAGAAATCATTTTCGATATTAGATCTCCGATTTAGAAGTTCAAAACCGTTACTAGCACTAGAGGATATATAGAAAAGTATTTAATAATAACATGTGTATCATTGAATTATAGATAAAAGACGTATTTAAAACAAATCATTTCTTAAGATTTCTGGTAACAAATTGGAAACAACTGCTTCCATGCTGTCAGAAAGACGAAGAAGTTTGGTGAGGATGATAGTGGTGGGGATAGGGAAACTTTCAATTTCCACCAAGGTAGTTAAAACCTTCAGCAAGATACGCAGACACACTATTTTGCTTAACAACAAATGAAAGCAAAAAATCAAACTTTCTATTTTCAAGCGTTTTTTTTTTTTTGGCGTACAAAGCCATCTTCACCAAGTCCTTATCAAGGCTTGCTTGACTTGTGCAAGAAACAGGCTTAATCTCTTTAAAGCAGACATGCACCACACGCTCAGAAGTATTTTGATGGATCAATACCTTGTTATCCGGGTGCCAGGAAGAACCTACATTTTATTTGTTCTGATGACTGGACATATGCGGGGTATGTCCTAACTCCCTTAAAAAATTACAGCTCTTTGGGTTGCCCAAAAAAGCTTTGGCAGCATTAAGCTCATACTTTGCTCTGTCTTGATTTCTCATTATAGGGCTTATGTCCTTGGTGGTTTCAACAAAATCTCCTGGACGAGACATTACACCAACGGAAAAATTCTTGGGGTCTGAACTTATTTCCGTTAACCTTTCACATAAGACTTTGTTTTCGTCTCCGGACAAATGAAGCCTTGGAGTTTGACAATAAGTATGGGTACCCTCAAATTTAAAATTGCAGCTAGTCATGTTCTTGATATCGCCATAGATCAAAATGAATTTGAATTTTAAGTAATAGCGTCTATGCTTTACATTGCATATATTTCTGTTTCTGAATTAAATTCAAGAGATCAGAAGGTTCTTAATGTATATCGCTTTTCTGAAATATCTGATACTATTGTAGCCTTCATTTTTCAATGTTTTGATGTAAGACTGATAATTCTCTAATGAAGTTAAAATCGTTTTTTCCGCTTCGCCTAAGGTAGATTTGCTAATAAAGAGCTTAAAGTTTATACAGTTTGTAACCAATTACCAAATATGATTTCTTCTTCCTTGACAGGAGTAGCTTTTTTTTTTTAATTTCTTGTGCAGTTGAATACAAGTGATACTTTTTCTAAATTGTTTTGAATGGTTGCTTTAATTTGAATGGAAGGCCGAATCTGGCTACTAGCATTGTGAGATATCGACTTTGTTTTTGTCAAGTAAGAAAAGGCGCAAAAAATACATGTCTAAAAGACAAAAAGTAAATAAGCATTTAATCCCAGCTATTTTTACATTACCCTCCCCCTACCCCTTTTTTTTTTATACAGCCACACAGAATCAAACAAAAATTGCATGATTTCCATCCTTGAACAAATTACCTAAAGTATAATAGATCAATACTGTAGACCTTGTAGAATAAAGGCTTAGGCTATTTACTTAACAAAAATGATATTTGATGTAGCCATTATTTGCATCAATCACAGCTTAGTATTGGTCGATCAATCATATACTGGTTCATATCTGTTACTAATCTATCTCCCTTCTATTCTCTGCTTTTCCTTATAATTTAATGTGAGTAACAATGTAAATAATACTTATGTATCTCATGCTCTGCTTAATTTCTAGCATTTAGTTTTTCACAAAGTGCAAAGGCTCTATTTATAATACTAGTCAAGAGGCAGTCCGTGTTTATTCATGTACTTTGAAGTATCCTAACGGTTTCAAGATCTAGATGTGTATGGTCCTTTATCACTGTGTGCTTCTTGTTTATGACTCTCTCTAGTTTAATAATGTCGGCTAACACACTGATATGATCATTTTAAGGTGAATTAAAAATGAAGTTGCTGTAATTGAAAATTGCCCAAATTGAGTTTAAATAACCATAGCAACGCTTTATCGTTGCCTAGAGACAGTACTGTTTGGTATCCATGATAAGGTTGTTTATGCAATGCAACCCATTTTTCATGCCTAATGTATGAGTATTATGTAGTAGAAAAGTATACACAAAAGAGGCTATATCTAATCTGGCTCACCAAAAATATGTATTACGTAAGTAAGTGCAATTACTCTCGTGTGAACCGGCGTATAAAAAAAATCTTTCTCCATCTCTTTTTTTTCCTCCTCTTCCATCTTTTTTCGTTATGTCAAGTCCTCCTCCATCACAAACAGAACAACAACAACAAGAACAACCACTCACACAAACAGAAAAGAACGATGTACCTAAACTTAAGGCTATTCGTTCGCGTTCTCCTTCACCCTCTACAAAGAAAACGGTGATTGAATCCAGAAGAGCAGAACAAAACAGAGCAGCACAACGAGCCTTTCGACAAAGAAAGGAAAGGTACGTCAAAGAACTGGAAGCTAGAGTCAACGCTATGGCGGACTGGCCTGCTCGTATGGAGGCACTGGAAGTCGAAAATGAACATTTAAAACGAAAGATACAAGTTCTAGAAGAAGAAAATAGCATGTACAACAATCATAGAAAAAGTCTCAAATTGGACTATATCAATAACCGTGAGCCTGCTTATACATCATCATCATCGTCACCACCACCACCAACACAATTATCACCTGCACATACACCTAATTCAACTTATACACCTATTGCACCACATCCACAACAACAACAACAACAAACAACTTCTACTACGTCATCATCACAACCTCAAGGTACTGGAAAATTTGTTGTGGGTGAAAAAGGTAGAGTTTTAGATGACCTTGTATCCATTTTACGAACTCGCCACAGGCCGCCTATTCAACCCAATTGATATCGTGTTTTATAGTCCAAAAAAAGTGAAGAAATAACAAGTTTATTAATGATTACGTAATAAAAATGAGCCTATAAAAATTGATTACAATAATTGATGACCCTCGGATCTTTGTCCATAATGATCATTCGAGCCATATAAAAAGTCAAAATCCATATTCATACTCAAGTCATCCATCATGACTGTGTGTATGGGGTTCATTGCAGATGTGGAAGGAGTGAGTTTGATATCATCATCAAATGTAGGTTGATAAGGTCGATGAAGGAATGAAGAAGTATTGTTCAATAAAGGTTGTTGGGTATAAAGCATTGGAACTGATTGTTGTTGTTGTTGTTGTTGTTGTTGTTGTCGGTAATTTGTAGATAGGCCATGCGTAGACATGCTCTTTTTAATACGGCGTATTTTCCCTGAAGATTGGGAAGTGACTGGAATCACAGCGTCATTGACTGGATAGGGTGGATAGTGTCGATAAGGTGTAGTTGTGTTTGAACTGGTACTACCAGTGGATACCACTGACTTGTTACTTGAACCTCGATGGAAGCCTGTATGGCTCATATGGAGTCGATTCATGGACCTTAAATCTTGACAAGACTGTGTTGATCCTCTGAGTTTACGAAGACTATTGTTGTTGTTATTGTTCTGAATATGAAGTGGTGCAGCATGACCATTGGATAACGGCTGATGATATTGGGGATAAGGCGGTGGCTGAAGATGAAAGATATCTGTACTTGAAGACTGCAATAAAGATTGTGGCACAACCATAGGATAATTCACTGTTCTTGGAAAAGAAGGTGTTTGCTCAGAAATCGTGTTTCTTCGCTTCGTATGTTGTTGAAGAATAGGCGAAGGTGAAGTGCCCACTGAAGAATTAGTGCTTGCATTATCATTGACATAAGATCGCATTTCAAATGATGGAGAAACAGACGCCACACGTTGCGCCAACTGAGCGCATCGTTGATATTCATCAAAGCAAACTTTGTTGACCGTCATTGTGTCTTGATTCATACTCTCGACTCGCAATACAGTCAATGCAGAAGTCATACAGTGAGCAACAAACTGGACACCCCTTGGTGCATATCGAAACGACTGGACAGGATCCAGCAAGAGCCCTTCTACTAAGCGAGTCATCATAGAAGCAGCGGAGATACACATGTGTCGATGAGGGTATGACTTGATGTCGCCATTTGATCCTTGTGGTAAAGGATGCATCATATAATGATAATGTAATACAATGATATTCAAGTGGTACAACATGTGGACAAGTCTCGTCATGGGCGGTATATTTACAGTTGTGTCTTCTTCAGCTGCAGGGAAAGGCCAGGAAGAGTTATGGCGTGAGTAAGCAAGGTGAGAAGGTAAATGCATAAAATCATTGTCAAGCATGGCTTGTAAGTGTAACAGTGCCATATTCTCTTGAATGATTTGTGAATCATTGCGTGTATGTTGTTGTGTTTCTTGCCGTTTTGTGACACGCAAGATGTGTTGGTGAATTTGAGATAATGTGAATGAGAAGGAGATAATAAAACGTTGACCTTCAATCATATCATCTGTACTAGAAGGCGAAGGAAGCAACAAAGCGGGTTCCTTGATATACATGTGACTCATGAAATCAGATTCAATGCCTTGTTCAACACTGTATGTGTGGTGTGAGTAAGTAAAAAAAAAAAAAAAAAAAAAATTCCTTCTGTCTCATTGTTTATGATTTACCATAAAAGGGTATTACAGGCAAATACCATACAAAAGGTACGTTTCTTGGTTTCAGCAGCATCAGGTGTATCGGGTTGAAAAGTATGCAATTGAAGTATTTTACACACTTCAATTGTCCTTGCCATTAAACTTTTAGATTTCTCGAAAAACATAAAGTTGTTCTTGCATTCCATATATTTGATCAATAACAACAAGGTCTGGACAAGTCCAATCGAAGGTCTGCCTACAGCTTCATCCAACATCATCATGACTTTCTGATAATAGTAATTTTCATCTTCACCACTTGGATATTGAAAATGAGCAGCTAGCATACAGACAGCATAGACAAGAATCCTGGGTAATTCATGCATGGCATATTGTCTATTAAAGTAAGAAGGTACAAACAGTGGAAAAAAAGGCTGGATTTGAACAAGATAGAACTGAAGATAGCTTTCAATCTCCATTGTGGATGTTGAGTAATTACTGATTGTGCTCTTGGGTGATGAACTACTGGCAGTAGATTCAGCAGTGTATCGAGTGGAATCCATGGCAAACTGCATGTAGTTGGGGCTGCCTAGTTCGTTTATCAAAAATCGGTCTTCTATTGTTTGCAAAACATCTTTTTTTGTTCTTGTTGGTCATCTAAAAGCTGTTGTTTGCGCATAGCTTCTTCCACTAGTTGCATTGTTGGGCCCCGAGTGAGTTTAAGGCCCTTTCGATCACATGGATGCGGTTCTCTAGTGACTCAATATAATGCTTTGTTGCGCCTCGTTTAGGTGAAGTTGTCTCAAATACACATTGAATAGATGATCTTCTGCAAGTACTGCAAGGTGATCCACCATCACATTTGACCTAGTTATGAATAAGTTCATGACTTGTCTTTATCTTCTTACCTTTCTTCTTCGACAGTCTTTACAAGCCTTGACAATCTTTTGTCTTTTGGGTGCACCTGTAGTGCTTTTCTTTTTTAATGCATTATCATCTTTGATCATTTGTTCTTCAGGCTTTGAATTTTCTTGTTGAGACATGTTCCTAAACAAGAATAAAAAGAAATAAGAAGAAAAAAACTGAAAAAAAAGATTGTTGTACCTGTTTTTATTTTATTTTGAAACACAGCCTTAGAATTACTGCTGTTATATAGAGTTGTTCTGTGAAGATGACGATACGATCACACACAGTAATTGGTGTTACACCATAAAGAACAGAAAGGACGATGTTTTTATAAACACATATAAAAAAGCTGAAACGGATGTTAGGCACAGACGGTGATTTAAGCTAAGATTCATGTGTTTCAGATTATTCTTTTTTTTTATTATCAAATGACAGTTTAAAGAATACTTGCAATCAACAGTCTATAGCACCATATCGCAGAATGAAATAGAGCTGATAATGAAATCATGCGTTGTTTACTCTTTGCGGCAATGTGTTTTCTATGCCTTCTATGATGATTGAAATCAGCCAATCAGACAAGGCAGATCGAAACTTGCTTTGCTTATCGATGCATGAATTTCAAAGTGGCATAGTCGATCTCCAGTTTTTTTTTTTCTTTCTCTTTATTTATTCATATAATGAATATGTACAGAGATAACCTACCTATTATTATTGTTCAAGATGCCAACAATGATCCTATTTCTACAACACGTAAGATATAGACACACTATGAATATACACTCTAATGACTTGATAGAGGATGTATTGAATCAACTTGAACTCGTTAAATACAGTTCCCATCTAAAAGGAATTGATTTGAGCCAGTTTATGCAGATGACGGACGAAAAAGACTTCCAGAAGTTTGGTATTCGAAAACAAAAAGACTGCCAAAAATTATGTTCTACTGCACAGTCCATACGACGATCTTCCATTGACAGTAGTATATTTACTACGGACGAGGAAATTGATTATCCTAGCGAAGAAGAAGTAGAATGGCCTAATTCTATTGCTCGTCCTCTAGAAGCTCAACCCAGACGACTTTCTTTACCTGCCTATTCATCGCCTGCAGAAGAAATAGACAAGAAACGAAGGTATTCTTACCATGCTTTGGAAGAAGAAGTGTTGCCCACGTATTCCTGTACACTGCATAAATTAGGGAAAGCTAAGGCCAAAATTGAATACCAGTCACCTGGTAAAAGAACAAGGCGACGTCCCTGGAGGTACGCTTGCATGATGGATATGCCTGATTGATCTTATATATGTATATTTATTTAGAGATGTCTATATGGAACTGAAAGGTACCATGTTACGACTCTATGAACAAAAAGATAACAATGGTCGATATCATTACCTTCCTACCTTAACAGCTTATTACCAACAATCCATCACCTATACTCGCTTGCTTGATTTATCGCTTGCTTATGCCAAAGTAGATCATGCAGATGACTATACAAAACGATCCAATGTCTTTCGTATCCAGACAGCTTCAGGACCACAAGTCTTGTTTCAAGTACAAACCAATGCTGCTGTCTCTCTTTGGATAGAGAAAATCATGACAGGTAAACAAGTGTCATTGTAATAGTGACTAAATCAAATAGGATGCATGATTGCTATTGCTTTTGCATGAGAAATGTATTTGATTGGTTTATTCAAGACAAGAATAAAGAAATGAAATACTCACACTCACGCTATATTTTTTTTCTTTTTCTCTTCTTTCTTATTTTTTATCCCATATCATGACTAAAAAAGACACTATGCACCCTTCGGTAAGTTATAGTCTGTTATTTAACAGATACTCATGACTATGAACAGTATGAGACAATGATTATTGCTGCCATTTCTCATTTAAAGGAACGTAAAGGGAGTTCTCGTCCTGCTGTAAAAAAGTACATTCTTGCTAATTATAATGTGACTCCTGGAGCCCATTTTGATCAACAAATCAATCATGCTATTCGTCGAGGAGTTACCAAGAATGTCTTTACGCTTCCAAAAGGAATTTCTGGAACGATTAAGCTTGGCAAAATTGAAAAGAAGGCATCTCATGTTTCTACTGACAAGAAAAAGTCTGCTGACAAGAAAACTACCGACAAGAAGCCTATTAAAGAGAAGACTATTGACAAAAAAACGACTGACAAGAAGGCTATTGAAAAGAAGGCTATTGAAAAGAAGCCTGTTGAAAAGAAGACCACAGAAAAAAAGCCAGTTGAAAAGAAGGCTACTGACAAGAAGGCTATTGAAAAGAAGGCTATTGAAAAGAAGACCACAGAAAAAAAGCCAGTTGAAAAGAAATCTACTGAAAAGAAACCTGCTAACAAAAAGACCACTGAAAATAAACCTTCAACAAAGAAAGTAGCCACAACAAAGAAATCCATTGAAAAGAAAGTCCCTGTTCAAAGAACCACGAGAAGAACTAATCCTAAAAGAGCAGTAGCTGCTGTTTAATTATGAATAAACCCTTTATTTCGTCGCTGTCATAACAATATCTTTGCCCATCGTTTGATATTGAACATGATCTAACTGAACCATGTCATTATCAGTAATAGCAGACACTCCATTTGATCCTATAAACATAGGCCCTATTGTCACTATCAACTGATCCCATTCGTTTTTTAAACAAGACTGAATAATTCTTGATCCTCCTTCAATCATTAATGTATGAATACCTTCTTGTTTTAACACTTCTAATACATGCTCCAAAGGAATGCGGTCTATAACAATTATGAGCAACCAAGCACTCTCATATATATGGCTTACCAGTCCTTGTAGGAACACAAACTAATTTGACACCTGCATTCTCAAGTTTTACTTTCTTTTCTGGAGATGCTTGACAGCCCTTTTCAGACACAATTAACCAAGGCTGTTTACCAATGCCTTGTTGATAGTTTGTAACTAGTTTACAATCTAATTCTAACTTGAGAAAGGGGTCAAGTACAATAGGTTGTGGTTGACGTTTTGTACAAGATACATAACGCGCTTACTTATGTCAATAAATAGAATATTTATATCAATATTACCATTTAGCTGTGGATTGTCTACAAGAGCAGTACCAATGCCTATCAGAATACCATCATGTAGAGTGCGTAGATAGTGAGTCATAGCCATACTTTCCTTGCCACTGATCAAGACTTGTTGATTCTGTTTGGCTATTTTGCCATCGAGACTTTGAGCAAAAGTGAGTGTGACAAAAGGACGATTAGAAAAAGAGGGTTTATTTGCATAAATAGGGTCAAGAAAGTCGCGTACTTGTTGAAAGAGTGTTTCGTTCATTTAAAGCTAAAAAAAAAAAATACATGTTTTTCTACTTTAAGAAACTTATAGAATCATACGGATATTTCGAAATCAAACAAAAATTGCATGATTTCCATCCTTGAACAAATTACCTAAAGTATAATAGATCAATACTGTAGACCTTGTAGAATAAAGGCTTAGGCTATTTACTTAACAAAAATGATATTTGATGTAGCCATTATTTGCATCAATCACAGCTTAGTATTGGTCGATCAATCATATACTGGTTCATATCTGTTACTAATCTATCTCCCTTCTATTCTCTGCTTTTCCTTATAATTTAATGTGAGTAACAATGTAAATAATACTTATGTATCTCATGCTCTGCTTAATTTCTAGCATTTGATTTTTGGTAACAATTTTTTTTAATAGAGTGTAGAGTGTATTTATTAAAAGAATATTTGGAATAAATATTAGCCAAGGTTTTCTTGTCATATATGGTACAATGTGGTGAGAATCAAGATGACTACAAAAAAAGATTTTATCCCAACCAATAAGTAGGCTAGAAATAAACCATATTAGTTTTTCCCATGAAATGAATAGAGTGTGCTGCTTACGTTATCATTCAGAAAATCATGTACAAGGTCTCCTATTGGTGCCGCATTCAATTTTTGATGTTCTGGAGAATGGAGAAAATCGTCTAACAAACAAGAAAATCCCTGTTCTTGTGGTACCATCTTTTCTTCATCATCACTATGGTATTTAGGGCTATGTTCGGTCACAGAAGAAGAAGAGGAAGAAGGTGACATGATCACCTCATATAACTGGTTCACTAGATCCATATTGTTGTTTAACATGAAATTTGAATCCAATATGGGGTCTTTGTTGAGAATAGTGTCAATAATATCGGGATATGAATGGGGACTGTAAGAAATAAGGCAGACAATATAGAGTTGGTTCAGTGAACAAGGCTTAAACAAGTCTCCTCCAAGGCCCCCTCCCATATAGAATTTACATTCAAATGTGGATGATTTGAAACGTAGTGACTCAACTAGTGTTTGAGATCCATTTGCTATTGATAAGAGTTGGGCAGGTGATGTGGTAAGGAACGCGTCGGAGCTGGCAGGCGTGAATGAGATGGGCTGTGTGACATGATGATGGCAATTGTCTAGAAGAATACGATGTAATCGAGATAGAGTCTCGGAGGAGTCTGGATGGATCAGGTCATACAATGAACGATGTCCTAGTGTAGTAGGGTCCATATGAAAGAACTTGACAGACTCGTCTGATGCTCGAGCACAGCATAGATCCATGGAAAGAAACATCTGGTAGATCGTTTAGTATTTTCTGCCTTATAAGAAAGAAAGTCTTACCGTCATCATTTCGGGGGGTAATCTATTTTCCTCTCGTTTTTGTTCTCGAAAAGATGTCATTTTAAATGAACTATGGATAGAGGTATTTAAGGGCAATAAGGCAGGTGCTTGTACAGATACAAATGAAGTCTGTTTTGGTGGTTGTGAAGGCGTAGGGGTGTGCTTTTTGATGGCGTTCAATTTCGGTCTACCTCGCTTTTTATGTTTGATGTCAATGCATGTATCTGATTTTCCTAATGTAGAACATCTTTTGCAAGGTCGCGATACTAGACAATAATCTTGTCAATTTCCTGTGTTCCTCCTTTCTTTGTTATACTTACAATCACAAGCTAAATGTGCCTTTTTACAGTTGATCTATCATCATCATAAATGTCAGTAATTTCTCTTTTTTTTTTTTTTTTTTTTTTTTTTAGTTTGGTCCTTACACAAGCAGTAGGTACGTGTGTTGTTTTACTCGTCTTCTTTTTAGTGATTGTTTGAGAGTGGTGATTAATAGTAGAAAGTGATTGTTCTGACATGTTTAATAAGAACGAAGAGAGAAAAAGAGAAATAAAAAATCTAAATAAAATCTAAAATGATACATAAATACACACACTATAAGCTGGGAAAATTCGGTATACATGTAATGCTATAAAGGAGAATTTATTCCTAATAGGAAAATTATTTCACACACTAAAATGGACAAATTGTCCGATCTTTTACACACACCAACTAAGAGAAAACCCTTTTTCTCCCTTTTTTATTTATTTTTTAATTAGGCTGTAATATGATAGGTAGAACCCACTCGAATTAATAAGGTTCTCAAGGCAATACGAATTTCAGGCAACAAACTTTCTTGCCCCAATAGTTCAACAGAAGGAAGATAGAATCGAGGTACATGTCTTAAGAAATCTTCATCCTGTAGTTGAGATAGACCATTCAAGATATTCACTACAACAGGTGTCCATGCAGCAATATTCTTGGGCTTTGTTTCTTGATCTAGTTCAGCATAGAGCGTGAAGATCTCATTACAGAGAGGTATCAATATCTTTTCGATTTCTTCTCGTTTATCGTCTCGGTCATTGATGTTTTCCAGGTTGGCATACATACGCATCAAGACAGAGACATAGCAACCACCACTGGAGGTTTCTTGTTTTAGCAGGTTAGGCAATTGCTTCATAAATCCAAATCGAAACAAGGCCATTCTAAGGTCATTGTCCACATTGAACTTCTTGGCAAAATGGAAAGATCGACCAAGACAGCCCATCAAGACCATTAGATGAGAAGCTGGATAAGCAAAATAGACAGGGTCTTTTGCTAACAAATCATTGACAGTCTGAATCAACATGAGTTGTAAGACACATTTGATGATCACTTGTTGGAAATTGCGTTGACGTTCTTCACTGATCTCAATATCAGCGGGTGACTGTTGATCAGATAAATCCTTCACTCTTTCAACCAAGTCTGCTGTATCGTCAAATAAGCCATTGGCTGTTGTCTTTTCAAACAGACTTGTGAATGTTTCGGTCACTAAATTCCAACAACTAGGATCAAACTTTTCAACATTGGCTTCAATGTATTGGTCAAGGCATTCACAGCCAATATGTGCAAGTGTATCATTGTCTATTGAAAATGAACAAACGATCGCTTTTTTTTGTTATTTACCTTGTGTGATACAGACAGCAAATAAACCTAATACATGTTCCATCATATCCTTCATGTTATCAAAATAAAAGGTATATAGATCCACCACATTGCGCAGAGCTTCAATCATCGTGGTGGATAACCACACACTCAAGTCTTCTGGTGTCATTTTGCGTCTAGCGCCACCACTCTTGAGATCATCAAACAAGGGAAACACAATCTGACGAGAGATAGTTGTCCAAAACTCGGGTGTAAACGAACTACCATGCTTCTTTAACGTCTCAAACAGATAGACAAGGGCACGTTTACGCACTTCCACATCATCACTCTGCATCACGATTTCCTTAAGTCCATAAAGAACAGCAAACCAAAATTTGATTAGGAAATCATCCCCTGAAGCCTGTACAGTAGACGTTGTGGATGCATGGACATCATTGATTTCCAGAGGTGTGTTGGCAATCCCCAGCATTTTGGGAATGGTGCCTTTGATCATATCGAGTGCGGGAAGACTGATCTTTTGGAACTTTTGGTTCTTGGAGAATTCGACAAGGCAAGAGATATAGTCAGGGAAGGTACCGTTGGCTACAATATCACCAAAGCGTTCGTTTGTCACACTGCGTACGATATCAAATGTCATATGGACAATGGATTCAGAGACCTCACAAGCACCTGTAGCAAACACGGACAGCATGGTCTTCCAGCCGGATCTTAAATGATGTGATCTTGCTTGAATCATTTGTGATAAACAGCGCAATACCATGTCTTTGATAGCCACATCTGTATTATTGGCAAGAACTTGTCGAAAAGGCATCAAAAAGTCCTTTTGGAACTTGAAATGAGGCAGTTCTTCTTTTTCCAAGAATTTCATAGCCAATTGACGCAAAGAGTCCAAGGCAAAAAAGGCAACATTGAAATTGGATTGACAGCCTACCTTATTGTAGTATTCACCAAGGAGAGCCCAGATATTAGACCATTCCATACGAATACGATTCATGTTGTAGTATGATATTTCAACTAGTTTTTGAAGACTGTACATACGAGGATGTTCCATATGAGCAGAAGAAACGATCTCTTCCCATGAAGTCTCACACAATGCACGGACAAAATCCACAATGGCTTCCTATAATATCTTTGTTCAGTCTAATGCCTATATATATATATATATGTGTGTGTGTGTGTATGTGTGCTTATATATTACTTGCCCCATTCAAGTTGACTGTTGAAGTAAACAGACGATCGACAGCAAGCACAAGAGACTGAGATGAACTGGCGGTGGTCACTTCTTCTGTCAAGGACAATTGTGTCGTAGAACGAGCTGGGCTTGTAAGACGACCACGACCACCCAGCGCAGAAGTACGTCGACCAAAATCAGAAGAAGCTTTGGCATTGCTTGTTCGCTTACCCATATCGACCATAGAACTGCTACCTACATCTAATCCATGTGTAATCAACTGGAACCGTTCTAATTGACTCACAGTAGACAAAATTTCTTTCCATGATCCCTTGAGGTAATTACCATCCACAGCTGCTACTTCAAGAAGTGTACGGATGGCTTCTACATTCTTGGGCTTCATTTCATTCAAGTTGGTCAAGAAAGTAAACTTAGTTAACGTAGTGACAAATGCATCTCTTTGGAGGTCCATGTCTTCAGACTGAACAGTATGAAACAAACAAATGATGCGAATGGCATGCTTGAATCCATCCAAACATAGATTGACAGTAGCCAAATCATCTGATTCTTGCAAAGGACCCGAAATACCAGCCAAAAACGCCATCCATACAATTTCAAACATGGGACGAACATGCTCTACATGAGAAGCACTGTAAAATGTGATGGTATCATTTTCACCAGCACGACGACGACTGGCCAACATGTTACGGAACATGGCTTCTGTCTTTGAGCCCATGTCTTCAATGGCTTGTTGGTAAGCTTCACGACGCACATCACGGGTGATACCAGCACTCACAAGCGCATTTTGTAAACCGGTCGTGATGCCCAACACACCAGCAGCACCCGGTGTAGCCACCAAGGCAGCTTCATTCGCAGCCTCTACTTCGTCTTTCATTTTGATTTCATTATTGGCAATTTCGTCAAAGATGGTCTCAAGTACTTGGCGAGGAATATCTGCACCGTCATCAATACCTCGGTTGTTCTTGATGAAATCGTCCAAGTTCATTCTACGCTTCACATGTGGACTGTGAAGATCTGTGTTGAGCATAATGACAGAGTAAGCAAGGACATAAGCAGTTTCTAAACAGAACAGATGAGCATGGTGTTGATTGCTTGCGTCGCCTTACCTGCATTCGCAAATACACCTGCATTGCCATGAACATAGCGTTCCGCAAACTTGAGCATAAAACGATCAATCTTTTGACCTTCACCAGGTAAACGAAAAGCTTGAAGAAAGAATCTTAAAGCCTCTGTGAAATTCATGTTTGAGAAATCCATTTCATCCACAAAGGCATGCATAATAGTGATATTGTTGGCATCTCTACACTTTCATTAAGACAAAAAATAAAGTAGGATGCTGTTGCTTACCCTTCACCAAGATATTCACCAATTTGAGTCTTGTTGAGTCCTTCTGTGTTTAACAAGAATCGTGCTACACTATGAGGATCTTCTTTGTTTAAAAATCCATTATTGGCCAAGGCATTGATACCCTTTTCAGGTTTCCAATTGAATTGACGCACGCCTTCTTGAAGCAATTGCTTACGATGCTTCAAGTTCTCAAATGCTTCAGGATCGTCCAGTCGTGTGCTGCTGCCTGTGGTGAGTGGTGTCGATGCAGAGGAACTGTTGAAGCGAGAGACAGACGAATTCGAATGTGTAGTCAGTGATGCATGATCTTCACTGGCACGAGGCGTATCTTCCTCTTGGTTGTTCTGTCCTGCTGTGATACTGACCGAGTTGTTTTGATACCAGCTCACTAAGGATTTCAACACACCCACTAAACATTCTAAAGACTTGAATCGAATAGCTGATTCAGGCATAGCTGTCTGTGCGTTCTGTTTATCACTGTGCAAAATAGTAGCTGTCGTTAAAGGGGGAGGGATCACAACAGAGGCATGAGCATGGTTCACATGTGTGCTTGAGATAGGATCAGGGTGATTATCAAAGTCTTTGCCATTTGTAGGATGGTTATGTGAAGTAGTGACCTTGGACAGCACATTCACAAGACGTTCATAGATATTGTCCAATGCAGCACGGTCACAGTCATAATTGAGATACACATCCACTAATGTCTGAGGATCTTCACAAATACGCAACACACCTTTCAGTAGTGAAAACTTTTGCTGGTTAGAAGCATTGCGCATTTCCAAGATACGCAACACAATTTCCTTGAGGAAGATCTCTATTTCGCTCTTGAGATAGACACGCAATCCTTGAACAACACGCCATAGGATTTCATGCGTAATATCAAACACTTGAGGGACCACAGAGAATGCATTTCGACCAATACTAGGACACAAGTATTGCTTTACTTCTAAAATAAAAGGATTGACTTTGTGCTCTGTTGTGTTTGAGAAGAAAACTTCTTCTGAAGTAAAGACATCCATATGTGACATCATGATTGTCAAGATTAAATGCAACGAAAGCAGCTTTGAACGCATCGAATAAGATCGCATATCGTTTCCCCATTCAGACTGAATAGACTTTTTGGAGAGTTTACAGAGTGCTCTAAAGACCAAAATGGCGTCTTTGATATAAAGATCTGCTTCTGTTTCGGTGTCTTCACGCTGCATACGTTCATTTTCAAATGATCCTTTTCCTTCTGATCTTTCAGGTACCACCTGCTTATTCTCTTGAAATACATTAGCTGTATCGTTTAAGAAATCTTGGTAGTTGTCTTTGTTTCTTCCACTAGGTAATTTATGATCCATTTCAGTACGAGCCATGTTGGCTTCTACAATAATTTGTTGCTGGTAAGCATTTGATTCTTCTTGTGTTTCATGTGGTGCATTATTGGCTGTATTGCTTAATACGTCCTCTTCCTCTTGTTCTTTTTCTTCTTCCTCTACTGTTGTTTCCTCTACGGGTTCCTCTTCCTGTTGAATTTCCTCAGTTGACTGTTGTTGAGGTGCTACATTAGGATTCAATTTGACTCGTCTAAAGATATGGTCGACCATTTGTGTCATTGTAATTTGAGCCACGTTCTGATTGTCATTATTACGGGAAAGCAAAAAAATATTGTAAGTTGTTCGCACTGCTTTCAAAAGAGCAGATAAATGAAGTGGATTACTGGTAGAATAAACAGCATCCAACAAAGCCTATACTCTCTTGCTTTCAATACATAGGATAGACAAATATTTTTTTTTTTACCTTGATAATTTGTAATTGCACTTTCTTGTCTGTTTCTTCACCTATAAAACAATCACAAATACCATCGACTACTTTTTCCATGACTTGTGCCTGTGCTACTTCATCTTCCATATCAGCAACGTAATTGTAAGTAATAAATTTGCCAAGACAATCAAGTGAGATGGCCATTAGATTTGCTGAGCGTGTATCGATGGCTTGTTGAAGTGCTGCTAAAATCACAGTGGAACTCATATCCAAGTTAGGCTCTTTCAGACTTTGTCTTTATGGCTTACCGAGTTTGTCCTTCAGGTGCAGGTTCATTGTTCTTGAGCATATCTAGTTTAAAATAAGTAAAAAGAGAAGACCACCTCTATGTATATTACTTTTAGCAGCATCCACTGCTTCTTTTAAAGACTTGTTACGCCTTGCTTCTCTTGCAGAAGATATTTTCTCGAGAGCATTGATGACAAAGACATTACTTGAAGCGACTGATGATTGTTGGGAAAGTCTAGGAGATGATGTTGCAGGAGAAACCATATTTCCTTCTTCTTTTTTTCTCTAACAGCAACAACGTTATACTAAAACGACGCTACCTCAAGTATTTATATAAAAGAAAAAGAAAGATAGATAGACAAGATTTATTCTCCACCAAAATTGGGCTTAAAGTTTATTTTTTTTTATGATACAGTTTCTATAGACTTGACAAATGCTCTGAAAGACTTGTTTTGACGTGACACTTTTGGTAAAACATGGTCTTTGAACCATGCTATATCTTGTGTAGATTTCTCTTGTTTGGCTAAATGAACAATGCCTTGCAATGTAGACAGGGAAATACCAATTTGGTCTGTTTGGTCTGTAAGTGTACGCAACACATCAAACACAAGTGAAATATCTTGTGAATCAAGCAATGTACTGAGATAGACGTCCACAAATTTCATATCCAGTGCTGTATAAGGTGCTGTAGGGAATGGAATGACTGGTTTGGCAGCTTCTCGAACAGGAATGGGAATCTTGCCTTCTTTTTCAAAACGAGACATGGTGTATTTATGGAACAAGGCTTGAATGGCTTGTTTATCTGATGCTAGTGCTGCCTTAGACAACAAAGCTTCCCAGATACCTTTGCTATAAAGTACTTGTTTGCTATCTATTTCCCGTTGAATGGCATCTGCATCCAATCCAGGCAACAAGACAGCAGCACGAAGCATGGGGAGATAATAGTTAGGTGCATCCACAAATGGCCATTTAGCAAGATCATCAGCATGTTTCTTTGTACGGTGAACGAGGTCAGTAGCACGACGCATGTCATGAATAATCTCTTTTGCTTCTGTAGGTAATTGAGCCGTGATACAGCAATCCAACATGGCTACATAAGTATCCCAATCCACATGGTTCTCTGGGATTTCACGCATCATTTCATTCCTGGTCACAACAATAGCTCGTTTGGCCTGTGTAGGATGTAATGAAGAGAGAGCAAAGACCAGGCGATAGAGCCCCACATCACGACGAATACCGTGTAATTTAAGTGCTCTCCATCGACTACGCATTGCTTTGTATTTACCACCTGTGGCCAAACATGTCATCAATGTTGAGAAAGTGAATCTGTCATGAGGTAACTTGGCTTCCAGCATGATTTTCTCGATTTCAAACAGACGAGGATCTAGCCTAAATCGGTTGTGTGTGTATGGACGAGAAGGTAAAAGTGAATTGAGTCTAAAGTTATCAAAGTAATAGCGTCCATAATGATGAGGAAGACAGGCACGGAAAAGAGCATGGAATGTAGGGTGATTCAGTGTATCAATACCAGCTACCTGCATCTTGGAGACCATTGCTAATGCCTTGTTTAAGCGTATATTAAGATGAGGATCATTGTATTGCTGTGTTGTCGCATAGCCAACCAACATAATACGGTGCGTAGCATCATTGGGTTGAATACAATGTGAGGGCATATAAGATTCAAAGATAGCTTCTGCACTTTCAATAGGATATCCAACAGGATCAATGCGATTGGCAATAGTCAAGTATTCAAGTACAACATTACAATCTGTCACATCCATGGCTTGATTCAACATGTCCTTTGTCAGTGTGTTCCAAGAATCATGCAATTGATCCAATTCAGGTAAATAAGCAGGCTTTAAGGGGAGCCCACGCACACCCAATGTCTGCTCAAGTCGCTTGCAGATCTTATCAAGAGCCACTTTATGAGCAATCAACAACATGGTTTTGTCGCAAGGTGCATCAGAATAGAGTTGGTTACACACATTCATATACTTGACAACATGATCGACATCACCATTGAAACCATAGCAACGAATTAATTTTAAAAGTGTATGGCGACTCAATTGATTCTGTTCCTTGAGTTTGTTTACCAAGGCTTCGACTTGTTCATGAGCATGTGTAGCTGCAAAAGACAATAAAGCACTGGCATAAAATGTAGGGCTTGTATTCTCTTTTTTGTTGGCCATACAAGCTACAATATCCTCTTTCTTGTTCAAGATACCATAAGCCTAATAGAATATATGAGTAATATATGTTTTATATGCTACTTACTCTCATCAATAACTCCCAAGCAGTAGGGTCATCTAGTTCTGTGAGATCAAATGTCTCAGTAAATCGATCTACAAGGGCACGCAAATCTTCAGCACGATAAGTAGATCCAAATCCAAATCCGAGTTTCAAGACACTCTTCCAAACATTGATATCATGTAATACTTCAGCAGGTAAATTAGACTCAGGCGAGTAAAACCAATGAGCTACTGTAGCACATGCATGGACATCAAATGGCACATCTCTCAATATGTCTACGAGTTGGATATATAAAGCAGGTGTAGCTAATCCTGCTTCTTGTGCATGTTGAACAGCTCGAATAGCGCCCTTGAGGTTGCCTGTGTTTTTATATTCGTCCAGTGATTTTATGGTGACATTCTTTTTTGTCTCGACAGATTGATATTTGGCACATTGGACCGAGAAGGCGCGTGTAGAAAGTGCTATAAAATAATAAATTCCTTGTGATTTATTATTAATTTTTTACCTGGTACTAAAGGAGCCTTGGTCTTTACATAGTTGACAGTGGCTTGTAGTAAAGGTCTAGGAGAAGCAGTTGAAGACGATCTTGTAATCGTTCTTACTAATCTGGGCAACATGTCAAGATACGAAGAAGAGCGAGAATTTTTTTATAAGGGCTAGGGGTTTATCTGATTACCATTTTGGCAGAAGATTAAACTACCGCGATTCGACGTCATTTTAAGGCAGTCATGAATAAACAAAGCTGCTTTTTATTGATATTAATGGCATCGTAAAATACAAACAAACATAGACGCACATACGCATACAGCATGACACAGTGCTTTATTGTCAGTCAAGCAAGTCATCTTCATCTTCTTCGAAGAAGGTGAGTGAGTGGCTGATTTTTTGCTTTTTTTACAGGAGTAAAAAAAGTCTTTGGCTCCTCGTCTGCTTTTTCTTGTTCCGAAAACCGATAGCGAGAAAGATTTATGCTTACTGCTTTTCGATGCTGGGCAACTTTAATTACATTTTTAATCTTCATATAGTGGTGCTTGTATGAGTAAAGCAGCTCAAGGGTTGATTTGAAGTCTTCCAACGCTGCCAAGGAGCGTGGAAGACTCAAGTCCCCAACATGATGAACAACATGAGCATTTTTCACTTCTTTGACTGATATCATGAAGTCCATGTCCCTTACTTTGGTGCGATGAATTGCAAGAACACTGCAATCCACTCCATGACCAGTACATAGACGTCTTCTTTTCTTTTTTTCTCAAGAAGTTTCATCTCTTCTGTTTCGTCGCCACCCTACTCAACACTTGCTTTTAACCAGGGACCCTTCTTCAAAATTAAAAGCTTTTCAACCAAGATTAAAGGCGCGACTTGGCGAATTTGAAAACATAAAAGTGTTTAGAGTTTATCTCTCTACACTTTCATGCTTTAGATTCTACTAATCAATAGTTGATGGATGGCAAGAAAAAGAAAGAACAGTGTATACCCGGAGCTTTAATTGTAACTTTAAGTCACCTAGTTGGAAACCATAATTTCCCCTTTCAAAATTGCTAAGCTTTCATCATACGAAATGTCATCCAATACCGATAATATTATTAAAAAAATACTTTGAAGCGCAATAAGCGGGTGAGTATAATTTAGACGATTATGCTTTTGAGTTATACAATGAATAGCTTGACGATTTCATAAAATGTAATTCTAATATTGGCTAGACTTTGAACAAAGGCTCAAAAAATAGTAGAGGGTTGTTTTATCCTGTTTGAGTTATGCATTGGTGCTGCTTTCTGTAAAAATGAGGCTTATTTTTCCTTTGAAAAAGAATTGAGATCTCAAAACACCTTAAAAATGATCAAAAAGCAGTAATCTAAAATATAAAAAATGTCAAATCAAAGTGAAAGTTATTTTGATCTGAGTAATCATAGCAAGAATACATGATATCCTGATTATGAAGATTTTCATGCGCACACCGCCTATAAACGTATTCAGGTGAAGACAAAGATCCATTCACAACTCCAATGAAACTCAACACTAGCATCTCCTTTCTCATTGCAATATGCATAGTCAAAAGCGTGCTTTCAAAGGTAATGTTATCTCATAAAAAGCGCCTTTTTCTTTCACTCTCATTGCTGATCCAACAAATTTTGACAATAACAAAGTGGAGAAGGATGGCAACCTGAAAGAAAGCCTTTGTCAACCTTACTTTTCCAAAGTCAAATGTGTGACCGAAAAGGAACTATCACACCAATGCATTTTGCATACAAGACTTTGTTTTTGGACCAGAATGGGTAGCCATTTCCTATTTGTAGGCAAATGTCTGAATCAACAAGGCAAGATTCATGCTTTCATATATGCAACTTGTTCAAAAACTGGTCAATGCTTATAATGATAAAGATTATCTTACAGAGCTTAAAAAAGCGCTCAACAGACTCTATTTTGCTATATATCATCCAGAAAAAACTTAGTTTTTCTCTTATTATCATTTTGTTTCTCTCCTTCAAAAATGTTTATCACTACTGAGAAAGCATTATATCGCTTATCTCTCATTTAATGAGTATCTCATTGACTTTGTTTCATATAGTGTAAACTGTTAAACTACTTCCACTAGTGGCCGTTTTTTCTATGGCCATATTTGAAACTCCAGGTACATTATTTATGTGACTTGGTTAGTTGATATTCAACCTTGGTTCAAAAAAAAATACGGCAGCTGCCGTACGTCTGTACATTGAGGTGTATAGACAATGGCCTGGAAAAATTGTAAGCCAGTACAACCGACCATAGGATGTATCGAATCGGACCAACATCTCTGAATGTTGAACAGGATGTGGGTAGTGCGAGGAGGATGGCTGGACCTCTGTCTTTCTAAACGCGTCTTTTGGGTCTTGTGTCCGGTCAGCTGCTGAGGTAGTTGACCACTGATGGTTGAATACTATTCTATCGCAAGATGTTTAGTCCATCCAGTAGAGGAAGTGCTCTGAATTTAGTAGGAGATTAGCCACTGAATATTGCTTGGATATAGTGCAAATGTTTCGACAAGATTTCGATTGTACTCGGCCACATTTGGTGCAACGAGCCTTAGTTCTAGAAGAGCATCTGTATGTTTCGTTTGATTAAAGTTCAACCTTTCTTAGGTTCTGTTTATTGCCTCGACTATCTTGAAAACAAAACCGCTCTTACAATAACCACCGAAGTTAGTTTACCGCAAGTTTTAATATATGGTATTTTTGGTGAATCGTTTCTTAAATACAATCAAACCATAGACTCTTTGGACAAATACAATAAAAAGACCACATCTACAAGTTGAACGACTGTAGAATTCTTTAGTTGGTTGTCAATGCTATCAAGAACAGAAGCTGATCTCCATACTCTCTTTTTTGAATGTTACAGAAAGATATTAATCAAAATAAACTTTTCGATACAGCTGATATATGCTTATTCGACATATGGACAGAAGCTAGCAAAGGATAAAGAAGACATGCTGAAACGTATCTTGCATTATGTCATAAAAGGACTTGTTCATTTGGTTATTCATTTTATTAAGTATTAATCGTATTAAAGTCTTATTTTACAATGCTTGAGTGAAATCGGTTAACAATATTCCTTGTTGTGCCTGGAGTTTGATTATTCCGCATCAGATAGATTGTCTTTTGATTATTTACAGCAATCACCTTGGAAAACTGAACAGATTGATGAGAGTGTTGTTTGTCGGAATAGAGAAGTGAAGATTTACTTTTATTAGGTGAAGGTATAATATCCAGAATAATCAGTCTACTGCTATGACTGGGTGTAATACTAGACATGTTAAATGACGACGAAAAAACAGAGAGAGAGAGAGAGGAGAAAAAAGAAGAAGAAAAAACGTTGCTTATATTACAAAAGGGCATCTGACAAATTCTTCAAGATTGATAATGACCAATCAAATAAGCATTGATTTTCCAAATTCATTTCTTTTTCCTTGTTCACACTTTCTGCATGATTTGTAACAATCTGTTTGTAAAGGGGAAGTATAATATTTTATCTCCTTTGCACTCCTTTATTTACAATGAATCCCCTTTTTTTTTGCTTCTTATTAAACAAAGCAGCTGAATTATGGTTTCTTTCCTTTTCTTTTCTCTATTATAATGCAAGAATATCAAAAGAAAGGTAACACATTGCTCACAAAAGCTACCCTACTAAAATAAGCAGATTTTTCAAACCGTTCTATTAAAAGCATTAAATCCCACCACTCATTAAAGGGTCTTTCAAACAAGACACATGTGACTAAGCTCTATAATACCACAGCTTCACTTCACCACTTGCCTACCTTGAGTCAAAAGCACCATGAACCACTTCCCCGTGAAAAACTCAAAGGCGTACTTGACAAGTTTGTTGGTAAAGAATTAGACATGAACAGAGTTCGGTACTGATGTTTATTTTAGATTTAATGAGCTATACAGCTACTATTACAGATCAACCTTATCATATGGATATTTCTTTCCCTTATAACACAAGACATGTTACACATGTTGGTTATGATGCAAATACTGGTGAGTTTACAGGTTTACCTAAAGAATGGCAGACACTCTTAAAGACAAGTGGTATTACACGTACTGAACAGGAGAAAAATCCTCAGGTAAGATTTTAAGGAGCTCTGGCCAACTCACATAGCTTGTCTCTCCTTGTTTTTTGAATAGGCTGTGATCGATGCGATTGAATTCTATCAACAAAAGAATATGGATGAAGCAGTCTGGCATAAAATACCAAGAGCAAGACAAAGCATTCAGTCGTTGGACTCGGTTGAAACTAAAAAAGAAAACCCATTAAGCAAATCCATCAGAAGATTATCAAAGTTAAAGTTGAGTGATTGTGCTAAGCGATTATCTTCGGTAAGAAGAGAACCATCTGTGTATAGCTGTTTATTGTCTCTATTTAGGCTTCAAGTAGGTCTTCTACAGTAGGTAAGATAGACCCAAAAAGAAATGTTTTTGTAACAAGAATAGACTCTCAAAAAACCAAGGAAGACAAGTTAGATGAAACACCTGTTACGCCACCATTATCGACTATTACCGTTAACCAAAAGTCAGACATTTCAATATCAACTATCGTTGTGGAACCTGTAAAAGGAGAAGAAGAGGAAGAAGAGAAGCTGACGATAGCATCACCACCACCTACAGTTTCTAAGCGTAAAGCAAAAGAACTTAAAAAACCAGAAAAGGATTTCATTCAACAACTTAAAAAGATATGCTATACACTCAACCCAAATGACATTTATAAGGACATGACTAAAATTGGCCAAGGGTAAGATGTGCTACGTATGACTACAGATGACTGATGCATGCACAAGTGCTTCGGGAGGCGTGTTTATAGCTCATAGGACAATCAAAAATGACCATGGACAAGATACCACTATACCAGTAGCCATCAAACAAATGAATTTGGAACAACAGCCCAAGAAGGAACTGATTATCAATGAAATCATCGTCATGAAGCAATCACAAAATGCTAATATAGTCAACTATCTAGACTCATATCTTTGGAAAGATGATTTGTGGGTGGTGATGGAATACATGGAAGGAGGAAGTTTGACAGACGTGGTGACTTGTAACATGATGATGGAAGGACAAATAGCTGCTGTTTGTAAAGAAGTCTTGCAAGGACTAAACCACTTGCATTCAAATGGAGTCATCCATAGAGATATCAAAAGTGACAATATTCTATTAAGCATGCAAGGCGATATAAAATTAAGCAAGTAGATACATGTGTGTATGTGTTTGTTTGCTAATTATCACATTAGCTGATTTCGGTTTTTGTGCTCAACTTAATGAAGACCAAACGAAACGTACTACTATGGTAGGCACTCCTTATTGGGTAAGTAGAAAAGTACATGCCTCCAATAAGGCGCTTACCAGTGTCTCTAGATGGCACCTGAAGTAGTCACACGTAAAGAATATGAATTTAAAGTAGACATTTGGTCACTCGGTATTATGGCCATTGAGATGATTGAAGGAGAGCCACCTTACTTAAATGAAAATCCTTTAAGAGCGCTCTATTTGATTGCAACCAATGGTACACCTACACTTCAAAGCCCAGAGTCACTTTCAGATGTCTTTCGAGACTTTTTATTCAAATGCTTGGAAGTGGATCCTGAACTTCGTCCTTCAGCAAAAGAATTGTTAGAACACCCATTTATTCAATTAGCTGATCCTCTACGTTCTCTATCGCCTCTGATTCGTGCTGCCAAAGAAAACAATGCTTCTTAAATGATTATCTACCAATTGTACGTCCGTAATTTATCAAGAAAAAGTTATAATAAAATAAATTTGTTAATCGAGTTCTGCATGAGCCGCTTCTGAGTATTGTCGCCTTAAATCTTTTGCTCTTTTAAAAAGAACCCCCCCCAGCGACCCATAAAACACAGGAAATACACTTGATTTATATCTGATTCAAGATGTATCATAATGATAAACTAGTTTATTTATAGTAAATTACATTTATTTTGCAAGTACATAATTCATTACCATGAGCTATGATACATATCAAGTATTTTGTATGATATAATGTATTTCTCGCAAGGATTGGCTTAAATACAGTTCAGGAAATCAAGGTGTGTTCCTCGCCTTAAATTTGTACATTTAGTGTTGGTTTGTTCTGATTTAGAGCATTCAATAGCTCAAATATGATAATAACTTGATTTTGCTATTTTACAGTGTATCTCATTCTTCAGCTGCCAGTTTCGTGCAAGAAATAATTCATTTTAATTAATTTGATAGTTAAAAACACATCTCAAAAATAACGGTCATTTGAAACAAATGCTCTGGATTGAACCAAATAAATCTTTACAGTAGAAAAAGTAAGTATCTAAACTGGAATTGTATATTTGGCGTGCTTGGTAAAGGCTATCTTTTATATAACAGGCATCTAAAGTTGAAGTGAATTGAACATTCCCTTTCTTTGCTTTAGGCGGATCAAGTGTGCTTTCATGAGACATTCTATCCTCATCAGCGATTCGGCTTTAAATTATTTATTCATTTATGTACAGGAACAGCAGGCGAATACATGCTTCGATAGTGAAGAAAAGAAAAGACGGCGATTTATACGAGTCTTTTTCTTTTTCTTTTTCTTGGACAATACAAAGGTATTATAAAAGCCTATTTACACATGCACAAAGACTCTAGAGAACTAAAAATAGTGCTAGCTAACATACACAGTGCTTTTGAAGTCGATTTCGACCAAAAAAAGCGACTTGTGAAAATTGGCCAAAATATGCCTTTCGACCAAAGGGCATTACCCATGAAAATCTTCAATTTGACAACTTCCTATGGCTCTTCCGCTTAATTCTCCGAATCGCAACCTTCAGGCCAAAGCTTCCAGCTCAGGCAAGAAGAACAATAATAACAATGCTTCCCTCTCTTGGGAAAAATTAGTGTCAGGTCAGGCACGTATCAACTTGTCCTTTTGACCAACTGTCTTCATTCCATCTGCATCGTTTACAGACTCATATACCATCAGTGAGTCACTCTTGTCCGACTCTGCTCAACCAACGCCTGTTAATTTGGTTCAACCTTTTATAAAGGGCATTGAAAAAGACAGTTCTCTTATCGATATCACGGATATAAAAGATGAGGAACTCCTGTTTGATGTCCTTCTTGACTTTAACAAGAATATGGACGAGAACTGTGGCTATGAAGATTATTGTGGTCGCGTACCTGTGATCCGCAAATATCTCAAACGTTCGTTTATGGAAACTGTTTGGAGAAAAGACAGTTTGGGTCGTCAAACAATCTTGAATGAAGGAGTGTATTTGGCTGACGGTACCTTTATTAAAGGCTTTCCCAGTTACGACTTAAATTGGATCGTCTCCCTATTATGCCTCTCCGACTTCTTAAAGAAGATATGGAGAATCAGCTCTCCCGCTATGGGAAAATTCTTGATCTTGGTATCTATAAGAGTCGTCGTAGCTTCGCTGGTCAAGGATACGCAACTTTTAATCTTTCTCCAACTAAAGACCAGACTCAGACATTTGAACCACTCTCTAGAGTCATGCTTTGGACAGATGATGATGGGGGGTGTAAGATACGTACTTTTTCAGTGGGACGACATGTAAAATTTCTGCAGACTTTGCCAAGCATCGGATCACTGCTGAGCAGACTGCTGCAATATAAAAAATATCTCAAATGTCATAGCTGTGATGAAGCAAGCCATTTAATGCGTCAATGCCCTCATAAAAATGCTATTGATCCAACTGCAGCTCCCAGTAAGAAAAGAGTCGTAAAGAAGGAACGTAAGACTCCTGCAACTGTTCTGGCAAAGGAGACTCCTGAAAAACACACTGCTACTGAGGCAAAAGAACAATTGGAACCAAAAGACAATAATGACATGGATGTGATCCAAAAAAGTACTCAAAATGACAAAGGCGATGTCAACATAAACGAAGTGGAGACAATCCCAACTGAGGAAGAAACAGCTGTTCCAGTCAACCCAGTTTCATCTAGTCAACCAAAGACCAGTTACGTCGATAAAGACAATATGACACAGGCAAAGCAAATTAGTAGACAAGACGATTATGAAGATGTAACTAGCAGTTGTCAAGGTCAAGTATCTCTTTCAAAATACGCTACTCAAAAGAGCGTTTATAGCAGCCCACTACTCAATGTACAGAAGGTCCAGACAGGATCTCCTAATGCTGAGGAGCAGCATTTTAACTTGTGAAAAATAACACATATAGAGTAAAAGCTGCGACACTCAACTGTCGTAGCATTCGAAAAACAAACACTCCTTTACAACAAAAATTATACATCAGATGCCTTCGTTCCTTGGACATCGACATTTTAGCGCTACAAGAAACTCGCGCAGACAACAATACTATTATTTCAGAACTTAATATGCAATTTCAAACAAAATCCAGTCTTTGGACTAAATATTGTGGAATCATTTCACTAAATCCAAAATACGTAGTCCATTCAGTCCAGATAGATGATTCAGATAGATACATTTTAGCGGAAATACATGTAGCAGAGGAATATTCTAATGACACCTCTCGCCCTTTTCCACTCATCAGTATCCTCAACGTTTATGGACCATCCTCAAACAACACAAGAGTCAAAGAACAATTTTTTCGGTCATTCATGACTGAAGCTATTGTTCAACTTTATCTCAAAAGCGATTTATATGATACAGTAGTATTAGGCGACTTCAATTACAGCTACGAACATCGCTGTAATGATGGACGAGTGAAGAGCCCTCCAGAAGAATGGACAGCTTTACTTTCTTCTAGTTATCATGATTATTTTGAACGACAGAAACAGAGCACATGGCAAAGTCGTGGGATTTCAACCATAATGGACTACATGGAGCAATAAATAAAACACTAATAAAAAAAAAAGAAATTGACACCTTTTTTAAAGAAAATGGGCACCTTTCTTTCGTCTAAAGAACTTTTTAGTACGATGGTCTGGCCACTCTTGGTGGTGCTCCGGATTTTGCTATAATCCCTTGTGGAAGGTTGTATCTCTTAGGTATCAACAATTGTGTCAAGTGCCAAGTAATTGAAGACATTTTGGAATGGTGTCCTTTACTTGTGGTATTGGTATTGCCATCTGCAGCATTAAACAAGACAAGATATAAAGAATACTGACTCTCAGGA
The DNA here is from genome assembly GCF_025201335.1 of Gilbertella persicaria. Taxonomy (NCBI): domain Eukaryota; kingdom Fungi; phylum Mucoromycota; class Mucoromycetes; order Mucorales; family Choanephoraceae; genus Gilbertella; species Gilbertella persicaria. The sequence continues at coordinate 297,594 of NW_026251968.1, forward strand.
GCAACGAACAAAACCCTTAGTATATCCTTTTTAGGACATTTTAAAGGGTAGCCCAGATGATGGCTATTTTATTGGGATTATATAAGACTCATATAATGGTACTGAATGTTTCCACAAAAGCATTGTTTTAAAGATATTTCATATGGCTAGTCACTTTGCTTCACATACACTAGTTTCCATTTATACGATGATTTTATTTATTTTTTTCAAAATAAAACTTTCATCCAATACAAAAAAAAAAAAAAAAAAAAAATTGACAACTTTGCTACAAGACGAAAAATAGGGCTATTGACCAGCTCAAATACTCAAAATGTGCCCTAAACGCTTTAGTTTTGGGAGAATATGCTTGCTTGTCAATTGTACTATAAAAAATTATGAGATATTAGCGAAAAACCTCTTAAACATTTTTGCCTAATTGCTCAATATTTTAGCAGCAACATTGTTGTTTTCTTTATATTAATAGACACAGAAAGCAAAGTTCTACAATTCTTGTCATTACACCAAAGCCCAATAACTGCGTCTTTATGCAGTTCTTAGCAAAAGCTTGATTTTTCATGCGATTAGATAAATTGAAACTGCTTTCCATTTTCAATCTTCGCGCATAGCCCCTTTATGTGTGTCTATTGTTCCTTTTTCGTGTTGTCTTTTTTGTTCAAGCTCCATTTACGTCGTCCTCTACGCTGTCCTTTTTGTTTTTCTAAACACTCATGAACATTATAACACGCGAGGAAGCATCTCATTAATCGTTTTCCTCAGACTACATGGCATCATGCAGTTGAAAGCTTGACAGAAGTATTCAAAAGACTCCAGTATGAAAGCTAACATTTAAGAGAAAAAATTAACAGCCTGTGGCAAGAAGCGGCGTTGATATTTTTGAAGGATGCTATAGCTAGGTCAAACAATAAAGTGTAATAGTAGCACAGCAATGAGCGGTGAATCAAGTATATACGATTGTATGCACTAAAATATAGCATAGTGAGAGCACTGTCAAACAAGAGAAGGCAAGTCGATCATGTAATTGGATGATCACTTGAATTAATCACTGCAGAAGTGGATGGGCATAAGATGAGAGCCTAAAATAGGACAATCCGCTTGCTATATTAAAGAGCATTGAAAGTTTTCTTGTATATTGTTATTGTTAAGCACTTGTACATTAAGCAAGTCTAAAGGTACTCCACAATGTAACCAAACTGAGATTCAATGTGACGCCTATGTGACAGTTTTTAGCCTTAATTGATGTGTGTACTATAAATGCTTAAAAAAATATTCTTTTTTTTTTTTTTATACAAAAGAAGATATAACATTATGGCAGGAATTAGTATGTAAATTTTAGTTAAATAAAAACAATGCTAAACCCATATTCAAAGAGAGCAAAAAGAACCGCAACGCCGATCGTTTTAGTGGAGCAAGTATGTATGAATAAAACAAAGCAAACGTATTTAAACTCTTTACAAATAGAGGGCAAGAAAGATCCCGGGATTCCTAACTTAGCCAACTTCAAACAAAGAAAACAAAATAAAGAAGAAGACAATAAGAAAAAGGTACGTGTTGTTGCTGATTTTTTTCTCTAAAAAATGATTGTATTAGATTGCTAGTAACAAAGAACGTCAAGATTTAGCCCGTCAGAACTTACAAAACAGAAATAGAAACTTGAATATTTTTGATATGGTCAAGAATGCTGAGAAACGAAATCAAGCATTTGAAGAAAGTCATGATGTAGACGAGGATGGCAGAGTGATTGTAGACGCAGCAGCTACTGGTCAAAAAGACAATTCTAAGAAGGCTTATTATCGAGAATTCAGAAAAGTTTTGGAAAATGCAGATGTTATTTTGGAAGTGTTGGATGCTCGTGATCCTTTAGGTACTCGTACTCGAAGTGTAGAGCGTATGGTGATTGATAGTGGCCTTGATAAAAAGATTATTCTTGTATTAAACAAAATTGGTAAGGAAATGTTAAAAGATGATTTGTTGATCCATGCCGTTAGATTTGGTGCCTAAAGAAAATGTTGAACAATGGCTCAAGTATTTAAGAAACGAATATCCAGCTATTGCATTTAAAGCTTCTACTCAAAATCAGCGTAATAATCTGAGTCAATCCAATGTGTCTACTGATGCTGCTAGTATCAACATGTTGAATTCTGCTGAATGTTTGGGTGCAGATACTCTTGTCAAGCTATTGAAAAACTATTCAAGAAACGCCAACCTTAAGACATCCATCACAGTGGGTATTATTGGTTATCCTAATGTAGGCAAATCTTCAGTCATCAATTCCCTTAAGCGATCCAAAGTGTGCGGTGTTGGCTCCACTCCTGGTTTTACAAAGGTTGCACAACAGATCACATTGGATAAAAACATCAAATTGCTTGATTGCCCTGGTATTGTATTTGCTCAACAAGGTCAAGATGGTCAAAACACAGCTGAAATTACTTTAAGAAATTGTGTCAAGGTCGAATTATTAGATGACCCAGTCACACCAGGTGAGAAACAACTACTTTAATGGAAAGAAATAACGCTAATGTTTTGAATAGTTGAAGTGATTGTTTCTAGATGTACAACAGAACAATTAATGGCTATGTATGAAGTACCTTATTTCAACAATGCGCATGAATTTTTGGTCTTATTGGCTCAACAGCGCGGTAAACTCAAAAAGGTAACCGTATTATTATAGTTTATCAATAGACTAAATGATAAGATAGGGTGGTGTTGCTGATACATATCAAGTTGCTCGTCATGTATTACAAGACTGGAATGGTGGAAAGATTCCATACTATACCATTCCTCCATCTTCCAAGAAGAGTCATATCGAAGCTTCTGTTGTTAATTCATGGGGAAGAGAACTCGATCTGGATCTTGAGTCTGCTGACATTGTTCTCACTGGACTAAAGACAAGCAATGAATTTGGCTCTAGTGTCGTTATGGTAAGAAGTCATAAAACTTGGCTTTTTTTTTTTTTTACTCATCCCCCAAATAGCAAGCCAATGATGATATTGACATGGTTCAAGATATTGATATGGGAAGGTAAGTTGATATACACTAAATTTTAGCTGACAAAATACATAGCCAAATGGAAACTTCAATGGATACTGAAGATACAACAACTTCACAACCTATTATTCAAGTGGACAGAATGTTGCAAATGAAGAAAAAGAATGCTATCAATAGACCTCAACATATTTTATCACAAACAGAAGAAGAAATCAACCCACAATTGAACCAACAACTTAAAAAGCAATTGAAAGCTCAACAAAAGAAAGTTAGAAGACAAGCAGATGGTCAAGGTCATAATAACTTGTTTAATGAAGATGATGATATGATGTTCCAAACTGAATTGACAGCTCCTTCTTCTACTGGATTCAATCCCAACTTAATATCCGCTCCAATGATTGATGAGGATGAAGAGTTATAAATTTCATTCGTTCAGGTTCATATATTTATGCAAATTAAGCATTTACATGGGAATTATTATAAAATAAATCAGCCAATTCTTTTTTTTTTTATTCTTTTTCTTTCTTTTTTAAAACATGTTTACAAGACTTATCAATACAATTCGTGAAGCTGTGAGCAAATCACCCAACAACCGTAACCAAGCAAGCAAGCATTCATCAGAGCATCCTTCAAGTGAATATTCAGCAGATTCTCGTAGACCCTCTGTGACAGAAAACTGCAATGATGATGTTTTGTCAAAATTCTCTCAACCAAATAATTCTATTTCTGAACCTATTGTGATCGGCTCTACTGCTAATACTGGTGCTGCTACTACAAGACGTCGTTCCTCATTGTTTGGTATCTCTAATGTTGCTTATGACGATTATGTTCAAAAAGACCTTATCTCAAGTTCATGGAGTTAAACCAAATGATGGCTCATGGCTATGTATATATATATCAGCTCTTTGTAGGCAAACCATAAGCTACGACTTTGCATGTAGGAACATACATGTCTTTTGACATATTCTACCGCCCCCTTATCTTTGTTCTAGCATGCATCTTCTTTATTATTATTATTATTATTATTTTATATCAAAGAAGCTTTCTATGTTTACTCTATCTCTTATCTCTTTTTTTCCTCGTTTGTTAAATAAAATTATACAGGATCAATTTTTTTTTCTTTATTGAATTGTAATGCTGGTTGACGTTTTATAGTTGAATCTTTTGAAAGGGTAATAATGAGTTGTATGATTTACATTTTCATTGGTTGAGGTTGAGTGGATTCCTTTTGAAGCTCGGCACTAGAAATAGATGAGTAAAAGTAATGTCTATCATGCACACACTACCGTAACTGCTTTGAGAAATCATCTTCAACATCATCGTCATCCCAGTTATCTTCCCAAAAATGGGCATCGTTTTGATCTTCTTCTTCTTCTCCCCAATCTGATACACATTAATAATGTGGACAGTTTTGTAAGATTTTTTTTTTTTACCTTCAGCAGCAAATTCTTCAAATTCGTCATCTTCTTCAAGAGCACCAAGTTGAGCTAGATTTTTCTTTGAGCTATCTTCGGCTAACTTTTGTTGTTGCTGTTGTTGTTGTGGTTGAGCAGACATGATATAGAAAAAGATATGAAGAAGAGAAGAAATAAAAAGAAACCTTTCATACGTAAACCGCGATTCGTGACTTGGCGTGACGTATCTACGGCGTTTGAATTACAAGCGACGCGTCAAGTAAGTAAAAGCGTTGACTGGTAGTGGTTTGCTGATGTAGTTCTAGGCAACTTGGTTAATAGAAGATAATTCATTAGTTTAAAAGACGCATATGATAAAGACAGAACTATAAGCTTTGTATCAATGTATCTTTATCAGTTTATTTGCAATGATTTTTTCTTCAATGGGTAGTAAAAAAAAAAAAAGTAACATAGTTGTAATACACAATATTTGCTTGCTGCTTTTCAAGTACATAAAATACAGTAGCTGCTCAACTTAAAGATATACAAGAATATCGAAAACTCTGCCTTTGAATCGAAAATACCCTTAAATAGAACACCTTTAATCGAGCGGCCAATGTATCAGAGGTAGTGACTTCAGAAATGAGTTTAGCACAAGTTGATAATGACTGAATGAAGTCAGCAAGAAGGTTATTTATGGCATCTGTGCATCATTCCAAAGCTTTGTGCTGAAAATCAGTGCGAAATACTTCGCGTTGATAGCGGCCGTGAATCTTTCATGAACATTATTGCCAAAGTATCTTTCGATCGAAACATCCACATCCTGTTGAAACAAATGCATATTTTTTTTGGAACTAATGTACGAATGTCAAACAAAAATGCAGGATTAAGGTTCATTTTTGTAGTGTTTTCTTTGGCAAACACTCCTTCCACTACAAAAAACAACAGCTTTTGCGCGAATATGCATTATTGACAATACGACCAACCGCACTCAACAATTCTTCATTGGTTGACTAAAAATTTAGTTACACTAAAAACCTTATCATTTTCCAAAATCTTAATTTAAAAGTCCCAAATCACTAATCTCAGATCCTGAAAATCAAAGTTTCTTCCAAAGGAGCTTTTGCTTTGATGCCCATCTTCTCTTTTGATAATGAAAAAAAAAAAAGATATCTCAGAAATTATTGATTTTATGCACTAATTATTATTTCATGGTCGAACAAGTTTCATAAGAAAACAAATTGGAAAGGTTACAGTTGCCATTACCTTCCCCGGGTCTAGGCATCAATCTCTTTTCGACCCGTTTTTTTTTTTCAAAAACATCCCAACAATGAGTAAAATAGTGTATAAATGTTTACTGAAAAGGAAATGATGAAATGCTAAATGAAGTAGTGCTGGTTTTTTTTCTATATCTTTCTTTTTTTTTCTTTTTTACTTTCTGGAAGCACGTCTTGATTTGATAGCTTCAGCCAATTCATCCAACATCTTTTCAGTAGTCCCAAAGTCCACACAGGCATCTGTGATGGAAACACCGTATTTCAAAGCAGCAGGACCAGCTTCAGGAACACTTTGCTTACCTTCATTAATATTTGATTCGATCATGACACCAATAAGAGCATCATTACCGCTAGCAATTTGTTGAGCCAAATTACTGGAAACCTTGGGTTGATTACGGTGATCTTTAGAAGAGTTACCATGAGAACAGTCGATCATGATGTTAGGTCTTAAGCCAGCCTTTTGGAGAGCAGCACTGGCTTTTTCAACATGTTCTTTGCTGTAGTTGGGACCTTCGTTGGAACCACGCAAAATGACATGGCAATCGGGGTTACCAGTAGTATGGGTAATACTGACTGTACCATTCTTGGTAACACCCAAGAAATGGTGAGGAGCAGAAGCAGAGCCAATACCATCAATAGCGACACGAACGTTACCGTCAGTACCGTTTTTGAAACCAACAGGGAAAGAAACACCAGAAGCAAGTTCACGGTGAAGTTGGGATTCGGTAGTACGAGCACCAATAGCACCCCAAGACATAAGATCAGCAAGGTATTGAGGAGAGATAGTATCGAGTAACTCGACAGCAACAGGCATACCCATATCGGTAAGATCGCAAAGGAGCTTACGGCCCACACGAAGACCCTTGTTGATATCATAACTAATGAAAAGAATAAAGGACTTTAATTTACCTGTTCCTTTTCTTTTTTGTTTTAAATAGTTTACCTGTTGTTGATATCGGGATCATTGATCAAACCCTTCCAACCGACAGTGGTTCTGGGCTTTTCAAAGTAAGAACGCATGATAATCAAAAGTTCACCCTTAAGCTTTTCCTTGACTTGCAATAATTTTTGACCTGTCATATGAAATAAGTATGTGACACAAGGTTTACTTTTGAACTTACAGTAAACTTTGGCAGCTTCGGTGTCGTGAATGGAACAAGGACCTACAATGACAACAAGACGATCGTCTTCGCCACGAAGGATCTTGGAGCATTCATCACGGGCTGCTTGAGAAGTCTTCTTGGAATTTTCAGACTATGATAAAAAAAAATTTTTTTTTTAGTATTATTAAATTTTTTTCTACATGGCTTACGGCAGGGAGTTCTTCTTGCAAATAAGCGGGTGTTAATAAAGCATTGTAGCCAGTGATACGAAGGTCTTCCATCATTTTCCGATATATGAACGTGTATAAGTAAAGAAGAAGAAAGAAAGAAAAAAAGAAAATAAAACGAGGAAAAATAAAGCAGTCCTTTAAGTTCGTTATAATTACATATTAAACTTGTTCAGTCTAATGACTCACATAAACTCATACAAATTTCGGCGATTCATTTTGCTTAGTTCTTACACATGTCAAAATTTGTTTGTGTAGCGTCGGCCCTTCTTTTCTTTGGGTCAAGTACAAACATGTAAATGTACCGGTTTTCAATTGCATCATTCTATTGTTTGTTCTACCGAGGATCATAAAGTCGTCTTGAGGCAAATTTGACTCGATGCATTACTGAAATGCATAGTTGTTGAATGCATGAAAATTAAATATTAACATATTTTCATATTTATCTACATTTTTCTCTTTTCTTTTTGTTCTTGTTTTTTAAAAAAAATTATGAGCACAACAACTTTATTTGACGCATTAAGAAATGCAAACCTTGATCAAGTAAAAAAAAAAAAAAAAAAAAAAAAAAAAAAAAAAGCATCAAACAAAGAAAAACCCAATACTAAACTCATGTCTAGTATTACAATAGGTAACCATTGTTGTATTTTACTAGAGCTTTGCTGATGCAAGTGTCGATGCATATAGCTTTTTGTCTTTTGGTATCTCACAGCCAAATGCTTTGGCAAAGGTCTGTATTTTTTTTTAATTACATACCAGTCAAAATCATTAAAATTTTATAGATATCAATGCAAGACTATGGCGGTTTAGGAATAAGTTCTATTTCAGATAGAAAGCGTTTGTTTCAAGTAACGTCTTGATATGAACTTCTTTAGCTGATTGTTTTGGTTAGCTTATTCAGACACTACGACTTGAACAACAAGAGACACTTTCTTCTCCTACAAGTCGTGAGTTCTTCGCAGATAATTCAACTCAAACACCGTTCTTGGTTCCTGCTAAAGCCACTAAGATCAAACTATCATCCAATAATAACATGGTTGGCTTATCAAGTGCATCGTTCGCAAAACCCAACCTTATATCACCTAAAGAGCCTTCCATGCAACAAGTCATACCTGGTAATATATCATCGCCTCGATTCATGCGATCTTCTTGTCGCTCTCCTATTGTGACAAAAAGAATGCAGCTACCAGTCTATGTTCGCAAACAACAAACTGAAGAAGAAAGCGACGAAGGCGATGATGAAGACGACAGGGAAATCGTAAAGAGTAATAACAATGGGCTATTAAACCCTTATGGCTTGCCAATCAACCATCAACGTCAACATCAAAAAAAGAGTGATTTAAATCAAAGAATTCGCGTTTGTGTAAGAAAACGACCCCTCTCTAAGCAAGAAATTCGAAGACTTGAAAAAGACATTACACCTGTAAATGGCGTACGTACTGTCCATGTGAATGAACCAAAGTATGTGTATCCATGTGTATCCATGTGTACTTGAAATATTTAAAAAAAAAACGACAATAGAGTCAAGGTAGATTTGACAAAATACATTGAACAACATACATTTACTTTTGACGACGTATTTGATATAAATGATACAAATGACTATGTAAGTATTTTTGATAACGCTCAAATACTAAGTTGCATGTAGATTTATCAAAGAACGGCGCAGCCTCTAGTGAAATACATGTTTCGTGGCGGCAAAGCAACCTGCTTTGCTTAGTAAGTGATTGAATAGTCAAAACCAAGAAACTGATATATCTACGCAGTGGACAAACAGGGTCAGGAAAGACATATACGATGATGGATTTAAAACATGGACTTTACGCTTTAGCAGCACATGACATATTCCAGCTACTTCAAGAACCCGAATATCAGCATTTGTGTGCATGGATAGGGTTTTATGAAATTTATCAAGGCCAACTGTACGACTTATTGGCAGATCGTAAAAAATTATTTGCAAGAGAAGATGGAAAACAAAATGTCGTTATTGTAGGCTTAAAAGAATACATGATTAAGAATGTGTCTGATTTAATGCAAGTCTTTGAATACGGAAATCAAGTACGAACAACGGGTATGCTTTATCGTGTAACTTCTTAAAAATAAATGAAAAAAAAATAGGAACAACAGGTGCAAACTCGGATTCTTCCCGATCCCATGCTATCTTGCAAGTCTTGTTGAAACCAGCCTCAGCTGGAAAAAAGAAATTAGTGGAACCCATTGGAAAATTAAGTTTTATAGACTTGGCTGGAAGTGAACGTGGTGCAGACCGTGGTGAAACAGATCTAAAGACAAGAATGGAGGGAGCAGAAATCAATAAGAGCCTACTTGCATTAAAAGAATGTATTAGAGCTTTAGATCAAGACAAAAAACATACACCATTTCGGCAGAGTAAATTAACTCAGGTCCTAAAAGACTCATTTGTGGGCAACTCTCGTACTTGCATGATTGCCACTGTATCACCTAACCAATCTAATAGCGAACATACTTTAAATACATTACGCTATGCTGATCGTGTCAAAGAGCTTGGATGTGATTACACAGATGAGCAAAAGGCGATAAGCAACGTCATACATGTTCAACCAAAAGAAGAAGAGAAGGAGAAAGAGGACAAAAATGAAATGTCCTTTGATAATGAAGATTTCCCTTGTTTAGAAATTGAGGGAGACTCTTTATTAGATACAGAATTTCCACATGAACTTCTATCTACTCCAAAAAGCGTGTATAAGCCTTTATCCGTTAGTCCAGCCCAATGCAGTACAGGCAACCATTTCAATAAAGCAGCTATTGAGGAATTCCTTGTGCAACACAGGGCAGAAATTCGTGCAACAAATGAATGCTCAAAGAAAGAATTACGACACTTGACAAACATATCTCTTGAAATAACAAAAGACCAAGGACCTGAAATCTCGGGCGAATTTATTGACTATCTGAGTGATTTAAACGAGCTTTTAGTGGAAAAGTCGGCTGCCATTGATCGTCTAAAAGATAAAATTCGATTGATCCTAGAATAAATAAAAAGGTGTATAAGCTGAGATTTTTCTCTTTTCTCTCTCTCCCTCTCTTTTTCTCTTTACCTGTTATCATGTCAAGCAATATTATCCCTCGCCCTATTGGTATTGCTCACTTGCCAAATCAAAAACACAGGATTATATCGAAAAAAGGGGCTCGCTTTACTCTTATGGTTTGTGGTAAGTGTTTGTTGTGTCTTGTATAGACTAAACAATGAAATAGGCGAGTCTGGATTAGGAAAGACTACTTTTGTGAATACACTTTTTGCCACAACCATCAAGCAATATAAATTGCCGGAAAAAAGATATGAAAAACAATTAGACAAGACTGTGGAAATCGAAATCACAAAAGCAGGTAAAACCAACATGAGTTAAACAATGTGCTGACTCGATACATAAAAAGAATTGGAGGAAAAGATGTTTCGTGTCAAGTTGTCAGTGATTGACACACCAGGATTTGGTGATTATGTGAACAATAGAGATAGTTGGGTAACTGTGGTTGATTTTATTGATGATCAGCATGAGAACTATATGCGACAAGAGCAACAGCCTTCTCGTCAAGGAAAGGTTGATATGCGTGTTCATGCCTGTCTTTACTTTATTAGGCCTAATGGACACAGGTACAAGACCTGAGCAATGCAATACCAAAAAAAAAACTTGTTTGTTTATCATCATTTTTTTATAGTCTAAAATCACTAGATGTTGAAATAATGAAGCGTCTTGGTTCTCGAGTCAATCTGATTCCTGTGATTGCTAAAGCTGATACCCTGACACCTAATGATCTACAGCAATTTAAAGAAAACGTAAGTATAAAGAGGATATGCCACTTACTCATTGTTATAGATTCGTAAATCTATACAACAAAACAATATCAATGTGTATGTATGTGCAGTAGAAAGCGATGACGAGGAAACGACTGCTCGTAACCAAGGCATTGCTCATGCTTCTCCATACTCCATCATTGGATCAACACAGATTGTGAATACAACAGATGGTAGACAAGTTCGAGGTCGCGAATACAGTTGGGGTGTTGCTGAAGTTGAGAATAATAGCCATTGTGATTTCATCAAACTTAGGAATTTATTGATCCGTACCCATATGCTCGATCTTATATCCTCGACAGAAGAAACCCATTACGAACATTATCGCCAACAACAAATGGCTACTCGTAAATTCAGTGAACCAAAGTAAATATGTTTCTAATTGACTCATAATACTCATGCTTATTGTTAGATTAAAAAAAGTTGAAAATCCCAAATTCCGTGAAAAGGAAGAAGCTCTTAGAAAATCGTTTACTGAAAAAGTTCGAAATGAGGAAATACGATTTCGCCAATGGGAGCAACAGGTAAATATCGAATAAATCTCGATCAAATAGTTATCTAAATCGGTTTTGGTGTATCAGCTTATTAGTGAAAGAGATCGTTTAAATAAGGATTTAGAGACTCAACATGCTCATATTAAATCACTGGAAGCTCAATTAGACCAACTCTACCAAACAGGAGGAAGAAATGGTAGCACCGCTAAACGATAGTTTTATTATATTTTTAATAAAAAAAAAAGACTGCATATAAGTTTTCATGCATGAAACTAAGGCTTTCATCGTCGATTACTACGCGTAAAATGGTTCCACTTTCAGTTTTTTGATTTCACAAATATCCTTTTTTGGGTTAAACTAATCTCAATCCGACTTTTATGTTCAAGAGGATGGAAACACTGCATCTTTTTACTTTTCTTTTTTGTTTCTCTATTAATATGGCAAAAATACCTGAATGGAAGAAAGCAATTCAATCCTCTTTAAAGGAAAACATCTCTAAAATAGGCTCTTCTGCCACTTATGCTTCTTTAGCAACTGTCCGAGAAAACAACACACCTGCTGTTCGAACTATTGTTATTAGAGGTTTTGCAGGTGAACACCATAAAGAGCAAGTGGGCTGGCAAAGCAATATTCTCCTTATTATGACAAAGAACAGTTCAGCTAAAGTTAAAGAACTCACAAAGAACCCTAAAACTGAAATAAACTGGTAAAAAGAAACGACACGAATTTGACGCGAAACAAACTTGTTTTTAGGTATATGGACGGTACAAAGGAGCAGTTCCGTATTGGTGGTACAATTGATATCATTGAAAAGAATTTCGATCAAAGCAAGCTAAACCATTTGAGTGCAAGCGTAACAAAAACCAACCAAGGCGCTGAGAATGACAAAAAAAGCCTAGGTTTACAGTCTTTTTTGAAAAGACAAGGCGATAAAGACAAGTTTGATTGGGAAGCAGAAAGATTGCGACAGTTTATACAGTGCAGTAGTTCTTTAAGAGCCGATATGATTCGTGGCGACACAAAAGAGCTTGAAATTAAAAGTATTGACTTAAAAACTGGTTGGTTTCAAAACGATGACATCCAGGATTTACTAGAACAATCGTTTGAGAAGTTTACCTTACTAGCCGTAACTGTTCAATCTGTAGGCTATTATTCTGCTGAAACAGGTAACATGAAATCAATGTTGTAGTCACATGAATCAAACTTCATCATGCGCATAATAAAAATTTTGAATAAGCTTTTTTTTCTTTCTTTTCTTTTATTTTTAATACATGACTACCACAGTTACCACTGCCATTTTCTCCCCTAGCGATGATGAATCCAATTATCGCTCTTCTCTTTTGCTTCGAAATGAACAGAATGACATGCACTTATTGAATATACCGAGCAATTTACCCAAGAATAAATTATCCCTTAATACTGTCCGATCCACGGAATTATTGTCTGCATCCCGGCCCAAGTTGCATACGAAGCACAGTTCTGACACATATCGACTTCCAACACTTGAAAGATTAGAGAATGCAGCAGGGCTATCTAGAAATGCCAAAATCACAGTTGAACCTGTATCATTTGCAGAAAACAGTGCTAGTAATATGACCAAAGGGACAGGGTCACAGGTTTGCTATTCCACCTTTTTTTTTTCTTTTTTTATACAGGGAATCACTTATTATATTTGATTAATATAGAGTGATGTTAAAAGTGTACGGTCTTTCAATGGATCAATCAATAACAGTAAGAAGAAGCATATCAAACATAAAAAGAAGAGTCACCATTCAACTCCTACCGAGGTATTTGCAAAAAACCTTAGTGAAGCAGTGCTGGATGTTGACGGTCTGTTATACTACAAAATATTTATTTGTTCTCTAAACCTTATTTCTAATAGATTCTTGTGATGGCTATGTATATCATACACCCTACAAACTATATCCTCCACTTTCTCCTCCTATATCTCCTTTTGACTTGACAGGTATAAACAACTGGTCTATATGCATAAATACTTTTATTCATGTCGTAATTTAGCCAATAGTAATCGATTATCTACTAGTTGTAATGATGACAGTGGAAGCTATTTTTCGGATTGCCATCGTCAAAAACCTCGTCGTCCTGGACTAAGGTCTGCTGTCTCTGAATTACCTGCAGGAGGAACAATAAAGCCATACTATTTTGATTTGCTGGCTATTAAACTTGAAAAGCATGGACTTCATCGCGGATTTCGCTATCGATGTTCATCAAGTGAAGATGAGGACAATGATGAAGAGAGCACTCCTTTGCTATATTATTCGGGAAAGAAAGACGTACACCGTAACACTAGAAGGTTTGTATTATTATTTTCAAGCTCATGTCGTTTTATTTATGCAAATCAGCTTGCTTTGGAAAAAAGAGAGCAGATCAAGACGCTCAAAACTAAAGAGCAGAACCTGCTTTTGGTGGTTAACAACAGTATCTTTATCATGCTTTGTTTTATGCTTTATAATGATACTCCTTGCTAGTCCATTACATTCTGTAGAGATATTCTCAGTTGGAAATGTGCTAGGGACTCAAAAACAGTTGATGATTGATCTTTATGTAAGAGCTAGGTAAATAATGCATCAGTAGAATCAATACGCTAATATCATGATAGAAACTCCAACAGTTGGAATATTCAAGTCTCCCATGCGGCTATTAGTCTATTTGCTGCTAGTCATTACGTTCCAACGATAGCGCAAGGCACTGGAAACACAACTGCGCATGAAAAGACTAATAACAAACAAGGTAAGCAGTTTTTTATTTACAACAGTCTTCAAACAGTTTACACAAATAGAATATTTGGGCACACTTAACAAATTAGACGACCCTTTGATTTTTGAAGCATCACCATTGTTCTATTTCAATTCCAAGTTGAGTACCCCGGCAAGCCATATTCAGATTAAAAATCCAGGCGAAGCAAAAGACGACGTATCTGGAAACGAACGATGGTATATGTCTATATTGTTTAAATGCTATTATCTAACGTTTTCTCTTAGGTCATTGTTGATTCGATACCCCTATGAATTGACCTTGAGAGGTGTTCTGAGATACCAGCTTTTTCCATTTTTTCATACCAAAACTTATTCTGCAAGAGTCTGTAAAGTTGTTCATGTCAATCCAGCGACTGGCGCTGTCGGAGAAGCACCACTACCTGAACAATCTATCTGTGACGAGGATTAATTAATCTATCTCTGTAATTATCATGTATTACAATGATTTGTGTTTAGCATAAATATTTCTAGTTATGATGCAAAAAAAAAAAAAAAAAAAAAAAAAAAAAACGGTATATCTTTTCTTTGATCTGTATAAAATTCACGTTTATTACATTAATGAAGTCATAATGTTTATAGTTGACTTGTTGCTATTTAGTATTCAGCTGAAGTTGATGGGAAACCAACGGACGCAGTGATACCACCATCAACAGCAATTGCTTGACCAGTAATAAAAGAAGCGTCTGGGCTAGCCAAGAAAGCAACTGTGTTACCAATCTAAGTTTATATGTTAATAACAGTGTATACAACAGAACATTGTTTTACTTCTGTAGGATGACCAATTCTCTTTAATGGAACATAGGTTTTGAAGACTTGTTTATACATTTCTAATGTTTCAGGATCAGGCTTCTTGAGTTGAAGGCCTGTGTTGATAGGTCCCTAAATTTCGTAATAAGTTGTGTGTCAAAATAAACTTTCTATTTACTGGGCAAACAGCATTGACGCGGATGTTATCCCCACCTAGTTTCCAAGAAGCAGCTTGACAAATATTAATAATGCTAGAATTTCATTAATCTATAAAGACTACCATAATACATACGCAGCCTTTGAAGCCCCATAAGTTGTAGGACCATTTCCGTTCTTGATGCCAGAAACTAAAATCTACATTAGAATGTCTTTCTCTTGAAAGCTCACTCACTTGAAGCAGTAGCAATGATTGATCCTCCGCTTTCAGGCTTGGTGCTAGATGTCTTTTTCATAGCTTCCGAAGCGTATTTGATACCAGCAAAGACGCTGTAAGAACGCCTTTAGTGTACACCGAAAATACGAACCATACCTTACCTCCAAGCATTGATACCCATCATTTCTAAGAAACCTTCCTTAGTCTCTAACTCTAAAGGACGGCCGCCCATAATCTTAGCAGCATTAGCAAAAAAGACATCAAGACGCTCAAATTTAGCAAGAGCATCCGAGATAAGTTCTTGAAGGTCTTGGTCAGAGCTAGCATCCACGCGCTTGGGGATACATTCAACACCAGTTGATTTCTGAACATCATCAGCCAAGGACTGCAAGTTATTGCTACAAATATCAGTAACATAGATGGCACGAACACCCTTTTTAGCTAAGGCATAAACAGCAGAGCGGCTTATTTAATTTGCATGAGTAATGTTGCATATAAATAATACTAGTCGCTTTACCCAATTCCTTGTATTGAGTTACAGCCAGTAACTATACAAACATATCCTTCTATTCCTTGACCTTGAGTCATTTCTCTTTTTTTGACAATGAAAAAAGAAGAAAAAGAAAAGAACACATCTCAGAATTATTGCTATAAAAAGTAGTACGAACTTATCAAAAAATGTTAAACATCTGCAAAGAATAGGGAAGCATATTTCAACTGTTAAATGTGTTTTTTTCTCCTCAAAAGAGAGAGAGAGTATTAGCCCAACATTCATTTCTCTTTATTCTGTTTCTCTTTTCCTCGATCTGTCAATAGATACTAGCTTATTTTGTTACTTCAGTATCAAACAGTTGTTTTTGTTTTTCCGATATGGTAAATAGTCAGTACACAAGATGTTCTCAGTCATTAAGTTTAACCTTAAATTGTTGCGCAACAAAAGAACTGTCTTTTTTTAGACAACGATCCTTATTTGTGTACAAGAGATAGAAAGCATCTGTGTCCGACTCGAGATGAAGGCGACAGTGCGGTTCAGTTTAGATCAATTTGAACATACGTAAATAAGGCCATCTTTTGTGGATGTTACACTTGCATTAAATTACAAATAGAAATCAATTTTCATTCGTCGAAACTAATGGCCTTTCAAAGAGAAACTGCTGTGATAAAAGCATATACTTGTATATCCAAGCCCTTCTTTATTACATCAAGTAGAAGAGGGCTTGCCTTGATTTATAAGCTTTAACCAATGCGCTGAGTATGGCTCAAACTATTGCTAAATATCAAGTATAGCAATATTTTGCAAATACCATATAACATCTTTTTTCTGTAACTATATTTAGACAGCATGTCGTACTTTACTTCTCATAAAGTAGATGAGAAAGGTGATGATTTGTGTCAAATAATGTATACCCCATCAAAGAAGTTTCAGTAAGTATCTTTTTCGCGTTTGTATTCATGGCGCTATCTCAATAGTCCAATGTGTAATTTATGTGTAACTTATAATCCTAATGTTTAACAAATAAATACATTCTGTGTTTGGTTAATAATTACGTAAAATGATTTACAAACAATAGATTTGAAATGATACCGAGCTACTCTTATGTTCTTCCTTCAAAAATTGTTCTTTATTACTGAAGACACATTGTAAAGAATATTGAGTAATCAGCTACTAACGCCTCTCATGAAATAAGAAGCTTGTAAGCACAACCAAAAATTATAAATTTGAAATGAATTGAGAACTAGTTCCTACCATACGTTGCTTTTAGACACAGTAGCCTTTCTTATACTTTGATTCATATCACTTATATCTAACGCAATTCAAATTTGCGTAACAGTAGTTTATGTCTTTGCTTCTCAATTATTGTGGTCGTTTTTCAATTTTGTTCAATTTTCTTTTAATTCGACTTCGCGGTTGTCTCGCTCTACTCAATCTTATTCACAACTAGAGAAGTAAATTTACTTTAGGGCTACATGTGGCATTGGCAATTTCTACTGTTTGTAACTTTACTATACATTTAAACAAAATAGAAGTTGTACAATGTGATTGTCGTTCAAACATCAGATTAAGCTATCGGACTTTTGTTTGAACAAACAATGACACAAAGGGATTGATGCTTCGTAACACAAATAACGATAGACGATGATGTACCTTAGACTGATCAAAAAGAGATATAATGTTATGTGTCCACCGTGTTATAAGCAAACGAATACAAGATAAAGTCAGTAAGACAGACTGTTTAAGGGTGTGCATGTGTATGCTCAATGCTGTTTATTTTATAGGAAAAAGAATAGTACAAGTCATAGAGCGTATAGATATACGTATACGCATGTATTCATGCACACACAGTAGATGAACTATGCTTCAGTCGCTTATTGATTACAGTAAGAGATGCTGCTAGAGCCAGAGAGGTTGATGCATTCATTCTTCTTGGTCTTGGAGTGCTTAGAAATGTTGACGTTAGACATCTTGAAGTTAGAACAGGGTGTGTTCTTGGAACAGTTGATGCTGATGGCAGGGTTGCTTTTCTTGCTGCTGGTGGAGCCGCTGATGTCCTTGATAGTGATATCCTTGATGGTCAAGGAGTGGCTGTCGTTACCATTACAGTATGACTTTTGGTTCTTGTCACAGTAGTGAGTGGTGATGAGAACAGGGTTCTCAACATTATCGAGCTGGACGCTTTCAAACTTGACGCCGCTAACAGAGCCTTTTCCACCAGGCCAGGTCTTGATACGAATACCGTTTTGACAGTTGGTACAGCTGCTATTTTGGATAGTAATGTCATTGACTGTAGCACTGGATCCACCCTTGCCAAGGGAACCAATGCTGAAACCGTGGCCACCGTTACACTTGACGTTCTTGATGATGATGCTAGAGACATCTGTACAGAAAATGAGTATCAGCGACTTGAATGTATATATATGCATATGTGCATGCACTTACCGTTGTTCATGGCTGTACAATCATCACCGACAGTAAGATCAGAGTTAGTGAAGGTAATGTTGTCAGAGTTGGAGATATCAACAGCGTCAGTGTTCTTGGCAGGCTTGGAGCTCTTGGAGACAGTCTTCAAAGTGACCTTGTCGAGAATAACCTTGCTGGAGCTAGTGATACCAACATGGGCACGAGGAGATTGGATGATCTTGAAATTTCCAAAGTAAGAGTTGGTAGCTTGAATTCTGAAGACAGTAGGGGCCTTTCTGTTTTCAGCATCCCACCATTTTTGGCCGTTACCATTGAAGGTACCAACGTTACCACCATCCCAATGGATGTTGTCACCCTTGATACGGAAGTAGCTGTTCTTGCCAGCATGGCTTTTGTTAAAACCAGGTAAGTTGATGGTACCATAGAATTGAACTTTGACGTTTTTGAGGTTTTCGACTTCGACTAGAGACTTGAGGTTGTAGGTAGCGCCTTTAGAGAAGACGACAGTACCACCGTTCTTACAGTTCTTGAAAGCACTAACAATGCTCTTGGCGGCATCACCACCAGTAGCGACAGTACAAGTAGCAGCTTGAGCAGCAGAAGCAAGGACAGTAATGAGAGCAAGGGAAGAAGAAAGAGAAGGAATGTAAACCATCTTAGACTTGAAGAGCTGGTATTGGGCGAGTTGTAGAAAAAAAAGGAATACAGGTACAAATATACTTTATTTATACTAAATTCCTACTGTCTAATCATTGCTCGTTCTTTTTTCTTTCTGTCTCTCTCTTTCTCTTTTTTTATTGACATTTATTCGGAGAATGATAGCTTTAGCTAGATGATCTTACATATGTTCTATGATAGAAGTGAGTTCAAACAATTAATAGGTGTAACATTACAATTCAAAAAGAAGTAATCTCGCAAGTCTTTTAGAGTCAAACAATTGTAGTTTATCACCATTAAAATGTTAGAAAGTGCTGTCCAATGCAAGACGTAATCTAATGTTTTGCTAGTTAATCCAATGTACTAAAATTACTACATTTGCAACTATTTTTTTAGAAAGTTGTTACACTGCAAGCATGCTTTGAAAAGCAATGACGTACGTGCGTAGCATTGATGACTTTTACCGCTATTCTCCTCAATACAAGTACTTAAATTTGAAAATAAATGCTGAACTAAAAAAAAAAGGTTCACAAGCAACTATAAACAGCGACTATTATATATTTAATGTAATCAATAATTGTTACTAGCCTCAATTGATCGCAGGAGGTTTTTTTGCGCTGATTGAAGAAAATTAAAGAGGGTTTTGTCTTTACAAATTTTAACGTGATGATTAGTTTAAGTACAAATATCTAGGCTATGAGTCAAAATTGCGTATATGCTAGGACTTATTTTGTTTAATAGCCTGGGCTCAAATGATATCCAATGACAAAACATCATCAATTAATGCTTGATAGTGTAATTTTTCTAGATAAAGATTTAGTTTATACTTGCAATGATAAAACAAAATTCGATGAATACGAGATTTGTATTTCATGTTTCACTTTATTACGACGCTGATTGGAATGGGGCTTTACTTAGTGTATAAGTGCATTAAGTACTCTCTCAGTTCTCTGCAACAAATTTGTTTATTAATATGTTGAACTTTTGGGAACATGAAGTACATGTTCTTTTCTGTTTTGTGTCCGGTTTTACAGACGGAATATGCGCATATTTGTGTAGCTAACTACTAAAAAGACAGACATTGTCGCCTACCTTATAATGATGTTATATTTTTCAGAAAACGAAAACGAAGGACATTGTTATGTTCCCTCTGAATTGGATGAGGTGGTGCATCTTGGTTTCTGATTAAATGAATATTCTGTTCAATAAAACTTTAGGTCTTGTATGACTTTATCACAAAGACAAGAAGTAATACAGTTCACACCAGAAAGTTGAGAGAAACCAATATTTATACCAAATCTAAACCTAAACGTGTGTCTGCAAATTGCAGTGGCTGGTTCAACATTAAACTTGAATTACCCAGGGTTCGGGAGATTGTGTAAGGGGCTAAGGTCTGGTACCTACATGACTAAAATAAGTCAAGTGTAACATAGAGAATTGTAAAAGTGGCTACGCTTGATTCAACATAAATTTATGACGACGCTAGACATATATAATATTCAGCTTTTTGGAAAACAGAGACTTTTCTGGATACACAGTGAAAATGATGTGCATATTCATCTCAACTTCAAGTTCAGCAACTGTAAACTCGTTCCTTCAAATTTAAATTTAATGATTGATCGTTTTCTAGAAAAAGAAACATAAAAAAAACTGATGCACGTATCCAATCGCATCTGGCGAGACTTCGGTAGATTTGAGCTGAAGAATCAGAAGCAATCGCATATAATAAAAATATCAACATGTTTGCATAGTACAAGGTTTCTGTAAACATAATTTGCCACATTAATTATTGCATTAATACCAGTAATCCGCGGAAAGGTATATTCTGCATTTTGTCCTTTTTTAGAACGATGTATAGCCATTCTAGACAGATCTTCCTTAGTTCACTGTCATAGATTATCTAGCTAAAGCTATCATTCTCCGAATAAATGTCAATAAAAAAGAGAAAGAGAGAGACAGAAAGAAAAAAGAACGAGCAATGATTAGACAGTAGGAATTTAGTATAAATAAAGTATATTTGTACCTGTATTCCTTTTTTTCTACAACTCGCCCAATACCAGCTCTTCAAGTCTAAGATGGTTTACATTCCTTCTCTTTCTTCTTCCCTTGCTCTCATTACTGTCCTTGCTTCTGCTGCTCAAGCTGCTACTTGTACTGTCGCTACTGGTGGTGATGCCGCCAAGAGCATTGTTAGTGCTTTCAAGAACTGTAAGAACGGTGGTACTGTCGTCTTCTCTAAAGGCGCTACCTACAACCTCAAGTCTCTAGTCGAAGTCGAAAACCTCAAAAACGTCAAAGTTCAATTCTATGGTACCATCAACTTACCTGGTTTTAACAAAAGCCATGCTGGCAAGAACAGCTACTTCCGTATCAAGGGTGACAACATCCATTGGGATGGTGGTAACGTTGGTACCTTCAATGGTAACGGCCAAAAATGGTGGGATGCTGAAAACAGAAAGGCCCCTACTGTCTTCAGAATTCAAGCTACCAACTCTTACTTTGGAAATTTCAAGATCATCCAATCTCCTCGTGCCCATGTTGGTATCACTAGCTCCAGCAAGGTTATTCTCGACAAGGTCACTTTGAAGACTGTCTCCAAGAGCTCCAAGCCTGCCAAGAACACTGACGCTGTTGATATCTCCAACTCTGACAACATTACCTTCACTAACTCTGATCTTACTGTCGGTGATGATTGTACAGCCATGAACAACGGTAAGTGCATGCACATATGCATATATATACATTCAAGTCGCTGATACTCATTTTCTGTACAGATGTCTCTAGCATCATCATCAAGAACGTCAAGTGTAACGGTGGCCACGGTTTCAGCATTGGTTCCCTTGGCAAGGGTGGATCCAGTGCTACAGTCAATGACATTACTATCCAAAATAGCAGCTGTACCAACTGTCAAAACGGTATTCGTATCAAGACCTGGCCTGGTGGAAAAGGCTCTGTTAGCGGCGTCAAGTTTGAAAGCGTCCAGCTCGATAATGTTGAGAACCCTGTTCTCATCACCACTCACTACTGTGACAAGAACCAAAAGTCATACTGTAATGGTAACGACAGCCACTCCTTGACCATCAAGGATATCACTATCAAGGACATCAGCGGCTCCACCAGCAGCAAGAAAAGCAACCCTGCCATCAGCATCAACTGTTCCAAGAACACACCCTGTTCTAACTTCAAGATGTCTAACGTCAACATTTCTAAGCACTCCAAGACCAAGAAGAATGAATGCATCAACCTCTCTGGCTCTAGCAGCATCTCTTACTGTAATCAATAAGCGACTGAAGCATAGTTCATCTACTGTGTGTGCATGAATACATGCGTATACGTATATCTATACGCTCTATGACTTGTACTATTCTTTTTCCTATAAAATAAACAGCATTGAGCATACACATGCACACCCTTAAACAGTCTGTCTTACTGACTTTATCTTGTATTCGTTTAACTTTAATAAATCTTCCATAGCCAGGCAATAGCAATATGAAGCTATTTATTACACTTTTTAAAAGGTAGGCCGATGCTATCAGTAGCCAATTGCAATGTCTCGATACCTAAAAGCAAGCTTATATCTGCTATCTACCCCAGTGAATCAAGACAATGTTTGGTTTCTAAACAGAAAACAGGAACTATTTGACTAATTGGCTATATTTGAATGATATTGTATTTGAATATCATAAAACTCATGAAATTCTCCTTTCGCATAGAGGTTTTTATGCAAATTATTGTTTTTATTGGCTAAAGAGTTTATTGAATTGAAACTCATTCAATAGAGATTGTCAAAGTGTGTCCTGCATACTGTAAATGTCGTCACAATTACATGTAAATTTACCTGGCTCATCGCGAAATTGATATTCCTGTGAAATTCTAACAGATATTTTTTTCCGCTTTCTTTGCCGTTATGTTTTCACGTATTCAGACGAGGACTTGGGCGCCAAACCAAGTGTCGA
Source organism: Gilbertella persicaria (assembly GCF_025201335.1). Taxonomy (NCBI): domain Eukaryota; kingdom Fungi; phylum Mucoromycota; class Mucoromycetes; order Mucorales; family Choanephoraceae; genus Gilbertella; species Gilbertella persicaria. Next base: position 320,333 of record NW_026251968.1, read on the forward strand.
GAAAAGCTACTTGCACTATTCTGCCGAGACAAACAACAGCTTTAAACACTTCTTTCTATAATGTGCACCGGATCCGAACTTTCAAGACTTTTCCTGCACGGTTTACACAAGAAGTCTCAGAAAAAGTACCAAGCACAGTTAGTAAAGTATGTCTCTTAAGTAAAAAAAAAAAAAAAAAGCTGAACAAATATATAGCCAGCTGCCACATTTGAAACAGCAGTTACTCGGGAGCAAACTGCTCAACTCTACCTTGACAATGTATTCCCCTTGAAAATGGGTTCTTTTGATATTCGACAAATGTTCTTTCGAGACAGCAAAAACTTTTTGGAAAGCAAAGCAAACCAAGCTATCCCTTCTAATGATTTGCCGCATAACTTTGTCATTAAGGAAATTCTTGCTCGGTAAACTATGCAAAGAAAATTTTTTATTATTGGCTTGCTGATCCTTCCATTGTTGTAGTACAAAAGACGGTGGCGCAATCGTAACATTTTCATTCAAAAGCACAGATGGAAAGAAAATGGAAGTAGCAAAAGATATTGTAGAAAGAGTAAATGACTATATTTCAAAAAACAACATTGTGGCCCCTTTCAACCTCCAATCAGTAAGGGCATTTTTAATCAAAGGACAGCCGTTTATGGAAGATATTTTAGCAAGATATCCTACACAACGATTGAGAATTGAATTTCAAGGTGAAGCTGTTAGTGTTGAGAAATTGTACACACACTTGAGGCCTTACGGGAAGATTTTTGATATTGCACTCTATCCTAATCCAATGGTTGCTAAAGACCCAGCACGTTATGCGATTGCTTCTTTTACTCGAGTAAGATATGCAACTAGTGCACGCAATTGTTTGCATGGATATTATATTGATGGTACACGGCTCAACGTACTCTACGAGAGGCAATTACGTACAAATGTCGTCAAAGATTGGTTGATGAGCCATCCGAGAATTACGGTTCCAGCCATTGCTGCCATATTTGCAGGTATCACCTACGTTGTTTTTGATCCTATTCGTGTCTTCTTTATTACTTCCAAGGTAACACAACGCTTTAATCCTGAGGAATATGCTCTCTATCGCTGGTTACGTAAGGAGACATGGGCACGCCTTATGCCTGCTGGTGCAAACCCTCGTGATTTATCAACAGAGTATTCTCAATCATTGTGGGCTGATGATACAGAAAAAATCGAGAAGCTAAAATCATGGCTTGCTGAATCACCGGGTAAAGCAATAATCAAATAAGTAAAAATAACTTAAATGATTGCATCATAGAAACATTTGTCCTTATTACAGGACATAAAGGCAGCGGTAAATCCGCTCTAGTCAAATCAGCAATTCAGGATAGAAAGTAAAACGTTAGCCATACTTGACAATAATATCTTACTTCTTTTTAGGAACAAAATCTTCATTGATTGCGAAGATATTGCTACTTCAAGAAATCAATCTGAAATGACCAAAGCCTTGGCCAAAGAAGTTGGTTATTTTCCTGTATTCACATGGGCTGCTTCGATGAGCGGCATGTTTGATACTATGATTGCAGCAACAACAGGTCAAAAGACAAGTTTCTCCTCTAATCCTGATTCACAAATGAGAGACATTTTAGAGACAGTTGCTATTGCATTAAGAGAAGTCTTGCCTAATGAAAAAGAAGCCCGTCGCCGCGCTGAAGAACAGGCACAACATAAAAGCCTTTTGGATCGATTGAAGACCCTCATCACAGGTCATAAACCCAATCATACAGACAAGAAAGAACAAAAAGAGAAAGACCAAGATGATTCAGAAGAAGACAAGTTGGATGAAAAGGCTATTCCGATTGTAGTCATTGACAATTACATGTACCGTGAAACTGCCAAAAATGCTAAATTATGGGAAGAATTAGCTGAATGGGCTTCTTTATTGATTGAAAATGAAATTGCTCATGTTGTTTTTGTCAGTTCAAATGCTGGTGTCATGAAAACACTCGGAAAAGGTAAACGGGATAAAACAAAAGTGACATGACTGATTTGAATCTATCAGCATTACCTGGTAAAAGTTTCTCTAGTATAGCATTGTCTGATGCACCTCTTGAAATGGCCATGTCGTTTATAAATAAGCAATTAGGCTCCGAGGTAGAAGATCCTGAGCTTCCTCGTATTGTCTCTGCATTGGGCGGACGTTTAACTGAATTAGAACTTTTAGTACAAAAGATGAAAATGAAAATGGATGCTTGCAGTAAGAATATATATATATATATATATATATGACTAACCCTTACTCACTTGCAATAGCTGCTTTTGAGGATATTGTTGCTCGCAATCTAATTGAAATTCGCAAATATGGCTTTGGTGATTCTTCAGACGATAGTACTAAACTTGATTGGACCGCACATCAATTTTGGACTATTGTAAAACTTTTGACACAAAAAAAGAGTGTAAATATATCATTCATATTGTTTCATCGTTGCTCACTTGTTTATTTGTAGATCAATTACGATGAAATTAAATGGAGCTCTAGTTTCAATGGATCCGACGCTCCCTTGAAAGCAATGGAACGAGCAGAACTTATTGTCATTATACAAAAAGATGGTAAGTAAACTTTGGAAATAATGTCTTATTAACTTTCGGTAGGCCGATCTCATTCTATTCGACCTGGTAAACCTGTATATTATACTGTATTCAATCGCCTTATAGAGGACACTATATTCAATGCTTCTATGGAAATTGAATCTAATATGGCACTTAAGAAACAATCCGAGGAGAACATGGCCAAGCTAGAAGATAACATCAACAAACTAACGCACATTAATTCAGCTGATAGACTACCCAAAGAAATTGAGGCTCGTATTCGCTTCTTACTGACAAAAGTAGAATCTTGTCAAAAGACGATTGAAGAATACGATACTAAGATTAAAACCTCAAAAGAAATTATCTCTAAAGCTTGGGCTGAAGAAGATCAAGAAGACAACCATAACGGCAAAGAAAAAACTCAAGAAAAGAAGCGAGGATTCTTTTTCTTTTAGATTATTTTTTCCCTATCTTTAATATTAAAATTAATGACCCGTTCTCTCTTTTGTGTCCACTTTTTTCTTTACTATATCATGAAATCGATTTCGCAAATATGGAGGCAGTTTAATGCAACAATCTCAACTAAAGCCGAACCAGATAATAATACAGCCATTTCGCCCACAGCTAAAAATGCAAATGATATTGAGGCATCAGCGCTTAAGTCAGTTATTAGAAATAGGGCCAAGTCCTCACCAAAGATAGACGTTGTGACACATCATGCCAGCAGTGTAAATTCAGTCAACTCAAGTAGTAGTAGTACCACAAAACCTAATGAAAATCTCAACGGAAGGAGTAGTTCCTTGCTTGACATATCTCTCAACTTTATTGAATCAACAGATTCTCTAAATCAAATACAACAAGATGTCATAGATAATCAAAAATTACACTCCAAATCAGTGGACCCATCACCTACTGATTTGTTGCCCAAGTATGTCGACAATAATCTCTCGAGCAGCATTCTGACCTGTGGAAGCGAATTTCATAATAAATGGCCTATTTTTGACTCGATAGAGCAAGTGCACCGCTTATGTGAAGAAGAACAAACCAACGGCACTTCTCAATCTCGACTTGCTCTTTGTTTACATTTAATGGAAAGTGCATGGCAGGTGGATCCCAATAATGATATGATGTTGCCTCCAGAAGAAATCAAACGCCATTCAGGTGTGTTTGAGGAAGTAATTTCAGCACTTAAATTGAATAGCGGATCAAAAACACCAAGTACATTAGGGGAAGCCATGGTTATGGAGTCAAAAAAGATGCTAAAAAAGCTGGCTTGTTCAAGTCAAAATATGGGTCAACGTGCAGAAGCAGAAGCTCAGTTCTTGCTTGGTAACTGCTATGGTATGGGCGCTCTTGGGTGGCCTATTGATCATAAGCAAGCTTTCCGGTGGTATTTTCAGGCATCCAAGTATGGACATCCTGAAGCTACTTACCGAACTGCAGTCTGTTACGAATTGGGTCTAGGCACAGCAAGGGACGGTACTCGTGCATCAACTTTTTATCGCAAAGCTGCACATTTGATGCATGTACCTAGTATGTACAAGTTGGGTGTCATACTGTTGCGAGGATATTACGGACAACAGGTATCAAAGCGTGAAGGTGTTATTTGGCTCCAGCGTGCTGCTTGTATTGCTAATGCTCCCTTAGCGCCTGGAGAAGAATTAAAAGCGACCACAGTTGCAGGAAATGGCGGGATTGCCCTGCCTCATGCTCTACATGCACTTGCTATTGTTCATCTTACCAAAGAATGTCAAGATACAAGTATGATTCCAGACCCAAGTTATGCCATCAAGTTGTTGCACAATGCTGCTAGGTTGGATTATGCTCCAAGTCAATCAAAACTAGGGGAATGCTATGAATGTGGTTATTTTTGTCCTGAGGACGAAGCACAGTCTATTTATTGGTATACACTAGCTGCACAACAAGATTATCCCGAGGCTTGCTTAGCTCTGTCAGGCTGGTACTTGACTGGATCTCTCAAGACAAATACATTGATGCAATCAGATCAAGAAGCTTATCTATGGGCCCGCAAAGCAGCCAAGCTATCAAGATATCAACACTCAAAATCATTGACTGCCAAAGCTTACTTTACAATAGGTGTTTATTATGAACATGGTATTGGTACATCTAGATCTGTAGAGATGGCCAATAGATGGTACAAGAAAGCTGCTCAATACAACCATCCAGAAGCAATTAAAATGATGCTGTAATTCATTTATTTGTAATTATCTACTAAATAATTTCTTTTATGTCTACCATTTCTTTCTTATGAATAAACAGTATGAAAATTAAAAATTATAAAAAAAAAGCAATGTGCACATATTTACAATAACAAGACTACTTTCTTCCGAATCGTTTCAGTCCTGTTGTTGGTATCGTTGATTTGGAAGGCGTAGGCGCACCAATCAGACTGGTAGTACGAGATAATCTCACTGTTGAAGCAGAAGGCTTTAAAGACCCGAGCGAAGTTTGTGGTCTGTCAAGATGCTTTGTCTGGTGAGCAGAGAATATGGATGACATGCCAAGTGATGTTATGCTTCTTGTTGTAGGAGCAGGGATATGGCTTGCTCTTCTATTGAGTTGACTGACACGATTAAGAGAGTTGTTGTTTGACTTATCAACAATCATTGTAGATTTTGTTCTTTGTGGTACAGGGGCGTTGCTAGATGCCATTTTGATAAGAGAGGGTGGTGATGCAATGCTATTAGGTGCAGGTATATGTGTAGCTCTTCGAGCCAAATGGGAAACAGAGCGGGAAGGCAATCGTGACTCTTGTGTACTTTCAGATAGGATGCTAGTCATGGATGGCTTACGATGAAGAGAACTTGATTTATGTTCAGATGCTGAAGTAGTCAATGAACGAGATAATGCAGAAGAACTAGTGGTAGATGCAGATGATGTTGAGGTGGAAGCAGTAGGGTGTACTTGATGACGATGGCTAGAAATAGATTGGGAATTTGAACTGTTTTCGCTGCTTACACTTCCCGATCGATTCAGTCTCTTGGAGTGATTAGCTATAGATAATGGTGATTTAGGAGGTGATTGCATTCTAGAGGGCTTGACATTGATTCCGAATGATTTCTCTATAAATTTTTGTGAATATAAAAGCAAAATATGATTATGGTTTAATCACATACCGTATAATGCTGAATTGCTCAAACCAAATTCTTCGTTAGCCTATTAAAAGGTGTGAGCTTATTTTCGATTAAAAAGTTTCTTCTCCTTCTATACCTTATAAAGAGGCATTTCATTTCCATATCTTGATCTGTTACTACCATAATAACTTGGCTCTTTTTTTCCCGAAAATTGAGCAGGAATATAATGATTCAAAGTCTAAAACAAAATGTCAATTTAAAAAATATTTGCTTAAAGTTATTGCTTACATTGTCTACTCTCCAGAACTCCTCCTTTGAGTCATCCAACTCGAGTGAAGCCAATGCTGGCAAGTCTGTTTCATCTGCCATGTTGGTAGTAAAGTTGGCATTGATGAGCTCGTCCAAACTGATACTGTCTTCTGAGCTAATAGATGTGATTGAACAAGGTCTACTAGAATAATGTTATTATCCGACATTGATCATTTCTCCTTTTATTTTTTTCTATCTTTCTCCTTTTCCTATCTCGCTCCTCAAAAATTCCCATTTCAATTTAAACCCTAACAACCCTGACCAACAAAAGCCCAAAGGCCATTTTATTTTTCAATATTTTACCTGGCCATCTTCTTTTCTTTCTCATGTCGACAGTTTTCCCGATAACCAGGTACGTCCAGTAACCAGCCATGGACATTATCATGATGATTTAGAAAATCAGCTTGATGTTGTGTCATTTTTTTTTCGGTTTTTTTTATTTTTATTTTTTAAAGTAGAGAAAAGAGAGGAAAAAGAAAATCATACTCAATTGTAATTAAATGTTGTGCACACACACAAAAAAAAAGGACCAAAAGAAGTTCGGAAAAAAATATCACGTGTAATATGAATCGATAATGGTAATTGTTCCTGAGGTATCTTTGCTTTATTTTGCAATTGAAGAAGGAGGGTTCTTTCCCCTAAGATGAGCCTAAACTTTCCAACTTTTTTACAGGGTAAAATTGATCTACTTTAGATATCCAGTCCTTCATATCCTCAAAATCGTTTGCTTGCAATAAATAGGCATTGTTGTTTGTGTATATAGCAAAAGTGTATTTTCTCTGAAGCATTTCTTCAAGATCAGTCTTATAATCAACTCGAGCAGAAGTAAGATTCAATACGCCCAGTTCCTCTGCTTCTGTTTGGTCTTGATAGATAATAATAAATGGTCTATATGATATTAATAATAAGGTTTTTTCTTTTTGTTCATGATCCTTATTGTTCTTTACCTTCGAAGTACAAACCAGTGCTTTAACCATGTATCATCCACGTTTTTAGGGTGTAACAGATAGCCCTTTTTAGTAACTGTATCACTGTTGTAAAAAATAGCATAAAGTTTAATTAAAACAAGCATAAATCGATTATTGTTACCTTGGATGTATTTGTTGAATATCAGCAGTTAATTTCATGTTGTGATACTTTTTCATGACTGTGGAACTGCTCTTTGTACTGCTGGTACTGTTTGTACTTGTGGAAGTATGAAGGGACGTAATACTAGGTGGATCCTGCGTAAAAACAATCTGCGCACATACAATTAGCAATAAGTTTGTACTACACAATGTGTTATTTTTACCTCTTCACGAGTTCCAAACTGTTTCTTCCATAGATCAATCACTTTTCTGACCAGTGCTTCAGGGTCACGTTTGGTCTTTGGTTCTTCTTCATGATCAATTGTATGAGTGGAAAGACTGCGCTGAATTGTCTTTGTCTGAGGATGACCTGCCAATACTAGAGAATGTCTAAAAGCAGCTACACTTTCCCTGAGCAACATACGTTGGCGTGCTGCTCTATAGTCAGTAATAAGCGAAACACCTCGTGGCTTCCAAGAGCCGATAAACTCTTCGCCTCGGACATATTTGTTGGCCGTATTTAATCGCCATAATTCTCGCACCTGGCGCGTCATAGGCGGCTTCAATTGAACCATAAACATCCCGCTTGTCTTGTATACTACTCGACTGACGTCTGTGCTTGAATCATTACCACCGAGCAAGAGTTGTCTAAACATGGATGAAGAAGAGGTAGATGTATGGATACTGGCATCACGATTACGGATTTGAACTGCGATGTCCATTTCAAAATTGAGAGGAGAAACACACTTGTCACAACCAACTTGCCAAGAAAGTGTCAAGCGAATACGCTGACCAGAAGATGTGGTTCGGTTTAAGAAAGACGCATTGTGAAGTGAACTGTCCCAAGGTCCTTGTGCCGTCAGTTGGGATATGCCGTTGCGTTCAAATGTAACCTGAGTGCTTTCAGGGAAAAGCTGGATCTCTACTGGAACATAGGTCGAAGATTCAACTACTTTTCCTTTGCTGTCTATGAGGCGCGCTTTACTCAAGGTGACTCGTTTGATGTTTAACCACTCAAACTGTTTACCTGAATCATGGGCGAGTGTTAAGGCAATACGGCGTTGTAAGCCTTGTCTTAGACAAAATACGTCTTGGTGATGTTTGATATGATGGTGATGATGATCGCGGATTTCTTTATGCATGACTTGCACAGGGGCATACTCTCCATCTGAATCCAGTTCGCATATCTGAATCCAGGCTGTCACATCATGGCGTTCTTCCATAAGAATGCCATCATAAGTACATCGCTCCAAAGAAAACCTTCTCTCAATAGAGAAACGTCTGCTTGCAGGTATATTGTTTCCCAAAGATTCAGAAGCAACCGCCTTTTCAAATAACATAGATTTTTCAGATGTCGGCGTTGTACTTGGAGTACTACCACCATTGCTACTACTTACATGTTCAACTAATCCAAGCAAGTATGATTCTTGTGCTTGCCCATACACTTCAATAATGAGGCCTTGATTTAGAATAACATCCATCATATTTTCAGTGATATTGACTGATAGTGTTTGGCACTGTCCAAATACAATACCGTCATTGCCAAAGTTGCTAATTGGATCCGTTTGATATATTTTGTCTCCAGCAGAATATCGTTCTACATTACCAAACGAAGAGAGTCTAAATTGTGCATGAACTTGTGTGAAACTAGTTTCACTAAGGCCTCTAAGTTCTTGAATACGAATCTCGAACACCTGTTGCTGCCCAATATGAAGCAAATACTTTTCGCTCAATACTTGCCGCTCCTGTGTAATGTTGTTGGAAGAAGACTGTTTTCTACTAAACAAATTGGGACGCTTGGTATTATTTGTATCGGATTGTTGCATATGTTGTTTTCTTGATACAGATCGTGCAATTGGTGTAATAAGAACACGTATTTGGCCCATTATCTTACCAGTGTTTCTACAATACACATCCACATAGTTATCAGCATGTAACTGTAAAGTCAAGTTTCGTAATGGCACACGAGCCAAACCAATCAAAGAGAATCTTGGACAAGGTGTTTCATAGAAAGGATCTTCTCTGTTGAAGTGTTGTCCAGTGAAGAGTGGTCTGTCAGTATAGTCATACAATCGGCGCATACGTCTCAAGCGTTGCTTGAGTTTCGCAATAGACCAAATATAGGCAGCTCGATGAACATGATCAATTACTTGGACAGCAAGGCATGGTTTAGCTTCTTTCAGATGTGTATCAGGTTCTCTTGTGAAAGGCTGTAAAGCAGATGTGGATTCCCAAAAAGACAAAGGGTTTGAAGAAATATCATCATGAACAACAATAAATTGATAAACAACATTCTTGCCAAGTTCTCTAGCCATAATATTAGCTTCTTTCAAGACTACAGCATGAACAAGGCATCCTTCGGCCATTTTGACATATCTTAATTGGCGCCATTTCTCAATTGACATACGCAAGAGATGTTCAGCAGCATTTTTAGCCGTAAATCCAACAAGCAAGTTATCTGAGCTGAGAGCTGTGCCAGGAGGCAGATGAGCTGAAATGCGTTTAATTTTTGATTCATAAGCAAGCTTTTGCTGTTCCAGTGATTTTTTCATTTCTTCTTTCATTTGGGCAAACTTGGAAGCAAGATCGTCCCTTTCTCGATCCATTTCGTCTGCCTTGAGATTAGAAGATTCAAGTGCTTTGATCTTTTCCTCGTATTCTTGTTTCTGAAGCTCCAATTGCTGTTGCATTTCCTCTGTTGCAATGCGAATGAGTTTGTCCTTTTCTTCTTTTGAAATGGCTTCTTCAATTACTTTGAGCTTATTGTCCTCTTCCTCATTTCCTTCTTCTTCTTCAGTGAGAACTGTTTGTGCAGAAGAAATGGCGCTAAATCTTTTGTTACTAGATGAGCTAATCGATGTTCTGGGTGAAACGGTCATAGGAGAAATCGTATCAGGATCGTCAAACAAGATATTGTGACTATCGGATGATATTCTTTGTCTGTTTCGAAACTCTCTTACTTTGGTGATACCTTCAGATAGCTGTTTGAGGTCTTCATCTGTCATTTCGGTTAAATCTGTGTTGGTTGCACCACCAAATTTCCTAAGTGCTTCGCTATGAGCAAACTTCCAATCGACTAGATCTGGAGGGTATAGGCTTGTGTCCACAGTAGACGCATTTGCACTAAGAGGAGGAGCCATTCCTGACTCGGATGGAGATACAACAACTGATGTATTAATATGAGATACATTGCCTTGTTGTATTTGTATCTCTCGCTCTCTTCTTGCTTCATCAGGATTATTGAAACGAAACAGATGATGTAGTCCTGATCCAAAGATGATCCGATATCCGCTATGTAATACCTTCGGTTCAGAGATATGCATACCGTTAACGAGTGTTACTGATTCTTTGCCAGGATAGATCTTGACAATACGCTGTTCTTCTTTTTTCTCTTCTTTCTCCATAGGCAAGTTTTCAAAGTAACAGTGTTCATCCATAATTTCAGGCCCACTGAGTCGAATATCTGCTGGCACGCTGCTGCCTAGTTTGCCCACACGCGTAATGCCTGACTTGATCTGGTACATTAAGCATTCAGTCATTAATGGGTCCTCATTCAGGTTGATCAGATGGATAGATTTAGGTGCATATACACCAATATTGTCTTTTTCTACTATCACACCAAGCTCTCTTAATGCTTCTTCACGTTGTCGATGAATTTCTTCAGTCTTATGCATCTTTTCTTCCCAAGTTTGATTGACTTGAGACAAAAGCTTTTCAGAAGATTGGAGTTGTTCAACCACTTGTTCTTTTGTCAGTAAGCTGTTTCCTCTCTGTGTAGCAATAATAGGTGATTCAGGTGAAATGAGTAGCATAGGAGATGCTGTTGTGGATCTTGCATTTGCACGTGACGAGGCTCGACTGCTCGCATTACCGTCTTTGGATTTCTTTTGTTGTGTAATCTTCTCGACTTCCTCTGGCGCATATATCATCAAAGTGTCTCTTAGTGCCTGAAGCTCTTCTTTGAGTTCACGAATAAGTTTGGCATTTGGATCTTCATTAACTACAGCTTTGTTCTTGATGCGTTTCGCTTGGTCTGCATATCGCAGTGTACTAAGTGTTTCATCATAGTCAGCAGGTGAGATAGCAGCAATCATGGCAGTTTTGGAGTTACCACCCAAAGAGTCTTTAAGCAACCAAGTGAGGACAGAGTCACGATAAGGTACAAAGTTGTGCTGATTGTGTGCTTTTTTGGAATTGTGTGGGTGTGCTGATGCCTCTGCTAATGCAGCAATGACTTTACCAAGTGTTGTAAGAGATTTATTAATATTGGCACCTTCTTTTAACCGAGCTCCTGTTGCACCCGTACTGTTGGCTCTTTCACTGCCTGCTAAATCAACCAAACTGATACGGGAGCATTTTTCAGTATTGAGATTGGCTGTCTCGTCGAATCGATTTGATGTGAGAAACAAAGTAAATACTGCATGAGAACGAGATGATGTTTCATTCATGTTTGTGGCGGCCACTGTTCTTGCCTAAAAGATTAAGTTTTTGTTAATCTGGTTCATAATACAATGTGCTTCACATGTGCTTACTTTATTGCCTTCACTCATTAAATGCTCAATGTCATCAAAGGATTTAACCACAAGGCGAGACAAGTCTTCTACATAAGGACCAAAAGTAGGGTGTTCTCTTACTTTAAGGTTGCCTTTGTTGGCAGGATTCAAGAGATCGCGCACCTTTTCATTATAAATTTCGATATAGGATACTTCCACTTGAAACTTGAGCTTGTCGTTTGAGAGGTCTGTTATTCTCTCAAAAAGCTCTGAGCATGTACGAGGTATGATACCTTTATCTTCGCCATAACCCATCTATCACAGAAGATATCAGTATAGAAAAAATAGATATAGTGTCTATTCTTACCATTGAATATGATTTTCCTGAACCTGTCTGACCATCTATGAATTTTGAAATTAAGTCATGCAAATCATTTAAACAGATTCAAACATACATGCAAATATACAACAGTTATATCCATCAAATGCATGGTCTAAAAGTTCTCTACCAAGATCATTGTAGACAAGCTCTTGATCTGCAAATTGAGGATCGTTTTTATCTGCAGACCAATATGATCTATCAAATGTAAATGCTTTAACTTCTTCTTCGTCTTTATGCTTATTTGACGATGTATTATGGCTTCCATTTGCTTTCTTAGGATGTGTAATGATAGTTTGATTTCCTTCCATCCGGATAAGGCATGTTGCGCCTCTTGCTTTTTCTGTACAACAGGTAAATAAATTTGAACTCGGTATCTCTCTCCCTTTTATTTTAAATTACCTCTGGCGTTTAAGGGTCGACACCGTACAACTACTTTTATATTGCCACTCATCTTGTTAATCTCGCGTCTAGCAGAAAGTAAGAAAAAAAAGACACACTTGATAGATAGTTTGTACCTCTCGTTTATATGTGTTTAAGACGAGAATTCATATACAAGTTTTCTTCTATCCTCCCTAAACGTTTTGAACGAAAGGCGGTAAGCCAAAATGAATATAGAAACAAAAATGTTTGTAAACAGAAAGAAAAGAAAAATATATTTTGGCAGGACAAGAGAAATTAAGCTTTAGAAGTGACGTATATTAGCTTTCTTCATGTGACATATTGTTGTTGCTTTGTTGGTGCCTTCCGAGAAAAAAAAATAATGTACCAGACCAAACATGTTCAATGCTCTTTTACTGTTAATATTCTTATATAATCAATTCCTATGATGAAAACAACGCTGAGAAAAGCTTATTCTGAATATAAAAAAACAGTGCAACACAAAAATTATTTTAAACAATGAAAAGCAGATAGTATTTGAATGTATTTATACAATAAAGAAACAAAAATTAGAATCAATAGACCTATCAATTAAAAGGACTTTGTATTTGCTCAGGAACAAGAGACATGAGAAACCGGAGTTCCTGAATGATTTAAGCATGAAAGAAAATCAGATTGAGCAAATTGTAGTCTACAATAACTTCAAAGATGCCCCTTTTGTTAGTGCCATGTACCAAATCATATATATGAGAATGTGTCAAGTCATTAAGTGTTTATGTCTTCAAAAAAAAAGCCTATACATACAAAGCATCGTTTTTAATCAAAAAGAACCTTATTGTTTTTTTAAACACTTATTTTATTAAAGCATTGTATTTATATATACATGACAACTACAAGAGAGAGAAGAAAGGGTGTTGTTTAACAAGAACACTTGGTACAATGTTTTCTACGTCTCGCTTGATGTTTCTTTGTCAAACTTCTTGCCAATTCCATGGCAGCTTCTTTCACTTCAGCTACCACATCCACCCAATAATCAATAGAAGCGGGACTCTGCAATAATTCATGAGCAGCATTTGACCAGACACTATGGATGAACGTCTTGGATCGCTCCAATGTCATCTTGATGTCATACAATGTTTCGATCTCCGTTCTTAATGAATCTGCAGTATGCTTCCTTACAACTCTTGATGCTTCTGTATCCTCTCCTTCTACATTGCGTAACTCTTGTGCCAAGTTTTGAATTTCGGTACGAATGTGCCAGTTCAAGTGACGCAAACGATGATCGATATGAGATGCAAATAACTCGTCGCGAATAAGTTTTGTTTGTGCAATTGCATCGTCACGTACACTTTCTAAAGAACGACGCAAGTTACCAGCAAGACTGACAATATCGTTGAATTCGTGATTAATTGAGCGAATAACCAAGTCAAAGTCCTGTTTGTTGGTCTTTAAGAAACTAGTGACTGCATCGTCTAATGCAACATAACCAGAAGATAAAAATATCGAGTCCATTAATTCAGGATCAGTGGCAGCCATGACAAAATCCTCGGCGGATTGAAGTAAAGAATCAAGCTTTTCAATCGTGGCTGTTGTATAATTGTTTTCTAATTGCTGAGAGGCTGATTTTGTCCATGCAATCACACTATCTCGGACACCGACGACGTGAGGACGAGCAATGAGAGGCGTAGAGCGCAATACACGAGCAATATGACGTCTACGGGAAACATGGTCTTCTTTCCATAGAGAAGAAGGATAGACCCAAGAAGGAAGATATTGTGTCACAGGGAAAATTATATCATGGATCGAGTATTGAGTAGAAGGTCTCTTGTTGTTGTGTGCTTTTAATTCGATACGAGCCTTAGCCACCATAAAATGCAAGTGATAAATGTAGTTGGCAATAGTATCCTTTAACCCGCCAGCATGGTTGGCAGTACGGGTAACGTGTTGAACTGTAGGTGTAATTGCTTCATTCACATCGTGTTTAAAATACCTTGTATCATAAACGACATTTTCTTGTGCTTTAATCTGTTCAAGACAAATATCAGCTAAAAATGAATGAAGAAAAATAGAATTACCATAACACAAAACACGCAGGCAAAGAGTAATATACTCAATCTAATCACTTTCATCTTTAAAGAGAATACAGAGAGAAGAAAAAGAGAAAAATGACGCTTCCATGACACGCGATTTTTTCTCTTTTTGTTTGAATGAACATTGTTCGAGCCGGAAATTTTATTTTAATTATGCAATAACCCAGTTTTTTTTTTCTACACTCTCCTTCTCTGAACTGGGATTTATTGTACCTTGTATCATAAATAGTTGCTTTTCTTTTCTTTTGCGGCACTAAGTCTAATTCTATCATTAAAAAACCTTAGTTCTCTTGTCATAAATCTAATTCATCGACACATCGCATATAAGAAATAGGTATAGAATACCTTTGAGTTATCACTCTTGATTCTTCCGGTAAAACCTTTTTGCTAGTCGAAAATAAAATGATTTTGCACTAGTAATGAGTAAAATAAAAAAGAAAGAAATCAAAGTGTGCTTTTGTACTATTCCTTGTATACGAAGAAATGTGTAAAACTCTTTAAACTTCACTCATTTCTTTATTTAAGATTTAGTCTTGACCGAGACAGCAAGAAATAAGTCTGTTCTTAATATAGATGTCTTTGTGCGTTTGTCCGATAAAAAGATTCGCACAATAGAATTCTTTCTAGATAATGGGCCTTTTCGTATCGTTTTCCAAAAACGGCATTTATTACCTAAAGTCCGAAAAAAAAAAGATGGAGATCTGACTGTTCAAGAAAGATATATGTGTAGATGGCTAAAGCGAATTTGAGTAACTTGGTCTTAATTTTTTTTTCTGTTGTATTTGATGCTTCTGAATATCATACAGATATATGAAGTCAACTCAGGTTGATAACAAGACGTCTTTTTGTTTATAGCCGAGCATTATGCATTATCAACACAATATTGTTTGGCAGCAATCAAAATTAGAAAAAAAAAAGAAGACAAAAAAGGGTTCATTGAAATGCTGAATGCTTTAAAAGGCAAGTCTTTTTTTTTATGAAAAAAAAAATCGTGACTACTTTGACAGAGTGGACGTGCTCGGGACCGATTTGTTGCCTGTAATGGTAGGTAGATCAAACCTTACTTTGCCAATAGATACGGACCATCTTTTTACTTGAGCATTCACGCGCAAGGAAAAAACACAATAAATAGGTCTCCTAATCTCCTTTTCCTCTTTTTTTTATTTAACTATTTATCGTGCAATTGATTAGCTTCTGAAGAGCTATTCATCAGAATGTTGTCACGTATTGCCATTAGATCCAAATGTGCTATTGCACGCTTACCTGTACAGCACTTGGCTTCTCAGCCATTGAGACAGTCCATTAGACCATCTGTTCGTTTCCAACACACTTCTAAGCCTGCTCTTGCTAAGCTTGCTCCTCTCGATACTTTCCCTCGTCGTCACATTGGTTCTGAGGGTAATGAAGTTCAAGATATGTTGAAGCAGCTTAGAGTTAAATCTATTGATGACATGCTTGCAAAGACCATTCCTCCCACTATTCGTTCTCCTAAGCCATTAGCTATTGGCGAAGGTATTCCTGAACGTCAATTGCTTACTCGTCTCAAGGAAATTGCCTCCAAGAACAAGATTGCCCGTTCTTATATTGGCCAAGGCTATACTGATACGGTTGTACCCAATGTCATTTTGCGTAACATCTTGGAAAATCCCGCTTGGTACACTCAGGTATGTATATATGCACTCGTAATAGACAGATTTGTTGATAAAATGATTACAGTACACTCCTTATCAACCCGAAATTTCTCAAGGTCGTTTAGAATCTCTCTTAAATTATCAAACTCTTGTCACTGACCTGACTGGATTGCCTATTGCTAATGCTTCCCTTTTGGATGAAGGTACTGCTGCTGCTGAAGCCATGTTGATGTGCTGGCAAGCTGGCCGTCGTAAGAAGAATCTTTTTATTGTAGATGAAAACTGTCACCCTCAAACTATTGCCTGTCTCAAGACTCGTGCTGAATCATTCAATATTCAAGTTGTTGTTGCAGACACACTTCACTATAACTTTTCCGAACACAAGGACCTTTGCGGTGTTTTATTACAGGTATGTGCATGAAAACAAAGAAAAGAGGGAGAAAGAGTACAAGCCGATACTAATTCTTTTCCTAGTATCCTGATACTCGTGGTTCAGTTAGAGACTATGAAGCTTTAACGGCTAGTGTTCATGCTGCCGGTGGTCAAGTTGCTGTTGCTACTGACTTGATGGCCTTAACTTTACTCAAATCTCCTGGTGAATTTGGTGCTGATATTGCCCTTGGTAACTCTCAACGCTTCGGTGTTCCTATGGGCTTTGGTGGCCCTCATGCTGCCTTCTTTGCTTGTAAGGATGAACATAAGCGTCGTATGCCTGGTCGCTTGATTGGTGTCTCCAAAGATGCTGATGGCAACAACGCTTACCGTCTTGCTCTTCAAACAAGAGAACAACACATTCGTCGCGAGAAAGCCACCAGTAACATCTGTACCGCCCAAG
The DNA here is from genome assembly GCF_025201335.1 of Gilbertella persicaria. Taxonomy (NCBI): domain Eukaryota; kingdom Fungi; phylum Mucoromycota; class Mucoromycetes; order Mucorales; family Choanephoraceae; genus Gilbertella; species Gilbertella persicaria. Next base: position 337,154 of record NW_026251968.1, read on the forward strand.
CTCTCTTGGCTAACATGTCTGCCATGTACGCTGTTTATCACGGTCCTGAAGGATTAAAGGCTATTGCTCAACGTATCAACAATTTGACTTCTGTTTTGGCTGAATCCATTCGCAAATCTGGCTTTGTGATCGAAAACGACGGTAATTTCTTTGATACACTTGCCATTAGAGTTGGTAACTCTTCCTCTATCATCACCAAGGCTGCCGCTGCTGGTATCAATCTTCGTGCCATTGACAGTGGTACTGTTGGTGTCACCCTTGATGAAGCTGTGACTCAAGACGATCTTGCTAAATTGATCCAAATCTTCCATAAGGAGGACCACCCTACTATCTCTCTTGAAGAACTTACTAACTCACTCGATGCCAACAAGATTACCTTTGCTAGTCAACTTCAACGTACTTCTTCTTACTTGCAACACCCTGTATTCAATTCTTATCATTCTGAAACCAAAATGCTTCGTTACATTCACCACCTTGAAAGCAAAGATCTCTCACTCGTTCACTCTATGATTGCCTTGGGTAGTTGTACCATGAAATTGAATGCCACTACTGAAATGATTCCTGTTACATGGCCCGAGTTTGCCAACATCCATCCATTTGCTCCTGTTGAACAAACCGAAGGTTATCTTACCATGCTCGATGAACTTGCTGATGACTTGAAAGAAATCACTGGCTTTGAAGGTGTCTCTCTTCAGCCCAACTCTGGTGCCCAAGGTGAATATGCTGGTCTTCGTGTTATTCGCGCTTACCACCATGCCCGTGGTGAAACTGAACGTAATGTTTGTTTGATTCCTATCTCTGCTCACGGTACAAACCCTGCTTCTGCTGCCATGTGCGGTATGGATGTCGTAATTGTTCAATGTGATAATGATGGTAATTTGGATATGGAAGACTTGAAGGCCAAGGCTGAGAAGCACAAGAATAAATTGGCTGCTGTCATGATCACTTATCCTTCTACTTTTGGTATGTTTGAAGCTGGTGTTTCTGAAGCTTGTAAAGTTGTTCATGAAAACGGTGGTCTTGTCTACCTTGATGGTGCCAACTTGAATGCTCAGATTGGTTTGACCAAGCCTGCTGAAATTGGTGCTGATGTTTGCCATATGAACTTGCATAAGACTTTCTGTATTCCTCATGGTGGTGGTGGCCCTGGTATGGGCCCTATTGCTTGTACCAAGGAACTTGAACCTTATCTTCCTGGTCACCCTGTTGTTGCTTGCGGTGGTAAAAACCCTATTGGTCCTGTCTCTGCTGCTCCTTATGGTTCTGCTTCCATCCTTCCTATTTCCTGGGGTTATATTAAGATGATGGGTGGTAAGGGTCTTACTGAAGCTACCAAGGTTGCTATCTTGAATGCCAACTATATGGCCAGTCGTCTTTCTGAACACTATGAAGTTTTGTACACAAATGAAAATGGCATGTGTGGTCACGAATTTATTGTGGATATCAGACCTTTTGTCCAACACGGTATTGAAGCTATTGATGTTGCCAAACGTCTTCAAGATTACGGGTTCCACAGTCCTACCATGTCTTGGCCTGTTACCAACACACTTATGATCGAACCCACTGAATCTGAAAGTAAGACTGAGCTGGATCGTTTCTGTGATGCCATGATTTCAATTCGTAAAGAAATCCAACAAGTCATGGATGGTAAATTACCCAAGGGCAACAACATGCTTAACAATGCCCCTCACTCTATCAAGACATTGATGTCTGATAACTGGAGCCGTCCTTATTCTCGTGAGATTGCTGCTTTCCCTATGCCTTACCTTAAGGAAAAGAAGTTCTGGCCTTCTGTTTCTCGTGTTGATGATGCCTATGGTGATCGTAACTTGATGTGTACTTGTCCTTCTCCTGAAGAATACTTGTAATTTCTTTCTCTTTGTACTCTTATCATTGTATTATAGACTTTATTTATTCTTTTCAACCTTTAACAACTAGATTTTATATCCCAAAAGAATAATAATAAACAAAACTATATTAATCTATGCCATTGAGTTTGTCTCTTAGGTCTATAGTACATAGAGGAATGAAGATGATTCAAATCAATTGGAACAGCCGAAGGTCTAGGCAAAGTTTGTGAAATTACAAAATAGTTCTTTGGAAACACACTTGCCTTCCATGAGCACATTGAAAAGGGAAGTTGCATTTGGACAACCTCTTGACAAGTTGTTCACATTTCGCTAAATCCAATTCATCATTGAACATGATAGCACCTAGTCAAGAATGAGTATATTGATGATCAATGCGTATCTAATTACTTCTACAAGCTTTTGATTTCAAAATTTCCACGACTCCTTTTGGACATGTCTTGACTAGCGTTGCTTCATCTCTTTGCTCCATCATCCAATAAGCATAATCGCATATCACTTGCTTTAAAAGCGTATGGTTCATAATACATCTGTCAACAATAACACTCGGCAATTGTGTTACATAAACTCGATACGCATGTTCTGGTTCGTTTACTGTTGTACTAAAGAACCGAGATCGAGATGTTGTACTGTTTGTTGTAGCGGTAATATGAATACCCCACATTTTCAAGCATTTCAAAGTACGATCGGATGTTACGATTTGATACTCAGCAAGGGAATCCAATTGAACTGGAATCGTTGGCTCAAGAACAGAGACTTGCCATGGCACATCTGTCTTTAGCAGTTCCTCTAGCTTGACACGTTCATCTGCTGCATGCTGATCTATCATGACTAGGTTATTGTTTAAGAGTTTGACAGCAATGTATTTTTTATCCACTTGCCCGAGAACTCGGACATGCTGTAAATCATGCTTCGATAATTTATTGGGTATACCTAAAGAAGGAGGGACAAGCCAATTACTGATTGCTTTTGTTTCATTTAAGACATTATTGCCTTGAGTTATTTTTGCTCTTTTTAAGCGGGACCTATCAATTTTGTTTTGATGTCCTTTTTCAGTGTGGGAATCGTGTGAGATGGAATTATAGCTATATAAAAGTATATTAGTGTATGACAAGACGGGAAGAAAAAATAGAATTCAAAGAACGTACGTATTGCCTGTTTTTGAATCAATGTAAACTAGCTTTTCTTGACTAGGATCCCACCAATTAAAGAAATCTGAATCTGTTTCGCGTGGCCGTTTCTTGTTAACATCACTTACATCACTAAAGGTTAAAGAAGTAGCAGAAGGTGTGTGCGACAAATATGGGCTATTGATTTGCTTATCTATAGATCGTTTTGGCTTTTGGCTTTTTGGTCTTTCTCCAGTTTCGTTCTCGCCAAGAAACCCAACAAGCCTTAAAAACTGCACAGTCAGTTGTTTAAGTAGTAACTTGATTTGAGGGAAACAAGCGAATTCATTCAACATTTCCAGATACATAAATATGTCATAACTACTCCATTTAGGACAAGCAAACTTGATCATAAAGATAGGATTCTTTTGCACAAACCGATCCTTTCCTTTTGATGTAGTGGATACTTGTTCTTTTTCCTTTTTTTAAAGAAAAACATCAATATGAATGAGCAGATTGTTGCTTTGTCCATTTACCATACCATAGAAGAGAACTTGCTATTGGAAAACATTTCAGAGACTACCTTGTATAGTTCATTATGAGTTGGAATAAAGTAATGATTGAGATCTAATTACAAGTGAATAATGTAATTTAATATCATTAAACATACATATGAATTGATAAGTCTATTTAGATGCATAAATAACACTTCCATGATAACACAAGCTTACCTTGCTTGGAAACCCCCGAGTGGAGAAATAGCCTTGTACTTGAATATCATTGTCTTGTGTGTCCAATTGTCTGAGATGCTAATACGTTTAACAAAAAAAAAAATGCGGGGGAGAAACGTAGACAGGTTAGTCACAACATTAGATAATCAGTAAAACTCAATCTTGTTTTACTTTTGCCATATCTAGACCAAACAATTGTCGAAAGATATCCAAGCTTGTGTTTGACTAAAGAGCTTGGTATCAATCCTTCTCTTTTTTTTCTTTCTATTTACCCTTTTTGTAGCCAAAATGGTTGAATCTCGAGTACTATCTGTAAGCGTAAAACTGACATGATGAAAACAAAGTGCAAAATCAATCACAAGTTGCCTTATTGATTCCATAATAGCCACATGTTGATAAGCATTCAGCAACTGCTGTCGTCTTCTCACTGGATACTATAGATGTATAAGAAGTTGAAGGCTAGTTATTCAATACCTTATAAAACAAATCTCGAACAATAACACTTGTGCCTGGATGATTTTTTCGTGTGTATTTCGACTCTGAAATGTCACCAATAATCTTGCCATCCTAATATATTCAGTATAATACAAAACTGGACATGTTTCTTTACTCGCCAAAAGCCTTCAAATGTTTCTTTTGAAGAAGAATGTCTGGAAATAATTTGAGTCATTGATTCATTTATAATTGAAGCCAAAGCTAAATAATGGTATGAGTATACTGCATGGCATGATGAACAATAACCTTCGCCTCGGAATCCAAATGTTTTTAATTGATTGACATCAGACAATGTATGACATTTTGATGTCACTTGACAATGGTTACTCAAGATATTCTCCATTGGGTTTTAAAAAAATAAAGACTTACCATGCCTCTGTCCAATTTTTCTCAGGTTTTGTATACCGTGTCCGTTATCATTGACTTGAACACTGAATTTCTCAACGTCAAGCAAAATGTCTACCACTGTTGCATTCGCATCAAGTGCTTTAAAGAAAGAATGAGTTGGACATGCTCAACAGATTATTTATACCATTTTGAACAAGTTCTTTTACGCACTGTACTAGCGTGTTAATGACAAGTGACCTATTCAGAAAGAGTCTTAGAAAGAACAAGAATAAGGACCACGAACTCACGAGCGTAGTTGATGTATCACACTAGCATCAAGTAAACGAATTTTTTCATTAGGCATGATGAGAGAAAAACGAAAAAAAAGAAACAAAAAAATTAAACTGCGCTCATCGAATTGATCTTTTTTTTGGGTTCAAATAAATATGTCCCAAGACAAAAAAAACACACACACATAAGCGGGAAACAATATTTATTTAACAAATATGTACAAAAGAAGAAAAAGAATATGGAGATATATAGATTTGCGTTACTCTATCAAGCAATTGTTAGGAGATAAGGTTTACCGATTTAATTTTCTATTGGCTTTTACGGTTTTGATTTCTCACGAAGTTGTAGTATCTGGAAAAAAACAAGGGACAATCGTTTTATTGGTTTTGTGATTTTTTTTGTTTTCAATGTCCGTTTGAAATGTCTGTCAATATAAAGGCAACAAAAAAAGTTAATTTTTTCTAGATTAGTTTTTTTTTTCCTTATGAATCAAAACGATAAAGTCTTAGCTAGCCCTGAACTCCATGAAAAGTACCATCAAGAAGATCGCTATGAAAACTCATTAGCTGAAGAACAGATCGAACATGTACCTGAAGGAACTGCTTCTCCAGGAAAGGCATTGTTCATGTTATTGAAGGCTTTTATTGGTACAGGTGTCATTTTCTTGCCTGGATCGTAAGTGCAATAAGATTTACACAGAAAAATTTTTTATCTCTAACAATTCATTTAGTTTTGTTAGTGGTGGTCTTGTCTTGTCAATCGTGTTAATGGTCTTACTTGCTTCCATCTGTTGTGTAGCTTTCCAGATCCTTGTGAAAGCTCAACAGTCTATCGGGGGTTCTTATGGTGATGTTGCTCAACACCTTTATGGTGCTTACTTGAGACATTTGATTCAATTCTTCTTATGTATTTCTCAAATGGGTTTTGTTTGCTCTTACATGATCTTCATTTCCGAAAATATCGGTATTGTTGTTGACACTGTCAATAACTGCAACGCTCCATTTGCTGCTAAATATTATATCTGGATCATTCTTGCTGTTATTATTCCTATTTGCTGGGTCAGAAAGATTGCCAAGTTATCTCCTATTGCTGTAATTGCTGATATCTTTATTGCTTTTGGTCTTATCTGTATTCTCTATTTCAGTTCTGCACAAATTCATGACCATGGTGTTGGTCAAAATATTATTTTGGTCAATCAAAACACCTTTGGTTTAATGATTGGTACCGCCATCTTTTCTTATGAAGGCATTGGCATGGGTAAGTTCTTGTGCTCCATATAATGATTGACTAAACTGTCCCTTTTTTATTAGTTTTACCTATCGTGAATGGTATGAAGGACCCCAAAAAGTTTCCTATGGTCTTGAACCTTGGTATGCTTATTTGTGCTGTTGTCTTCACTTTGATTGGTTCTATTGGTTATATTGCTTATGGTGATATTACTCAAGCCAGTGTTGTTGCTAATATTCCCCGTGCTCCTCTATCAACCACTGTTCAAGTTCTCTATGCTATTGCCATGATCTTCAGTAGTCCTTTCATGCTCTACCCTCCCTTGACTATTATTGAAAAGTACATCTTTGGTAACCGTTCTGGTACCAAGAGTCTCAAGATCAAATGGGGCAAAAACTTTGTTCGTTCTTTAGTTCCTGTCGTTTGTGCTGCTGTCAGTTTTGGTGTTGGTTCTGAAAACTTGAGTAAGTTTGTCTCTCTTGTAGGTTCTATTGCCTGTATGCCTCTCTGTTTTATCTTCCCCGGTCTTTTCCATTACAAGATCACTTCTAGGAAAACTGCCAAGATCCTTGATGTTGGCCTCATTTTGTTTGGTGTTCTTGCCATGGTCTACACCGTTTATGTGAATGTCAACTCTTGGGTTCACCCTGCTGAATCTACAGGTGTTGTCCTTAGTATCACTAACTGTAGTGCTTAATTCTCTTTCTTGTTTGCATTGATCTGCAAATGTGTAAATATTTGTGTAATAAATAAAATATACTCTTTTTATTAACTCTATAGTCTTAATTGTTGAACAATGTGTTCCATATCTTTTGATTCGGAGGTAGATAATCGATATTTTATCGGCATGCTAGTATCGTTCGTCTTGTCGTTTGATTTGACCTTATCTAATCTTTGAACAATACCCAATTTTTCCGCTTGTGTGACAGCAAGATAAACTCGCTTTAAATAATTGTCAGTATTCACTAGGCGATCGCGTTTTTTTTTAAACTTTACCGTGGCTAATTTGTACTCAAAATTGTAGCCTGTAAATCTTGATGCGGTCTTCCAAAATTCTTTTGCTCGCGTTTTATGATTCAAGTTCCAACATGTTGTGCCCACCTCCCTAACGTAAATTAGAAACCAAGATCTTTCTTACGTTTGTATTTACCAATAAGCAAAGGGTAAAACCCAAGAATCCGCTGTCATCGTGTCTTTGTGATCTATAACCCAATTCAAATGAATAATAGATTCATGAACTCGGCCCATAGCATTCAAAATAGCTGCCTTGATCAACAATAAGATGGCACGTTGAGGATCGTATTGTGGTGGTGGTGTCTCTGGTAGTAACTCTCTGGCACGAATACTGTATTCAAGTTTCTCAGTATCCAAAATGCGGCCCAGGGCATCCTCTGTCAAATGCAGGTTGTGTTCTAATTGCATTGTGTCCATGAATTCAAACGCGTTGCACAAATAAAGATATTCAAGTGCACACATGGTCATGTCCATGTCTTGATACCCAGTGGTTTGAAAGAACTCGACTTTGTGTAAAATATAATGTTCCATACCTGATGTCGTTGTGTTGTTACTGAATTTTGATGTGCGTGTAATCAAACCAGGGATTTGAGCAAACGCTAAAATGGCTTCTGTTCGACGTCCCATCATATCCAAACAAGCACCTGTCAGGTAGCGAAGAATAGCGGGCGACCAATAGCCCTCTTTGTAAAGCGCATCAAAGATACCGGCAGCTTCTTCCCAGTCGCTCTGCATCATGTAATTTAAGCCGATCTCATAACTCGCCATTTGATTCATTTGTACTTCAACCCATTCGTTCTTACTTGTCTCAATGGCATACAAAAATGACTGTGTTGAGAGTGTCAAGTTGCGTGCAATACGAGATGTTCGACCTGCAAAATAAAGGAAGATGGTTGAGTTAGGATACGTCTTTTGTGCGTCCAACAGTGTATGAATCGCTGGCTGTGTGTATTCATCGACAAGTAATTGAGGGCACAGGTTGGTGAGTGTGGTATAGTAAGCCAACAACATGGCTGATGCCATGGGTGATTTCGCTCTCTTGTTTTCTAGGCATAATTTGAGAAGAGCAAAACCTAAATGTTGATCTGCTTTCCATCCAAAAGCAGCTACTGTACGTAGTATCTTGCTGGGTAAAGACGATAATACCAAATGAATGGATCCAATACCAAACTGTATACCAGAAATCGTATCTCTGTCAATATACTCGTCATGTAATTGCCCCATGCGCTTATATTCTTGCCACACAATGGTATAACTAGTATAAGCTTTACAATGATCAGTTGCTTGCTAGATCACACACACACACATATATATATATCCTATGGACTTACCTCGTCTTAGATTGAGACCACATTTAATATAGCCTGCAATCGTCTCTTGAAACAAATAAAGAATGGCCATTTGCAAACACGCTTCTGCCTTAACAACATGAGCACGCAAGACACCATTTGGAGTTCTATGCGTCTTGTGCAATTCTAGCTTTTTGGGTTTTACAGGCATCACATTTGTTGGGAGAGCAGATCCTCGAGATATTTTGATAGCATGACAGTAAGATGTCACATAGCTTATTAATTTACTGCCGATAAAAGGTCCAGTTGTGTTATGGATTTGTGCTGAAGCAATGGTGTATGTTGACATTAATACTTGCATTGCATTCTCTATAGAGCCTTGATCCATTGTCTATCAATCACTTTCTTTTTTAAAAATCATAAATAATAATCAGAGTATCTTTTGTTTTTTTTTGAAATTTACCATGATGGCTATGCAAATATAAGTCTTCATATTTCAAACTGTATTCTATTTTTTATTTTTATTTACCTTTGAAAAATGTCATAGAGCCTAATCCTGAAGTATAAAATGGATCACTTTTCTATGTATGAGTAACTAAAGTATACATGTTTAATGACATACGTGTGTGCATATTGCTCGAACATTTGTTTTGCTTTCATGAATTTATTACTGAAGAGTAAATGTATTGCTTTTAAATAGTGTTCATCTATTATAAGTGAATATACATGTTTATTGTTAGTCTAGAATATTTTTACCTGCTTTTTCTTGTTCCCGAGGGTTCAATGTGTTTGGCTTTATATGCTTTGGATCAATAGGTGATATCTTAATGACATTGGCTGAACCGCTACTAGTATCTTGTTCTATCTTCTTCTGTTCATGATCTTGTTCTTGTTGAATGATTGTTGCATCGTCGTCAATAGCATGTTGAAGGGCATTGATGACGATGCCTAACTCAAGTGGAGTAGTATCCAGACTACTCATACTAGATCGATTACTGCTACTATTATTACTGCTTGAAATATCAGAAGCAGCTAAATTATATTCATTTTCTTCATTTTTCACTTGAAGAATAGCAATGTCTGATTTCATTTTTATACTACAAGGAAAAAGAAAAAGAAAAAGTCGTGTTGTCATTTTATAAGCAACCCCTTTACAACAAACTTTCCTCCCTCTTTTTTTTTTAATTAAACAATGCTCCTTATTCATTTATTCCCTCCTCTTTTAATTATGTCTAAAAAACTTCATGCCCATCCAATTCCATAAAACCCAATAAATCCACACAATAGCTGTAATAGGGATCAAAAGACAATAATAGTCATCATATTTAACCCAATCCAGGAACTAGAACAGATTTAGAGGTAGACTGTAATGGATCTTATTTACCTTGATATGGACATCAGGCATGTATTCGCTCGCCACAATAGAATAGACTGAAAAAGTAAAAAAGAAAAAAGACGCGCCTAGTAACGCGTAACCATAGAGATAAGTAGTATCGGGTATAGTCTCTGGTAAATGAACTGTCATTCGTCTTGCATAATTCACAGGTGTGTTTGTTCGAATAGATTTAGATGATCGCCTTCGATGATGAGGTTGCATTCAAATAGACCAAAAAAAAAGAGTTTTATTTCTTGTTGGGTGGCACATAATCTTTAGATAAATCAATATGTGACAAGTGAGTATTTGTAATCTTGATTCGCTTGTTTCTTGTTTTCGATCTCTTTGGCTTGGACTAAGTAACAAGAATAAGTACAATGTATGAACTGATATGTAACTTGTTTACCTCAGATGTAATCTTCTTTTCAAATACTTCCATTGTCTTAAGACCTGCAGTTTCCAATGCTTTAGGTAAATCTGTTTCATCAGGAATAGGAATTTCAGACCACATTTGTTTGAATTCTGCATAAAAGGCTTAGTCACTGTCTTTTTCTATATGTACTTTACCTGAATCAATAGGAGTGTTGTATTCAGCATCATTATAGAACAAGACACGCGGATTACCATCCTTATTTCTAACCACCAGGATTTGTCCTGAAGCAGCCAATTCTTCTACTGCACTACTTAATTTGGAGTATGAATCCTTAAGGTCTTTATAATCCATGCCGCCTTCATTCTTGTGTTGTGCCAACAAAGACAACAATTCTTCTTTACTTTTGATTTGAAATGTAGGCTAAGCTTCGCTTAATAACATTGGCAATGAATGGGTTTATATTACCTTGTAGGCAAAAGTACTATTGACAGTATCATATTCAATCTTTTCATTCTCGACTAGTTTATCCCATAATAGTGGGTTCTTTGTGATATCTACTTTGGTTCGAGAAACAATACTGGTGACTGATTGAGGTGCATCACTATCCTATGTCTAATGTCAATAAGAAAGATTAAGAAAAAGGGTGATTCAACCTTCAAGAATTGAATGACGGTATATAATTGACTCATGGCATGATTACCCGTGCCCGTATTAGCAGGTTGGGAGTAGACTAGACTATACTTAGTACATGAACAAAGAATTCTTTTCTTTACCTGTTTGTCTCTTTCTCTTTTTTGATTCATGACCAGAATCAAAAGAAATTTTGGTATTGTTGGATATGAATCCAGAACCTGTTTTAGTTTCCTTCACAGGCACTGCTTGGCCTGCACGTTTGACAGCAACCTCAGTACTTGCTTTAAACGATTTCTTGAAGCTTTGTAATTGACTGTTTAATGAAGACATGTTTAAAAACAAAAAAAATAAAAAAATAATTTTTCAACAACTTTAGTTCTCTTTTTTTTTTTTACAAAATTTAATAATAAAATGGGGATCTAATGAGTCTTTGCAATTTCTATAGAATCAGATAAGCAATGAGTTTTACTCCTTCTTTTTGATGACACTTACTTTGAACATCGACAATAGCTTGTTCGAGAATTTGTTGTTGAATCTTAGGGTCTTGCAAGTCCTTGTTGATCTTTTCAATCAAATAAGCAGCCAATTGCTTTTGTTCACGTTCACGAAGGTTGGCTTCATGACGAACCCAAGAATCCAAAGTAGTCTTAACTTCAGAAGCAACAGCAACTTTTTGCTTTAATTCAAAAGCTTCAGCTTCCAATTGAGCAGTTTCGCGAGAAAGAGCGAAAAGAGCCTTTGTGACATCAACCAAATCCTTCATTTGTCCTACTTGGTCAATACGTTCTTGAACAGCACTCTTGTGGTCTTCACGAGCTTGGACCAAGATGTTCTTAATACGAGCAATGTGTTCATTGGCCATGTTGGTGAAGGGTTCTCTAAGGTACTTGAGTAAGACACCAAGAAGACCAGTAGAGGCAATCAAGACCAAAGTTTCTTCATTGAGAACATAGATTTCCTTGGAGATCATGAAGGTAGCTAAGCCAGTACCCAAAGTAAGGTAACCAGTCTTGGAAACAAGAGAGTTACCGGGAAGAGCGTTGATGATACTGTTGGCCTTTTCCTTGGGTTCAACTATTAATTGTGTTTAATAAGGTGGATCGACTTTTTTATGTTCTCTGTGTACCTTCTTTTTGAGTAGTGTAGTGGCGAACACTAAAGAAAAGAGATGAACAACACTATCATAATATGCAATCATACTTACGCAGTGGCACTCAAAGATTGACGAGAAGCATATAAAGCAGGGCGAGCAAGGGCAGCTACAGATAAAACGATGAGTATACAATCTAATGTTCATATGAAGTGTACCAGCTGAAGCGTTCTTAGTGATCAAACGGAGAGCCATTTTTGAATTAAAAAGAAGAACTAAAAAGATTGAATAAAACGTGTATTGGGTGCAAATAGACTTACAGTATCTCTTTTAGAAAGGAATCAAACGAAAATCTACCCTGTACTGGTATTTTTTGCAGCACTCGATGGATTTTACTACGTCACACTTTTTTTGTTCAAAGTGCTTGGAGGAGTCACGTGACTTGATCTAGGTTACCTATCAGTCGTATTCAACCAAGTAAAGACAAGGATGAGTTTATCCAATCATATCTTGCTATTGTTTATAATTATCATGCAATGCACATATACGTCATTTGCTTAAATATTTTTTTTTATTCTTTTATCTTTAGATATGTCAAGAATACAACAAGGAATTGCCAGAGAACATCCTGTAAGGCTATTTGAACCTATATCTTATTTGCTTATATATATATATATGTTAGGAATGGATTTTACCAAGATTATGTCAACAAAATGCGAATAAAACTGGTATCTATGCAGCAAGTAAATATGTGCTATAGCATGTCTCAATTTACTTACTTTGTTTTTCTCATTCTAGTTGCAGTAGGTATTATTACATGTAAGTAAAGAAAACAAGAAGATACAGACTCACAATAATAAAATAGTACCGTTAGCTCGTCGATTTGGGTTTGATAAGAACCAATCCTTATTCTCTGCATTAAGTAAGTTATACATTCTATCAACAGTTTATTCATACAAATGATAAGGTGCTTCTGGAATAGCTGGTTATATTACAGCCAAATATACATATGCTAATTGTGAAAAGACATATGGATTCCTTCAGGCTATGGAACACATTCAACAATCAAACAAATAAACCCTTTAATCTAGCTAGTCTTTCTTCTGGACTAGGTCCATGATTCCATTCTCCATGATTGAATACAGGCACACCTACTTGTTCTACAGTATAGCTAGCAGAGACAGCACCATAATAAGCAGATTCTACTGGGTCTCCTTTTGTGTGAATCCAACCATAAGCGTACCCACCACAAAATGTATTGCCAGCACCAGTCACATCAACAACATCCTCTTGTTTAGAATAAGCAGGAATCCAATGTATTCCATCTGAAATGACCATAGCACCATATTTGCTGGCACGTACGACCAATACTTTATCTACATGTTGTACAAATTGTTGACCGCAGTATGCCACAGTCGCTTTGAAATCATGGTTGTGTTGGATGAGTAAATCATGAAATGAGGTGCCTAGCATATCTGCTAATTCTTCATGATTGGGTGAAATGATATCCACCTTTTGAGATGCTTCATAAATACGCTCTAGATTCTAATTCTGCTTCAATAGCCATACTAAACATATTATATATCTTTTACCTCGGGAAGACATGCCCATGGTAAAGGTTCCCATATAAACTGTGTCTTGTCTACTGCAGCCAACACTTGTTCTCTTTCTCTCCATTCATCAATTATTTCAATAGCTCTTTCAGCAGAACAAATCAAGTGTAGTATTTTGATTGATTTGATCCAACTATCAGGGAAATCACTGGCTGTGACACGAATGATAGGGTGAATGTATTCAAAATCCCTATGATCATTCTCTCCAAACGTGTTGAGTCCTCTTGTGGTGTGTTTATCAGAATGAACGATAGACTGAATAGCAATGTCCAACTGATTCAGTTGGTCATCAACCTGAGCAGGATAATCAAACCCTTTATGGATCACATAACCCACATTTTTAGAATCTGAATTCGATTGCCATATTCTCATGCCTACATATACATATATATAAGATGGACAAGACAGAAGTTCTTACCATAGATTGCAAACACACCACCACCCCCTAATATGTTATTGACGCGTCTACCATCTTGATAAACAATATCATCAAGAATCAAACCACCAATGGAAGAGAAAGCAGGAGCCATCTAAATAAACAAAATAGGACTTTTCTTTTTTTGTTTTTCTTTCTTTTTTTTTCTTACTATGCGAAATAAAAACTTAGCGAGAACTACACCTGTTGACTTCAACTTTCCACAACTAGTAAAGAAACCTAAAAGTGGTAATATTGTCTATATGTCTATAGTTAATCATGAGCATATATAGATATTGCATCTTTTAATCAACGCTTTCAGTACTTGTATTCCGTCATGTCAAAAGAAGATCAACCTAACGATCTTGACTTGATCTTGGGGAAATTAGAGGAACTTACAGTAGACACATCAAAAACCACTATCAATAACCATAAAACAGAGGCAAGTCATCTAGATATCTGTATTAGCTAATGATTGAATTAGATTCTTGACTTACAAAAGAATGTCTTGAATGTAAGAATAACCCATAGACCTATCTAAACTGATACTCTTTAGATTCTAGTTGAGTCAGAATTAAGGGCAGCTCGATTTGAATCAAGATATAAGGCAACTGCTATACCAGATCTTATTGAAACAGTACCACCATTGACAGATGAAGAGAATAAGATGGTAGACAGACTGTTTAAAAAGGGTCAATCAGGCCAAGTGTCTGAATTCAAGAATGCCATTGTTAGTTACAGAGATATCTATCGACTCTATCCAGAGACATGGCTGAATGACGAGATTGTCAATTTTTATTTTGAATTGATTTCAGACCGTGCATCCAAAGCAGACAATTTGCCTCAAATTCATTGTTTTAATACCTTTTTTTGTTCTACTTTACGAGATCAAGGCTATAACAAAGTTAGAAGATGGACAAAAAGAGTAAGCGTCTATGTGATGAGTTTATAGCTGATAATGAATAGGTAGATATATTCTCAAAAGATTTAGTATTAGTGCCGATTAACCAATCCTATCATTGGGTCTTGGGCGTTATGGACATGAAGCATAAAAAAGTAACTGTGTATGATTCTTTGCACGGTAATCATGATAACACATTGGAATTGTTTCTGGACTATTTGGAAAAAGAACATTTAGACAAGAAAAAGACTCCAATCGACACATCAGACTGGAAAAAAGAAACACCTAAAGATATACCGCGTCAAGAAAATATGTCAGACTGTGGTGCATTTACATGTACATTTGCAGAGAGACTATCAAGACAACAACCCTTTGGTTTTTCGCAGAGTGACATGGTTACTATTCGAAGACGTATTGCCTTAAATATTCTAAATAAAGCTATCTAGTGCTCCACTGATAGAATGTCAATCTTCCATAAAAAGCCAGTTAATATTGTGCCTGCATTTTGTATATATGAACTCATTTTTTTTTTTGTTCTTAATTGCAACAACTCCGAATGTATTCATATATACGTTGTACACTAAGACAGACTTGCACAACATAATGAGTATGAGAATAGCATGACAAACAACTATATAGTATGTTGTTATTTTGTTCTATCTTTTATTTTGAAAGTAATACAAGACAGTATTGTTATCATAAAGTAGTCAATTCAAATAGACTTTTTATGCTATTTATTTCCATATTTTATCGAATTGTATGACTTATTGCATTAAACTGGTATGCTTCACAAAAAAAAAAAAAAAAAAAAAAAAAAGAGTAACACAGCATTTTTATACTATCAAGTTCACACACATACACAAATGCAGGTTCGAAACTAGATAAATGCGTATGTTTTATCGTATAACTTTCTTATTTGATTAATACAAAAATCATTGTTTCTTCTCTTCTTCTTTCTCTTTGTTTCTCCTTTCATTCAAACTTTACGATTGAACCCAAGTAATTTACTTTTTTTTTTTGACTATTTTTAATTCTCGAGCAACATGAGTTCGATTGCCACTACTATTGACGGCACAAATCAATCAAACGCATTATGGAGACAGAACTCAATTGTTTCAGCTACCAGTAGTAATATCACTTCCAGCAGTGGTGAAGACAGCATATTATCTATGGAGTTTTCTGAGAGAGACAGTTTCCAGGCCTCTTCAGATCATTTAAGCTTCTTTACAGACAAATCAGACAATTTGTATCAACTCATGGACGATTTAGCTATTATTGACGAGATCTATCATACTTTTGGCGATGAATCTGAATGCGAACCTTATGGTAAAAAAAAAAAAGATACATAGTCTATACATCTTGTTGACGCATACCTTACAGAACAACAAGTAGCAGACGCAGCTAGAAATGTAGCACAGAAAAAGATGTCTATTGAAAGAATGTGCCAATCTGAGGAAGACCATATTACAGACATGGAACAGTTTTTGTTTTATTTTCTTGAACCTATCCATCGTTGGACGTATGATTCAGCAAATGCTGATGTCTTTCAAAAGTTTCCCGCTATTTGTTCTAGAACAGCAATAGCGACGCTGTTCGAGACGATCAAAGAAATCACAAAAGTACATCAAGAACTTTATACTGGTTTAAGAGACAGGCAAGTTTGTTTCAGGTTACGCTTAATTTAACACATGTATATGTATATATATATATAGATTGAAGATGTGGGGTCCAACACAATTCGTATCCGATATTCTCGCTAGTTTTGTAAGCATCACCCATATAATTTGATTAACTCATGTTTATACGACAAACGATAGCATGAAAAGATGCCTATCTATGAAAAATACTTGAAATATTACGCAAGTTTTATTGTGACCATAGACACACTTTGCAGAAAATCGCCACAGTTCTGTAAATTTCTAGAGGTAGGGTTCTTTTGTGTATATTCTAATACCTTATCTTTTCCTTCTCCTTTTTTTTTTAGAGTTGTGTTCCACGAACCGATGCGCCCAACATCAAGGATGTTGTGTTCTATTTGAAAAACCCTATTGTTCGACTCCCTTTTTATTCTTCCTTTGTATCTCAAATATCGACAGCTACTGAACTTTCTCATCCAGACTACAGAGCTCTTGTGAAACTCAAGGACAAGTACGAACGACGTGAAAAAGAATGGCGAGTACTGTAAGTTTTGAAAAAGATTATTCTTAAAACTAAGACCTTAAAATAAGCCTGAAAGATCGCTTAGCACTTGTCCGAGTCCTGGAAGCTGCTAGATCAATCCAAAACAACCCTGCTATTGCCACTACGAATCGCCGTTTGTTTATCACGGGCCCCTTAACCAAGGTGGATATGTCAGATCCACAATCAATGTCTGACACACGCACCCATTTACTCTATAATGACATTTTCATGTATTGTCAAAAAGTCAAGATGAGTAAAAAGAAGTCTGACAATAATCCTACATTGGTGTACAAGGGGATGATTAACCTGAAACATGCAGAAATTGTACCTTTATCACCGAGTATTATAGCAAGACTCTCGGAAACCAAACGATCCCTAGGATTATCTTTTATGCGTAAGTCAGACACGCCCAGTCTTCCAAATACAGCCATCTATGGCTTTGAAATCAAGGTAAATGACAGACATGAACAGCCTACTTCAGTTGCTTGGAATAATGGTACTTATCCTGTACCTGGACATAATTCTGGCAATGGAAGTAAACGCCAATTGATTATGCGTACACAAACAGAAGCTGAACAAGAAGCTTGGATCGCTTTACTTCGCAAAGTCAGTCAACAAGTTACTCGTAAGCGATAACCTTCTTAAAAAAAAACAAATGTGTGCTTTGGATTAATCTTTTTTCTCTCTCTCTCTCTCTCTCTCTCTTTTCTATATGAATTCTTTTTCTTTTTTGTTTTTTTTTCTTGCAACATCTTCATTTCTCCTTCTTTCATTTTTGGCTCTTAGACAATCAGAAGTATTAAGCATTTCTCACATAAAAAAAAATATAAAAATATATATACTCTAAATAAACTATGATAATGATATCTTTTTTTTTTCTTTCTTTTTTATTCTAATTATACACAAGCAAATACATACATACATACATACATATATATTAATGTTGAGCCCATTGAATAGACTTCAAATCAATACCTTCTTGAACCATTTCCCATAAAGGAGACATGTCTCTTAACTTGTCAACATGTTGACAGACCTTTTGGATCACAAA
This sequence comes from Gilbertella persicaria, assembly GCF_025201335.1. NCBI lineage: Eukaryota > Fungi > Mucoromycota > Mucoromycetes > Mucorales > Choanephoraceae > Gilbertella > Gilbertella persicaria. Next base: position 355,137 of record NW_026251968.1, read on the forward strand.
TTCAACTTCTTCATCCGTAGTGAATCGACCAATACCAAAACGAATTGAACTATGTGCCATTTCATCATCAGCACCTAAAGCACGCAAAACATAAGAAGGTTCAAGAGAAGCAGAAGTACAAGCAGAACCAGAAGATAAAGCAATATCCTTCAAGGCCATCAACAGAGATTCACCTTCGACATAGGCAAACGAAAGATTGACACAGCCAGGATAGTTGTGGACAGGGTCACCGTTACGATGGACCTGTTCAATCTTGGATTGAATGCCATCAATTAAACGCTTTGAAAGTTTAGCAATACGAGCATGATCGTACTAAGTTTAGATTAGTATTTCATATAAACATTTACATAAAAAAAAAAAAGATCCTCAGAACCCCTGCACAAGAATCATTGTGAAAACCTTACTATCTGTTGTAAATAAACAGACCTCTTTTTTTTTTTTTTTTTTAGAAAAAAGACGTAACCTTTCACTCTTGTTATATTTTACGTTGCTGGTTAAGCACGATTCGTCATAGGATCAAATAAATAACGGTGAACTTACCTCCATTTCTTCCATTGCGATTTTACAAGCTTCACCTAGACCAACCACTAAAGGATGAGGCACTGTACCACTTCGAATACCTCTTTCTTGACCACCACCACTTTGAACAGCTTCCAAACGAACACGAGGTCTTCTACGGACATAGACAGCACCCACACCCTTGGGACCATACAATTTATGACCAGAAATACTCATCAAGTCAATATTCATAGCATTGACGTCCAAAGGCACTTTACCCACTGCTTGTGCAGCATCTGTATGGAAAAATACTTTTTTAGATCGACAGAGTTTACCGATTTCATCAATGGGTTGCATCACACCAATTTCGTTATTGATAGCCATGATAGAAACAACTGAGGTATCAGGACGAATGGCTTCTTCCAATTGCTTAAGATCAATACGACCATTACTTTGAACAGGGAGATAAGTGACTTCGAATCCTTCTTCTTGTAAAGATCGACATGATTCCAATACACATTTATGTTCCTGTCATACAAAACTCAATTTTCTTTGTATTTGTGTTTATATACTTACAATTTGTGTAGTAATAATGTGCTTCTTCTTGTTCTTGTAGAACTTGGCAACACCCTTGATACTGATGTTGTTTGATTCTGTAGCACCCGAAGTGAAGATAATTTCTTTGGGGTCGGCATTGATTAATTTGGCAACGTACTGTAAGAAGGGGAGGGATAAATAAACATGCTTGATCTTTTACTCAACTTACCTCACGAGCTTGTTCAACAGCTTTTTCAGTTTCCCAACCGTATTGATGTGTTCTAGAATGAGGATTACCATACAACTCAGTCATGTAAGGAAGCATGGCATCCAACACTCGAGGATCTGTAGGACTTGTAGCTTGCATATCAAGATAGATAGGTCTACCAAATTCCTTGATAGCCTTTGATTCAAATCCTAAAGAATCTTTATGAAAGAGTTTAAATTTTGCTTTTTTTTAAAAAAAAGAGCTAGTTTTTATGTACCAGAAGAAGGTGAAATCGTTTCTGTAGCCACTGAAGCTTCTTGTTGTTGTTGTCTAGCATGAATAGAAAAGAGTCTACTAGAGACAGGTAAAGCAGACTTGGCAAGAGGTCTTGTCAAAGAACGCTGTAAGACTTTTCTCAACATGATTTATAATATGAAAAAAAAAGAAAAGACAATTTTTTTGCTGTGCGAATTCATGATGGAAACTTTAAACCGGAGAAAGTCACAGTGGTCAACCAATCACTGCGAACAGTCATCTCGATTAGCTCTCCTTTTTTGTTTATGACAGATCCGGTATGAAGTGAATGAAGGAAAAGGAAGGGAAGGATAGTGTATATACCTGAATGCTTTCCTGAATGCTTTCAGTTGTCTTTTTTCTTTTTCTTTTCTGTATTCATCCGGAAAAATTTTATCCAGTTAAGGCGCGGACAAACGGCCATTCTTAAAAGTCTATGCTTTTTCTGATTTTTCATTTGACAAAACCTATCAGAGCTTTTTTTTTTTTATTTGGCAGTGATGGTGCTAATTGGTATTTGCCTCAGTGCTCAAAACGACGATTTTCAAAAATATTACTTGTCACAGCATAGAATTATAAAACTTGACGCATTAGCATATAGCGTATCCTTGGTTTGGTAGATAAAGCAATCATTTAATACAAAAAAAAAAGACATTCCAAACCGAACAGAGACAACAAAAATACTAAAGAAGTATGAGAGCAAATTTCAAGATGATTCAGAGTTTTTCTCTAGGAAATGCTGTTTTTTAATAAAATAAAAATTGAGTAGTTATAAACGAGAATATTTATAAGTATGTATATATATAATGTTTGCATGTCCTTCAAGGACTCTGCATGATAAAAAGTATAAAGCAAGGTTAGTAAATATATTTAGAGTTGTAATAATGCGTGGCAAAATACAGTTGGGGTTGTGATTGCAATTGTTGTTGTTGTTGTTGCTGTTGACGTTGCATTTGTTGATATGGAACAAGATGTTGCTGTTCTACTGGAAAAGAAGGAAAATGTGGAGCCATGTACATGTTTGGATTGATACTGCCAGCAGCTAAATAGTGCATTTCCGTACTAACTGACGGCGTAAATTTTGTTGTTATGGTGGGCGCCAAAAGATGTCGGGCTTCTGTACCACACGCTTGTTGTTGTTGTTGTTGTTGTTGTTGTTGGGTTGTTGTCTTGGTTGGTCTACAATATGGCTTTTGATCAACCAAGGCCTTTGTAGAGAGAGACTCGTGTGATTTAGCATGCTTACGAAGTGATCTTGAATGAAAATAAGCTTTGGTACACTTGTCGAAAGGGCATATAAATGGTCGAACATTTGAATGCGTCTTGATATGTGTGTTCAAGGAATCGGGACGAGAGAACTTTTTATCGCAGCCCTCAACGTGACATACAAATGGCCTTTCACCTGTGTGCGTTCTCATATGATTTTGCATCTTATGGCGTTTTAGAAAAGGCTTGCGCTCTCTAGGACATCCGATCCATTCGCAGCAATAAGCAGCCTATAAGAAAATGAGTTTGTTATCTTATTGGCTCAGTTTATACCTTCCCACTTCCTATATGTGTATCTTTAATGTGCGCGATCAGCTGATCGAGAGAAACAGTCAAGGTACCACAGCCAGACCAGCGGCAAGGATGAATCTCATCTTCATCTGAGCCATCAGATTGTTCTATATTCCCCCTTCTATTAGAATACGCTGTCTATATTTGTAAATGCGTGTGTGTACCTAGTGACTTTTTAGATAACTGTTTTTCCTTTTCTAGCTCCAATACGCGCTGAATAAGCTCCTCTCTTGATAAATGACAAAATGACTTTTGGTTTACGAGATCATTCATGGATTTTCTTCGCAATTCATTTTCAGTCGTGTCGCACAGATTATCTGAGGACATATACAAAACGGTTTTTCGGTGATAATGAGAGGAATCTTTGGGTATGCATGTTGAATGAGGTTCCTACATGAAATTAAGTAAAGCACACAAATATATATATATATATATATATTTACCTGCTCGGTCATGATGGGATAAAGATTCTGGTATTGTTCAGTGTCTGTTGCACTAATTGCACCTCCACTTGTAACATGATTACACCATTGTACTGTTGGGGTCTGAATATCATCAGTCATAGAATAATCCTCATCACTATAGACTCCGTCTGGCTGATAATGTGCCAAATGAGAAGCCCATTGGGTCATTGCGAAAGGTACAGAATTGTACTGATTTTCATGAGCGATAGGTTGTTGTTGTGCTACCACTGTCTCAGATGAAATAGATAATTTATCGGCAACCGGAGCAACATCGGGTGTATCATTTGAAGAACAGATGGATGCTGCTTCGGCCAAAGATATGCCATCCCCATACAAGGTGTGCTGAGTGGTCATCATGTTACTATAATCAAAGTCGTTTATTTGTTCTATATCATGCAGATGAATATTTTTATCCTTATGATGTAAATTTACCCGTAGAGAAATTGGTTGTTGTTTGGAACATGTTATAAGCAATTGGGTTGGGTGAATGAATCTGAAATGAATTTGAATATGGTTGTTTTTGCATTCTTTTTTTTAAAGAATTAGTATGAAAATAATCATGAATTGTTTTATACATACTTCAGTATTTATTGTTACTTAATTAAATGAAAAAAAAAAGTATCCAATGCCAGCTTGAAAGAAGAGGAAGAAGAAAAGAAGAAGAATATAACTTAAAGAAGGGGGAAGAGACCGTTTATTTTTATATGGCTTTTGTCATCAACACGTATCTCAAACTAAAAAGTACAACTGAGAATTTGTTTGGTACAACAATAACACACAAGAAACCACACAAAAAAAAAAAGAAACTAAATATGTCTTGGAAAGAAGCGTATGGAAAGTCAAGTAAGATTCACATGCTTTTGTTTTTCATGATCATACGCGTCGATCACATAAAGAAGTATATCTTTAAATAAGCTTCTTTATGATCAGAATGATGAGGCTCGTGCGTGCCTCTTTTTATTTCCCCGTCATATAAACCATAACCTTTTTTTTTTTTTTAAAAAAAATAGGACGCGACATTCTAGACTTTTTCTCTTACTTTATAGAGTCAAGCCGAGAAGACACTGTAATTTTTTGTATGGATTTACATGCACAACAATAAGAATTCGAGATAATTAAAAATGAGTTTTCACTTAAAAGGGAGAAGAGCCGATATGTCATTAAAACATATGATATGAGGTCATTGCATGCATAACTTTTACTGCTTTTTTATTTTACTTTATTACTATACAATTCTACGCTTAAAGAGCAGAAGCACCAGTGATAATATCAATCAATTCGTTAGTAATAACGGCTTGACGACCACGGTTGTAAGTCATGGTCAATTTACCAATCATTTCACCAGCGTTCTTGGTGGCGTTCTCCATAGCAGCACGCTTAGCACTCATTTCAGAGGCATGACCTTCAACCATAGCCCAATAAATACTGTTGGCAAAGGTGAATTCTTGGAGGTTGGCAAGAACATCATCTTCGATTTCATAAACAGCAAAGTTAGGGGAGTTCTTGAAGGTGTCTTGAGAGTAAGCAGGAATGGCTTGAGCTTCGTAAGAAACAACAGAGTTGAACTTGTTGTAAATGATGTTGGCAGAGTCAAACTCGATTTCAGAAGACTTGATGACATCGACAATGGAAGAAGCTTCTTCAAAAGTGGGGATATCCTTACCAATTTGGTTGAAAGTGATACGGACGTTCTTACGAACAACACGACCCAATTGAGCCTTGGGCTTGTCACCAAGGATGACAAGTTCAGAGGTAGGTTGTTCAGCAATAGCTTTACGGGTAGCCTTGGAAACACTGGAGTGAATACCACCACAGAGACCACGGTCAGAAGAGGAGGCAATGAAAAGGACCTTACCCTCTTCAGCAGCCTTGGTTTCAGCGCTTTCAAAGAGAGCTACATGTTTCAGTTAGTTTTGTTGTTATTATTGCTTCATGATAATACGTACAATGAGAAGCTTGACCAAAGGTACGGGCAGCTTCCATACTACGTTGAGCCTTGTTGACCTTGGTAGAAGCAATCATCTTCATGGACTTGGTGATCTTTTCAATGTTTTGAACAGACTTCAAACGCTGTTGAACTATATAGATCATATGTTAATACATGTTCATTTTCAAGACTAAAAATCTTACTTTCTTTAAGTGTGGCCATGTTACGGACTTGGGTGCTATCGTAAAGAATAAGCAATCAAGTAGTAAGCACGCTTTTTCTTACCCCATAGGAGCCTTGCAAGTACGAACAGCTTGACGAGAGACAGTAACCAACATGCTGATTATAAGTAGGTGAAAGGTGAAAGGTTAATAATTTTTCACCTGGGTGTAGACAAGCTGACAGACCAATGGGATTCCGCGAACAGATTTAAGACGTCATCACTCTGCTCATCCAAAGGCAGATTTTGTTGAATTAGATGCAATGTAATTATTGTTGTCTACACTTGGTTAACTAACGCCTGATGCGTTCAATTACTCTGAGACGATACCCTTAGAACTAGAACCGCTCTTGAGATATAAATAAAAGATGTTGAGAGGGCAATATAGAGCGCCGTTTTCACTGCATGCTAAAGCAGTACACAAACAGAAATCATGCCTGATTACTTAACTCGACTGTTTTGTCCTATTAAACTCGCTTTCTTCTCCTCAGAAGTACCTAGGTATGGTCTCATCTCATTTCAGTTGGATCAGACCTACTTTGGGTCAATCTGATGAACTTTTTTTTTTCATTTTCAAGAGCTCTGTGGTTCAAGAAATGAATTTCATTCAACCGCTAAATCAATGGCATTATTCGACATATGGACTCGAAAAACATGTTTTCAATAAAAAAGAACGAGCTGTTTTGACCATCTAGCTGTCGAGCAATGGCGTATCAAAGATTGGCCTGTTTAAGCTGTGTTTTGAGCGTTTTTGCTCTGGACGTCATATAAAATGTGTTGAAAATTAACTTTTCGAGACAACTATATGCTATTTGGGATGCTAAAAAACATATAATAGTAGAAGTATAAGCACTTTACAATGTACATGTGGGGATAACTTTTTTTTGTAGTTGGATTTTATTTACAAAATTATTGATTAGCCACACATCGCAGAGAGGTGGGATGTAGAAAAACAGGAGTAAGGAATGGTGGTGTAAAGATCATACAATGATCGGGGTTATTTTACCAAGGAGTCATTTTTTGTAGCTAAGGCTACCTGATAAGTTGTATCTGAAATGATACAAGAATGTTCAAAAGCAACCTGGTTGAGAATCGGGTTCCGATAGGATTTCTAGATACTCCATTGAGCTATCGCAACGATGGATACAAGCTTGGAGCGGTTTTTAATGGCAGGGGGAAAGGCTTGAAGAATGAGGACCTTGTGGAGGGAGGGAGGAGTAAAGTATACCAGAGGGTAGGAGCAGTTGAGTATTTCCAACCAAACACTCCACTTGGTAGAGCAATGGGCTATGAAATGATCATATGATTCCGGTTGTGATTTGCACAGACGACAGACAGGAGTAGAAGCAGTACCAAACTTGGAAAGTTCGGACGCAGTAGGCAGTTTCTTGTGAAGCACACGATACCACAGTGTTCTAGCCTGAGGAGCATTGGAGTCCTCCAAAACAGAGAGAGCGAGGCTCGAGAAGCCTTTATTTGGGATCTAGCTTTGCCGTCATAAGGATGCAGGCAGAAATCACTAAAAGAGAAAGAGCGCCACAATCGTGTATCAGTTAATTGCTTGGCCAAAGCATCATAGACAGAGACAGTAGATGGTGTCACACCTTGTGTAATATATTACCACAGGAAAGGTTGAAGTTTTACTGTTCGTCTGCGAAGAACGTCTATAAAGAGCTGATGGCACAATCCTGGCAATGTCCCATATTCATAGCGAACCTTCAGGTGTAACCGGTTACTTTGTTCGTCAAAGAGGAAGAAAAGAGATGCCGATACTTTTGAATGTCGATGAAGCCAGTGGTTCTGAGGTACCTCTTGAAACATGTTAATCAGCGGAAAGTAAAACAAGTTGGCTAGAGGCACATTATCAAGTTTCAAATCGATACCAAAGTGATCAAAGGCAGCATAAATACCATTGACAACTAAAGTGGGATGACAAATACCATGACGGCGAAGAGTTCTAGAGAAAAAGGGTAGCAATGTATTGTCAGCATCTGGAGACATGATACCAAAGTGTTCTGTCATAAGCACTCGGAGCTAAGTAGGTAGATTAGACGAACTAAACAGAGTAAAGACCCATCTCATCTGCAGCACCAAGTATTGTATGATAAGGCTGAGGGCTCCTACACCACCTTGATCCTTAGGGAGACATAACTGGTCAAAAGAAAAATAAGGAAACTTCTTTTGCCACGCGTAAGTATAGATAATCGAACGAATTTCATTCAGAAATCGCTTAGTAGGTGCAAACAACCGCAAGCAGTACCAGATTTTGGATAAAATCAAAGTGTTGGGAATGATAGCTCTTTCTTGAAGCGAGAGGTGACGCTGAAAATAACCATGAACCCGTGTACGCACTTTTTCCAATAGGATATCCTGGACACGATTCTGTTGAGAATCTGTGTATGGCATATAAAAGCCAAGGTATCGAAAAGCAGAAGGGGAATGATGGTGGTAGTATGTTTCGATATCATGACTCAAAAGCAATGATTCCCAAGATTCTGACTTGACACCACTCAGTGAGAAAGCTTCCGTCTTTTGCTTGTTAAATCTTGCATTTGATACAGTACTATAATTGGTCTGATGTTGGAGACGCATAAAATCAGCGGTATCCTTGACAAACACACAGATATCATCAGCATATGCGATGCACTTGATCTGCTGAAACGTAGTGCTCATTGTCGGGACATATCCTTGGTATGTGGGGTCTTGCTGGATTGAAAGAATCAGCGGCTCCAAAGCGATGTTGAACAATAAAGGGGACAAAGGATCACCCTGCCTTAGCCCACGTTGCTGATGTACTTGATTCGTAAAGGATCCGTTGACATTGATTGCTACTGAGTTATCAAAGAACAAATTATAAATACTCTGTATAAATAAGGTAGGAAAGTCTAGGGACACAAGAGCTTGTTGAAGGTATGTTGGTAATACTCGATCATAGGTTTTCTCATGATCAAGAAGCAAACCTACACCTTGATGATGTTCATATCTTGCTTGTTGTAGAACCAAGTGGACTTACATCCCATTTTCGCTAATAAAACGTCCTTGGATGAAGCCCTTTTGAAGCGGGTTGATAATTCGATTCATTATAGGAGCTAGACGTTGGGTAATGAGCCTTGTAAAAATTTTACCATCACAGTTGATCAATGAAATTGGTCTCCAATTTTTTAATTCGGACAAATCACCTTTCTTGGGTAGCAAGCGCACTCGGATTTCCTTCCATGACTGAGGGAAAATTCCTTTTACCATGGCATCATTGTATACCTGAAGTATCAGGGGCTTCAAACAAGGAAAACCAAACAAGAGTTGAAGGTATGTATACCCTAGTCCATCACTACCTGGGCTACTTTGTTTTGGGCTACGCTTTGTCATTCTGACAATATCCTCCCAATCAAATTCCATTTGGAGCAGATTTGCTTCATCCTGATTAACTTTACTTGGAAAGTGAATATTACCTAAATACTCTTGTATTTGATTCATAGGTACTGCATCAATCGCATATAGGTCTTTATAAAACCGTTGTACAATATTATGCATTGTCGATTTGGTGGTATGTACAATTATTGGTGTTTCGGAATTGCTATCCTTGAAGCCAGACATATATTGTTGGACTGTTCGACTCTGATGTATTTTTTTCAAGTACCCAGCATTGCACTCACCATTCTCTTGCCAGCGAAGACCAGCCTTTAGAATAGCTATTTCAGCCAGCTCTTGTTGTAGTATCTGTATCTCATTGTCAATAGGTGGAATTACCAAGCGCTGAACGTCTGGAGGAGGCTTTGTGCGTAGTAAACGATTGCGTTTCTTTTCTAAAGCACGAATTCTCTTAGTACGCCAATCAACGTAATCCACTGAATATCTTCTAATGATTGACTTGGCTTTGCGTTTTACTTCATCTCATTGTTCTTGGGGCGATATATTCTCATCAAATCCTTGAACCAAATGTTGTATAGTCCTCTCTAATGTATTTTGTAGCTTAGGGTGGGAAGCATACACTGGGTTGGCACGCCATAGTCCATGACCAAACTGGGATTGGCCCAAGAGTAGGGACGCATGTAATATGGAATGGTCTGACCATTTCGCTCCTAATTTGGTAATAGATGATTCTGATGCACATTGGTACAAAATTTTACCCAAGTATATATAGTCTATGACATTCATCACTAATTCACTTGAGACGGTGCGTTGAAAGGTGGGAACTTCGTGAAGGCCATTGATGGCCAAAGCATTTTGAAAATTTGCTTGCAAGAGGGCTAACCATTGCGTTGATGTTGAAGACAAATTATAGTGGCGGCTGAGGACTGAGTAATTAAAATCTCCTGAAATAATCAGTCTGTCAAAAGAGATAACTGATCGAAAATCATGGAGCATTTGTGTTAGATTGCTAAAGAATGTTCGACGTTTTGCAGCAAGGCCTGCCGGTGCATAGACGTTCAGAACAAAGAAAGGTTCATAGAAATGATGTGGATGTTCAACCATGCATAGTTGAAATCGATCGGATGTAAAGGATGAGGAAGTGTCGATGATAGAGATGTTGTAATCGGTAGAGAAGGAGAGTATGCCCACATGACTGGTCCAATGGGACTGTGTAGGTTGAAAGAGGATGTTGAGGTTATCTATAGTTGAAGGAGTGGAAGCATGAGTTTCTTGAAAGCATAATATAGAGAAATTCTGCATTCGAAGGTATCGTATATATTCTTTTTGTATTTTTTTGGAGTTTGTTTTCACTAAACTATTGGCGTTTAGTGAGGCATAGTGGCACAGGATATTTTTCTTATTCATTGGTGCGGATCTATAAAGGGTGACTCTCTACCCTCTGATTATCAGAGGCAGAAGAGGGTGTCGTAGATTTTTTCGTGTCCAATTGTTGGTTCAAATTTGATCCATTACGTCTTTCTCCTTTCTTCATAACGAGCTGATCTTTTAATTGTTGGCTGACGCTGTACATCTTGGTATCCTTATAGAGGTCTTCAATCTCCATCCTGTCTATATCCTCGTCTCCACTTTCTATTTCAGATTCCTCTTCTTCCATGCTCTCTTTATCTAAAGGGTCGTAATCACTATCGCTAGTATCGTTATCATTATCTTTGTCGACATTGATCTCTGTCTGGCCAAAGTTGCTACTTTTGACTTCAATACTGCTTTGCCCTTCAGGCTTGGATGCTTCTTTTCTTGGTTGGGTGGCCTTTCCAAGAACTGATCTTTCTCTCTTTGAACGCTTGCTGGGTGTCATAGACTGTTTCCTAGGACATTCAAACGAGTGGTGTCCTAATTAATGGCACGCATAACATATCATTCTAGCTTTCGACTTCTCACATTCAAATTTTGTGTGGCAATGCCTGCACCAAGTGGGCATGTTGTTCCAGGTTGCGTGGAATATTTGGCTTTTGCTTTCGCACCAACGAATGTTATGCTCCAAAGGCTGATACTTGAGGTTGTCTGTTGATTCTGAGGGACCAGAAGGAATACCAATGACGGCATATCCTGCGCCCATAAACCATCCGGTGGTGGTTTCTGTATTGATTCCTACATCAATTACCTTTCCAAATGGAGCTAAACTCTGTTGCACGCCCTCAAGAACTACCCTTTTGGGACGTAAAGATAATTGGGACAATTTCACAGTGACAAATCGGAGTGTGGCATCTGCTGCCCTGCAAAGGAGAATTTGCAACTTCGACTTTTTGGAGACAACACCATGCTCCATAAAATTATTATCATCTTCTTTTTCGATATATAATTCCAAGTACTGAGTTGGACCATCTCTCAAGATGGAACAAGCGTAGATCTTTGGGTGTTGAGCGCTGATTTCCTGCATATACTGAAGATCAGTATATTCTTTCTTAACTGAAGTAATGTCGAGCAAAAAAGCATCCTCATGGCTAGCTGCTCGATAAATTCTCGACTGAACTTTTCGCAAAGGTGAGTCTGCATCTTTTCAGCTTCAACGATGCCTTGGTGCATAAGTGATACTCGAGTTCTAGCTGCTACACTAGCATATGATCTTAGTTGTTGGGTGGCTTTTAGGTTTGGAGATGTTTCAGTCCCCACAACCGACTGAAAGTATTGAGAGTTAGGAAGAGCCATGAATGTGGGAGTAAATAGACATAGGACATACAGGGTAGCAGCGTGCGAAAATTGAAATAGGGAAACTCCAATTCTTCATCCCGCCGCTTCTCAGATCGAGTTTTTGCTGAGAACTGCATAAAGGCGCAGTCTTACGGCTTTGATATACTGACAAAAGTTATAAATCTTTGCTTTTCGAGTCTTTCGGTATAAGGAATACAGTAACTTTTCTGTTAAAATAATGAGCAAGCAGACAGAAATGTTTACAAGGTTTTTCGCTCATATCATGCTATTTTCATAGTACAACTAGGAAACAAATACATTCATTGCAAATTAGAGCCTTCGGTGGTCATTTGAGTAATTATGATTGTCGTTAGCTTCATTTTTCGTTTTGTAGCGTCAAAAAGAAGCTCAAAAAGTTGTCAAAACAAAGATTTTCATGAATAGTACCCTTGGATCAGAGCGATTTTTGGCCATTTTTTACAAGTCGCTTTTTTTTGTCCAAATCAACTCCAAAAGCACCATATATGATAGTAAGCATTGTTTGTAGGTATTTACAACATTTATTCGTGTCTAGAAAAGGAGTTTTGCTACCCTTATATGCCTAAAAACCAAGATTTGTATCATTTTTATTACAATTTTTTATTTTTTTTTAGTCTGATTCTTTAAGAAAGGTACTACAGCAGAAGAAATGGAAGAAATCTTCCGCAAAATGCAGAAATGACAAATTATGGCTAGACCTTTACTCAAACATGAAAAAAAATGCATTCGCCTTTGCTGTGATGTATAGTTGCTATAGTTGCTATGGCCCTCTATGGCTTTTGTACTCACTCTGTTACAACAGAGAATCTGGCCAAAAAATTGACGATCAAGGAAGAGCTCGAATCACTAAAGTTGTCATTTGAAAAGTATAGACCTTTTGACGGCTGACAGTTGCTTTACAAATAGGATTTTTAGCTTCTGCTTGCTTGATTAGAGTTTTACGGACCTCCGTGATCCTCCAGATAAAAAAAAATGAATTTCACAAAACAGTCAAACCAATGGTATCATTCGATTCCTGGGCTCGAAAGAACATGTTTTAAATGAAAAAACGAGCTGATTTGATAGTCTAGTTGTCGAGTAATGGTCCATCAAAGATTGGTGCATTTTTGCCCTAAATACCATACAGAACTCGTTGCAAAAGAACTTTCAAAACATACGACATGCTATATAGAGTGCTAAGAAACATGGAAGAATAAAAATATAAGCACTTTATAATGCAAACGTAGAGAGGAAGGGGAGGGCAAATGAGCATAGAACATACAGGATGGCTATGGCACGGAGATTGGAATAGAAAGCAACTTCAATTCTTTTTGTCGCTGCATCTAAATAGGGCTTTAGGCTCATACCATGCAGAACCAACCATTCTATTATCTCTCTGTTTTTCACAGCACTCGCTATCAAATTAAGCGTATAGCTGCTGAGAATGACCTTTCATCTTGAGAGGTCTTTTCTCGCAATAGCTGCTCTTCTTTCATTTTATATTTTTCTACTTTCGTACTATCGTACCAATTTTTTTTTCTTTATATTTTCTTACAATAAATGATTGTCAAACACCTCTTTTAGTGGGTCCCTCCCAAGAGCACCAATACGTGCGGCAAATAAAATCATTAAAAAAATAGAGCTTTTAGCTGAGAACTCCATAAAGACCCAGCTATTGGGCGTTGGCGCAGTGACAAAAGTTGTAGATCTTTGCCTTCTGAGTCTGCTAATACAAAGAACACAGCAAATTTGCTGCTAAAATATTGAGCAAATATGCAAAAATGGTTGTGAGATCTTTCGCTCATATCTCGTTATTTTCATAGTACTATTGGCAAGTAAACACATTTACCAAAAACTAGAGCTCTTGACGTACATTTTGAGTATTTGAGTTTATCAATCATTTTATCTTTCGTTCCGAAGCGTCCAAAAGAAAATCAAGGTTGTCAAAACGAGGATTTTCCATGAGTACTCTTTGGTCGAATGGTCATTTTGGTCATTTTTCACAAGTCGCCCTTTTTTTTTTTTTTTTTTGGTCCAAATCAACTCCAAAGACACCTTGGATGTTATCTAACACGGGTTAAAGGCATTTGGAGTATTTGCGCATGTATAAACAGGCCTTACAGTGCCTTCATATGCCTAAGAAAAAGACAACGATCTGTATCAATTGTTGTCTTTTTCACTGTTGCAACATCTATTTACCTAGCGCCCTTATTGCATAAGTCAATAGCTTACTTATTCACAAATGATAAAATAAGCAAAATGATCTTTTTAAACAATGTTATCAAAAACTTATCCAATCAATCGAATTAAACGAAACAGAAAAAAAATAAGGGAGAGTATGTCTAAATATTAAGTCTTTCTTTTCTTTTTTTCTTTTCTATAGTTCAATTTAAATAACGACACCAGCTATGAATGCATCAAGAAATTCCGCTTCAAAATCGAAAAGATTCAATAAGGAAAATATGCAAGATGAAAACGAAAAAATAGTTAAAAATAGAGACCGAAATTCAAGGCCTATGGACCCTCAGAATATTACAAATGTAAGCAAGTCTTATTCTCTCAAGTAAACTCATATATATTACATTAAAATCAGATGGCTACTTTATTGAAAGCCAGATTACAATATGCGCAAATCAAGATGGAAACAGGTTTATCTACAGAAGGATTGCAGAAAACTGAACCTGCGTTTATAAGTTCTCCTAAACAACCTCGTCGTCCTTTGCCTTCAGAATATCCACCTTATCCTACATCCTCTACACCTCAGTCTCGAAAATCAAGACGGATGTTATTGTCTGCGACTACAAATGCGCAGAATGTTTTGAGAAAGAGACGATTAGAAAAGGAAAAAGACCAACAATCCAAGCAAGATGAAGCAGCTGCTTTTACTATCTTGATGTTGAGATCATCCTCTGAGAGGTCAGATACTAGGTTGCATAAATAATAAATTCTCCAGTAGTCACTGTGTGTAACAAGTGCGTTTTGTTCCTTCTTTTTTTTTCTTCTTCTTCTAATGCCAAATACAGCGAGTATTATTGTAGGATATGGCTGTATTTTGCCCTGTATCTTTCTTTATACACAAGGCGTTATACAGCACATTCTGTTGTACTTACATGCTGTTGGTATCACCACTATTCTCTTTGCCTTGACCAGCCAAACCAGCTCTTCTAGTCGAGAAAACGAACTGTATGGATTAAAGAACTTGCTTGTGAACCTCGAGTTACCACCCAAGACATTTTGGTTTAATATGGGCCTATGGGATAAAGAGAACTTGTCTTATTCCCAAGCTTGTGAAAATCTCATTCGTAGTGTTGCTGAGAAAATGAAGATCAAATCATACTCTACTATTCTAGGTAAAGCATGCCATTAGAAGAACATGAGCTAATGGCATACATGATAGATGTCGGCTTTGGATGCGGAGATTCGTGTTTTTTCCTAGCAGGTGAGTAAAATAGATAGATGAGTAGATTCCTGATATACTTTAGAGCAATATAAATCACGCGTTAAAGTAGGTCTCATCATGTTTGACAATGACTCATTGTACATAGGGCATCACAAATGAGAAATCGCAATTAGATATCGCACAAAAAAGGATTCCGACTTCTTTGCAAGAACACATTACGCTTTCATGTGGATCGGCTGACGATCTGCAAGATCATATACCTTCGACTGATTCCTTTGATGCTATTGTTAGCATTGATTCGGCTTATCACTTTGATACGCGTTGGGATTTCTTAAAGAACGCGTTTTCTCTATTGAAAAGTAAAGAAGGCAAGATTGGTCTATATGATCTGGCTATCGAAGCCGAATTGTTGGAAAAAGCAACACCTTTACAAAAGAAACTAGTTGAATGGATTTGCCTAAGCGTGCATATTCCTATTCAGAATCTTGTTACTGTAGACAGATATCAAGAACAAATGAAAACAATAGGATACGATAATATTCATATTCAAGCATTGGATAAACGACAAGTATTTGGTGGCGTCTCTAAAAGTTTTCAACAACAATATGAATTAACGCTAGAATATGGCGTTGGTATTAGCTTTACGAATAGAATGTTCTTAAAGGTATCGAGCTTCTTCTTTGGTCTATTGAGTGAAAAGCCTTGGATAGTACCCATTATTGTTACAGCCGAGAAAAGTCAATAAAGGAATCATCAGTGACTGTGCTTAAGTATATTTATCCGCCCTCTGAAATAAATGGGTGTTCTTTTTCTTTTTTACATATTCACTATGGCCACTGTCAAATACTGCTTAGAATGGTATGCGCATATCATATTGACGACAGTATTAACTCTGAAATAACAGCAACAACTTACTATACCCTCGAGAAGATAAAGCACAGCGTAAACTATTGTTTGCGTGTCGTAATTGTCCATACCATGAAGATGCAGAAACATCCTGTGTCTATCGTCATGAAATCGTACATGCACCTTCGTATGTTACAAGATTCTACTGGATTGTTTAACTGATTGCGTCTTTGTAGTGAACAAACCATGATGTTGGCTGATTTGAGTACAGATCCTACACTTGTAAGTCGTTAGAATGTGTCTTGCTCGGTTATTGAACTTGTTTGTTAGCCTCGCACTAATATTCAATGTGCTCGCTGTGGACATCCAGAAGCAGTCTTTTTCCAATCTTCTTCAAGACGTGCTGATGCAAAAATGACACTTTTTTATGTGTGTGGCAATAAGGGTTGTGGACATCGTTGGACCGACTAGTAAGCGTAGCGAGTGGATCGAGTTTAATCAAACATTATTTTTTGTTGGGCTATTGAATCTGTATGAAAAGAATAAACGATTGACATGGATTTACTTGTATGGCAGTAGCTTTGACGTATCTCTTTCATAATTACTATGCATAGTTGTTATCAGATGCTTAGGTAATATAAGATTTTTACTTTTAGTTCATGTCGACGTGGTCTTTGTATTACTTTTAGCCAAACATAAAGTGCATAAAACAATAATTGAATGCTTTAATGAAATTACAAGCATTTCTTTTATTCTAAGCATATCTTGCAAGATAGATGTTTGAAAGAGATTCTATAACCAGTTAACATTCGGCTTAACAATATCCTTGTTAAGATGACCAAGAAAGTAGATATTTGCAAGTTCAGAAAAATAAGTTTATAGTCTTTCAGAATAGAGATGAAGAGTAAGAAACAGTCCTATTGTGCTACTGATTCCTAATAGCGGGTACCATCAGCATCAATGACTATAATAGAACAAGTCAAGTTGAGTCAAATGAATTATTGCTTGTGTTACTCATCTATGGACGAGCTCTGCTAGTATTAATCTTTGAGATAGCTTTCATGACTTTATTAGTAAAGATACTTGTCAATTGACCTATAAAAGTAAAAATGACACTAAACGATGGCTGCGTCGATCAAGTCTAATACAAACTCGATTAATATGATTCTTATCAAAGACTTGATAATTTAATAATAATGAAGTCTTGTTCATTGCTCAAGCTATACAGGATATGAGAGTTGTAAAAAGCCCTTGAAAAAAAAAGCACCTTATTTTAGTACATAGCTTATGTTTTGATTCACACGATCATAATAGCGCTTACACTTGCTTTTCTCATCATGACATATATTTCTTCTAAAAGGGAGAGAACTTCTCTATAGAAGAAAAAAGTAAAGACATGAATTTGCAGTTATTGTGCATCAAGCTATGAACCTTCATGACTAACAAAAGATTATTACATAGTTAAGCAAAAAAAAACATGATGGGGTTTACCTTGTTTTCTTTTGAGTAACACTACGTCCAACTTAGTTTGTTTTGTTCATTAAAAAATGTGCTGATGATACAAACTTTATTCCTTTTTCCTTGTTCTTAAAGTATTGATATCATTTACAACTCTTTTTTTTTTCTTTAATTCAAGATGGATAGGAAGTTTTGAAAGATGGTGTACAATAAAAAAAAACTGTTTTTATTTACAATGCTTTAAAAGGCCATTGGCCTTGTATTTTTAATTTTTTATTTTCTCATGTTACTCTAGTTGTTGACAATGAAGCATAATCTTATTTTTGATAGATAATACTATTGCACAAAAAAAAATCCCTCTTTGGCACAAATTGATTTTTACTAATGTTGAAATTGTATAAAATGAACTTTGAATTTAATGAAATAGACAATAGTGATAGATATCAATAGAACAACCAGTCAACGTATTGTGGAACTTTAAAAACTATAAAAAAAAACTTTGATTTCTAAATGAACGATGGCAGATTCATTTTATAGCTTTGGACTTGGTTTCTGGGTATCATGATGTAATGTGTCCCCATCAGTTTTTTTTTTGTAAAACCTTGCTATATTCTTCTTTTTCTAATTCTCGTGTACATGTGTATGTGTGTGATGCTAAGCTTTTGTTTTATTTTTTTAAATGCAACCCGAGCGAATGGAGTTGTTTAATTTGGGTAAAAAGAGTATACGTACCTTAATAGAAGAGGCGATAGAAACCAGTCTCTAGATAAACAGGTAACAAGAAAGAGAGCATGTAGTGATGGCTATGGAGCAGTTTGATTGGTATTGAGCCAATTGCCGCGGGTCTATGTGCAATATGCACACACACACACACACACACACACACATAATCAAGTTAGTATGAACTTTTGCCAAGGATGAAACTGTATACTTTTTGGTGGCTGAATGTGTATCTTAATACAACCTGTTACACGTAACAGTGTTCCCTGGCTTGTGTGTGGAAGCAATATATATATAAAAAAAGGGCGCCAAGAAATAATATTATTTGTGGATAAAGTCAATGCGTATTTGTTTTTATAATGAAATCAAAATGTAGATCATGCGATGAAAGTTTCTGAATATCCTTTTATAGTAGCTTGTTTCATTTTTGATTAACTTTTCAGTTTTATCATAGTTTACTGATTGCCGAAACAAGTTACAAGTTCGTTGAAACCAAATTTTAGGATAAAGGGAGGATTGGGTATATTTCCAGATCCCTGTTTCTCTGTCTCACCTTAATGCAAAAAAAGAAAAGACTTCTCGCAAATTGATTAGTTAGAATGAAAATTCAAAAGTTGCACTGCGTAAATAGGGTAGGACAAATAAGTGCTTGATCTGTCGATATATTGACTAAAAAGTGACACATAAAACAGAATATGCCTGTGTAAGCAAAGCTTTATTTTTCTTTTTTGTATAATCCATTTTGATCTATGTGGGGTTAAGGTTTATAGAGTAGTAGTAACAGGATCATCAATTAATAAAGGCATAAATAATTTAATACCCAGATTAAGAATAAAAGAATGTTTATAATACAGTAGTCGTCGTCATCTTTCCATAAACGAAAGTGATACAAACACTCCAAGACAATCAGTATGGGTTTCCCGTGTTGTCCTACAATACAAAAGAGTATTATAAAATAGGCTGATCAAGTCTAACGCACTTTAGAATGGCAGGTACATGATTGGATGGTAGGTGTGTCACAAACTTACCAAAGATACGCTGCTTATGCTTTATTCGGAGAACTAACTGATAACAAAAAAAAAAAAAAAAATAGAGCGAAGAAAGAAAAGAAGGAATGGCATTGAAACGTTAAACTTAATTTTTTTCGACTCGTTTCAAACTAATAATTTAACAAAAACATGTTTTGAAATAATTTTTTGCAAATCTGAATGCTGGTATTTAATCAGACGAACGAATAGAATTCATGTTTAGAATGCAAAAAAAAAGTGTCTATTATTATTAGGAAATTTTTCTAAATTAATCATTAAGCCCGTTCATATAATTATTGATAAGATGCTCAATGTAAGGAGAAAAGGGGAATTTTTGATATTGTTTTTAAAGAAAATGATAAATTTTATATACATTGCATTGTTTAATTGACGTTTCTATAAAGGCCAAATGATAAATAAGATATATTGAAAATGATAAAGATTTAATAATGTAGATAGACAAAAAGAAAAAAAAAGATATGTCCCCATGCATGACATATTGCATGTTCGAGTTTACCGTGGAATGAGTTCACTGTATACAAATTATATTAAATACATAATTGATGATAGTTGGTGTGTAACACTCACTCTATATGGTAAAATCTGTCAAGAATAATATAGAATTAAAAATTAATGCTTGATACAAAAAAAATAGTCTTTGTACTTTTTAAGTAATTGAACCCTATTTTTAAAAAAGTAACAATAGTATGTTAAGAAAACGGAAAGAAAGAGACAACAACAACAACAAAAAACAGGAAAAATAGGGTTGGGTGCATTGACATAGTTTTTGATGAATAAGCATACACATATAGCATTTGTTTTTTTTTTTTTTTGTTATTTTATTTTATTTCTGAATGTTTCATTTCAGTTATTTTAAACCTTTCATATTCTATAAAACCTTAAACATTGAGCTATGTTTTAATTTCTTATGTAACACACCACAAGCCCAGGGTAAAAACAAACCTTAAAGAAAATAATAATCTCTTTGATAAATGTGTATGATAGATTTTTATATTGATTTTTTCTTTTCAAAAAATTTTCACTGGAATAAGTGACAGAAGACGGTATCAGAATGCAAAAAGATAAGTTTTGTCCTACCATAAAGACACACATACACACAAAAAAACTCGTGGAGCTTATATTTTTATGCAACAACAAAAAAAAAAAGAACAAAGAAGTGTTGCATTTTTTTTCTCTTTATTTAAAAAAGAGAAAAGAGACATGATTAATTAACAAAACAAATTTCTACAATGATTATATTTTTTTTTATTTATTCATAAAAGGCGATTTTATGATTACATAAAGACGTCTGTGCTTTAGTGAGTTTAATATAATAAAGTTGATAGACTTCATTGCTGTCTTGTTTGATTGTCCTACTGGCTTGTTTTCAAAAAAAAAAAAAAAAAAAAAAAAGAGGGTACAAGAAAAAAAAGATACTATTTTTATCTTACAATGACATTCAAGGATTACTTGTTTTCTGCATGACATTCTAGTCTGACCATAATAAAGTAAATGCTCTGATTTCCATTTGCTTATTTTAGTCTAAAGCATGTCTTATTTAAAAGTCAATTAGATAAAGTAAAACAAAAAAGGCCTGTATTGTTTACATATTTGGAACCAATAAAACAAAGAAAATGCAGATTGCTCAAAGAGGGAGAGAGAGAGAAAAAGGAAGAACAAGCGTGCATTATGCTTGCCATGATGAATAAATGGCAAGAGTAAATACGTATGTTAAAACCTAATCGAAATGCGGCCATTCAATTAACATTTTCTATGATTCCTTTCTATTGACTCTATAAATCAATGTATCCGGGGCTCAACTTTAGAAAATGTCAATATAATTGGCTTAAACAAGACTCTTGAAATGAGTCTGCAACACATATCATCACAATGCGCTTTGATGTCTGGATTAGATTAATTAGTTTCATGTCTAAAAAAGCTTCTTTGTCGTACTCTGGCTAATCGTCAATGTTTTGCTGAGTAAGAAAGCGCACAAAAAAACTCGCCAATTATGTATAACCATGCTTCATGGAAACAAGTTAAAGAACCGATATGTATGAACTCAGAATCATGTGGCTAATATTTTGAAACTTGCACAATAATCAACTAGAGAAGCGGCATAATTATAAGATTTCCTACAGGAAGATCCCGACTGTCTAAATATATACATTTTCGTATGTATATAAAGACCAATTTTATTATTTCTTGTGGACCCTACTTTCTTTTTTCTTCTACTTCTTCTTTGTTTGATCTAAATGAATTCTTCTCATCTGTCTAACTGTAAGATTAAATTGTACTTCAGCCTTGACATTAATCATATTCATTAGTGCCGTCTGTTCGCCTTGCTTCAGGCATTGAAATGCAACAAAGATGGCCAGCATATACTCAACAACAACAGCAGCAACAAAAGAACAATGAAGTTCCACACCTTTTAGAGATATCTCCTGCCAGGGGCTCAGAGGGCACTGTCGTCACAATTGTTGTAGAGTCTTTACCTCACCAAGTCGCTCCTGTCAAACTAGCTTTTAATAGCCTGGTTGTTAGCACCAAACAGATGCAAGCTCAAGGCATCACTTCTCTTATCGCCACAGTTCCACCCTTTCAACACACTCGCTCGACAAGTGCTCATGTGCCTGTTTCTATCTGCATATTTGAGGGCGACGCTGCCTCGGCTACTTGGCCTATAGCTGATTTTTTTTATGAAGATGTTGATATGACTCGCACACCCAACTCTTCTTCTGCCTCTCTTCACACTTCATTAGATTATCCAGAAAAGCGCAACGGATACACCGATCCTAACTATCAAAACAAGACAGGTAAAAACATTTACTTGAGAAAAAAGTAATATATATCATTTCTTTATCCAGACGACTTCCTTAGTACTTCTTCCTCTAACTCAAACTACGGTCAATTTTATC
The DNA here is from genome assembly GCF_025201335.1 of Gilbertella persicaria. Taxonomy (NCBI): domain Eukaryota; kingdom Fungi; phylum Mucoromycota; class Mucoromycetes; order Mucorales; family Choanephoraceae; genus Gilbertella; species Gilbertella persicaria. Next base: position 377,290 of record NW_026251968.1, read on the forward strand.
AGCAACCTATCAACAACAATTATGGTGGTCAATGTAATAGTTATCCATACAGCAGAGAAAGCTATGGCATCAACAGTATGTTCTTTTTTTTTTGTGAAAAAACAGAACTTAATATTTATCTTTTTTTTTTTTCTTTTTTAGAATTCAGTACATATCGGCCCAATAGTCAAGATCGTACAAATAGCGATTCATCTATCAATTATAACACGAATTCTGTTCAATTCTTCAATGGTGCTGATTATAACATGTTGAACAACTTTAATCAACCTGAAAGTCAAGGTTCTCTTGGATTAATGCAAAACCAACACCATAGCTCCCATTATGGTTACGCCAAGTCTACTGTTCATATTCCTGCTACTTCTGTGGCTAACTACCAGCCCTATCCCGGTCTTATCAGTAGAGTTAATTTGAAGATTATTGGTGACTTGGAAGCCATGGCCAAGAGCTGGTCACCTGTGGAATGGGAAAATCGTCGTCGCCTGGTCCAATTTTGGCGTGAGCAAAACGGCAATGAAATCCGCTGTACTTTTGACTCTCTTCCTCAAAGTGAACGTACCACCAACAACAGTTGTCAAATCGTTGTTTCCTGTATCTACTGGGCCGAACGCAATGATTGCTTTATTACTTCTGTAGACTGTATTCATTTATTGGAAAGCTTGATGGACATTCGTTTCAGTGTAGAAGAAAAGAACCGTGTTCGTCGTAACTTGGAAGGATTCCGTCCTTTGACTGTCAGCAAATGTAAAGCTGATTCTGCTGAATTCTTCAAGCTTATCATGGGTTTCCCTAATCCCAAGCCAAGAAACATTGAAAAAGATGTCAAGGTGTTCCCTTGGAAAACACTTCCTTATGCCCTCAAGAAGATCATCACCAAATACACTGCTTCTTCTTATGCTAACCATCAGCATCGCCGTAGTCAAGTGAAGAGTGTCAATACGCAATACAAAACGAGTCCAGTCATGAGCGAATTCTATCCACAAACCAACATATACTCACCTCCTTATTCTCAAGAGAATCATAGTATTTCCATGTATCCACCTACCACGACTAGTTCTCCCGCATTTTCATCCACTTATATTCAGTCATCACAGCAAATGACTTCATCTCCTATGATGGAAAGACATAGCCATTCTCCTTCTCCTCCTCGTTTACAATATCCTTCTTACCAAGATTTAATGACATCTGGACCATTGACTGTTAAAACAACTCCATAAGTTCTGTAGATAACCTTGGTATCTACGGCTTCTTTCTTTCTTTTTTTTGATCTTTTGCTCTATGTATACATTTTCTTTTCTTTACGCATTTTACCCCCCCCCACTTTATATGACATCATGCAGAGATTTACGTTTTTATATATATATATATATTTTACTCACACACACACATAACATGCTTTCTTTTTAATTTTATTTTTTCACACAGCCATTTTTCATTTGTAAATAAAATCAATAGACGTTTTCTACACTAGTTTAAGACTAATGTTGTGGGAGTTGGGGGTTTTCAATTGGTAGAAAATAACGCAAAAAGAATCATGCAAAAAAAAAAAAAAAAAAAAAAAAAAAAAAAAAAACTAGACTCTTGCTTTAAGCAACGATTCTATTAGGGCAAATAATATGAAGCCTATTGAAACAAGCATAAAATTCTTTGATTATGTATTTTAGCCCATGTATTCTGTTAGAATCGTCTTGCTTGTGTAATACAGAGTATTTGTTTAAGAGTCAGATCTATTTGTTCTTTTAAAAGATTGACAGCTTTTCTCAAAGGATAGAAAACAATAAAGGATTCTTTTCTTTCTTTTTTTTTTATTTTAGTATCGTCTAGGATATTCAATCCGATTATGTTGGTGAAAGACGTGTGGTGGAGGTAATGGAGCTGGCATGGAATTGCCGAACCCATTTGAACTGACTCGAGTAGAAGCAACTACAGTTCTAGAAGAGTAACGAGGAACCACAGGTAATGTAGGCGTACTTTGTAATTTAGCACGCAAAATACGACCATCAGCATAATTATTATCTAATTTAGAGACGCATCGTTCTGCAGAATCAGGATATAGAAACTCTATTTCCGCTTCACATAAGGGTCTCCCCATAGGATCTAGTAACATGTCACAACTTAATATAGGGCCAAACACACTACATGCTTCCTATTCTTTTGTTCAATACAAGCTATTTCTGCAATGCAGGCACTTACACCAACATCTTCTGCTGTTGCTCTAGGATCTAGATTACAAATAAGAACAATGTTTTTTTGATGTTGAACAGGTGCTGATAATCGATTTGTTTGCATTGGTTCTGCTACTTCCTATAAAATACATGAATAAACAAGTTGCCTGTAAAATTTATTTACTTGTAATTGTTGTCTTTGTTGTGGTTGGGGTTGTCTTTGCTGTTGCTGTTGCTGTTGTTGTTGTGGTTGTGGTTGTTGTTGTTGTTGTTGTTGTTGTTGTTGTTGTTGTTGTTGTTGTTGTTGTCGAGAAGGCTGCTTCTGTATAGGCATGTTTCTTTTAATCATAAAAGAGCCCCCTGAAGAACTCGATGTACGAACACTTGTTGATTTCGTAATAATAATCTTCGAAGCATCGGGTCTGTCATGTGTCTTGAGAGGCGCTTTGCTTTTGATGATCAAATCGCCGTTTCTCTGTTGTCATCTTTAATACTATTCAAGCGTACTGCTACTTACTTCTGGCTTGGCTATACGCGGGGTATAGTCTGACCAAGACGTGTGTTGATTTTCGTATTACCAATTCGTTTATTAATAGCTGATGATCCAGTTTTTGTCTGACGAATAGGGCTGTTTCGAACATGTTTTGTAGTAGGTTCTCGCTTAAGGCTACGCGTCTTTTTAAGTTTTATTGTTTCGTCAAGCGATCTATCCAAGTCTTTTAATCCTCTTGCCATATTGTGCGTCTCGAAAAAAGAAAAAAAAAAAGAGAGAAAAAAAGCACTGCTCTTGAACACATCAAGCCAATCACGTGAACTGTATGAGGACTTTCATTGCTTTTCCCTCTCTCTCTCTCTCTTTCCCTTTTGTTCTTGAAATGACAATCTCATTGACAAGCCACATATTACCAGACGAACAAGCACTTGAGTTTATAGTGCATTCCAATACTAGGTCATTGACACTAGTTGACTTTAGCGTATGGTTAATAGCAATTGGTTTACTTAAAGTAAATAGCAATACACATGAGTCTTCTTTACTGATAGATATAGTCAACACGGTATATTTGCAGTATAGTCATTATAGTTTTATGGCTATTTATCAAAAAGAAATCTGTTAGGCAAGGTAATGCAAAATCGTCTTTTTTATTTGAACTTATGCATTGTAAAGAAAGCATTCTATCTATTCGTGATGTAGGCATTCAAATCAAGACAGTCTATTGGGGTGGATCTACAGTTTCTCGCTTTATCAATAGACTCAAGATAGAAGATATTATCATCAATGAAGGGATTAGCTTTTGGCAAGTCAAATCCTACATTGCCATCCTTGTGAAAGATCAAGACAAGATGATTGTTGTATTTGAAGTAAAGTATCTACATATATATATATATATATATATATATATGTGTGTGTGTGTGTGTGTGTGTGTGTGTGTGTGTGTGTGTGTATGTGTATATATATATTGATGACAGTATAGCATTTATTACCCAAGTTGGATCCTATTTTATTACAAGTGTATCAAGGAACAAGAGCCATTATCTTTTCTCAAGCATACCCAACAGACAAATCATTTAATGCAACACACACTGCTGCCTTATGATGTCCATTGTATTGACGAATTGTTTCACCATTCTGTAATTCCCATAGTCTGGCTACATGGTCTGAAGAAGCAGTGACAAGATAGGCAGAATCAGCAGAGAATGCACAATCCCATACCCATCTCTGATGTCCCTGTAAGGTCAATAATAGTTCAAAATTTTTTTCAGTACTCCATATTTTGGCTGTATTATCTGCAGAACAAGTAGCCAACAACCTAGCCTTGTTTAATCAATGGTTGCTTCTCAAGTAACTTACTTTGTATCAGGACTCAACATGACTCGTAAAATATAGTTATTGTGTGCTTGAAATTGATGGATAGGCTCAACTTCATTTGAATCTGATCCATTGGATAGTTTCCAAACATAACAATTGCCCTTTTATTGATGTCTGTTAGCTTATTGTATGTTTAGTTTTATTCTTACCTTGTTGTTGACAGCAATTAGCATGGAGCCATCAGATGCGACTGTGACGGACCGCATAGGCACACCTTCTTCAGGCACCTATTGTTAATTCTTGTCAATCATAAAACTTGTAAGCTAAAGACTTACTAATTCATGAGTACAGGAATGTGCTGTCAAATCCCAAATCTTGACAGCTCCATTTTGATCACACGTAATAAGCTCTCCTTGATTAGCATGCATCACAGCATCTGTAATAGGTGCTCCATTATCAAAATTACGTGTCAAGACAGGATTACGTCCTGAGCGTGTATCCCATATCTTTAAATGACCATCTTCACTGGCAGTAAACATCCAACGACCTTCACCATGAAATCCTGTAGCAATCACATTGCCTGTGTGTTCTCCAAACACAATAAACTTGTTCTTTTAAGTACTTGTTTTTGATAGCAAGATAGACAACTTACTGGACTATCACTATTGCTTGCAATATCATACAGGCGAACAGAATGATTCCCTGCTGCTGCTAAAATTGTTTTGTCGGGTGAAATGCAGAGACGATTGACTTGCTATGAACAAAAAGTTATGATTCCTCCATCATGTGTTTAGACGTCTTACTGAATCAGGATGTTTAATAGTCTTGGAACAAATTCCACTAAGTGCTTCCCAGAAGCGTACTGTGTTATCATAACCTGCTGTAACTAAAAGAACAGAATGACTATCATTCTGAAGTGATTGTTGGTATTGCTGCATTTGTGCATAATATTGCTCTTGCTGTTGTTGATCTTGTTTTGACTTGTGCTTTGCTTGTTGCTGTTGTTGCTGCTGTTGTTGCTGCTGTTGTTGCTGTTGTTGCTGTTGTTGCAACTGTGCACTTAATTGCTCGTCTGACATCATGACCACAAGTTAAAGAAAAATTATTTTATTTATTGAATTTGAACATAAATACTAGCATAGCTCACACTACTGTCACGTACATCTTTACACTGACTACTTTGATCATAATGAACACATTGAATAGTTTGTTTTGAAGAGTCCTTGAGTATCTCAAGAGCAGCCATTAAGACACCAATAGGATGTCGACCACAGATTGTATTTTGTGTTTGTTTCAAATAGGCTTGAAATTTAGAAAAACTCAGGTCTTCCAATGTTTGAATGCCTTGATAGTCCAATTCTCTGATGGACTCATGAATAGGTCGAGAAACTGCATCTTGGTTACGAGAATGAAGAAAGACAGGCTTGTCTTCTTTCTTTTTTGTATAGTAAGTATAATCAAAACGAGAACCCCTTTTTTGTTTAAAAAAGTATCAGTCAAGCAGTGTGTGTATAAATGATTCTTTACCAATGACAGAAGTCAGACGAGATAATAAACAAATTCTCGGGTGATTCAAGATACTTGGCAAGTAAATCACCATAGAGCTTTTCTTGTTTCTCTGAAGTGGCTCCAACAAGAATAGGAACAATCTTGATATCCTCAATCTTACTATCATGCAAAGTAAATAACACGTTAGGATGATATATGGTGCTTACTCCTGAAATATCTTGAACGTAAATGGTAAATGCATTTCAATGCTATGTTCATCTTCATCCACATTCTTTCTCATATAATCAAAATGATCAGTTTCATAAAGATCTTGAATCACTAGATGTAATATTAGAAGACTATAGGTGTCTTTAGGATGTTTACCTTGCTTATCCAGTTTAAGATTCCCTAAAGGTGTTTTGTAAATATCGCATTTAGACAGACAACAACCATCGATATAAGCATGGTGTGAAGGGCCTAATAAAAATACGCGTTTTCTATATAGATCATTGTTTATCTATGAATGCATCTATGGGTTATACTTGCATATGTGTTGTATCGACTAATTTGTAAGCATAAGCAGCAGTTGGACCACTGTATCGAAATCCTGCGTGTCTTTATAGAGCTCAATAAGCAAGAATGACACGTATTTGCTACTCACGGTCCGATAATGGCCCTTACGCCTTGTAGAGGACTTGTATTGGCTTTCTCAAAATATAAATCCAGTTCATGGTTGAGGTTATCTTCTACATATGGATATGAATTTCGACATATTGATTTTTTTTTTTTTTTTTTTGCATGGCTTACTATCTGCAGTGTACCAACTGCCAGCGTGTGATGCATCTCGTTTCATTTTATAGGTAAAAAGAAAAAAAAAAAAGAAAATAGAAATATGCATTGTAGCGTCATTATGTGTATTCGAGACGGGGTTTCATTCAGTGACTTCAATGATTCGCTCAGAATATGGTATATTCAAAAGACTTTGAGCAATGTAAATAAGAAGAGGGGAGATTTATTAAAATAGATATACAAAAAACTAAAAATACACAATAAGAATCCTTTCAAAAGATTCATAGAAAAAAAAGCTATATAGTACACGGATTAAAACTCATCTTCTTGAACAATATGAGTCTTTTTGTTATCCATCTCTTCATCAATGACACGTTGAGGAGCTTTGGGAACCAAAATTTTGTTGCGTTGCAAAAAGAAGGCAGTCAAGCAAAGAACAACAATAAGAGCAGTAAGACACATGGTCACGATTTTACCCAAGCGGAAAGCGGGAGCATCTACAATACTCCAGACTTTGACATTCACAAAGTTAGGAACCAAGTTACCAAGTGAGTTGATAATAGCAATAGCTAGAGCACGGGATTCTCTGTCAACAGCATAAGTTTCATTGACCCAGGTCATCATGATAGGAGAGACACCATAGATAGGGACAACCATGTAAGCACAGACAAACAAGAGAGGTGTGGGCAAGTTACCGCCATTGACAGCAACAAGAACAATGTACCAGACCAAAGTAAACAAGGAACCACCCAAGATGTGATAAGCACGGTGACTGTACTTGTCAGAAAGATAACCTTGAGCAATCACAACAACGCCAACCCAGACCCAGATAGGAACCATCAAATAATTGGCCATAGAGGAAGAGTAACCAATGTCTTTGAGAATGATAACAAAGTTTTGCAAGATACCCATACCCATCTGCATACAGATAAACATACAGAGGAACAAGTAAATGAAAGGAGTGGTAAACAAGTTGCGGAACGTGGTCATATTCAAACCGGAGACACTGCTACTACGACCTTGACGTTCAAGACGGATCATAGCCACTTCACGCATTTCACCTTGAATAAAACGAGTGTTGTGAGGGAAATCAGGAATCACAAAGAAACCAACAATGCCAATCACGACAGCAATCAGACCTTCAATGATAAATAACCATTTCCAGCCACGCATGCCATTTATACCATCAAGTCCTTGAGCAATAGCACCTGAAATAAGACCACTGAAGGCACCTGAGATTTGAGAACCAGCAACAAAGACACAGGTACGAGTACCGAGTTCTTCTTTGGTATACCAAGAACCGATTAAGAAGACAATACCAGGATAGAAACCAGCTTCACAGAGACCAAGACAAAGACGCAAACCATAAAGACCTTGGTAGTTTTTGACAAGAGACATAAAGCAAACAACAGCACCCCAGGTGAACACAATCAAAGGCAACATGATACTAGGGCGTACCTTAGTAATGATGTAATTGGCAGGAATTTGTAAGCTATAGACTAATGTCAGCATGATTTGAGATAAATCAATTGTACACCTACACGATATAACCAATGAAGAACATGGTCAAAGCCCAATTGTATTGATTGCTCACCAAATTCAAGTCTTCACTAAGACCTGTTGTTTGAGCATTTGGCATATTGTTTCGATCTAAACCATTGGCAAAATAGCCAAAGAAAGCCCATATCATAAGGCGATAATCAAGCGTACGAACAAGCTTCTTTTCGACTTCGGGTTTTATTTGTAATTCATGAATGCTATTGACCTCGCCATCTTCATATTGAGGAGCATCCAAGTCTGTCTTTTCTTTTTGCATCGTTTGAATAATAATAATAAAACGAAAAATGAAAAAGTAAGCTTAATTTATACAGCCTGATCAAACCCGTTTCCCTACAGTTCCCCGCATCATTCCTGCCAATCAACATTTTCCCATAAAGCGGGTCTATTCAAAGTTCACCCGGTAAACATCTGTCAGGATCTTCTGCTATCCCCTGCAATCATTATGTAATTCAATCTATGTGGGAACCATCTAATTTTTTTCAAAGTCATTTGAAGCATATTTTTGAATGGGAAACAATACAACAACAACAACAACAACAACAACAACAACAAAAGATGAAGTGATAAGAAGTTATTTCTCCCAACAATTCTTCGTTCAAATCAATTTGGGTTTATCAAAGTAAAAAAAAAATGCTTTAGTTCTACTTTGAATGCTGATTATTTAACTCATTATTGATTTAACCCTTTTGTCCCTATTTTATAAAATACGTTATATTTTTATCTTGCTTTGTTAGCGGTAAAGACTGTGAGTTGTTTTTTCCGTTTGTCAAACCCGAAGTCTGGATGTAACAGTAATACAAACATGATAAATATCCAATGAGAGAAAATCCTTTCTCACTAATGCTTACCCCGCACTTTACCGCGTTTAGCTATACTTAAAAAGAGAGTTTATAACAAATATACTCTCACTTTTTTTTTTGACAGTCCCTGTTTAGTACAATATGCTCATCTTTAATGTGACAAGAAAGTCGTTTAAACAGAAAAAGAAATGAGGAAAGGAAATAAAGAGGTACATGTTAAAAAGTAAATGAGAGAGAGAGCGAATGAGTGAGGAACTTTGTAGGGTGCTCAAGGGTACTTTTTGATAATCAAATTAGGTAAGACAAACTCAAGAGCAATTACTCCCACGGCTTGCTCACATTAGCAGCCCAAGATCCCTCCTCTTCTTTTTTGGCTTCCCGGTTTTCAGCATGTTGTCCCCATGCTGCATTCGGATTATCTGCGCCCCAAGAAGCTTCTGCAGCTTGTGCACTTGGCTTTTCAGGAGCAGTATTTGTCCAGTCTATCACAGGAGCCCAAGGCGCTTCATCATGTTTATGTGAGTTCCAGCCTACTCGTTTTTGTCTTCTTCTTGTCTTTGCTACCAGCTTTTGGAATGATGAAAAACTATCATTGTTTGTTCGTCCAATATCTCGACTTGTTCGTCGTGGAGTCTTTTTTATATCTGGTAAATGATGGGCAACATCCTCCATAGAAAACACATTTGCTTCTTCTTTTTGACGTGGTGGTTCATAATAATGACGGTGTGTACTAGGTTTAATGGTATTGGGTCTAGCAGCATCATTGCGTGTCTGTTCTGTTGGGTCTTCCTTTTCAATATCTTGAACCCACTTTCTTTCTGTGTGACCACCAAAAGGTGACTTGACAATAGAGGCATATTTGCCTCCAGGAAGAGAGCCTTGCAAAAATTGGCGTAGTAAATCATAATCTGGTGTTTCTGCAAACTTGATTCGACGTGCATATTCAATGAATTCCAAAAAACCTTGAGGCAGACCAGCACACAAGTCGCTCATAAACGTATCTTGTTTGATCTGACGCATTCGGTCCCAACCAGCACGCGAATTGCGAGCCTGAATACCAGTCCAGGGCAACGTACCAAATATTAAATCTAAGAGTAGGTAACCCATGCCTTCGATGTCGTCTCGGCGTGCATGCGATTTGCCGCGATGGACATTCAGTGAAGCATATCTTGCAGTGCCTGTCTTGTTTTTGATGTTTTTCTTGACTTCGGGATATGGTTTATCTGTATGAGGATCTTTCCACCAAGTAGTCAGACCAAAATCAACAATATATAGCTTGGGATGTGGTTCATTCCATCGTTTAAATACTTCTTCACAGCTGAGGTTGACATATTTAATATGAGGCATGCCATGATCATCAGGTATTTCAATCATATCTGCTTCAGGTAAGTGACAATGGTATGAAAATAAAAAATTGTCAGGTTTAATGTCTCGATAGACAAGACCTCTTTTATGAATATGTTCTAATATAGAGACCTATTTTTTTTTGTTTTTCTTAGTGCACCTCGTTATTCTCTCTCTCTCTCAAATTACCATTTGACAGCCAAAATCAATTACTACATCGATTGGAAACTTGTGTACAACTTCTCGAAGCTGATTTAAATTGGGACCTAGTAAATCAATCACAATACAATCAAAGCCTTCATGTTGACCATGCCAATGACATTGAGGAATACCAGCTATTACCACAAATTAATGTATAGCCAAATAGTCTATAAACTCACGTCCTCCAGCTAATACATCGTATATGATACTTTCATGTTTGAGTTGAGGGTGGCGCATTTTAAGTGGCTCTCTCTTAATAGCATATTTCCTTGTCGTGTCAATGTCCTCAGCTAATAATAATAAAAAAGTTGGTATTTATGGCATAATATCCATAAGTGTACCTTCAAACACTTCACCAAAAGAACCTTCTCCAATTCTTCCCAGCACTACCCACTGATCGCCAATAATGACATCTCTACTGTTCATACTAAGATCAGTACGGGTACTGTCAAAAGAAGCATATTCAACACCAATATTATTATTAGTATTATGGTGGTTCGTACGATCCATATCTGGTGGGTGCTGTCTAGTATTTGACTGTCTGATATGAAAAGGACTTGACATTGAAACTGAAAAAAAGACACACAGAAAAAATCATAAATAATAATAAAGTCACAGCATGACGCTGGCATAGACTTGCTTGATACATGGAAATGTTTCCGACAATAGCTTGTTCTCTCCTATTGTAAACAAAGCCCTAGAACACACGTGTTGTCCCTTTATTGACTCCATACTTTAAAAAACTGCATAATTGTAGCTCTCTTTTTTTTCCTCCTATCTTTTTTGCTTGCTTTTTATTTTTTATTTTATTTTCATTCAATATGCTTTATGTACAAGAGTCTTTTGCTCATAGCTCTAGTTTGTTAATGAGTCCTCCAATGACTATATCTCAACCTCAACCATTGAGTCCTTCCTTGAAAATGGTGGATCAATTGACAAGTAAATATGAATCTGTTCAAAGAGAATTGGCTGCTACTCAAATACAGGTAAAAATATAAAATGCTGCCATTGATCTAAATAGATCTTTAGATCGAAAGCGCTCGTCAAGTAAAACTCCAATATGAAAAAGAGGCATCAAACTATACAAATAATAATAAGGCCATTCGTAATCACATTCAAGAAACCATGCAGATACTTGAATCAAAGCAAAAAATACTAGAACGCACCAAGGGTTCTTCTTTGGCACTTGAAAATAAAGTAAAGCAACTCAAGAATCAAGCCATGACATCGCGAGCTCAGCTGGAGGATCTAAGAAAAAGGGAACAAGTAATACAACATGATCGAGATAGCGCTTTAAAAGAAAAAAGGCACCTTGAGTATCAGCAGTTTTTGTTGAGAGATTCAGTAAAACAATTGAGAGCTCGTTGCGACCGCGAAGCTGCACTTTTGAAAAAGGATTATGGACTTTTGATTGAACAAATTAATTATATCAAAGAAAAGAGCGAATGCACCATGGAACTTATAGAAATCAAGCTCTTGAAGCGTCGACAGACGATGGAACATTTAGCCAACACCAAGGAACAATTCAAATTGAATACAGAAGGGTTTGTTCATCAAGTCAGGGTGCAACTGCAGGCATTAAAAACGGAGATTGAAAGATCTGCATTATTACCCTCTAAAGATTGTACAACGACGACGACAACGACTACAGTGGATGCTGCCTTGCAGTGTCATCAAGACGTAAGACATCTTGTAACAAGAATAAAAACAGTTGCTGCAGAAATAGTTGCCTCTGGAGAGCAACTGTAATTTATAAAATACTCATATCTCTTTTATTTAATGCACTTTCTTTTTTTCTATCCTTGTTTTTCTCCTATTTTTTCTAACTATAAAAAAAGTATATTTTGGTCAAATAAAAAATGAAGCATTTGTTTCTTATAAAACAAAGACACCGGGGAATTATTTTATGAAAAAACGATTTTCTTTTTTCCAGGAACAGTCATTGTTTTTACTCAGATGGAACCGAGATCATTGTACTCATTCTTTGTTTTCTTGTGTTTGTCGTTGTTTTAAAAAGAATGAAAATCAGTTTCTTTTTTTTTAACTTTCTGAATAATAGATTAGCCGACATTTCTTTTATTTGTAAATAACGCAGGCAAGGTTTCTTTTATGTTTTTGATTGAAGTGACATTAAAAACATTAGAATTTGTCGCGTATTTAAAATATGCAAGAATCATCAGGTTGTTTTCGTCACACTGTTATGCAACTGAGTACCAAACACTTTTACACCCGTGTCTATGTTTGTAGCAACAATCGCTTCGTACAGTCGAAACGTTATTTAACAATGTCTTATTTTTTTCTTCTTTCTTCTTATATGTACAAAGCATATATGTCAAATGTTAAGCAAAACGTAATAGCTGTCTTTCTTAAATGAAATTTTTTTTTTGCACTAACATTTATCTGATTTTTTTTCTTGTGTCAGGAAAATAAACGAATAAGGTATGGCGTACACATTAAGCTCTAAAAAAAAGATCAGATTAGTTTTAATCACTGGACTTGTGACACATTTTTTTTTCTTTCGAAAAAAATATTAGAGGATCCGTCAATTTTTTTCTTCTGCTTTTTCTTTACATTTCATCTTTAATTTTGCTTCATATAAAATGGGTGCTATTGAACAACCAGAATTGTCATGGTGGAACGTCACTGAAGCATCAACTGCCTTAATCATTGCAGGTACATATTTTTTGTCTGCTTAGAAAATTTTCTTTAACAGAAAACAACAATAGCTCTTGTCAGTGCATTATTAGGTACCAAATTAGAATTATCATTACTAGTATCCGGTTTTCGATGTGTTCTTCAATTATCATTGATGGTAAGAATAAAGAAAATGAAACATACCGGGAACTGAAATCATTTTGAATTAGGGTTTGATACTAGATGATGTGCTAAAAACAGAACATATGGGTATTGTCATTGCAATGTCAAGTAAAGTATATATAGAAAACATACATAGAAATCTCTCTGACCAAGGTTATATTAGTCGTACTTGTTATTCTAGGTTCATACGAAACAGTTTTTAACAGAACAAAGAAAACATTCAAGGGCATGGTAGGACAAATACAAAGTTCCTCGATAACACAAAAAGTTCTAATGTTAGCTTAGTTTCCCATTATGCTCGCGATTTTGTTCATCAGTAATCTGCTGATAACATACGTCGGAACAGCATTTGTGTTGAAGTCAGATCCTTTCTGGGATCCTCCTACTTTTATACCCATTATTGGTATGCTCTTAGGTAACTCGATGGGCAGTGTCGCTATGGCCATTGAGCGCTGTTTGGACCAGTTTAGGTAAACGATAAATGTGCCTATCCTATCTTATTCTAACGCAAAGTCTAGTACACATGCACCCATGCTTGAAACACGTCTTTCTTTTGGTGCTTCAAGATATGAAGCTTCTTTACCGCTGGCGGTAGATGCTATTCGTGTCGCTTTGCTTCCTGTTATTACTCAATTAAGTGTCATGGGAATGATTAACATTCCTGGTATGATGACAGGTCAGATTATGGCTGGTACGCCCATGATGGAAGCTGTTATTTATCAGCAATGCATCATGTTCATGGTTGCTGCCAGTAGTACATTGGGTGTCGTTATGTCTGTAGCTGTAAGTAACAACAAACTAGTTTTTTTTTCTGACTTTTTTTTTTTTTTTTTGATAGGCGTGTATGTCTGTACTTATTGATAAAGATCAAACAATGCGACAAGACAGAATAATGGACAATAAGGCACTCCATCATTACTTTACACTTAAACAGCTTAAACGTAGAATGCGTGTTACAAGCAGCTGCGTAAAATGCTGTGTTAGAAAGAAGAGTAAAAAATCTACTGCTGATGAAGTTTGAGATTATATTTATACACCAATTCACATTAGACTCATATACGCATACATAGCAATTGCTTTAGATACCTTACATTAATTATTTATAATTACAACAATAAATCAAAAAGAAGCAGTAAATTATTGAATATTGATTTAAATTTGTACTAGAGTCCATTCTTTGAATGGAATTTTTCAGGGACTTGTTAAAGAAATACAGTTCTTTCTTTTCTCTAAGTTATAGTTTGATGCGATCATTATGGCTATTTGTTATTGGTTTCCAAACCATATTGGCCTCTCCAATCACAACTACAATCACAACATCCTCACTGAACAACTGTCCAATATCGCTTGATCCAAGACATGGTAAGATGAGCAAAAGAATGTATTCTCATTAATCATATGCAGGCAGCTTTACTGTATGCCTTCTACACAACCAGGCAAGAAAAACAGACTTACAGTTTGAGTATCAAATAAATAATGATTATTACCAAATGTCCGCACCTTCATACATACCGTTCCAGGAAAAGTCTCGTTTACTTAAAAGAGGTGAAGAAGAAGACGATGAAGACGACGATGATGACGACGATGATGATAGTGGTAGTGATAGTGATAGCGACGATGAAGGACACAATGAGAAAGATAGCGATCAATACCAAGAAAAGATACAAAAAGAAGAATCATGGGAAGAAAACGATATGCAAAAAATGGGACCTGTAAAAGTACAAGTATCTCAAAATGTTCAAGTCGGCGCTTCCAGAGCTCCTCATTTGCAGCCATCCGAGTTTAGTCCGATAGCTACATTAAATCCTGTTGTATTGACTGTAACTACAGAAAAGACAATTGTCTCCGAAAGTACAAAAACTGCACCCACTGTCACAGTTCAGCAATCAACAACGATCACTCAAACAGCAGAGGCATCAACAGTGACAATACAAACAACCTTGCTACCACCAATACCTTCTATAAAAGAAGTTTTAAGATTTGTTACTATTTCCTCGGTCATTGAAACGACTCGGGATCCAGAGACGTTCACAAAGACTCAAACTGCCACAGTAACAGAGAAAGCAATTTCAACACAGACCACAACCACAACAGAAAATGCGACTATAACACAAGAAACTACAGCACCAGCTTCAATAGAAAAAATAACATTGACAACTACCTCAGTCTCAACAAAGACAAAAAGAATAAAATCGGAAACTTCAACAGAAAGAGTAACCGCAACAACTACCACAACGGCCACACAAAGAATAACCACAGATAGAATTACAACATTAACGGAAGGAGAAGCTGAAACAATTGAGAAAACAACCACAGTAACAGAACCAGCTATCAAAACTGATACAATCACTTTGATAACAACTGCGGAAAAGAATACATTACAAGCAGAAACGGCCGTGACGTTAAAAGAAAAGATAGCAGATACCACAACAGAAAAAACGACTACAACTGAATCAGTATATCCAACAGCTGCAGAAGCAAAGATATTGACAGAAACTACAACAGAAATTGAACCAGGAGAGACACTAACCGAAAAAACAACCGCGCTTTCAACTACTACAGCTTTAATCACTACAACTGTCAATAGAGAAGTCTCTACATTTATTTCCAGAGCCTTAACTACCAGTATCGTTACGACAACTACTACTACTACAGAACTCTCTGCATTGGCTACTATAACTGCTACAACGACTGCTACTACTACAGAAGCTTCTGCAGCTACCAGAGCCACTTCGACAATAGTTTCTACAGCATTATCTACAACAACTGCTACTACTACAGAGATCCTTGAAGCCAAAAATATCTTTTCCACTATTGTTTCCATAGCGCTAGCCACTACAACTACTACTACAACTGCTACTGCTACAGAAACTTCTACACTAGTTTCTACAGCATCAAATACCAGAACCATACTCTCTATAACTACTGCCACACAAGCTTCTGCAACTACTACAGAATTTTCCACATTAGTTTCCACAGCATTTGCTACTACTACAGCATTGTCTCTAAGTACTACTACAGAACTTTCTATAAGTACAACCACACAAACATCTGTAGCTACCACAAATTTCTCTACATTAGTTTCTACAGCATTTGCTACTACAACAGAATTGATTACTACTACAGCAATCTCTACGGCATTATCCACTACAACAGCAATTTCCATCGCTACTACTACAGAGGTCTCTGCGGCCACCACATCAATCTCTACAATAATGTTTACAGCATTGGCTACAATCACTGCGCCTTCTTTAGCTACAGAAACTACCACAACTCTAGCAACCACTACAGCTTTAGTAACTGTAACAACCACAACAACACAGGCAACAACAGCAACAGTTACTAGTCTAGTCCCCACAACTTCGACTCGACCTGGTAGTACCATTACAGCCAGTGGTTCCACTGTACAAGTCACACGATATCTACTGGGCACTGGGCAAACCATTAGAAGGACCGTATACGCGACTGCAACTGAACTAATAACTATAGGTATTACAAGTGTTAGTGAGGTAACGAATACATTGTACGGAAGTACTATCACATCAACAGAGAATTTTGTTATTACCGTAGTGAGACGCCCTAGTTCCACTGTTAACTGAGATCGTGCTAATAAACAAGAAGTTCCCTATCTACCCTTTTGTGCCTGTGAGTTTCAACAAGGGAAAACTTAATACCGCTTTATATCTGTAGAAGTGAGTTTTTAATGCAAACTCGTACTAAAATTATAGCCCACAATATCAGTGGGAAATAGATTCGTCATTTGTACTTATTATGACAAAGATATCCTTTGTCATATCTTGCCGAGCTATCGGAAATGATAGGTTAATGCAATCGTAATTCACAGAACGGCAATTTTTCCTTATTGCAGAACGAAACTCCGTTATCGTTTAAATTTGCTTTTTGAACTTCTGCTGTTTCCACTTTTTCTGTTTTTTTTTCTGTTGTTAATATAAAATGGCTGGTGGTATCCCTTTACCTTCAGATGATGACAACAGAGGTCCTTTTGAACAGGCTCGAAACTGGTTTAATAAGAAATGGAATGGGGATCAAGACGAAAACACTCCATTATTAGATGGGCAAAGAGGAACAGTCAATCCTCCTCGGCGCACAACCTTCCGTATTATTGTCACAATTACTGCCTTTGTTTTAGCTCTTATTGCTTTGGGTGTCACAATCGCTCTTTGGTTTGATCATGATGATAAGCGAGTATCAAGTAAGTACTAATAATAAAGAAAAAGAAAGAAAAAAGTTTGATCTAATAAGTACATTAGAGCCAAATCCTCCTAGCCTAGTCAATTCTGAGAGAATTATGCTTGAATTACCTTCTAATGATAGCATTCGTGAATATTTAAAAATTTACACCTCAGAAGCCCATCTAGCAGGAACAGAAAATGACAAGAAGCAGGCTGAATGGACACGCGATCAATTCATGGGCTTTGGACTTGATGCCAAGACTGAAACATATTATCCTCTTTTAAATTACCCTATTTCTCATCGCTTAGCACTTGTTTCTGGACCTAAGCATTTGCGTTTTGAGGCCAAATTGACCGAGGATCCCGTGGATGAAGACGAAACAAGCAGAGACCCTAACGTAATTCCTACTTTCCATGGCTATTCCAAGAATGGTACTGTGACTGGTCGTGTTGTTTATGCAAATTATGGTCGTCTTGAAGACTTTGAATTTTTGAAACAGAAGGGTATTAATCTGAATGGTACTATTGCTCTTGTTCGTTATGGAGGATCTTTCCGTGGTCTTAAAGTAAGAGCTGCTGAAGTCTATGGTTGTGTTGGTGCCTTAATTTATTCAGACCCTATTGATGACGGACCATTGAATAAGGATGAAACCAATAATCCTGCTGAGTCTTATCCAAAGGGTCCATGGCGATCAAAGAGCTCTGCACAGAGGGGATCTGTACAATACTTGTCATTGCTAGCTGGCGATCCATTAACTCCAGGGTATGCTGCTACTAAAGACGCTGTTCGTATCAAACCCGAGGAATCTATCGGACTTGCCAAGATCCCATCTTTACCCTTATCATGGGAAGACGCTCTACCTCTTTTAAAAGCTACACAAGGACTAGGTGTTTACGGAGATAGTGACTGGAAAGGTGGCCTTGAAGAAGTCGACTATTTCAGTGGTCCTACTGAAGGAGAAGTTATCTTGACAAATCATGTTGAAAACAAAATTACGCCTATCTGGGATGTTACAGCTCGTATTGAAGGTACAGACGAGCCTGATAAGACTATCATCTTAGGTAACCACCGTGATGCTTGGGTTTATGGTGCTGTTGATCCTTCTTCTGGTTCTGCTGCTCTTTTAGAATTGGCACGTGTCCTGGGTGAGCTTTTGAAAACTGGATGGCGCCCTAGACGTACTATCATCTTAGCTTCCTGGGATGGCGAAGAATATGGCCTTGTAGGATCTACAGAATGGGTTGAAGATCACAGAGAATGGCTTAATAAGGAGGGAGCTGTCTATATCAATGTGGATACTGCTGTATCTGGTCCTAATTTCTTGTCAGAAGCCTCTCCTTCTCTCAGTAGACTCTTGTATCAAGTAACTTCCGAAATCACTGATCCTAACACCGGCAAGTCAGTATATGAAGCATGGTCTGCTACTGCCAAGACATCTCCTCCTCCAGTAGGTCAGTTAGGTTCTGGTAGTGATTTTGTTGGTTTCTTAGATCACGTCGGTATTGCCAGTGTCAACTTGCATTTCAATGGCGACTATGGTGTTTACCACAGCAATTATGACAGTTTCCACTGGATGGAAAAGTTTGGTGATCCTCAATTCCTTTACCACCAAACCCTTGTCAAGATTTGGGGCTTACTTACTTTGCGTCTTGCTGACTCTACCATCATTCCTCTTTATCCTTCAGACTATTATAAAGAACTTCGAAAATACTCTGAAAGTTTGACTTCATCTGCTTCTCCACATAGCTTCCCTCGTTTGGATAGTGCTCTTGACACATTAGAAAAGACAACACGTCGTTTTGAACGTCGTAGACAACGACTCGAAAAGCGTCTTCAAGATTCTTCTGTACATACAGATTCCAACTTGTTGAAACGCATCAACCAAGCCAACAATCGCCTTACATTTTTTGAACGTGGATTTATTGATCAAGAAGGTCTCAAGGGACGCGAATGGTTCAAACATGTCGTATATGCTCCTGGATTATGGACTGGTTATTCTTCTCAAGTCTTCCCTGCTATTGCAGAGAGTATTGCTAATCATGATTATGTTCGTGTCCGCCAAGCAGAAGAGCATGTTGCTGCTGCCATTCGCGAAGCTTCTGAGCGATTGAAAGACGATTATTAAATTTATTATTATTATTATTATTATTAAATTAAGACAATTAGTTCAAAGTAGATGGCTCGACGCCAACTGTAATAAAAGGCTCTGCTACGAGCCGAATTTCAAATATAGATTGATAATTTTCGTTCATTGAGTCAATTTTAGAACCAAAAATGAGAGAGAGTTCTGTCTTGTGACCATTGTTCAAACATCGCATGTGCTTTCCGCGTATAATTTGTTCAATCGCTCCCTGTCATCATGTTAAGAGTAATAACAATATCGAAGCACTTACTGTAACCACATTACGAACTTCGATAAAAGAAGAGTCAAATGCTAAAACAAATGGGTAACAAAATGCAAAAGACTCAGGTGCGCCTTCCCATTCAATAAGAAATTTTGTAAATAGTCGATTTCCTTTGCTATCTATATAAAAAGCATATTCTAACAAGTGTTTGTTAGTTCAAAACTGATAATTTCTCCCTTTACCATCATAACACATAAAATAATGATTGCGAGGTGTTCTAAAGATAGCAATATGTCTAATAGGTTGTCGCAAATGCAATGAAGAAGATACTTCTCTTTCTCGTTCAAGAATAAAAGCAAGATTTCTATCGCCTGGATTAAGCAGTTCTAAAATAACGGGTGAATGCAAGTAAGCAAGACATGTTATACTTACGCTGAGGTTGATCTGTTCTCATGTCAATCATGATCATGCCTCTTGAAGATGTAATGAGCATCATGGAGGCAGATAATTCAACAGCATATGCTTCACAAGGCACATAGGTATCCTTGAGCTTTTTTAAATGTAAATCATCTGAAGGTTGAGCCAAAGTACGAATTGATAATAAACGATCCAGCATATGACTTGACCGTCTGCTAGTAGTCGTTTTTGTAATTGAAGTTGTATTATTTCCTCCTTCCGAGCGTTTGACGGCCTCAAAGACAGTAATAACGGACCTTAATGTAGAAATCTTGGGCACACACACCATCATCTTTTTCAAGCAGATACCAGTATAGAAAAAAGGTGCATTAGATTGAACAAACCGACCTGAAGGCTGCGTTTCTGGTTTACCGTTGACAACGTCTAATGGGTACTCCCATAATGTCTTGTCTGCTAAAACAAGTAATGTTCCTGTGCCTTCAATAGCTTGAATCTGCGTCACTTTTTCAAGTAAAAGTACTTTATGAGGCGTTGTGTCTGTATGACGATCATTATGATGCCCTACGTAAACGCCATCGTCCGTAGCCAAAAGATATTGCTGACCACCATCTAAACAAAATAAATACATGATTTTAATAAAGAAAAAAGGGCTTACTGAATGTAATAAAATGATTAATCCGATTTGATTCTTTGAAAGTATGTTCAGGAATAACAGGAAATAGTTCAAAGATAGGACTCTTTTTGTTTTTCTCCTCTTGTCGCTCTCTAATTTTCTCAACCCATGGCTTTCTTGTAGCATGAGAAGTTGTATAGAGAATGTACTGTTTGAGCGTATTGCGTCCTAAATGTTGAAACGCAATTGGATAATGGATTGTTTTATTCCCATTGATACTTGTTGAATTTGCCGAATTCAATTGAGACCCAATATCAATTGAAGCTCGAATATGTGTTCCAGGGGCTGTTGGTGACAGCAATGCTAATGTACTTGATCTCTTGTTCTGTGAAATAGCTGTGTCAGGTAAATATACATGTAAAAGCTCTATAGGAATAGGCTAAAGTTGAATGAGTAAACAAAAGTATGTGACTAACTTACTCTTCTTTGAATTATGTAACGTTCAGTACCATTTGAAATCTTTAGTTTGGCAATAATCAAATAATGATCAAACAAAATTACTTGATACTCAACAGAATCAATTTGAGGTGATTTCTTTAGTGTACCTTGCTTGATAATAGACCTACTTTTGTCTAGTAAATCAAGGTTCTGAAATGTATTAGAAGGCGATTAGAACTATTTTCTTTTTCTACCATTTCATCTGCCTTGTATTTGAAAGATAAATTGTAATGGATTCGCTCTAGATCGAATCGATTTTTGGCTTTACCGGTCTCTGCATTGACTCGGGATAAAAAGCGCTTAATGATGGTTACTGCTTTTGGTAAATCTTCCAAATCTGGGTGATCAGGTGGGGTATGTTTTAGGATTTCATTTAATAATAAGGTGTATCGTCCAAGTCGAGTAGTTGGTTTTGTAAGATAGCCATTCAGTTCCAGTTTCAATGAGCTAGGGTGTCGTTCTGTTGTCTAGAAAACAATCAATAATTGCATTATTCTTTTTCTGCCTTCTTACTGTAACAAATGCATCAAAATTAGGGTTGATATATCTTTCGTTTTCCAGGGCAAATTTAGCTTCATATTGTTTTGAGCCATAGCTAATATAAGGCTCAAATTCAATCACGTACTCTAATAAAATATCACCAATTCGATGAACAACGGCCTGTTGACTTTGGCGTAATTGAAGAGCATGTAGAAGCCTACTATTAATTCGATAAATGTCTTCAACATTGCCAAACACTTTGCGAACAAATGATTCTTTTCGAGACGCTGGAATAATAGGCCTTTCGGTCAATGGTCTGATCCACATCTATGCAAGTTTCCTTTTTTTAGCTTAAATATTATAGTTGCAGACGTACATTAAGTAAATAGTCTAGGCTCTGTACATAGTCTTTTTCGGTATATATTAATTCGTACAAGTTTTCTTGTCTCTTCCTTTCAGTTTTGGGGAGAGAGAAATACGTTTCTTGATCTACATTATCTGCCCAGAGATCATTGTGTAAAAACGAGGTTGGTGAAGAGGGTTTTTGTACAAGCATGCCTTCTTCTTCGTTTTCAATGTATTTTATCTGAAAAAGGAAATGTTCACAAAATAGAACCCATGAGATGACTTGCTGATTATATAATGACAATACCTGTAATCTTTTCGGACAAGTAAGGCTGTAACAAGGTCGTATATCCCAACAAGTAGGCACGTAGCAATGTGTCAATTCGGTGATAATTCCATTAGGAAAATTGGAAGTATCATGCTCAAAACCTTCTTGTGATTCATTTTCACTCCAACTATCACTTCCATTTGGTTGAGAGCTGTAGAAATTACGACTAGTAAACTCATAAATGTAAATAGATGAATCTATCAATTGAGTTTCGTAGCTGACATCGTGGAAGAAACGTTGCTCGCTCAAGGCTTTTCCAATTCGCAATGCTAGTTTTCTATCTGATGTTTGAGTAATTAAGGCAATTTTGTCCTAAAAATAAATGAGCCCACTTGAGTTTGTTATTATAGGTTACGCACAACAATTTCTTTTCCATCGAAGCTATTCTTGTATTCAATGTCGTCTTTGATATGATCTGATAAGGTGATGCGCTGTCTTAATTCAATTGCAATTCGAGACAATAAAGCAGAATATATATGTTTTCGAACATAATGCTTTTGCTTATAATTCGAGCCATAAGCAAAACTTTGTGAACGTTGTGCGATAACATCTTGTGTTGTTACTACAGGAGGAGTAGGAGAGTCTATAAGGCATGTGAGTATTGATTGAAACAAAGAAGGATAAACACTGAAAGGTATGCACTTTTTATAATGGTAGAAACATGCGTTTTATTTCTTTTTCTTGCTGAACTTATTAAATCCCATGGCTGTTGTATGATACTTTCTTTTCTTCTAGCCATTTATAAGAAGGAAAAAGAAAAAGAAAAAACAATCTTCTATTCTCGGACTTCTCTTTTTTATTTTATTTTATTTAATATCTGGTTGTCACACTCTAAATGCCCCTGAATTTAAATGTTTTAATGACTTATTCAGCCTTAGCAGTTTTCTTGTTGGCACGGCGTTCACGAAGAGCCTTGTTCTTGGCACGGAGAACATCAGCTTGTTCAGCGAGAGTCTTAGCACGGACCTTTTCAGCCTTAGCCTTGTGGATGTGTTCCATCAAGACACGCTTGTTCTTGAAACCGTTACCCTTAGACTTAAGGTAAAGAGAGTGGTACAAGTGCTTGTCAATCTTACCAGCTTCTCTGTACTTGGCAAGCAAACGACGGAGGACACGCATACGGCGCATCCAGATAACTTGGGTGCGCATACGGGCATCTGCAGTACCCTTTCTCTTACCGTAACCCATATGGCGACCATTACGCTTGGCAGCAGCACGTTCAAGGACACGGAAGCGAGATTGAGAGATTTCAGGCTTGCGGATAATCAAACCATCCTTGACAAGCTTACGGATGTTGGCACCTAAGGATTGTAAGGATGAGATATACATATTCACTGATTTCCACTTTTTTCCATTTTTTTCTTTTTACTTACGAGAGTTGGCATTGGAGATTTCATTGACTTCATTGGGATCAAGCCAAATCTTTCTTTGACCACACTTGAGGACTGAAGCAGCAAGACGCTTTTGAACAAGAAGGCTAACCCTTTGCAAAACAATTAATGATTTTTGTAATGCAAGACATAATGCTTTATTTCGTCATAATCAACCCTCTCCCTTCCTTCCCTTTCCTCTCTCTTTCAATTACTCTCAAATTAAAAACGAAGCTTACATCCTAAAGTCTTGAAGAATAAAAAGAGGAGGTTTTTTAATTTTCTACAGATATTCCAGTGCTTTAAAATTTTTCTATTGTGACTCTTTTTAGATGGCAGTCCATAAAGTAATTCAATTGTTCCTGATCTTGTACGACATGTTCTTTTCTTCACATCAAAGACTAAACATTTATATAATTTATATGCTTAAAAACAAAATTTACACGCTTTCTAACTTTTTCTCTCCAATACGTTCAAAAGGCTCACATGCCGCTCATTCAAAGACATCTCATTGTGGCTATGATTGCCAAAGAGCCAAATCCTAAATCTTTTTTTTTATTCAAAGAATCGACCTTGTTTCAAACAAACAACAAGCGTTTGCATCATTCAAAGAACTCAAACTTTCATTTTGACCTGCCTTTAAGATAAAGATTAACAAAATTTAAGGACAACCAATGATTTTCTAAACGTACAAGGGCCTCATACTGATAATGTTGTATATAAGGAAGTCATTTAGACACGATTGCTTCCCTTACAATTTATTATTATTCACTTTCCTTTCATTTTATACCTTTTTATATAAGGGCTATAGCCCATAATTTACTCACTAGATTCTTTTGAAAGCTTTATGAGGCCATCTTTATTTAAGATTTCCATTTGCAAAAAACTCAATGTAAGTAGCTTGAAACGTAGTATTGGCATAATAGCACCAGCGGCAGATTGGCAGCCCACTGCAGGCGCGACTGTTTATCATGATGAACCATCATTTCTGCCATCTAATTCCTTTCTTTTGAGTTTTTTATGTTTGCGCACACATAAAAGAACATATGCAAAAATAAAGCAAGTTTTGAAAAAGTCAAAAAATCGTTATTTGGCCTTATAATGCCTTTACAGATCTTCATTTTTCACTATTTTGAGATTTGAGTTTGATAGAGACATTTTAGACATAGCATGTCTTAGTATGAATTGCTTCTCTAGGTCTATAAAATACATTCAAAGTGTTATATTTACAAAAGTACTATAAAGAATGTACACTACAGCTCAAAAACAGTAAACACGCTTTTGGAGGATACCCCATTATCTTGGTTTTAAACATGCTACTTTCTTTACACCATTTAATGCAGTATATTTATATCTACCAGTTTTGTTAATACACTTTTCTGATAGCTTTTCGTTTTTAGACACTTTTAGTTTTTGAACTGAGGATATGATTTAAACTCAGAATCCTTCACTTACACTAAGCTTCAAAGCATCAAAAATAAAACTCTATTCGACAATACCATCCGATCTTATCTAAATATTAATTTTATTTTAAGTGAAGCTAAGAGAGATACTAAAAAACTAATACAATTATATTGTCAAAACTTATACATCCATGTTTCTTTTGGAGAGGGCAGAGTGTTCGCCGTTAAAGAAATACATTTATGCATTTTGTATTTTTTTTTTGAGACTATCCCCTCTCTATCCGGTACTCTGATAGAGTGTGGTGCATAAGAAACCTGATAATCAAATACTTCAATAAGCACATTTCTTTGAGAAATAAATGCTCTTTTTTGTCCTTCACTTTTATTTAACATTCAGCTATCATACAAGCTCTGTCATAATCGCTCATAAATATCTTTTTTTTTCTATTTTTGAGTAAAAAGATGATAGAACCCAATGTAGGTGTTCAGACACCAAGTAGTATAAAACATTACATCTATATTGGTACATTGTACCAAGTGTGCATCAAATTAAAATCTATTTGGCGTCTATGCACCTATATTGGAGCAATGCTTCAAGAGTCCCTGCCTTGAAAAGCTCTCATTGTATAACATTCCTTAAGTTTTCAAGCAAGCATTACTTAAATCAATGATTCACATCAAATTACAACCCGAGTATAAGAGTAAGTGTGTCGTTTATGATGATTGAATCCTTACATTTTCTTAGTTTTTAGAAAGATCATTGCACAAAGCATTCTATGTACAGATATGGGATACTACCGCAATTACGTAGATAACATCAAGAAACTAGCGGAACACAT
Source organism: Gilbertella persicaria (assembly GCF_025201335.1). Lineage (NCBI taxonomy): Eukaryota > Fungi > Mucoromycota > Mucoromycetes > Mucorales > Choanephoraceae > Gilbertella > Gilbertella persicaria. The sequence goes on from NW_026251968.1 coordinate 403,090, forward strand.
CGAATTGTTTTACATTTATCAAATGATTCAGAAAACGAGCGTCTGATTATCTGTAGTGCTATTATCAAATGCACTGACCTAAGCAACTGCATAAACACATTTAAGCATAGCCTTTTGATAGTGCTAAAAAATGAGCAATCATTTTCTCTGAAGAGTTCTTTTTACAAGGAGGTCTTGAAAAAGAATTAGGCATTCCTTTACTCCCCATTTATCAACGTGGCTACCTTACATTAGCTGTCTTTTATCATCCATTCTACCTTTAAACTGCCTAAATCGGTCGAAGAATTGTTTCCTAGACTGAAGTTTTGTATAAAACATATTACTGACAACCTTGGAAAGTGAACAGGTCAACGTACACTTATTAACCTTTTTGTTTTGCATATCATACTATTTTATATATAGACTTCAATTTTGTCACATAGCCTCCCTCCTCTCTCTTTTTTTTTTTTTATGAGATCACCAATATTAAACATTTTATCATACGTAAATAAAGTTAACATACTTATCATCATCTGATTTTTTTTTCTAGACTAGGGAAATAGTGATTATTTGCACTTTTTTCACTTTACTTTATCTACAATCCATTCATGTTGTTTACTTTATTATTTGCGCCATCTTGACAACCCTGATTGCAAAGGTACTCAAGAAGATCATCAAACAACCACGGCCTCAACAAACCAAGAAAAAGACAAGCTATGGCATGCCTTCTTCTCATTCAGCTGCTATTAGTTTTTTTACGACGTACTTGCAGTGCGTTGTCATGGCAATTCCAGGCACTAAAGCGAAATTATTTATGTTGGCTTTTCATTGTTTTTCCCTAGCCGTTATTTGGTCGCGTGTAAGCCTGGGGCATCATACAAGAGCACAAGTCATTGCAGGCACATTCCTGGGCATCGTATGTGCCAGCATATCATTTATGCTTTGGCAGCATTACTTGCCTGTTCTATTGCAGTAGTTCTATCGTTTTCTAGACCTCTATTGATCAATAACAAATTACCCTTTCAATTTGTTTGTGACACTCCATAAGTCTTGTCTTTTTTTTAGAAAAAAAAACTGGTTTTGACAGAAAAATCATACAATTTTTGTATAAGCATGGTCCAAGCACATCCATCTTGAAATAGAGATATGTATTTGAAATCAAGATTTGCATCATCTTTACGGGAAAGTGACGATTTCAACCAATTTTAGAACCTAAGAAAAAGCCACTCAAAGAAGCATGAAATGAAAGGGTGTTGAATTACTAAGCAGCTGTTAAGTCACCAAACTATAAGTTACACTTGACATTTTTTTTTCATTTCTTTTCTTTTCTTCTTCCTTCATGTCATTCTCACCTTATAGCAGCAGTCTAGATCCACTTGTGTTCGGTTCTATCATTGAACCCAAAAGATCAGATATCGAATTAGAAAATAATTTAAGCCTTTGGGTAAGTCTAGTTGCTTCGTTCGTTCTTGTTGTACTCATCTGATCTAGACAAATGTTCAATTCACACATGATGATGAACTTAAGAGCATATCATCAAGTCCTAAATCAACAGCTGCTAGTCTCTCTGGTGAAGATGTCGTCAATTACTATGAACTTGCACAGAAACAAATCATGTCAACTGAACAGAAACTGATATCCAATAAGACACCTGTCATTTTACCCAAGATATCTCCTTCTATGACACTAGAAGAAATGAGCAAAACATTACTCATCGCTTCTGCTGTTTATAATAGCAGCCTAACGCCCCTTCCCTCTCCGCAGCAACAACATCAACATGAAAGTCCAAAAAAAGATCCTACTGAAGAAGAGAAAAGAAAGCGAAATACAGCTGCCAGTGCACGGTTCCGTATCAAGAAGAAACAACGTGAACAAACTATGGAGAAAACCGTAAAAGAAATGGCAGAGAAATCAACAACACTTGAAAATCGAGTCAAGGAATTAGAACTTGAAATTAAGTTTCTGCGCAATTTGTTGATTGAAAAAAACGCTTCCTAATTACTTATTTATGAACACACAAACTAAGCTATGTACACCATATGTAAATAATAAACAATTGCTTATGTAAGAATACGCTCATGTGTAATGCTTAAAAACAAAAACTGTATTCCCATACTAGCAAGAATAGCACATAAGGTTTTTTGTGAATTGATTAGTAAGCTAGCCTTAATGATCAAGTAGTAACCAAATACTCCTCTGCTTCAGCGCCCACCCCCCTTTTTTTCTTCAACAAGTTTCTGCCATTGAAACTACTTTCCTCTTATGAACGTTCCTCATTGTCAAAGCCTATATTAGAGAATGAGGTTAATTTATGCGACACATGTCTATACACCCCAAATAACTCATCTATTTTCGCATATGGCCTGTGTGGTAAAATTTGATTTTTATGCTATTAGCAGTTTCAGGAACCAGCAAGTTCTCTTTTTGGAAACCATACAAACTTCCCCTTCATTTCCCGCAACCAATCATGGTCAGAACTGTAACCTATCCATAAAAGAACAAGCCATCTGCATCATTTTATAGTAGTTTTATATCTGGCTTGAACTGCTCCGTTGTCCTGAACATGTTTTTTTCTTAGCCCATATTCTTGGAAAAAAAAACAGACGGAGTGCATGACTATGTCTAGCAAAAACAAGTGTACTCAGCATTGGTATTATACATGTTCAAATGCAGATTTTTATCCTAAACCCCTTGACAATGCGAGGAGTTCAGGGTAGCGTATATCCACTGTAAAGGAGAACTTTGTTTTATTGGCTCAGTAAACGATCAATATACATTTCATCAAAATCGTCATTTTATCCAAGGTAGAATCTCCGAAGCAATGCCACAAAAAAAACAAAAGGCCGTGTTTTTCTTTTCACATATATAAATTGGAAACGAAACCTGAAAAGAGAGAGAAAGAAAGGTAACTTGCCATAATAGTGTTATGAAAGAAGAGCAGAAAAAGACAGTGTCCGATAGGGCTCACTTATTTCAAATCAAAAAATAACCGCGTGGAATGACTCTTTTTTGGAGAACAAGGCGTGACTTTTTTAAAATCGACAATAAATAAAATATTTTTTTTATACGAGGTTTCTTTCCTTTTCGTTGAGTTAAACACACCTTTTTTTTGGGTAAAAATAAGTTATACGTGTATATAAAACTTACCTTTTTTTTTTTGTTCTTCTTTTCTTTTTCTTCTTCTTCTTTATAGACTTTTTTTTTTAGTTGTTTAATTCTTTAATACACATATAATATCAAACATGAGAGAAATCATTCACTTGCAAGCTGGTAAGAAAGCATACTTTGAGTCTCTCCCCCCTTTTTTTTTTCTAAACCTTCTCTTACTTCTTTTTTTCTTTAAATAATTATAGGTCAATGTGGTAATCAGGTAAAATATAAAAATCATACTATTAAAGAACCTATCACTCAACGTCTCTTGATTAGATTGGTCAAAAATTCTGGGAAACCATTTCACAAGAACACGGTATTGATGAGAATGGTAACTACAGGGGCGACAACGACCTCCAATTAGAACGCATCAACGTCTTTTATAATGAAGGCTCCAAAGACAAATATGTGCCAAGGTAAAGAATACCATCGTTGTGTGATGTGTCAACTCATTTTATGAAATAGAGCTGTCTTGGTCGATCTTGAACCTGCCACAATGGATGCCATCCGTAGTAGTCAATATGGCAAGATTTTTCGTCCTGATAACTTTGTCAATGCTCAATCTGGTGCTGGTAACTCTTGGGCCAAGGGTTATTACACTGAAGGTGCTGAATTAGTCGAAACTATCATGGATGTGGTTCGTAAGGAAGCTGAAAACACAGACTGTCTTCAAGGTTTCCAACTCTGTCACTCTCTTGGTGGTGGTACTGGTTCCGGTCTTGGTTCTCTTTTGCTCTCCAAGATCCGTGAAGAATACCCTGACCGTATCTTGAGTACTTACTCTGTTGTGCCTTCTCCCAAGGTCTCTGATACCGTTGTTGAACCCTACAATGCTGTCTTGTCTGTTCACCAATTGGTTGAAAACTGTGATGCTACTTTCTGTATCGATAACGAAGCTCTTTACGATATTTGTTTCCGTACACTCAAGTTAACAACCCCTGGTTATGGCGATTTGAACCAATTAGTCTCTGGCGTCATGTCCGGTGTCTCTACCAGTTTGCGTTTCCCTGGTCAACTCAACAGTGATTTGCGTAAGCTTTGTGTCAACATGGTTCCTTTCCCTCGTCTTCACTTCTTCATGGTTGGTATTGCTCCCTTGACCGCTTCCAACTCTCAACAATACCGTAACTTGAGCGTACCTGAATTGACGGCTCAAATGTTCGATGCTCGTAACATGATGGCTGCTTCTGATCCTCGCCACGGTCGTTACTTGACTGCTGCCACCATCTTCCGTGGTCGTTTGTCTACTAAGGAAGTCGAGAACCAAATGTTGGCTGTTCAACAAAAGAACTCTTCTTACTTTGTTGAATGGATTCCCAACAGTGTCAAGACTTCTCTCTGTGACATTCCCCTGTGGGTCTCAAGATGTCTGGTACTTTTATTGGTAACTCTACTGCCATTCAAGACTTGTTTAAGCGTGTCAATGAACAATTCACCGCCATGTTTAGAAGAAAGGCTTTCTTGCATTGGTACACAGGTGAAGGTATGGATGAAATGGAATTCACTGAAGCTGAATCCAACATGAACGATCTGGTCTCTGAATACCAACAATACCAAGAAGCCACCGTTGATGATGAATACGATGAGGAATACGAAGATGAACACATGGAAGAAGAAGAAGAAATCATGGAAGAATAATCGTAGTCCACACTTGTACACAATACACATATAAACATTCTTTCTCTTTCTCATATTCACCCCATATAAACACACGCAGACATCTTTTTTCCATTTATATATAAAAAAAATAAAGCACTTTTTTTATTATTATTATTATTATTATTACTCTTTTCTTCCTATAAAATGGAAACAGATGCCTCTGTGTTACTTCAGTCTGTCGTTTTACCTTCAGTGGTAAACGAAGCAGCCATGTCTCCTCCTTCAAAACCAGCTAGAAGCCATAAACAACCAATAACACTCTCTATTGGCAATACACTCAACAGTAGTGCTAACTTTTATGATATTCCAGTTGTAAATAAAAAGAGATAGATAGACATGACTTGTTATTTACTATTCATCTAGAGTGACACTTTTAACGATCTACTCGAGCGCCATGTGCCCCCTCATGAGAGACCTCAACGTGATATTGAATCAGACAAGACTATCAAAGGACCTGAAGCAATGGTGGTAAGCAACTTCATTATGGATTCTTCTCAACGTGATAGATGAACAACATGTGGCGATCCATAGCCAAGTATGCTAGACAACAGATCATGCAGTCCGATCCTACTCAAGTACAAGATATACTCAAGCTATGGCATATGCGTTTATTAGCCCTGACCAAGCTTGGCTTATGTCAATTAGCTTCGGCCGAATTTGAGAAACTCGGTGATCTGGACCGACCTGAGTTGACTGACCCTGTTACCCATGTATCCATTGTACCTTTTGAACTTCGTATGTTGTTCGCTACCTTACCGTCTCATCTGAAATACCCTGCACTTGCACTTGAACGAATTACCTTGTTGGTTGTTTACTGCAAAAAAATGCAACGACAATCCGACGATAGTGTATGGAAACAACGAGAGATTCAGACCTATCTTGTGTTGGCCACTCATTGGATTCATATCAAGGATTATTCGTCTGCTGCAAACACGATGGAACTCATCTTGACAAAGGCACCCGATCAAGTGGACGTCTTGTCAGGTCTAGGTCGACTGTATTTACAAATGGGCGATATGGAGTCTGCAAATCGTATGTTTGATCGTATGGAAGCATTGTACGGAGAACAAGATCATGTAAAAGAAGCATTAGAGACCAATAGAGCACTCGCTTATATGGCACAAGGTGAATGGAGCCAAGCAAGAGATATATTACAAAAGAACAAGGATAATTTGATGGCCATGAATAATTTAGGTGTTTGTGAAGTCTATCTTGGTCATTTAGCCAAGGTAAAAGAAAGAATTATGAAGTTTGCTTGAGATTAATGGTATTTTCATAGGCGATTGATACTCTAGAGACATTGACAGCCAATAACCCTACTTCAGCAGGTACTTGCGAAACAGCCATTACAAACATGTGTACATTATACGAATTACGCTATGAAGATGCTACAGAAAAAAAGGTTCAAGCCATGAAGCAAGTAGCCAGATGGGCTGGTGATTCATTTCAGGCAGATTGCCTTAAACTGCTTTAATAAATTGAGTGCCTCTGTCTAACCCACAAGCTTCTTCAATACGCTTCTTTAAGTGAGACCAAAATGCTTCAAATTGTGCTTTGTTGCCTCCCTCTAACCAACAGATTTGAAGAAAACTATCAGTTTCTGATGCACTAAAAGACATAACAAGAGAAAACACAAAGGGCTCTTCTAAATCGTCTAATGTCTTTTGTCGTTTGCGTTGTCTACGGGCTGCTCTTGACCATGTATTTTTAGTAGCTGTGCATTGTAGTGTCCCATCAACATCCTCTTGATAGCGAATGTCTAAATCATCTAACATAGATTTCGTCTCATTCAAGACAAACAACATAGGTTTAGGCAACTCAATCTCGAATTGATAGACAGGACGCCATGTTTCAATCTGATATGCTTTTTTAGACTTGTGTTGAAAAAAGGACCAGCCAAGTGCCCAACGAACCGTCTTGCCTTGTGTAAAACGCGTGACTATATAGTTAGTGATGCCCTGATCATTCAAGACACGGATCAAGGGCCGTATGGTTCGCTTGAGTCCAATCATACTTGTGTACCATCGCACTTTTGTCTTGAGTTCAAGGCTTTCGAGAATCATACGCTTCACAAATCCATACTCACCACCTTCTGTGATCATTTCGTCCTGGTTGCCTGTACATACAGCAGAAGGCTCAAGTTCTTTGTTGGCTAGGCCTCGTTCGATCTCTTCTTGGCTGCTGTAAAAAGGAGGGTTACACATACAAAATGCATATGATATGTCTTTTTCAAGCAAGAATATCTTATTTGGGTCTCTGTTGTGTTCAAGTTGAATTCTGTCTTGTAAACAGTTTTTCTCAACATTTTTAGTGGCATAGGACAGTGACCTGGCATTAATCTCAGTACCCAGAAAACTCCATTGGGAATGGGTTGCGCAACCTAAAAGAGGATAAATGCATGAAGCACCAACACCACTAAAGTAGGATGAGTATGCGTAGAAATAGGTCATGAATGCTATACATGTCAATGCCTTTCACAGGCTGATCTTTAGGATGAGTATCTTCAAGTAAGTCTTGAAGCCATAAAATATAATTGAGTCGATTAGGAATAGCAGGACATAGTGTGTCTAAGGGAAAATCAACCTCTAAATTAAAGTCTTTTTTCAACAGACATAAGCATAATTCTCTATCGATAAGTTAGGCATGTCTTTTATGTGTGTTTGTTGCTTACTTGACTGCAGACGCGTCCTTAAAGTCGATAAAACTTCTCCCTTGAGAATCGATTTGAACACTATCCAAATAAGAGGACATACATATCATACACAAGTGCTTACTAAGGCTTGAATGAAGCATAATCTCGAGCAAGTTGACTAAAATCAGGTTCTTTCTTGTATATACTTTTAGGGTGCATAGCAAATAAGAAGAAGAGGAAGAAAATATATGTAGTCCTACTACGTCTTTTTTTTCTTGTTTTTTTCTGATCATGGGAGACGATCTTTTGTTTGCAGAACATAATGACTTTAACTTTGAGTCAAAACTTATTCGAAATGACAGTAAAAACATGTAGGTGTTGTTCTCAATACTTGATTTATTGAATCCTTTTCTGGATCTAGTTATAATCGTCTTCGATCAATAGTCGATGATGCTAGTTTTGTTATGGAAGTAGCAGACATGATGTCAGAGTTAGCCTTGATTGGTAAGCATGATCGCAATGACATAGAGACTTATGCTTGTAGCCAACGAACGCTGTGGATCATGGTATATTGATCGCACAAAGGTAAGTATATGAAAGAAGGATAGTTTACAGAAGTCAATGTTGTTTATTAGAAAAAAGCGTATTCAGCTTACTTCAAATCAACTGACGGCCATATGCATATGTGGGACTTTAACATACGACGAAACAACCTTCACCTTATCCCCATGATCACTCAACATCATGGCTGTATCATTGTAGACTCAACTCGGAAAGGCAAGAAAATTCCAGACGCCTTATCCAAAACGATTCCCATCTGGTGTGCTACGCTTAACCGAGCCTTGGCTAAGGGCAGGCCTGATTGGGACACCCAGTTCCATTCTTTACCCTCTGCTGTGTCGAGGTCAGAACATGCTCAGATTGAGGCCAGGATAGATAGTTTTGTAGACAAATTAGTTCAGTCGAGTATTGATCTAGAGAGCTTGGAACAGCTCAAGAAACCATTACGGCCTATCTGGCTTACACCACAGTCTTATGATGCATTGTCTCCTCCAGTATTTGATCAAGAAACCCCGTTTTATCCAGTGATTTGCTTGAGTGCATCTGAGGCTGTGGCATCAGGCTATCAATCAAGGCCCGGGTATTTATATGTACAAGGTTCGGGTGACGATCAAGAAGCTTGGTCTTTGGTAAACGAAATGATACAAAAAAAAACTCGATGATTCATATGTACCTATAGGGCCTCACATCTCTTTTATTTTGGGAACATCATGCTACTATTTTAGCCAATGCATCGACATGCGAACAAGCTGTTCGAGACATAGTAGCCTTGTCTCGTCAAGAAGCAACAAAACAAGAAGCCGAATTTACGACTATTCAACCTACACTTTTAGGTATTGGCAATCATGCCAGTGGTCTATGTTGGCAAGATTTTGATGTGATCATCAATTGTTCTGAACATGAACATGCAGAAAACAAGGGTCGAGAAAACTATTTACATTTACCTGTTCCTGAAGGTAAAAAGGGCCAGATTGTGTTTGGTTCGAGTATTCAAAAGGCAATTGATTTTGTGAGAGAGCCTCTCTTGAACCAAAAGCGAATCTTGGTGCATGGTAGAACGGGCAAAGATTATGCAGTGGGTCTTTTGTTGTCCATCTTGGTGTATTTTTATGACCTTCAAGGCCAATGGGTAAGGGACACTAAGCCACGTGGTAAGTAAAGTAATAGATAGAGTGTTATTGATTATGTTTAAAGTGGACAAAAAGACAATTCAGCATCAATTAGTTCGTATTATTGCCAACTGGGATAAGGTAAGCCAAGATAACCAATACGTCCTTATTGATACAACACAATCTAGGCTTCTCCTTCAAGAACGACTTTAAAAAGAGTCAATACGTATTTTATGAGTCACTCTTGATTTGACATTCTTAAAACAACTAATAAAAATCATGACGTTGAGTCTACGTTGTGCGTGCTACTTTGATAGGAGCATATAGGATTGTCGTTAGAATCTCAATATTAGAATTCACCGTGTGTGTGAATATCACATATCAAATGATAATGATCATTCTATCACGTTATAAGTTTACTGTATAAAATAAACTTTGACCTTTCTTCTTCTTTTTCTCTTCTTTGTTGTCGTCTTCACTTCTGTCGTAGCCGCCATTTAATTACATGCTTCCATATTGGTTATCATCTTGGTACCGTCAACAACAACAACAAATACAATTACAAGAACCATTTCATGATCAACAATATGATACAGAGGAAGGAGAGTGGGTCGAAGTCATAGCACCCACTACAAAGAGACGGCAACCACAAAAAATAATAGAGGAACAAAAAGAAGAGGAAGGAGAAGAAGCATTGGTGGTTGAGAAACGGTTATCTCGGCAAGAAAGAAGAGCAAATGCTCGGTTGGAAATTCGAGAAAAGAAGAAACAAGCTCGTCAACAAGCAATGGTCTCGAGACTTGTTGCCGTTAAATAAATGTTTTTTTATTTATTTATTTATTTATTTATGCTTCGGATTCGTCTTTTAATGCACCGAGTTCTTCTACGGCTGTTGATTTAGGCGGATTACGCAAGTACTGCCAGTGGTAATATTGCATACGATGCACTTCTTGGGTATTTTCTGAAGTACTTATGTAATCACGGAATTGAGTGTGTTGTAACAGGTCCAAGAAATAAAGTGCATGTGGATAACTAAAACTATGAGTGTATATTCAACCAGGATAACAACTTACGCGACAAATTGAGCATATTCAGGCTGTTTCCAGTATTGCAAGTATTCAAGATAATGAATAAAAGTAGGGTCTTTAAAGTATTGCTGTTGTGCGAGATCTGGGTCAAGATAAGTCAAACTGGATCTTTATGTGTCTATACTTGTTACCTACTATTTAGGTACCAAGGGTTAGCAAGACATTGTACAAACTCGAGTTCTATTTGAAAACGTCTTTTTTCTTCTGTTGTATCTGTCATGAAAAAAAGGAAAAAGAAAAGAGGAATGTCCGAATCATTTTTTTTTTATTGTTGTTAGTAAACGCATCTTTAAAAAAAATGCGCGTATTTCTTTTTCTTTTCATTACATGTCAAAAAGCACAATTTCACACCTTATCAAACAGTGGCAGACAAAAATAAAGAAGCGTCAAAATAGACTTTCTCAACCACAAATAAAACAACTCGTTCAACAAAAACCTCATAGTCTAGAAGCAAAGTTAGCTACAAGTCCTTATGGTAAATAACAAAACCCACTTCTATCTACTCATATAAATTAGCTGCTATACTGGCTTCACCTTTACGGCATTGTACTTTTTATAGTCGCATGTTTCCTTCAAGTAAATAAAGAGACTGATAACTATCCAAAATCAATATTCACCTAGAATAGGACTTTTATTACGATTTGGCATAGCATGGCACCCAGAAACAAAATTACATTGGGCTTATCCCAGCATCAAAAAAGTCCATCATGGTTTTGGATATTATATCACACTCAAGAAAAAAATTGCTCTCTTACTTGAGAAAGGAGGTAAGTTCTCTGTTTATCTTTTCCTCTCCTTTATTCATCTTGAAATTAGGCTATAAAGCAACATTTCGAGGTAATGCTACCTATCGCTCAGACATGACACAACATATCGAGACAACACTCTTTCAACAAGCATGGTATGAATTCAAACAACATCCCATAGATACATATGATCTTTTAGTACCCCATTCTTCTTCTGATTGGATACCAGCACAACATAGGCATCCTATGGGCTATCAATGTATTCTCGTATTTGATTCTGTTCTATCCAACACACCGAGTTTTCATCAGGTTCAGCTCAAAGACACAATACAAAAAAATGTACCTTGTTATCATGTACATCAGTTTTGGTCTACTCAGGAGACAGATCATATCAAACAACATTTTGGTCAGTCTCCAGTTGTGTTGGGTGTGCCTAAATCCATAGAGACTGTACAATTAAGCATTGATTTATGGCGATGTCAACAATGGCTTTATTAGGTCTTACAACAGCATAAACTATCATTCACATAGCCAATGGAGTTGTGTAGACCATGTACAAATACTTGTTTCTTGAAATAAAGATTGGCTAATTCAACGACAAAGTCAATATCGCATTGTGGATCAAGGCCTAATTGAACCATGTCTTTTGGGTAGAGATGAATAGTATGGATCCTTTCTTCTTGCCTTAGACTCAATATCGACTGTAGTTTGTATAGCATACATCCCGTCAAACGATGAAATGATCTAAATATAGGTCAGAAAAAAAACACCCCTCCCCCATGAATGATTCATCAGATACCTCAATAACACATCATTTGTTTCTTCTTGTCGCTGTAATTCCTCAGATGCTCGAGCAGCCACTGCTTCAAATACTTGACTATTTTGAATTTCTGTTGCATCTTGCTCTTCATCTGGATAAGCAAGTAAATCCTGTTGTTCTTCTTCTTCTAACTGAATAGGTCGGGATGCTCTTCTTCCAGCAAACAAACGCTGCCAATCACTGTGTGTTGTGGTTGTTTGTTTATCATATACAAAATAACAGAGTCCTGTCCATAAAGAAGACATGGTACACCATACACCTGTAGAGGGTCGATAAGCCCTTTGATGAAACATGATTTGATACCGTATCAAATCAGCAGCATTGTATTCTGTAGCTACTGTTCTGGATGACATAACAGGCAATTCATCATTGTATATGCGAGCACGATGCGTACCGCACGAAGCAGGCATTTTTACCAGTATATCGTATAATTCAGTTTTCATTTGAAATATTGAATCCGGTGTACCTATAAACTATGAGTGTCTATGCAAAGATAGGATATCCACTTGCATGCAATATAACTCTTCTTTTGATACTGCTTTTCTAGTTGTGGAATATCATTTACACCCATTGCAAATTTGGCTTCTATTTGACCCACTTTCTTTTGAAACACAGGAGGTACTTGGCCCAATAAATGGATTAAATGTACTTGATAAATGATCAGTATTTTATTTTATAAAAAAGAAAGCACTTACCATACTTGCATGCAATTTCCATAGGTGGTGTATTTAACAGCATGATTCTTTTTCTTAGTAAAGCAGCTTTCCACAAAACAAATATGTGGGGTCCAAATTGACGTATTAAATCAGTAAATACGTCCATACCATCATATTCCCTGCGTTGAGGAGCTATGATCGTATGTCTCAAGTTATCATTCACACTGCGATTCATGTTAAGATCTTGAGGTGCATCATAGGTGGATAGGCGTGTGGGTTGTGTCTGAGATTGATGTTGGGTATAATATTGAATCAAATCATCATACCGACTAGGCTCTATGTCTTCTTGAGGAACCATATGCTTACTATGATACCATCAATATAGAACAGTCTTGTTGTGTATATACCTTATTTCCTGCTTTAAAAAGACTGTATGATGTAGAACAGTATCAGAGGGTTGTACAAGCACACCTATGGCTTTCATATAGGCACCTCGGTTTGCATGATCTCTAGTGGGTTTATTCTCAAACACACAAAGACCAAGTTGATGTTTTTGTCGAGTAAATAAACTATACATATGAGTTATTTATGCAAACCAACTTGACTTACATAACATCGGATTCTATTTTATGCAAGCCACTACAGATGGCTTGATATTCGATACCTTCTAAATCAATGTCTATGTATATTTAGTTTGGGCCATATCTTTACTTCTATTATTACCTGGAGGGTATTGCCATTCAACAACATTGCCTTTTGTAATGTCAAAATGAACTACAAAGACAGCAAGTATATCGTTTTCTAAACTATTAAGTCTAGTCTTTTAATTACTCATCTATGCATAGCATACATACACTTGCTCCATAGGAAAAATAATAAAAAGAGAAGGAGAAAGAACGTTTGCGGAAACCTAAATCAAGTAACACGACACATTCTACATAAAAAAAAAAAGACTAAAACAAACGAAACAACAAAGCAAAAGAAAGAAAGAGACAGAGAGTAACTAAAGTAGTATGCATATAAGCATTAGATTTATTTCATAAGAAAGAGAGAAAGAAAGAAAGAGAGGGACACTATGCCTTGGTTACTTGTATTCAACTGAAAGAACTCCGCGTCTTCCCTTCTCTTTTACTTCTAGTTACTTATGGCCAAAGCATTTGCTCGAGAAAAGCTAGTGAGATACTTCAAGTCCAATCTCACGATGCTTCCTACACCCTATACACAAACAGAAACTAATCGGTACATAAGATAGATATGTGTTATAGACTCATCAATCTTTAGGATGACACTTGGTTTCTTTTGTTTAGGTGCTCTGAGTTTATTAGGTGAACTAGATGCCAACATCACACCCGAGAACAAAAGAGATTGGATCGAATGGATCTATGCTCAGCAAGTACTGCCTACAGGACAAGATCCTGATCCTAATGAAGCCCTGTGTGGTTTCCGAGGTTCTCCTTGGTCAGGTCGATCATTTGAACCCCATGCGGTAAATACACAAGGATCCATTGTTTAGTCATTCATATGTCTATAGACAACCACATCATTTCAACATTACGACTCAAGTCATATTGCCAATACCTATACAGCCTTATTAAACCTGCTCATCTTGGGTGATGATCTCTCTCGTGTCAATAAGCAAGCTATCATCAAGACACTCACATTACTTCAGTCAGACGACGGTAGTATTGCACCTACTTTTGGAAGTCTTGAACGCGATGTTCGGTTTGCGTTTTGTGCTTGTTCTATCTCTTATATCCTTAACGATTGGTCTGGTATCAATGTAGAAAAGACAGTAGCCTGGATTCGACGATTGCAGGTACGTGAAAACTACAATAACCTTGACTCATAAGTAATAGTCTTATGAATATGGTGTAGCGCAATGCCCTCATGAAGAAGCTCATGGTGGTTCTACTTTTTGTGGTGTAGCAGCACTCAAGTTAATGGGTCAATTAGATCAAGGGATTGTGAATAAAGAAGGCATGATCAAATGGAGTCTTGAGCGCCAAATCACAGGATTTCAAGGCAGACCTAACAAATTGCCTGATGTGTGTTATTGTTTCTGGTTAGGTGCTTCTTTAGACATGTTGAATGCATTTGACTTGATCAATCAACAAGCCTTGAGAGACTTTTTATTAGACTGTCAGCCAAAGATGGGAGGATTCGGTAAAGATCCTGAATCATTTCCAGGTAAAAAAAAAAAAAAAAAAAAAAAAAAAAAAAAAAAAAAAAAAAAAAAAATCACTTTGAGAGAGACTAACATGTCAATATAGATGCGTTGCATTCTTATATGGGTGTTGCTGCTTTATCACTTATGGGTGAACCTGGTATTGAACCTATTGAACCATCACTTAATGTACCATTATCTGCATATAAACATCTTGTAGAGAATACCGTTTTCTGGAAATAAAACCATGCTTTATTGATTCAAGAGATGGAGTGAACCATGAAAAGATAAAGGACGTTTTTCTCGGACTGTCCGTGTCTGTTTAAATTCTGACAGGTGAAGCAAGTGCCGCATAGTAGGTCTACCATGAGGGCAATTCTATTATAAAATTGGATTAGCATAAGGATGCTTTCAAAGACATTTACCCAAGGTTGATCGATTTCACCCATATGGCGAACAATTTTAGTCATTTGGGGAATTGTCAGACTGTCACCAATACGAGTTGCTTTATGACATGCTCTTGAAGCAAACATGGCTCTGTTTTTACTACATTTGATTGTCTTATCGCCTGGTCGTTCATGAATCAAAAAGATAATTTCACTGAAATCCTTTTTATCAAACATGGTATTCTTGCTCACAGGCTGTGATATAACACGAATACGCTGTGTGGGTGGATGATCAGGCATGACCTGGACATCAAATCCATTTGCCTTAAAGATATCCAGATTTTCCATCACAACATGTTCTTCTGCTGCTGTCAAATCAAGGACGGGCGGACTGATCAAGCGTTGTCCTTGGATTTCAGTGGTCTTCTGAAGGGTTTCAAAGTTGTATTTTTCATCAGAAGCATGTTGGTCAATGATATACAAGTCTTGGTTATCCAAACAAGTGATCATGAAGCCCAGGTTGAACTGACCCAGGACTTGCATACGAGCAAAATCGGGCTTGCTGATGATTCGGTTTAAGGCATTTGCTGCTTTTTCGTGATCCATGGTGTTTTTTACACTGGCATGTGTTAGTGTACTAGGGGAGGGTATATGGTTGGTAGTAGGTTCAGGCAAGATAGGCTCAGGTCGCTTCAAACGATTGAGTTGGATAGGTTGTAATGTGAGTGTTCTACCGGTTGTTTTGTGTAGGCCAGAATAACTTTTGATGCCTGTCATTATCTCAACGTACTCTCGAGTATCTGTCGACGGTTCTGTTGAAGCTAAAGTAGGAGTTGCTGTGTTTACTGCTTGGATAGAAGTCACTTGTTCTTGGCTTGAGTCTTGTTGAGTGTCTTGCTTGTCTAACTTGGGCTTTTTGTTGATATAGTTCAACAAGGTGCTTGTTGAGGTCAAGGCTGTATAAGGTCGTTTATTGCTTGAGTTAGGCTGTGTTGGTCTATATGTGTTGCCTGCTGACATGGCAAATGAACTTAAACTACGTGTGCTCTTTATACTTGTTGATCTATCCATATTACTTGAAGGCGTAGTCATACTACTCGGAGGTGCAGTTATACTACTGGAAGGTGCAGTTATACTACTCGGAGGTGCAGTTATACTACTGGAAGGTGCAGTTATACTACTCGGAGGTGCAGTTATACTACTGGAAGGTGCAGTTATACTACTCGAAGGTGCAGTTATACTACTCGAAGGTGCAGTTATACTACTCGAAGGTGACATAAGTGGATTCAATTGAAATGTAGATCGACTAGGCTCCATTGTCTTTTTCAATTGCTCTAAAATGCAGTTGACAATGTTGTTCTCTTGATGAATAAAGATAGTTCTTTTGTCAGGACTGACATTGACATCATAAGCATCCGTTGGTACTTTAAGATTTGCAACAATGACTGGATATTGATTTGATATAAAGATACGATAGACTTCATTCAACGCTTTGGCGATCTCAAACAGATGTCAGTCTAAACCAAACCATGATCTCTTACCTTGGACATGGTACATGGTCTACTATTCACAAAGAAATACTGTCTATCTGAACTAGCTCTGCCCAATCCCCATTCTGGCCTTGAGATATAGCCTTCTAAACTAGATTCTTGTTCAAAAAGGCTTGATAGATCCACATGGAATGACATGATTTGGGATACTAGTTTGGCACCAAATACATTGGCTATGTTTGCACTGACTTGCTTATTTCGAGTAGTAGACATCACTTTAGTAGTGGATCTACCAAGCATAAGACATATGTAGGTAATAATCCAACTTACTTTTTAGCTATTGATTGATGACTGACTGAAATACGAACTTGGGTGGAAATAATAGAATAAGCTTGAAGCATGGTCAATGCTTTTCCATATTCTCGCTTTATGTTTCGTTTGAATTCAGATAGACGTACAGGCAAGGAATGAAACAAGTTGTTTAACTGAATAGTAGTGCCTACTGTTCTTGAAATAGGTGTCTTGGAGCACAAGTTGCCATTTTGATCATATTCTAATTTCATGCCCATAGGAGCTTGTTCTTTTGTGGCTGTCATGACAGTCAATTGAGCAAGAGAACATAAAGAACTCAATGCTTCTCCACGAAAACCAAAGGTATATACTTTCTCCAAATCTTCAAAGCTGTTTAGTTTAGAAGTATAGTGTTTAAGGGCTAAATAATACAATTAAAAATCTAAAAGTAAGATAGAATGATATACCCAATGTTTCATAATTCACTGGATCAATGCCTGATCCATCATCAATGACTTCAAGGCCTTCTATACCATTCTCTTTAAAAATTATATCTAGAATTATACGCGTATCAATATCTATATCTATATCTATGTTCTATCCACTTGCCTACAGAAGTAGCACCAGCATCAATGCTGTTCTCTACTAATTCTTTAACAGCTGTAGCCAAGTCAAGCACAACTTGTCCTGAGCAAATCTTATGGATCGATAGTTTGTCAATCGCATGGATAGTAGTAGCCATAAAAAAAAAATAAAAATAAAAAAAAAGAACAGCAGTCATTTTCTATTTTATTTGACAGACCAAAATCCAAATACATAATTCATTCGAATGAGTAATAAGTCAAGAGCCATGTTAATTGAATCCTTCATCAAATTAACTTTGGAACCGTCTATTTCATGCCAGGTGACTTGAACTTCAGCAATAGGCATATTTTGTATTTGAGCAATCATAAGACACTCAATATCGAATATCCATCTTTCGACATGCATATTGGGGAAAATGATTTGTGCTGATTTACGTGTAAATAATTTAAATCCACATTGTGTATCTTCTATGCCTCGAATACCAAGTACAAATACGAGTGTATGAAAACTACGCATTAAAAAGTTTCTAATAAAGGATCTCTGCATAGAAAAAAAAAAAAGAGAGTGATCAGTATATTATCTAACACGACTTGTGCTACCTTCACTACTGCCTCTGTTGTCACTAAATGAGATCTTGATCCAATAGCAATACCATAACCATTCTTCTCAATCTTTTTGATTTCTTTTAATAGTTGACCAAGATCAGAGAATTGAGTAGCGCCATCTGCATCTACCATTAAACATAATTCACCTCGAGCAGCCAACATGCCCTAAAAATATAATTAATTTAATTTGCTTGGCAATGGACATCTTACCTGAGTTACAGCACCGCCTTTACCTCTATTTTTATCTAATGCCAAAATACGAATATCCACTTGTTCATATTGTTTAGCGAATTCTAGTGCCACTTGGATAGTATTATCATGACTGCCATCATCGACAATGATGATTTCAAATGTTAAATCCTTTTGTGACAAGAGATAATCTACTGTTTCTTCCAACATTTTAGGTAAACGTTGACTTTCATCAAATGCAGGCACGATACAAGACAGTCTAAGGCTTGGTTTATCAAACAGACTCGGTAATAGTTTTTTCTGGTTATGAGCGTCTCGGTAGTATTTCTCATTTTCTGTTCTCTCTCTGGGCTTGGGTGAGCAAAATAACAAGAAGCCAATAAACTATATCGAAATCAACAAAAATACAAATGTGTCTTATGATATTTACCGAGGCAATAGCTGTTGTCAAGAGGATCGAGAGGATCTGTAACATATAGATGAAAGTTAAAAAAAGAAAGAGAAAAAGGACTTATTTAATTTTGTACGCGTTTGTTTCTAAAAATACTCTGCAAGATGGGCATTATATTCATTCAGCCAATCGATTCAGGGCACACGATAGATATACACGAGTTTGTTAGAGCATATACACTCAGAAGCCATTTTTTCTTATTTAAAGAAGTGTTAATTCTTAAGAACAATATATAGCAACCTGAATTCATCTATTTTTATCAGCCTATAAAACTAAGTTTTAAGAAAAAGTATACACATGTGCATAAAGAACTGTTAAAGATGACCATTGTACTACCCATATTGAATTTCCTTTCTTTTCACATGAAAACACTCTTTCATCATTCTGTTTAAATAAATAAAAAAGAAAGTTTTTATTTTCTTTATTTTATTTTTTTTTTATTTTTTTATTTTTATCAACATGCCTTTAGATGCTTATGAAGGAATGAAAGTCTTTTATAGACTTATTACCTATGTCTTTTTTCGAGAAATCAAAGTGAGGTATAACATCTCCCTCTTTATTCTTTTTCTTTCATTGATTGCATAAACCATAGTGGCGTTCATCATGTTCCCTTGGATGATCCTTGTATTTTTATTGTTGCACCTCATGCTAACCAGTAAGTTTTGTTTGAAAAGAGTAACATAGGTTCTAATAAATAAAAGGTTTGTGGATCCTGGTATGGTCATGATCTCGAGCCCACGTCGTTTCTGTCCTCTCATGGCTGAGTCTTCCTTCAAAAAGAAGATCATTGGCGATGGTGCTCGAGCACTTAACGCAAGTAAGCATAAACGTCATGCTTATAACCTTATTGTTGACATGTCTTTCTAGTTCCCGTCATTCGTCCTCAAGACCTTGCTACAAAAGGCACGGGTACACTTTCATTCAATATAGAAACACCTTTTATGCTTGAAGGAAAAGAAACAGCATTTAAGGAACAAGTGGCTGTTCGAGACATCATTGTTTTATCAAAAACAGTCTCATTTGAAGTCATGGAAGTCATTTCGGATACAAAGTTAAAACTCAAAAAGGAATTGACGCCTGAAGCAAAACAATTGATCACAAACTCGGGTGTTTTTAAAATTATTCCCCATGTTGACCAAGGTGTTTTGTATGAGAAGGTGCACCAAAGACTAAACCAAAAAGATTGCATTGTGATCTTTCCTGAAGGTGGTAGTCATGATCGTTCTGAAATGTTGCCCTTGAAAGGTAAGACAAAATGTGTACACACATGCACCATTCAACATACTCAATTGTTGTTCATAGCGGGTTATGCTATTATGGCATTAGGTGCTATGGCAGAAAACAAAGATTTAAATATCAAAATTGTTCCTATTGGTAAGAAAAGAAAAAAGAAAGAGGAAAAGCAGGTATCAACCATGATTGAAACAGGTCTCAACTACTTTCATCCTCATCGCTTCAGATCCCGAGCAGTTGTCTCGTACGGTGCACCCATCTCTATTAGTCCAGAACTTGTAGATGACTACAAGAAGGGAGGTGAAGCAAAGCGTAATGCGATTGCCAGTTTGTTAGAAGCAGGCTATGATGGTCTTAAGAGTGTGACAGTGAATGCACCTAATTATGATACGTTGATGGTAGAAAATCACTCGCTTACTTTTCTTCTCGTACTAAGCTATTTGTGCTAGATCATTGCCACTGCACGCCGATTATACAAACCTGCAGCTGAACACAAACTCAGTATTGAACAAGTGGTTGAACTCAATCGTCGCTTTTTGCTCGGCTACAAGTACTTTGAGAAAGATCCTCGATTAGTCGAGTTAGCACATCGTATCAAGGCTTATAACAACACGTTGAAGTATTTTGGCTTGCGTGATCATCAAGTGCCTAGAACACAATACACCGCCTATTCTGCTGCCCCTATTTTGCTTTCTCGTGTTTTGAAACTCATCTTTTTGGCTATTTTTGGTTTCCCTTCGTGAGTACAATTAACATGGTGGTGATAGACTGACAGCATACCCTATTAGACTTTTGATCAACTCACCTATCATTATCCTTGCACTTGCTATTAGTCAAAAGAAGCAAGAAGGTAAATAGAAGCACTCATGCGTGTGATATATATATATATATATATATATATATATATAGACTAACGATGTCCATCCATGTAGAGGCATTAGCAGGTTCTTCTGTCAAGATTGCAGGAAGAGACGTACTGGCTACCTGGAAAATCTTGGTAGCGCTTGTTGGTATACCAACACTCTATGGTTTTTATTCAGCATCGCTCTTTTTCTATCTTTATTTCCATGGATTTGCTCATCCTTTTAAGCTCTCGCTTTTGGTTTGGGTCATACTACCATTCATTCAATACGTATGCGGCTTATTGTTGGAAAACAGTATTGATATCTACAGGTAAAAAAGAAAAAAGAAGAACAAGAGGGAAACGATACTGAGCTATGTTCTATATGTAGATCCCTTAAACCATTATTCATGTCACTCAGCAACCCTGATGGCGCAGCAGAACTTCGTAGAATGCGTGAAACTTTATCAGACACAATTACAAAATTTGTAGATGAGAATGGATCCACTGCTCTCAGTGATTTTGATAGACACAAGTTTGATGATTTGGAACCTCATCAAAAGATTGAATCTAGAAGTATTTTGAGTGGTCTCGAGATTAAGCCTTCTATCATGAAGCGTTGGTTTGACGATCGACAACTATTTAACTTCAATAGCAACTCTTCTAACTCTTCTGCTGTTTCTTCAGATGTAGAAGAAAACTCAGATATTGATAGCTTGACCTAACAAAAAATTAAACAAAAACAAAATGCATTTCAATAAAGTATGGCTATGTAGGCCCTCTATCTTGATATGAATGACGTTTTAATCGAGTGGAAGTCTCTTTAAAGAGTGGAAGGTGAATCTGATCTAAAATTGTACTTTTTAGTTTGGCTTATGAAAAGAGTTGTTAAGCCATAGAGTAAATTCTAATACTCTATCGAATAACTCCCATTGCTATTTGCTCTTAAAGCTTTTTTTGAGCTTTGGTATCTAACTTTTGTAGCTATAAAAAACGTTTTTCATTTTCCAAATTAGATTGATGCTGTTAGGCAAACATGAACTACCAAGATAACCTGCATTATTGTCAAAAAGTCTACTCTTTATACTAGTTGAATTTATAGCATAGTTTAAAAGAGGATATGTTTGCTATAGCTCAGCTTAACACAAAAGATTTAAAGGACAACTTCTTTAAAGCAAAAGTATCCAATGAAGAAAGTCTTCCAAAAAGAAAAGGCAATGAGGATGATAATAATTGGTTTTAGTCATTATTATGTTTCCATTGAGTAATTTTGACCAAAAGCAAGATAAGAAAAGGATCTCTGGATTCAAAGAATTTTTGGGCTTGTGTAATTATTGTTTCTTCCAAAAGGCTCTCTATTTAGGCAAGATATTGTCTCACAAAATTTCAAATATCCTATTTTCAGTCGCTGTGAGTACTACCATACTATAGATATGCAAGAAGCGATTATGGCTTACTCCTTAAAATTGTCCTTTCTGCAAGGATTCAACATAAACAGACAAAGATCATGTACAACAAAGGTGTGCCATTTGAACTCCGTTGACTCAGTAAAGAAAGTACCTTATTTAAAATAACGATTCTGAGAAATGCTTTTTTTTTTAGAGGTATTTAATTCTTTTTTTCTTTCTTTTTCCTCTCTCTTTCTCTTTTTTTTTTTTTCTTCAAGTTTGAAAAGAAAGCCTTTTGTTTCTTTTCTTTGCTTGTTTTATTCTTACAACTTTATCAACTTTTTTTCTTTCGTAATTATTTCGGTACCTTTTTTTTTCTAAACATTAAAAACTTTTTTTATTACATACAAATTCAAACGATATACATAAACATACCTGAGAAAAACAGAACAACACAGCTTTATCACAAAAAGTAAGCAAGCTCATCTTCCTTTGAGATCTAACCTTTTCTATATTTAGACAATTATGAGTGGTGGAAACATCAAGGTCGTTGTGCGTTGTCGACCTCTAAATTCAAGAGGTAAAAATTATTCATGTTGAGAACCAGAACTAAGACTAGAAACAGAACTCGCACGCGGAGCAACTTGTTTGATTCGAATGGAGGGAAACCAGACCATTATCACCAAACCACCAGATCATAAAGGCAATCGAGATATGGAAGATGTAAAAGCATTTACGTTCGATAAATCTTATTGGTCAGCAGACAAAAACGATCCCAGTTATGCAGATCAGAACAGAGTGTACAATGATTTAGGTGAAGAACTTTTGGATCATGCTTTTGATGGCTATAATTGTTGCATTTTTGCATGTAAATACCTCTTTTCTTTTGTAATAAACATTCCCCCTCTCTGTTTATTCTTTATTCACTATTGTTTCTTTTTGTATATAAAACACATTAGATGGTCAAACTGGTTCAGGAAAATCCTATTCAATGGTAAGTAACTCATGTACTTTTTTATTCTCATTAACAACACAAAACATAGATGGGCTATGGTGAAGACAAAGGTATCATTCCTCGAACTTGCTCAGAACTGTTCAACCGCATCTCAATCAACAAAGAACCCAACTTGACATACCGAGTGGAAGTCTCTTATATCGAAATCTACAATGAAAAAGTACGTGATTTGCTCAACCCCAAAAACAAGGGCAATTTAAAGGTGCGTGAACATCCCTCATTAGGTCCTTATGTAGAAGATCTTTCTCGCTTGGTCGTGACATCTTTTGACGATATCAATCATTTGATGGACGAAGGCAACAAGGCTCGTACGGTTGCTGCTACTAACATGAACGAGACCTCTTCTCGATCACACGCTGTCTTTACCTTGTTCCTAACTCAAACACGTATGGATGAAATCACAATGCTGGAGACAGAGAAAGTAGCTCGTATTAGGTAAGGCATGGAATGTTTGCACATTAACTCATGCCACTGTAGTTTGGTTGATTTAGCTGGTAGTGAAAGAGCAAATAGTACGGGTGCGACTGGTGCAAGGCTTAAAGAAGGTGCGAATATCAATAGATCATTGACTACACTGGGTAAAGTGATTTCGGGCCTTGCTGACCAGTCAATTGCTGAATCCAACAAGAAGGGCAAGAAACAAAAAGAAATCTTTATTCCCTATCGTGACTCTGTCTTGACTTGGCTCTTGAAGGATTCTTTGGGTGGTAATTCCAAGACGGCCATGATTGCTGCTATTTCACCTGCTGATTATGATGAAACACTCAGTACACTTAGATATGCTGATCAGGCCAAGAAGATCCAGAACAAGGCTGTCATTAATGAAGATCCTAATGCTAAAATGATCCGTGAACTCAAAGAAGAATTGTCTACTTTGAGAGACCGTTTGCGTGTTTATGCGCCCGAAGTTGTGCAAGAATTAGCAGCCTCGAGTTCTTATCGCCAAGAGAGTTCTAGTGATAAGCCTGGATCCAATACACCTACACCTACAAAATCAACCATCAGTAATGCTAATCAAGTACTTGTGTTTGCAGATAGTAAAGGCAACAAAAAGAAAATGACAAAGCAGGAAGTGGTAGATCAGCTCCAGAGTTCAGAAAAACTATTGGCTAATTTGCGAGAAACATGGGAAGAAAAATTGAAACGAACAGAAGAAATCCATCTGGAACGTGAAAAGACATTAAAAGATCTGGGTATAGCCATGGACAAGAAAACAATGGGTATTTATATGCCTAAGACAATCCCTTTTATTGTCAACTTGAACGAGGATCCCTTAATGTCGGAATGCCTTATGTATCAAATCAAGACAGGAAAAACGCGGGTAGGTCGACAAGAAGGTCAAAGTCAATGCGAAATTCGACTTTCTGGTGCCAATATCTACGATGAGCACTGTTGGTTTGAACATGGCCCTGATAATACAGTCACTATCCATCCAAATCACAAAGATGCTCTCACTATGGTCAATGGCATTCGTATTACTGAACCTCGTCAATTAAAGAATGGCTATCGCATCATTCTTGGTCACCATCATATCTTTCGATTCAACCATCCTGAAGAAGTCAGAAGAGAACGCAATGATTTACTAAGAGCCACCACAGGTAGTGCATGTACTGATCGATCATCAAATGCTGGCCTTGGTTCTTCAGAAGACGATATTACACCTGCAGACTTGAATCCCAACGGCTCTCCTGAGCTTGGGGATTGGAATTTTGCCCGTTTAGAAGCCATGCGAAACCATTACTCTTCTGAAACAAACTTTAGTGGTTTAAAAGATGAAGAAATTGAAAAACTTTATGATGATATTGGTCGTATTCGTAATTCAAGAAGAACACGAACTGACAGTCGAGCTGATTACGATGATGAAGAGTCTGCCTCAGGTAGCTACAGACGACTTTCTATTGCCAACACAATGGTTGATGATGGTAGTGTTTGTACTGATGCCACAGTTGTAGTCAACCATCATCTAAATAACGAAAAGATACAAGACAAGATCAAAGACGTCAAAGAAAAGCATCAAAAAGAACTGAATCTTCAACGTAGTTTTTATGAAGCTAAATTGCACCGCATGTCTTCCATGTATTCTTCTTCTGCCTATAGCAACCATCAAGGCGATGATGGTATTACCATCTATACAGACCATCAAAAGAAATTGATTCAAAAAGTATTTCAGCGCTGGAAAGGTATCCATCACGTTACTATGGCCGAAGTTGTCTTAACACACGCTGCACTGCTTAAAGAAGCCAATGTTATTTCTCGCGAACTTGAAAAAGATGCCACTTATCAATTCACAGTGATTGAACAAGAATTTGCTCATCTCAGATCGCATTGGGAAGAGACGTCTGGCCTGCATCGATTTGATCAAGACGATGATACAAAAGATGCTGCATTGATTGACAGCCCAAAACCGTGCATAGGCATTAAAGTCATTGATCGAAAGAACCAGGCCGTCTATATCTGGTCTCTCGAGAAACTCAAGACTCGCTTACACAAGATGCGCAATTTACGACAACTTGCTGATAAACCGAAGTATCGCAAGCACTTCAATTTGGAAGATCCTTTTTACGAAATCCCTTATCCCAAGTACTCGTTTATTGGTAGTGCAGCTATTTCTGTTCGGAATCTTGCTTGTCATCAACAAGCGTACGAAAGTTGTGTTGAAATTTTATGTCGAATGACAGGTCAAGTCAAAGGCAAATTACGTGTTCTCGTATCACCTATTGCTCGCTCAGGCACACATGCACCTTACTTGACAGCTGAACCTCTTGATTTGGATGAAAGTAAAAACACAAAGACAGCAGTACAAGACACGATTCAAGTGGGTCAACAGTTACTTTTTGAAATCAGACTGTTGGAAATCACTAGCTTAAATGAAAATGAATTCACACAGGTTCATGTTCAGTATCGTTTGTCTGCTTTTGGTGGTATTTCTGCTCATGCAACAGCCGAAAAATTGTTTGCCACAAATCCTGTGAGTGGATTTGGCTCTAATGGTATCATCTCACTTGATTATATCCAAACACTCTCAATCTCTGTTACTGAAGCAACAAAGAACATCTTGTTGAACAAGATGATTGCCTTTGAAGTCTATGGTATAGCACAGCCCCGCGCTTTATCAGCTTATGAACGATGGGATGATCAACGTGAAAAACCTCATTTGACTGAGATGTTGGCAGAACCTAGCTCAAGAAATTCATTGTCGCCTGAGCTCCAACAACACATTACTACTAAAAACAGTCGCCCTGACGATGAACTTTTGGCTTCCGAGCGCCATGATGTTCTTGCTTGGGTTCAGATTTGTGAATTAATGCCAAATGGTGAATATATGCCTGTTCAAGTGGTATCCCAAAATGCATCAGACAGAGGAACTTTCAATTTAAGACAAGGCCTTCAACGTCGTGTTCGCTTCACTTTGTCACATACTTCAGGTCGTCAATTGACATGGACAAAAATATCCAAAGCCACTATTGGTCACGTCAGATTATTGGACGCTAAAGGTCGTGTTGTTAGCTCACCAGCACACGAAGATGTTGCTATTCGTCTCTTGTCACAACAAAAAGTTCAGTACAACAACGATGGTACAAGCTTTTTAACAGCCCAGGGTGCTTGGGATTCATCTCAACATGATTGTTTATTCTTGAATCGATTGACAGCTTCTCAAACACGCATTCTTTTGAATCTCAAATGGGAAATTGAGGTAGACAAGTGCTCCAAGCCCATTCAATGCAGTATGGATATTGCTATTCGTATTCAAGGACGAGATGCTTCTAGCTTTGGACTTCGGAAATTATTAAGATCGCACAAGTATCTCAACAAATGCAGTGGTTTATTCTTGATTCGTCTTAGACCACCCATGACACGACGTGTGAGTCAATTATGGAGATTGAACACTGCTTCTAAATTCGTGCCTGGAGAAGAGACTTTAGGATCATGGAGGCCTCGAGGTGTATCTTTGATCAATGATTTTCGACACATTCAAGATCGCATTTCAAGAAAAGAACATGTGGCTGCTACACAACAGACATTAATGTTACATGCAGCAAGATCTCAAACAAGTCAAGGATCTATCAATAATACTACTGAAAGTGCATTACTAAACAACAATCATGAATTTACGCTTGATTCAAAGCAAGCCGACTTGATCCGAAAAGTACTTTTATTATGGAATACTCGATGGGGACCTGAAAAAGAGGTAAGTTGCTGTCAAGAAATTCGGTCTTTTAAAGCTAATCATACGTTTTTTTTTTTTAGATTGTGCTTTGTCAGGATCCGCCTATTCCTGGTATGCAGGATTCTGAGCAAATTTTAAAAGAAGCTTGGAATTCATGCAAGTTGATATCTGAAGTGAAGCTTATTACTGAATTGTAAGTTTTTTTTTTCTTTACTTTATGCAAATGCTAATATTGAAATAGCGACAATGCGACAAAGAAAGGCTATTTGACTTATCAAGAGAACGCCTTGGATGATAAATGGGTCAAACGCTGGTTTGTTTTGCGGAGGTAGATAATATATACTAAGAAATGAAGATGACTAACTAGTATTACTCAAAAGACCGTATGTTTATATTTACACCAATCAGTCCGAAACCGAGGAACAAGGTGTTATCAATATATCCAACGTTAGAGTTGATTACAACAAGGCATTGGAACAAATGATTAGAGTAAGTAGAAAGAAAGAAAGAAAGAAAGAAAAAGACTAATACAAAGCAGAGAAACAATGTGTTTTCTTTGTACACAAACAATAATGCTTATATGCTACAAGCCACGTCAAAAACCGATATGATTGACTGGATAAAGAATATTGATAATTTACATTCATTAGACAAAATCAAGTAAGAAAACAAATATGCCATTTATATGCCCTACTTTTCTTTTTTTGTATTGTAAGTATACCCTCATTACTCTCTCGCCTTCTTTTGAATTACACTCTTTTTGATTACTTCCTTTCGTTATACCCTCCCTTCTCTGCTTTAGATTGTTTTATATTACCATCATTCTCTTCTTTTTGTGTAACACCCTCCTTTTTGTATTTTTTGTGGTCGTTAAATATTTCATGCATGAATAAAAAATCAAGACTTACGATTAATGATAAATTTAGACCTACAAGTAAACAGGCTTTCCTTTTATTATTATTTTGTGCATATGTTTGTGTCCAATTAGATACGTAAACATGAGTGTGAGAGATGCACATGGGATTAATGGCCATGCAAAAAAAAAAATATGGAGTGGGAAACAAGATGTTCAGAAACACCTGACTTACCCACCACAAAATTAAACCTTATACAGCCGTCACTTATAACAAGTTACTTCCATTCCCTCACCTTTTCTTCTTCTTTTCTCTTTCCAGTTTTCTTATACTACATGTCTCTTAAAAACCAAATCATTGTTGTTGGTGGTGGCCTTTCTGGTCTTTCAGCTGCTCACACCGTTTACGAACAAGGTGGAAATGTACTCTTGCTTGATAAAAATCCTTTTTTTGGGTAAGTTCAGACACATGTGAAATTTGATTTATCAAAATTTTCTTATAGCGGTAACTCCACTAAGGCTACCTCTGGTATCAATGGTGCTTTGACGCGTACACAAATTGCTTTAGGCATCCAAGATTCTGTTGAACAATTCTTTCAAGATACGCTTAAATCTGCACGTGATTTAGCTCGTCCTGACCTTATTCGTGTCTTGACTGGTCGTTCTGCCAGTGCTGTCGAATGGTTGCAAGACAAGTTTGAGCTTGACTTATCCCTTGTTTCTCGTTTAGGTGGTCACTCTTTCCCTCGTACCCATCGTGGTAAAGAACAGTTCCCTGGTATGACCATCACCTACGCCTTGATGGAAGGATTGGAAGAACTAGCTGAAAAGCAGCCCAATCGTGCCAAGATCATCAAGAAGGCCAAAGTTACCAACTTGATCAAGGATGCTGAATCCAACGTGATTGGTGTTGAATACGTGATGGTTGGTAAAGATGCCACTGGTGAAGTCTTCAAGGAATACGGTCCTGTTATCCTTGCTACGGGTGGTTATGCTGCTGACTTTACTGAAAATTCCTTGTTACAAAAGCATCGTCCTGAACTCTACAACCTGTCTACTACCAATGGCGACCATTGTACTGGTGATGGTATCAAGATGGCTGCTGCTATTGGCGCTAGTACCATTGATCTTGAAAAGGTTCAAGTGCATCCTACTGGTTTAGTAGATCCTAAGGAACCTGATGCTAAAGTCAAGTTTTTGGCTGCTGAAGCCTTACGTGGTTGTGGTGGTATCTTGCTTGATGCTGATGGCAAGCGTTTCTGTGATGAACTAGGCCACCGTGACTATGTGACTGGTATGATGAACAAAAACAAGTTTCCTATCCGTCTTGTCTTAAACACTGCTGCTTCTAAGGAAATTGAATGGCACTGCCGTCACTATGCTGGTCGCGGTCTCATGAAGCGCTTTGACAATGGCGAAGCTTTGGCCAAGGAAATGGGCATCAGTCCTAAACAACTTGAACAGACCTTCGAGACCTACAACAAGATTGCCGAGGGTAAAGAAAAAGACCCTTGGGGCAAGCGCTTCTTCCACAATGTGCCTATCAAGATGTCTGACTACTTTTATGTTGCATTGATGCAGCCTGTTCTTCATTATACTATGGTAATATTATATAACAAAGCATGGGGGATAGATCTAATTCCTATCTTTATATAGGGTGGTGTTGAAATCACTCCTGATGCTGAAATCAAATCTACTGATGGTAAACCTATTTCTGGTTTGTTCGCTACTGGTGAAATGTGTGGTGGTGTTCATGGCGCTAACCGTCTTGGTGGTTCATCTCTGCTGGGTTGTGTTGTCTTTGGTCGTGTTGCTGGCCAATCTGCTGCTAGACACTTGTTCTCTCAACTCGTCAACAAATCCCAAGTTGCTCAACAACGTTTGGGTGCTATTGGTCAACACTTGAACGGTGGTATTGGCATCAATATTGTTGTAAACCCTGCTCAACCCAATATGATTAGCTTGGACATTGCTTTACCTAACGAAGGAGGTGTCCAACAAGTATCTTCTGTTCCTCCCAATACTAGTGCTCCTGCTCCCAAGCAAGAAGAAGCCAAGAAGACTGAAAAACCAGAGAAAAAGATGGGTGAATACACACTTGCTGATGTTGCAAAGCACAACAAGCCTGAAGATTGTTGGGTCGTTGTTAACGGTCAAGTCTTGGATGTGACTGATTTCCTTCCCGATCATCCTGGAGGCAAGAAGGCTATTCTTATCTATGCTGGTCGTGATGCTACTGAAGAATTCAACATGATGCACAAACCTGATGTAGTTCAAAAGTATGCCCCTAATGCTATTATTGGTACTCTTAAGAAGTAAAAAAAAAAAAAGGAAACTCTTTATTCTTATTTATTAAATGCCTTTCAATAAAAGAAAATGCTTGTACATTTGGGGATAAAATGCGTCTACTATATTCTATTTTACAAATAAATAATGAACTCACTCCATAATCGTAAGTGGAGGTGAATTCAAAAGCGTGACGCCCTTCTTGTCATCACAGTCAAAGTTCCAATTTTTCCAATGGTTTGCTTTGCCGTGACAAGGATAGCAGAATCCACAAACTGAAGTCTTAAAGCCAGCACACATCTTGCGTCCATTTTGTAGATTATCCAACATATCATACATAGTACCACCAATAGCATCTGGTTCGCCAAAGTCACCAAAGTGTTTACCAATCATGTCATTTTCGCATACATCAATTTGTTGAATACGACGGTCATGAATAGGTAGAATATTAAAAGGATAAAGCCAAATACCAAGGTTTTGATCTTCGTTCTTGACAAACATACGAGGGCCTTTTACACCAGCAATTAAGTGGACCACATCTCTTGAAAGAATATAAAGAGCACCCGCAGTATATGGAGGAAAAACAGGCAAAGGATAAATGAGCTCTCCATTCTTGTTCTCAGTATTTCTAATAGGAGGAATATTATGGTAAGCCAACCCTCTCCAATACCGTTTTGTACGTCCAGCCAACTCCATTTCTTTAGAGATAGTATCCCATCGAACAAAGATATCATCATCTGTCTTGACAAAATAATCAAAATCATACTGTTCTGCCCATTCAAATGCAGCATACACTTTTCTGCTTAAATCTTGATATAGATCAGAACAAGGTAGAATCAAAACATCGTTATGTTCTTGTATTTCTCTGTCTATTATAGGCCCAATGGTTTCCTTCACTTGATTATTTGGAGGTTGTCCCAAGATAAAAGTATAAAAATATGAAATATGTTGATTGTCCTTTGGCATTAATTTCAGTGTTGTCTCTCTAAATACTTGGCGCTTTTGTGCACTCTTTGCAGTCCAGGCTGATAAAACAAAAACCATGACACGCACTTCAGCTTCAGCCAATTGAGGATGCTTTTGAAAGGATGGCATAATCATGCGTTGCTCTAGTAAATCAATAGAAGCCTTACGCATCTGAGCTACTTGATACATGGAAGCAAACATGGTAATGAACACAACTACTGTTAATGGCAAAATCAATACACGAACAAAGGTTGATTTGTGGTTGATTCGAGGCTCTTGGATATCATCTACTCGAGCATAATTCTTTTTGTTGGATGCCAAAGTGATTTTGAGTATGTTAGATACAAAGAAAATAAGACATATAGTCATCCATTGCCAAATAGGTTGATCAATGCCATAATATGAACTGAGGTAGGCAGATACAGACCAGTTGATTACAGTTAGCGTGATAAGACGAACAATTGCACTACCAATTTCATAATGATGAATCCATCTTTTGAGCATGCTTGTGGTTAATATCCAACTCCAATAGCCTGCCAACAAACACTATAAACGAAACAAAGATTGAGCTATATGCATCACTGTGTAAAATTATTTTACCCATAATAAAGCAACATGGTGTATCAAAGGTGTACTTTTGTTTTGAAATAAACTTAAGGAAAAGTCATTATGGGAATAGGATACATCGAATAGATTTCTATAGACACCAACACTTGAAGGGATTAAGCATAGCAATCTCAAGATCATAAACGATAGTTGAAAACGTTTTGGAATGTTAAGAGAAGAGATCGATCCTCTTTCTTTTGAAAAGGAGGCTGCTCCAGTCTTTGAAATTTGTTAGTATTTTCTTCTTGTAACTATTAAACTTACAGCTACCATGTATATCCTTGATTCAAAAAGAAAAAAGAGTAAGAATACGGGATTTGAAATAATTACTTAAGGTACACTGCAATGTCAAACAGTAACACTGGCAAACAGTCTCTTGTCATTTGTTGATACCAACAAGCTACGCACACAATAGTTACCTCGAGTAGAAACTGATTAAACTATCTAATTAAAGGCTTCTTGGTGTATATATTCAGCAAATTGATCCACAAAGTATATTTTTAGAATGTAAATTGCTTGCATTTGATTATTCTAAAAAAGAAGACAGGAATATCTTATCCAATGCTATACGCAGAAAAAACAGTGATAAATATACATATGTTTAACATGAAAACTTTAGTTGCATAAACTATAAGAGAGAAGGTAAAAAAAAGAAAAGAAAAGAAAAAGAGAGAGAAGACCATGGTTTAAAAATAGCATTTATGCATACAATTACTAATTATAACCTTTGAGGCATTCTCAATATAAATACAATATAGATATGCTTGTTCATCTTTTCTTTTTCTTTAAAATGAATATTATTGACAAAATAAAAGTAAACATCAGTGTATGGAGATTAGAACAAAAGACAAAGCGAAGGTCACTTTCGCCTGAATTCCAATCCAAAAGTAAGGCAAATAACAGTAAGAGACGGGAGAACTAACTAGAATTTAGGCAAGCAGTATTACAAAGACATTTATCGAGATGGGGTCTACGATACTTATGATTTAAAAACGAAAAAGAATATGAGCATTATCGACTCACTAACCAAGGTTCCTTCACATATCGGTCGAGGGGCGAATGCGATATGGAGCTTCAGTTCAAGCAACAATAATAAATAAACGCCTTCTTCAGAGATATATAACAAAAGAAAATAAAACCAATGCTCAAATTTCTCACGGCTTTATTTCCCCTTTTTTCTTTTATCTTTTCTGAAAAAAATTGTTATAATAAAATGGCACAGTCAGCGCTCTTAAAGTTTTGGAATTCTGCTGCAGGTCCAAAAACAATTCATTTTTGGGCGCCAACAATGAAATGGGTAAGATTTCTTTTCAGTAGAAAAAAAAAGAAGGATGGGCATTAATATTTTTGTAATAAGGGACTTGTTATTGCTGGATTAAGTGATCTACAAAAGCCAGCAAATCAACTGAGTCTCTCCCAAAACCTTTGTATGAATCATCCATTTGTCTAGCTATGGCTTAATTTTTTTTACATAGCACTTGGAGTAAGCGGGATCATCTGGACACGTTATGGCTTTGTAGTTTTGCCTAAGAACTATATGATTGCAGGAGTCAATTTCTTTGTGTTTCTGATAGGCACTACTCAAGTAGGCCGTATATTAAAGTAAGACTGCATAGGATCTTAAGGTACTGAATATGACTACATTACATTCTTAATAGCTATCGTCGAACAATCCAAACAAATGCTAAAGATGAAGCTCAAGTAATACCATTAACATAAACTTAAATGGCGAGTGATCATAGAATCATACTCAAAGTATGATCATAATTGAAACCAATTTGTTTTTTTCGCATTTTTTTCTAACCCAAAAATCTATCTCTAGGCTTAGGTACTTTTTATTTATTTCTAGTTTCGTGTTGAAACTTAAGGACAAAATGAGAGCACTATACTTACATTTTGTCAAATATCTTTAATAAGAAGTTTGAACTGTTTTAAAGAAGTGTTGATGATAGTCTCGCAAAACTCTTTATCAACTTGTGAACCACTGATTTGTGATGACCTGAATATTGAACTTTTGCAATCTGCACCTTTATTTTGAGACTCATTATTTTGTCATTATATAAATTTACGTGTAACCAAGAGTGTAATTCTTAATTACAACTCTTTCATTCACTTTCATTTCTTCCCATTTTTCTCTAAAACTTCTAAAAAACACACATACTATCTCAAGACTACTTTTATAATTATCACTTTTATTACCAGCATCACTTGGTTAGTTTTAATTATAATTTGCAATCTGTGATGTTTGGGTTGTGAATGAAGATATAATAGAGGATAGAAAGAAAACAAAGAAATACAGTGAGACTGTTCAGTACTTCTTTATTACAAAAATAAATTGATTGTTCTAAAATATATCTTTTCCAGGTTGTCTTTTATACTACCTGATTTATTGACTAATTATGATTACTGATTATTGATTACTTAACACCTTGACAGCGTGTGCCTGGGAATTGATTATATAAATTCTCCTTTAATTCTCCTTGTTACCTAAACGGTACAATTATGGTTTCCTTATTTGTAAATATCCATATTATCCCAGTTACCGTTATTTACTGTCATTATACAGTGCTTACTTTATATTTATAATGTATAGTGCTATAAGTGATTATTCATTTATATGATGAAAGATTATTTATTATATTTTGTATTGAAAGTGCTCAGATCACCACACAATCATTAGTTACAAACTTATTAACAGACAAATAAAGTTGGTATTATTCTTTTAGTTAAAACAACAGTCCACAAATTACCACCAATAACTCTATAAATAAGAACAATTGAAAATCAGATGCAATCCGAGCGGTTTCAATCGCCAAAAATTACGTTCTAGTTTTTACAGGTATTAATGTAAAAAAATTAAAATGGCATGTCGTCTTGATATTATAACAACTAATAGTATTTAAGTAATACTAATTAAGAGTAAAGAGATAGTTAATTGATTTCTTTATTGAATAACGATGATCTTATATTTATACTTTTCTACCAAGTACTATGGATAATTCTATAAAGAAAATAAGAAAGTTGTGGAAGGTTCCGGAACCATGATTACTAATCTCTGATTAGTAATCAAGTGACTTGCTGTCTAGAACCTTCTAGCATTTTACTTTCCAGAACCTTCTTGTACCTTCGAGATGTCACGTGACCGCCTTGGTTTTGGAGTTGGCTTGAATCTTCTTTTTGTTACGACAGGCACAGAAAGCCCTTATAGCTCAGTGGTAGAGCGTTAGTCTTGTAAACTAAAGGTCCGTTGTTCAATCCAGCGTGGGGGCATCGTCTTTTGCTCTTTTCCATCCTTAGCTGTGGTGTGTGTAGTCCTTTGACTCTAGGTCTTTTTTATTACTCAAATGGCTAATGGTTCTTCTTTTAATATTTTTAGAGTTATAGTCAGTTTTCAGCTTAAACAGCGAAGAACTTTATGCTCTTGGCTATATATCAGAATGCATTTGTACCTAGTCGCACCTGGATATAGCCATTTTCCATAAGATGGTATAGTATGGCTATTGTTGTGTACACAACATTATAATTACTATTACAAGCTTAAATGTTTGGACAATAGTTTTTTTGACGATAGTTATAAAATATTTCTTGTTTATTTAAAGTGTGTGTTATAGCGACATTTTAAACTTTCACTATTATTAAAATGCTTGATTGTTTTTATATCATAAATCGATAGATGCATGAAAATGAAGAAGGTTTCTGATTTACTTGTTACTTCTTTGATTAAGCAAGTCATAGCTTGGATATAGTCATAGGATTTGACCTGACCGACGGTATGATTATATCCAGGTGCGACTATAGAAAAACTAATTTATTCGTCAAACTCGGTATCTTTTCTGAAGGGGCAGTTTATTTTACTTGATGTTCTGTCTTCTTTGTACTTAGCAATCTTTAATTAAAAGACTTTTTTGTACTATAATAGCTTTATACGATCTAAAATGCAAAGATCAAATTGTATTACTCAATTAGTGGAGTGGTATTTTACTGCAAAGAGTCAATATTGCATTGCATCTTCAAACAATAGCATCGCTGCTTTTAAAATAAGAATTGATCTAAAAGAAAGAAAAAGAAAGACAGCGAAAATTAAAAAGCAGAGTAAAGCAAAGATATCATTATACAAGTAATATGCATTTTCATAAGAATTAATGACACATAAAAAAAAGTAAACATTGAAGGATAACAAATACAAAGTTTCTTAATAAAAAAAAAACAATAATAATAAAATTAAAGCACACTAGAAATCAAAGCAGCAACAGAAACAAGAGCAGTTGTATAAAGAGCTGGTCTAGAAAAAGTTTGAGCATCACTTGTAGCAGCGGCATTCTTAGAAGCAGGAGCTACAGAAGACGTAGAAGCAGGAGCTGTAGCATTCGTGTTTGTCTTGCCATTGGTTTCAACATAGGAAGCACCAGGAGCCCAACCAGCACAGGTACCTACAGTACTAAGTTGTACCTTGGGGTGCAAGATAGGCAAAGCTTTTAAAGCAGCACCAACAGTAACGTTGTTTAAATCATGCATGAGTGAGTTACCACCGGTAGTCATGGTAGGCAACTTGTTGGCCCAGGCAGTGACATCGGCCAAAAGACCAGCTTCCGTTTGTCCACCTGTAGTGATTCTCCAGTCTTGAGAGTCTACAGACCACATAGCAGGTGTATAACCAAGTTGCTTGACAATGTAACGAACGCGATCATCAATATCTCCTCGAGGCTATATAGAAAAAAGAGGGGGCATATGTATGAGTTAAGGAGAAATCTAAGCATGTTTGAGTTACTTACAGGGCGCATCAAACGAGGAGTGACACCGAGTACTTCTTTAATGGCTAGTTCAGTCCATTTGATTTCAGCGATGATTTGTTCGTTGGGAATGGTCGTCAATTCTGAGTGAGTCCTAAATAAAAATAAATCGTCTGCTTTTTTATGCGAAGAATAGGTTATTTACCAGGTATGGACACCAATTTCATGGCCTTGATCGTAGGCTTCCTTAAGAATTTCAGGCCAAGTAATGACTTGTTTACCAACGACAAAGAAAGTAACTTTACGATCAATTGATTTCAAATAACTCAAGAGTTCTCGAGTAATTTCATATGGACCATCATCAAAACTCTAATACATGCATTAGTTAGAAAAAAGCACATATATCAACTGCTACTTACGGTTCCCCACACTTTAGGATCAGTACAATGAACAATATCTGTTGGTTTGACGCATCCATCCCAAGTCCAGTTACAATGTGTGTTATTACCGGTGGGATTAGCATTTTTAATAATACCATCTATCGAAAGAAATGAATAATTTGTTTTTAAAAAAGTGAAAGGTATTTACCAGGTGTCAAAATGTTAGGTGTAATCTTTAATGCGGCATCATCTTTGACAAGAGCAACCCATTCAGGCTTAGGAACAGGTTTCGTAGTTCCAGAGGGATATTTATTCTTCCATGCAATTTTGGCGTTAGGAATATCATATGTTTCAGCAGCAGTGGTAGTTTGGGCGAGAACGTTGCTGGTACAGACAATTGCAACTGCTGTTGCAAGTAACATGTTGGTATTGAGAATCATGACTTAAAGAGTGTATAAAATGGTCTATGGTATGAAATAAAGGAAGAAAAATAAATAACCAACAAAGCTTGCAGAAAACCAACGTTCTTTTTATAATGAATTAAATCTATTAATAGTGCTCAACATGGAAGGATAGTAGACTCGAGGGAAGTACAAGCAATCATGTAGAAAGGGGAATTAAATGGAAACAAAGGAAGTAACGGAAAGACCAGCTTATAATCTCGTCGATCTATGTACGACATTAAATTATTTATAAAAAGAAAATATTCGGTCTCGAGTATCACAAAAGCAGTAAAGAACATAATACAAAAGTGTAAGGTGACCTGATTTTTACAGGCAAGTTCTAAGGTACAGTGTTGTCAAAACGGTAGTATGTTTAGCCAGTAATAAAGCAAAAGGAACATAAAGAAAACTTGTCTAGGACTAAATATAAATAAAACTTATGACTAATGAACATTTATCTTTGGAATACTGTCAGTTCAAGAAAAAGAGTATAACAAAACTAAATAATCTTTCAAGATGAAACGACATAAAACACATGGAGTTAGAAAAACAAAAAGAGGGGCTTCTAACAGGAGAAGGTAGGAATAGCCATCCAACCAAGAGTTAACCGAGATTGCAAAGCAATAAGCAAGATAGACTCACTTGTTGTGAATTAGGAAGTCTATACATTATGCATATAGTGTTGTTGATGAGCTGAATATAATGATTTGATTTAGTACATAAGAGTGGAAGTTTATACCGAGGAACACAGGAAATGCCATTAAAAGGTTTGAAATGAACTTGATCTTGTGACCATTGAAAGAGTACTAAAAAGAATTAAGGAAGTAGCCAAAATTTAAGGAGGGATTACAACAAAGTCTTTTATTGTTAATATACAAAGAGAGCCATAGTCTGCATGTAAAAGATAAAAAAAATGAAAAGGGATTTACTTGTATCAAAGAAGAACATTGTCTATTGTAAAACAAGTTGAAAGAAGTTAGTTGCTGTTAACATTCTGTCAACTAGTGCAGTGCTTTTTTTTCTTCTTCGTGAGTATACATTTCTGAAGCGAGAATAGCTTTTTTTTATTGTCTTGAAAAAAGAGTATAAGCAATATTCTGACTGTCTGATTCAGTCCCAAAATGATTTAGTGCATTCATCTAAATATAAACTGCACGCTCCATTGAGTTAGTCTAGTTTCTTCACTCTGCTTTTCTTCCGCTGTTGTACTTTCGTAAACTGTTTCAATAAGATGTTCTTCTTGAGGACTTGGTTCCTCTTGCTGAAAATGCCCTAATTGCTCATCAAGTTCTTGTGGAGAGCATTCTAGTTCTGTACATATTTCGTCGTAGTGGTGTTTTCCATCAAGAAAGGGAATGATATCAGGATGAATAGGCTGTCCAGTACACTTGTTTATGACTTGATGGTATTGACTAGGTAGTGGAAAATCAAGCTGATTTGTGCCTTCATTTTCAGTGTCACTGGTCAGAATAGGATACTTGTGTACTCGATAGATTAAGTCTTTAATGACTCCAAAAGAAACCACACGTCTATTAAATCAATGCATGACCTTATAGTATTTAGTCCTTACCTTTCGTCAATACATAAAAAAGCCAATTTTTGCTCTTCAATCCAGTCCTTGACTGTCAGACCATGTTTAAATCCGCAATATAAGGCATATATCCTTTCAATTGAAATTTCTGGTGCATCTAAACAAAAAAGATTAAGAACACAGTTCCCTCCCCTTTTATAGACTTACTAGGTATCATAATATACCGTAAGCATTCTTCAGCAAGCCCATATTTAGGATCAAATAAACGTGTGATTTCAGGCTTCACAGCATATACATTAGAATACTGAAAAATATCAATCATGATAATACAGCCATAGTACATCATATGCTCCATGCTTTGCCGTGTCCATTCAGGCTTAACATTTGCTAATTCAGCTATACGCTTGACATGGTTGATACCATTGATATGGTTTGCTACTTTTTGGACAGTGATATCCCAATTAGGACTCATCATTTTTCGTATATCAACAGTGCATACAGGTACATGATAGTCATATACCGTTTGTGGGTTAGGATAGGTAGGAAATAATTTTAAATTGATTGTGTTGAATGTGTCTAGAACCAATGTCAGCGTACTTATGTAGATGTCGAGACTTACTGATAGGGATTTGACATTCACAATAACTATTCAAATCTTCAAAGAGTTGTTCAATAACATTCTGGATTGTTTGTGCTTCTGAGCTTACTTCTTTTGAAAGAAAATTACATTCAAGCTACAAGCAATTAAGTCTAATGGATCTATGAACATGCCATCAAACCTCTAATCCTTCAAGTACTCGTGATAGTTTTCGAACTACAGCTTCATAGCTACTTGTCTCTGCATCTTGCTCAAATACAAAGCAAAGGTTAAACCGAAACTCGTTACGAAAGTGCCTATATCTTTCATGATCATTCAGTACAACCGGACATCCCATTACTTTATAGCCATTGGTACAAAGTGTCACTAGACGCTTGTAAAGTTGCTTCTTTGGAATAATGTACTCGCTTATTGCTTCGAAATCGATCAGTGTTTTGCCATGCTGTGGATCTGTCTCGGAAATGCAACTCGAATTATGTGTTTGAGGTGTAATGCTTCCTTCTGGCACCTGATGTTTTACAACGGTGCCTTTGATAATATCAAAAACAGCATAAAATATGCTATGGATACGCGGGAAACCATGAAATTCCATCTGTATAAAAAAAGAACAAAGAAAACGGTATGTGACCTTTGTTTTTTCTACGCGTATCTCTCTCTCTCTCTCTCTCTCTCTTTCCTTAAACAATGAATCCTAGAAATAGAGCCTCGTCTCCTCGAACGAGGAGCACGCCTCTTCGTTCTGACAATACATTTGATAGAACTCTAAGATCTCCAGCACGTCCCATTATGAGTAGCGAATTTGAAGAAGTATCGCCCACTGCTTTCCATACACGACACTCTCGACTGGTTACCGAGAATCCAAGTCCGTTCTATGATCGCATCGATGATCATGATCTGTTTAGTACACCACCTCCCATTCCCGATCATATCAGCATTATATCGACTGATTCAGATAATCTGATGACCCATATAGAAGCATTACCGAAGCGATTGTATAATTCCGATCCTGCAGAACGGTTGGCTACTCGAGAGGATCGGTTTCGAACACTTCGACAAGACGCCCTCATGAATTATTTATCAGGAACTTCAACATTTATTGGTGAAAAGCTCGTTGCTTCAACAAGTAAATAGAAAACAATAAAGACATGAGCTGACATGCATTTGTAGAGGGATTAGAAGATATTTATAACATGGCAGTTTCATTCTATCAACAACAACAATATGAAAGAGCATTGGAGATACTAAACAAAAAAGAGACATTAAACAAAAGTGTGCGGTGTCGATATTTAGCTGCTCTTTGTTCAGTATGTACGCATGTTCCTAAAAAGAAATCTAATAATGCTTTAGCTTGCACTAGAAAAAGGCCGAGATGCACTTGATTATCTAGGTCATAACAATCCTTTCTCAGAAAAAAGTAGGTCAAATCAACACAGACAGTTGTATTCAAACAATAGACGATAGGAAACATGTTTGAAGATGATACTGCAGAAGGCTGTCTTAAACTAGAATCTATTATGTGTTATGCAAGAGGAAAAGCTCATTTGTTACTTAAGAATATAACTGATGCAAGAGAATGTTTCAAAGAAGCTTTGACAGTAGATGTCAAATGCTATGACGCACTGAAGGCTCTGGCGAAATACAATCTCATGGACGAAAAATCAGGCAAGTTCCGAGATATATATATGTTGCATAAGATATTTATCAATAGACTATAGAATTAGAATTTGTAACCACATTGCCTTATGAAGAGCATTGTGGACAAGATGCAGACTATTTTCGATATCTCTATGGTCTAAAACTAAAGAAAAGAGATACTTTGAATGAAAGAAGACTTAGCTCGGATGAAAAAGATATCTCTGAAAGTTTAGATGTTCAATTAAGTACAGCCCAAGGCTTTTTCACAGAAGGAAGATATGAAGAATGCGTCAAGATTTGTGAAAGGTAACCGTGATTTGTTTCCATTGTGCTTATAAACTATGTAGGATAAAGAGTCAGGACGCATTCTTTGTTGAGTCTATTCCTCTCCATGTCACTTGCTTATTTGAGTTAGGCATGAAGAATGAACTGTACTTGTATGCTCAAGAATTAGTAGAGAGATTGAATGAAGAAGCAGTTGCTTGGCATGCTGTTGGACTTTACTATCTTTGCTGCAAAAAGAATGAAGAGGCAAGAAAGTACTTTCATCAAGCACTCACAATCGACCAATATTTTTATGAAGCTTGGTTAGGCTATGGACATTCATTCTCGCTTGAAAAATACCATGATCAGGCGATTGAAGCATATCATACATGCAGCAAATTAGTACCTGGGTAAGATCAGCTTATGTTCTCACTGTCTTTCTCATGTTGCTGTATAGTTCTCATTTGCCTCTCATGAATATTGCTATGGAATTTATGGAGCAGCAAAAAATGCAATCTGCCTTGGATTATTTCAATATGGCTTTACAGATCTGTAAACGAGATCCATTCTTGTATAATGAGATTGCAGTTTATTACTATAAACACAATGAGTAAGTGTTATTTGTGTATCAAGATTTGACCTTCTCTCTTTATAGTTTCATAAAGGCACATGAAAGTCTACATAAAGCGCTCAATCTAGCTAAAGAACAACACTGTCAAAATAATTATCTTTATGAAAAGATTTGGTGTAATCTAGGGCATGTTTATCGTCATCCACCGTAAGTATTGACTATAAAAAAAAACAATGAACTCAACATAAAGCATTAGACTTCGTGATTATGAACGTGCCTTACAATGCTTTCAAAATGCACTTGTAAGAAACCCACAAAATTCAGATGCTCGTGGCGCTGTTGGCATGATTTATCATTTACAAGGCAAAATTGCCCGAGCCATTTCAGAATATCAACAGGCACTGAGTTATTCTGATGCTAAACTGTTGATCAATGATTTACTGGAAGAAGCACTTATTGACTATGCCAATTCGTCTATAACAGATGACTACCATGGTACATTTATCGACGACACATTTGATATCAGTCAAATTGCCACCACAATCAATGATACAAGTGATCAAGTAGAAAAAGAATTGAATTGGGGATGGAATAGCAGGAAAAGAAAAAGTCCCATATCGATACCCATCCATACAACAGATGATGAATTGATTTTAGATGAAGGTGATTTTGGACTATGAATATATACCCCCACCCTAAAGACTCGACTACGTGTTTGTTCATGATAAGTTTATATGGTTACACAAGATCATCTTTATGCATAAACAATTTTCCTTTTCTATAATACACAATAAATAATAAAATGATTATTCTACTTTCTTGGATGGAATAACCAAGCAGCGAATACCAAGGTAAGCACAAAAGCTATTAATGACCACAATAGCCCATCGCATATAAGCTACAAAAGCAAATACAAAATAAGCCAATAAGAACATGAACTCTGATTCAGCAGTGAAAATGGGGTTTCTAAAATAGATAGGAATCAGTTTTGGTAGTTGATATACAACACACTTACATGGAAGGTATGAGAATAGGTACATTGGTCAAAGCAGCCCCTACAATCAAGGGAATCAACAAGACAGTAAACTTGGGAAATTTGGATTTTGTCAAATGAGCTAAAATGACTTTGGTGGCCATTCTACCAAATACAATACCAGTTGTAATGGTAAACAGAATAAAATGATGATGGGATAGAATAGTGGAATAAGGCGACATCACCCAGAGGTATAAACAAGTAATATAGGTGGCAATAGGCGTATTCTGAACAAGAATTGTCTTTAAGAAAGGTTGATTCTTTCTCTTACAGGCACCATAGATAGCATACAGACTAAGTACAGGTCAATAAAGTGAATGCAGGTATCAGTCATACTTTACCAAGCAGGAGCATGCGTGCATAAGAACAAGGTACCCACCCACCAGATAATAGCATGTGAGAGGGGCATTTCTTCCAGTACCTTTGGAAGCCATGAGACTTGCACTGTGTTCTTTATCGGTGTATTCCACATACCCGGACCTAAGAAGAAAATTCAATGAAACGAAACCCGCGTTTTGTAACACGTTACCATAGATGCCTGAAATAATAAAGACAACACAGGAGAGAATGACTCCTTCAGTGGGAGCATTGATATAGCCAAGATACAATACACCGGTATGGTATTCTTCAGCGGTTGAAAGATAGAATCCGAGCATAGCAATACCATATAAAATAACGCTTGCTTTTGAATGGCCCAAACCAATGGCTGTTGCCTGTAAAACAGCAGCAAATGAACAATTGACAGCGTCACATCCATGATCGAATAACTCACCCAAGGGACTTGAAGTACCTGTTCTTCGAGCCTGCTTTCCATCCACATTATCAAATGTGGAATAAAGCCATAATCCAATAGCAAAACTAAAATAGATCCAGCTTGGACCTGATTCATTTTCACCTGTAC
This sequence comes from Gilbertella persicaria, assembly GCF_025201335.1. NCBI lineage: Eukaryota > Fungi > Mucoromycota > Mucoromycetes > Mucorales > Choanephoraceae > Gilbertella > Gilbertella persicaria. The sequence goes on from NW_026251968.1 coordinate 447,093, forward strand.
CCATGTTAGGCACAAACACAATAGCCAATCCAACATTAAAGATCATGAAAAAGAGACCTGTGAGTGTAATAAGGTTCGGTCTTGGAATAGATCAATACAGTGATTAATGACCTATCTATTTTACTTACGCCATGCTGATTGGAAAGAACTGTACGCACCAATTCCAGTAATGACTTAGTACATATTTGGTTGTAAATGAACGGTCCACTGCACTGTATTTATAAGAGTCGAGTGCTTTTAGTTGTTCTCTATCAAGAAACTCAGGCTTCAGTAATGATTTGAACATATCTTTAGATAGAAAAGAAAAGAAGAAGAGGAGAAAGTTTTTTTTTTTTTTTTTGAAAAACTTTTAATACTGAAAAAAAAAAAATCAAACTACCGATCCAAGTGGCACAAGCTTCTTTTCTGTTTTGCAGTCTTTAAACATGTTACACTCAATCCCCAACAAGACATTGATTTCATATGAAAATACAAATGGTCTCTTGACTTTTCAAATAAAAATATCGTACATGCAAAGGAGTCTAAATGAGCAAGGCAAACAGTCATTGAGTTGTTTTTTCTTTTTCTTCCAGTTACTAGATGTGATGTCTCGAGACAAGAGATTTTCTTTTACTAATCAGCATGTTACTTGTTAATTAAGGAATTCAAGAAACCATATTTCATCTCATACAAAGCATACAAAACAGACAAGTCACATAGTGGCTATGAGCACCACACGAGGAGAGAGAGAGAGAAAAAAAAAAAGAGAGCGTCTCTTCAGGCTGAGCCTCGGCTTAATCAACATATCTAAGGCTTTATTTCATCACTACAAGTGCATGATTCAATTAGATGTTACACATTATGATACAAAGATTTATAAAAAGACGCGTTAGACAGACTTTGCGTATATCAACAAACCCTCCGGTTTCGTCTCGGAAATAGAAAAAAAAATAATTAAGCACTGTGTGAAGTCTACGCATGTGTACATTTTTAGATGCTGTGAACCCTATAATAAGCATCTTGTTGTGTGTGTGGTTGTTTAAAACTCCTCTACTATCTGTGTTTTCTTTTTTATTTTTGGGTTCATTTTCCTTCTTTCTTTTCTTTTTTTCTTTTTATTGCACTTGCACTCTTTCTTGTCTCTTGAACTTGCAAGAGAAAAAAGAAAAAAAAAATAAAGGCAATACGAGTAGTGAAATTATTTAAAGAAATATATAGGCAAGAAAAAAAAAAGCCAAGCAATCATCATTATTTATAAATATTTATATTTTTAGGTCTTGGTCTTCTAGTTTTCTTTCTATCTCCTTATATTTCAATCATGTATTCACAACAGCAACAGCAACAACAGCAGCAACTCCATCATCATCAGCAACAGCAACAACATCAGCAACATCAGCAACAACAACACTATCAATTAATCGACTCTTCTAATGTAAATTATCCAAAGACTACAACAAATGCTTACTTCAATACTCTAAAGTCATCCAACATCCACCCTTATTCTCAGCCACAAAGACCTCCACCACCTCCACCTCATCAACAGCCTTATCGTCATCATCCTCACCCTATACAGCATGGCTATGCGATTGTACCACCTGAGCCAGTGCCTAGCGCCACGGATGCACAACCCACACCCCCATTATCTATATCACAATTGGCTGAATTTGCTTCTAGTATGGTCTATTTGATGTGGCATGCGAGGAGACCCTCTGTCATGCAACTTCATGAGTCAAGCAAGATCCTTCAGTCAACAGCAATCACGGATGATCAACACTTGATGCACTCTAAAGAAACAGCCAATATCGCCAATCGTACCAGCAGTGCATTCAGAAAGTTCTGTAAACAGGTAAACATACTTTTTTTTTTTTTTTTTTTTTTTGGCTGTACATCTTCTCTCCCCCACAACTCACACTTTTTTTTTTTTTTTAGATATTGACAGCAACACAATTATCAGAATCCGTGATATTACTGTCTTTGAAATATATTGCCATGTTACTACAGAACAGTCCAGCCATACAAGGTGCAGATGGATCTGAATACAGATTGTTTACTGTCGCATTAATGTTGGCCAACAAATTCCTGGATGATAATACGTTTACCAACAAAACTTGGTCTGAAGTATCAGGCATGAAAGTGACAGATTTAAATATTATGGAACTCGAGTTTTTAGATGTGCTCAGGTTTAAAATGTTTATTCGAAACGATGAATATGAACGATGGAAGTCTGCATTGTTCTTGTTTAGAAGCCAACTCTTGAATGCGGATGAGATGCAGAAGCAAGAAAATCAACAAAAGCTATTAGAGGAAACATTTAAGGGTATTGTGTTACCTAACAATCATCTTCAACAACAACAGCAACAACAGCAACAACAGCAACAAGAACAATATCAATTCTTATTGATGTTATCTAAAGCACAATTGCCTCAATTTCCTACACAATTACCTAATCGTCCTTTGGCTCGAGTACCTCTTCGTATACCTTTACAGCCTGTTTGGAGAAATCAACAGTATGATTACGGACAAACAACATCAGCAACACCAACAGGAGGAGCAACAGGAGGAGCGGGAGGAGCAGGAACAGGAGGAGCAGCGGTCACTAATTCTACTACAGCAGCTTACACACAACCAAAGCCAAGCGATATGTATTATACGCCTACCAATGCAACACCTAGTGTGTATCTGCCACCTTCCCAGACACCTCAACAACAACAACAACAACAACAACAACAACAACAATCTCAACCACCCTCTTCTGTCATCTATCAGACTCCTACTTCACAATCCACTAGACTAATGCAAGACTATAGTAATGCCAATACACCAAATACCACAGCGATGTATAACACAAATAATACTGACAATAACATACCATACTATAAGCTGACACCTACCACAGCAACAACAACAGCAACAACAACAACAGCAGCCACCACAACAACATCTCAACCTATGTATAACAATAACAAAAACCCATATAATACACCCCATCAGCCACCATTAAGAGCTCGTACATCGTTTTATGGAGAACCAAACACTTCTTATGATATGTCAGGGACACCCACCAATGATTATTATGCACGGGTACAGCCAGCTGGTTATCATTCTCAATATCATCCACAGGTAATATTTTGTCCTATATAATGTATCTCATATATATATATATAAAACCATGATAGACACAACAGACGCCATCTTATAGACCTACCTCTGCTCCATCTAAACCTTATAAATACAGTGGACCTGTACCAGAAGATCCACTTACTGCTGCTGAATCTTATCGAAACCATCTTAAATAACTAAAAAAAAAAAAAAAAAAAAGAGAATGATCAGATGATGAATTATCCAACAATAAAGCGCGTTTATTTAACTCGTTCAAATATAAAAATGCATGACTTTTCTACACTAATGTCCCCCTAAAAGTCATTTAGGTGGGCAAACGTGATCAATTTATTTATTTATTTTTTACTGTCAGTTTATGCACTGAAGCCCACGCTTTTAATTGGTCACAATTGACACAAGTAGATATCATTTAGAGAATGAAGGCATGTACAAAATAAACTTTAGACAATAAGAATGATCACGCGTAAAAAACAAAACAAAATAAAATAAAATGAAGAGTATACTAAGGAGAGAAAGAAAGAAAAAAGGAGTGTTATGAAAAAAAAAAAAAAAAAAAAAGTGAGAGTGTCAGCAGACTATGTTACTGATTAAAAGAAAAAAATTTGTTCTTTCCTTCTTTTTTCTTCTTCTTCAATTTTTGTACATAACCTTATAGAAAATGTCGTCAACTCATTTACTTTCTGTTTCTTGTCATGATCTAGTTTCAATTGAAAACACTGAGGAATTAGAGACAATGTGGACAGGTAAAATAAAATACTCATTTAATCAATCTTATTTATGATTTCAATAGCATTTAATAAATGCAAAAATTATATTGAAAATGGTCAGCGATTAGAAAACATGTCCTGGAGACTATGGCAATATCAAAGACAGCCCACCAATAAGATTGACAACAACACTATCAAACGATTCATTACATCCGTACTCTTGTCACCTGCTGCCGTTCATGACGCACATTCGCACGAGGTTGTACGAGAAAGATGCCACGATGATGAAGCTAATAAAGAAGAGTCTTCTTGTTCAAGTAGCATTGTTGTGATTGACAACAAACAGCAACAAGAGACTTGTTCAAAGCATGTTGTCATCATAGAAGAGGACGAAGAAGAAGAAGATGAGGACGACGACGACGACGACTATTATCCAAGTGAGGATGATTTATACGATGATGAAGACTATGAAGAACAAGAAAAAGAACAAGTAAATGATATAAGTTATCATTTTGTAAAGACACAGCCAAGACCAACAACACCACGTCGATCACTCTTGTCTGATCTTTTAGGCAGAGTATCATCTCCGCCTTCATTACTCTCGAATTCTACTTCCTCATTTACAAGCACAAATACCATTGAAGATCAACAACAATCACAACAACAACAACAACAACAACAACAACAACAGGAAACCTTTCATAAAACTAATTTAACACTCTCTATTTTACAAAAAGATTCACAACAAAATGAGATAAGATGGCGAGAATCATTTCATGGTTGGTAGAAACTTTTTTTTTTTTTTTTTTTTTTTTGTTGTTGCTTAAATAAAATTTTACCTTACACAACATATCAATACGATGCAGCACTCTCGGAATCAACTATTTTAGCCGAGTTGAGCTGCTTAAATGACACATATGAGTCACATTTTATTACCATCCTTGCCAGCCTTCTAAATTAGACTCAAACAATTCATCCTCGCCTCCTTCTACTACTTGACAGATAGGCACAAAAGGAGAACGATCAGAGCATTCTTTGACATATTTTTGTGCATATTCAAGACCTTGTCTACGTTCTTTGCGACTTGCTTTACGACCAATCCAAGTATAGATTTGGTGTCCAACATCAAAAACGTAAACATCATGTGTATCAAACATGTCTCTGGAAATAGTACCCTCAGCTACAACCTCGAATTTCAAATGACCCAAGCCAAAGGGACCAGAAGCACTTAAACGCAACAAGCGTCTATTGCTTACTGCTTCTTCTTCTCCTTCTTCTTGTTCATCATCATCATCTAAAATGTCACCTTCAGAACCAAGTGCTTCAAAGAATTGGCGTTCACCACTACCGGATCCTTGTTCTAGCCATAAGAGGTCAGCTGATGATTACATATGCATTGTAGTCACTTACCAACAATCACCATCTCACCTTTACCTTGACGCTCAGAAATAAGTTGGGAAATAAACTCAGCTGCTTTGGCTCTCTCAATACCATTGGCTTTCTCTCCTTGCCATTGGTAGACAATATCGCCTGTATCAAGCACAAAGATAGAGGTAGAGCGTAAACTTTCATGACTCAAAGGTACTTCTGAAATAACAACAGCATTTCTTGTACGCGATCCTTCCAATTGCTTGGGACGATGGACACGTAAGAGACGAGTATGGACTTGTTCTTCTTCCACATGATGAAATCCTGAGTCATGACCACCTTGCAAATAAGTAATGTGTCTAAAATAGCTAGAGAATAAGCTGGATTCCTTGTATTGCACCTCACGGTATTGAACAGCATATGTATCAAGGACTAGACATGATTGAGTTTCTATACGTCAAACAGTCTGTTACTTACAGTCATCTAATTCAACTGTCTTGTAAGCAGCTGTACCAGCTTCATCTTGAGAAGTTTCCAAACCAAGCCAAAAATGAATATTATGAATCAAACCATCCGAGTTTTGTTTCTTGCTAGACTGTACAATATCAATAAACACTCTCTTATTTCTGGTCTCATTCTATACCTTCAAGACAATGTAACTATCACCTATCGTTTTCTATCAACATAAACGCATTTATGGTGGCTATACTTTTACCTTGATAAAATTTACCATATTGGCTTTTGGGAACAGGCTCCAAGTTGAAATCATGCACACGCCAAATCCACATACCACTTTATGATGGTCAGTATAATTGATGTTTTTGATAGACTTACACTTCATGACCAATAGGAGAACCCTCATAATTCCATGCTGTTTCAAGATCACCTTCTTCTTTACGGTGTTCTCTTTCGAGTTCAGAACCAAAATTGGCCAAGTTGGTTTCGTCAAGCTCTATAGACTATTATCAGTCATTGTCTGTATATAGAATTCACTTACTCCAAGTAGAGTTTTTAAGCATAATACACACAAAAAAAAAAAAAAAAAGAGAGAAAGAAAAAAAAAAGAGGGGGAGACTCTATATTTATTTTCAACCGGAGATGTGTGCCTTATTTACACAGTTACACAGCTTTTTATGCCGTTTTACCCATCATGTTCTCTTTGTAAGTTTTCTATAGCATCAAACAGTCTCTGTGTAAGCTTAATTCGGGTCTGTTCCCTGTCAAGTTTCCCTTCTTTCCATTCTCTTAATATGTCAGCATACTCTACGGGTGGACCAAACACAAGCGTAATAGGTTTTCCTAAATGAACAAGTTTTGTACCATATAGTGGTTTGGCAAGGTGCATGCCTTTGTGCCAAATGGGTATCACTAAGGGTTCATGATCTGCATCCATCAGAATACGAGCCACACCCCATTTAAATCGAACCATTTTGTTCTCTTGAACTACTTTAGATTCAGGGTAAATATGAATCCAACCTTTATGATTGATTTTATCAATGGCAAAATCAACGCCTGGTTGATAGATACCAGCGCCACGTATAGTGGGAATGGTCTGACCACAGGCAAAAAAGTAAGATCGAAAGCTAAATACCTATTTAGCATATAAGAAACAATTCATGCCTACTTACATGGATGTATAACAAATGTCGGCTGCACCAAGTACCCAACGCATTTGATGGATAGAAAACAGTGTCTTGATAGGCAATACACCCCATAGAAATGGATCATCAAGCACAGACTCATGATTAGATACTAAGTTTAAACCATCAGCTATGTTCTTTATTTGTGTAAGCTATCATCACCTGTCACAATGCCCTTCTGCCTTTCAGGGTCCTGAATAATGCTTTTGAATTCTTCCAGCCCATAGACTGTTACCTGGCTACAATTCATAAAGCCTTTGGCTACCATACCTGCCATGCCTACTGTCAGTGTACTAAACATATTCCAGACAAATCCATCGCGTTTGGGATCAGGTGTAGTGAATCGCTTCAAGATTGGTTTTGGTATACTTTCCCAAACAAAAGGTGGAGGAATATAAGGTGTCACAGGTGGTGGATTGGTTTGAGCAGGTTTATAGTACCAATAAGTTGCGCCCAATGCTAACGTGGTAGCAAGACCTAGTTTTTTCTTACTTAGCTTGGACGCTGGTGTCATGACATGAGAAAAGGCAAAAAAGTACAGACAGGGTGCGGAGTATTCCCTCTACAGTATTTTTTTTTTCTTTTTGGCTACACTATAATCAAGTGTTCTTTAGGACACCATTAGAACAAACTAATCTTGTTTGGTTTATTTAAAAAGCTAAATGCACTATACATGAACACTTTCTTAATAAACTAGACTGATATGTATATGGTGGGATGTAAGAAGAAAGGTATCTGTTCGCTTGTTTATAGAGTATTAAATCACATTTTTTCTTGTCAAATAATCGAATCGCTTGAAAGTGTAGCCAACAAAAGCAAGGTCTTTTTGTGCATTGACAGTGTCTGTTTGATAAACTAGAAGGTATCAGCATACATGTACCTTAATCCTATCTACTTACTTTGCGTATCCACCATCTCAGGCACAGCATCCAGTTCTTCTGTAGGAAAGTATGAAGTATCTGTAATACTTCTTAATTGAGGTATATGAGGTGATCTCTCATTTCGAATCTGCTCCCAATTGATACCATAAAAGAAAGGATGCTGCTTAATTTCTTCAGGACCATTTCTACCCAGCCGAGTTTCAGGATCACAAATCAAGCGACGAATCAAATCTTCTGCTTCTCGACTGATAGGCTGATCATCAGGGAAAATCAATGTTTCGCGCCAATTCATGATTTTACGGTAAGTATCATGAGGATTCTCTGAGCAAAAAGGGGGATAACCACATAAACATTCAAACATGATAGCACCTAATGACCACCAATCACATTCTTGCCCATAACCTCTTTGTAAAAAGATCTCAGGGGCAATATAGTCGGGTGTACCAACAGTGGAATAGGCAAGTGCACGGCGATTCTTTTTCCAAGTAGCAATTTTCTCTTTCTGTGTGTTGAGATGAATTGTGTCAATACCTTGTTGTGTAGATACACCTTCTAATAGTCGTTGATAGTATTGTGAGTCGTGTGTCTTGTGGAAACCTGTAGACAAGCCGAAATCTGATAGTTTAATATGGCCGTCTTTATCAATCAGGATGTTGTCTGGCTTAATATCACTACAAAAAAAAAAAGAGTGTCATTATTTACCTGTAGTTCAGTCTTTGCATGGTTGCTTACCGGTGAATAAAACCTAAGTTATGAATAGCTTCTAAAGCCAATACAATCTCTGCAATATAGAAGCGTGTCACTGGTTCACTGAATGTATCGTATTTGATCAACATGGTCATCAAATCACCACCAGGCAAAAACTCCATAATTAAATACAAAAACTGTGTATCTTGAAAAGAAAAATAGAGCTGAACAACCCAAGGAGAGTCAGCTTCTGCCAACACATCACGCTCTGCTTTGACGTGTGCCAATTGATCTTTTTTCAACATTTCTGACTTTCTTAATGTTTTCATGGCATAAATCTTGCCTGTATCTCCTGCTTGAACAAGTCGCACCTAGAAAACATACATAAGTAAGTCCATAATAGTAGGTTAGAAGCAACACATACCTCGCCAAAAGCACCTTTACCAATCACCTTGACGGTGACAAAATCATCAAGACCAAGTCTAGTTCTGCGTAATCTCAAATATTGCGATTCTTTTCTACCATATGATTGAAGTTGTCTCTTTTTCTTTTCTTCGCTGCAGTGCTCTTGACTCAACTTGTTTTCAATTTCAGTACGTCTAAAAAGCGTTCAATAGCTGTATATCGAATTGCGTTCTTTGTATACCTTTGGCTTCTTTCATAAGCTTGTTCAAGCGCTGTTTTGTAATAGTTCTCCAAGCGAAGTTTAGCAGCAGTTGCTCTGTCTAACACACTTCGAGGAAACCCTTCAGTGGAACGATGGAAGGGTTCTGGTTGCTGTTGCTGCTGCTGTTGCTGTTGGTAAAAGAAACTAGATGAGCTATTATTTTCAGCTTGGTAACCAGAGAAACCTGATGATTGTTGTTGTTGCTGTTGTTGTTGTTGCTGTAGTTGTTGCTGATATTGCAACTGTTGCTGTGGGTTAGTATAAGTGTAGTCCATATAGAATAAACAACAAAAACTTTTTAACTTGGCAAAAAAAAAAACCCCTCCCATTCAATTTTCTATAAAAACAAGTACTTGTGATTGGCTGATGACATTTATTCGCTATCCAATTTAAGGGAGCGACAGTCCTTAGAGCGCCAGTTTCGCTTTGAAGCGTACACAAGAGAATTTCGACAAAGAAGGGATTCTAGCTTTAGGTACAGCTAGGACACCTTAACTAACAAATCAGAGAGAGGAACAGTTCTATCTGGGTAAGGTTTCTAGCAAGAGCTTCATCGTCTTTCAATTCTTTCTTATATGCAACCAATGTCCTATTGTTGGGCTATCTTTTATTGTGCCTTTGTTGTCCATGGTGACACTTGATCCAGCTGATGGCTCTCAGGTCTCTAGTCATTTTGAGTATCATAATCTCTGTTTCCCTTCTTGCTTGTGATTTTGTTGAATCTAACTTTACCAAAGATATTTCGAATTTTTTTACGGATAAAAGCATTGAATTCTTGTAATCCACATTTACTGGATTTGATTATTTCAAACATGCATAGTAACCCGTTCTTTTTGCTATAAAGATCAACAAGACATCGAATAATGACGTTAATTTCCTTATTGTCTCTCAGTTGTAAATAATCGAGTATAGTTCATTCTAGAACATTAGGATAACACCTCAATTACAGATATGCTGTATTGTCATACTGACCAAGGATCCATCATGCAAGTCTCGTTACACCTCTCGGTAAATAACAGAAATAACAGTCATAAAATCTTTTGATTCTAATTTAGATGAATCTATTTTTGATCTATCCCTCTTTCTCCTTCTCCACTTCCCCCATCCCCTTCTCTTAATTAATATGGTTTCTTACAGTGATGTTTTAAACGAAACGCGCAAAATGGTCTCAGAGTACATGTCTGGATTTGATTCGTCTCATGACATGTACCATGTTGACCGTGTTGTTGATGTTGGTAAATAATACATGTCAAATTCATCTAATGCTCACATACCAAAGCACTTGCCATTGCCAATGATTTGAAGACTTCGAACCCAAACCTCGATTTAGAGCTTGTCGAGTTGGCTGCTTTATGTCATGATGTAGGTGACCGTAAATACTATCAAGGAAAAGAGACAGGCGGACAAATGATCCAAACATTTTTGCAAGCACAAAACTACCCCAAAGCACAATTGGTTGCTCGTATTGTAGACAACATTGGTTTCAGTAAAGAACTCGGCTGGAACGATGAATGTGATGATCCTGAACAAGTTTCCTGGAGAAACCACTGTTTGGAATTACATGCGTAAGTATGTCCTTTTTTCTTTTACTGCGCAAAAATGATTTTTTTTTTTTTTTTGATCTGACTCCAAAAATTCAGGGTCCAAGATGCTGACAAATTAGATGCCATTGGCGCTTTTGGTATCTTGAGATGTGCTGCATTTAGTGGGGCTAAGAATCGTCCTTTATATGTACCCGATCACAAACCTATCGAGAACATCACTCAGGAACAATACTTGAGCAACAATGCAACCAACAGCTCTGCTATTACGCATTTCCACGGTAAGCATGCATGACCTCCTCTCAATATGACTCTCTTTCTCTCTCTTTCTCACACAAATCTATAGAAAAACTATTCAAACTCAAGAGCATGATGAGAACACCTAAAGGAAAGGCACTTGCTGTTGAGCGCGATCAATTTATGCAATTATTTGTCCAACAAATTGAAAAGGAATTCAAGAGTATTTAATAGCAAATAAATAAATTATAATTATTGATCTACCACCATCATCATAGTGAGTCTCTCCTCATTTGTAGTTGATTGTCTTGACAGTGTTTGATTAAGTGGTATATTGTTCATATTTGAGGAAGAGGATGGTATGGTTGGCAAAGGTGGTATATCTTGTTGAAGATGAAGAATATGGTTTGGATATGACACAGGGCGTCTTTGGTGATGCTTCTTTGACCGACGACGAGGGGATTGCTCTTGTTGCGATTTTCGCTTTTCGAAAAATACCATTTTTAATTTCTCCATGAATTGACTCGATCTTCTCTCTCGATTGACAGGAGGTCCTTGTCTTTCTCTTGGAATGACATTGCTTGGAACTACTATTTCTGGTGTTATTTCCATTGTGTCTTCTATTTCTTCATCTGTCGTATTTGACATGCCAGGCTCTTCATCTGTAACATGTGTTTCTTCTGTTAGAATGATGTCGTTATTATTCAATGTATGGCCTATTCTATACAGTAAGGAGACCATGTACAGTTGCTTAAGTGCACATACCTTGATTTGGTGATGACGATGATGATGATGGTAAAAGTAAAGGACTGATATTAACCATTTCAGTATCAGTAATAGGCGATTCCTCATCAACATGTGTTGTCACTCGAGTTACAGTTTCGACTCTAGGTAGACTTTCATTGATTGGAGGAGAATGAGTAGAAGGAACGATAACTTCATCATCTTCTTCTGTAGCAACACTAGCTTCTAAATCAGAATAGGTTCTACAAATGGGGCATTGGAATCCAGGGTAGCTTTGTAATAAAGGTCGAATACATTTAAAATGATAGGTATGAGAACATGGAGATACAAATAATGCTTGGAATGGAGCCATGGCATACAGGCAAATACAACATTCGTCTAGACCATCACATTCTGATTTCATAGGCTGCTTTTCTACTTTATGTTCTGGCTCTTTTTCAGGCTGATTTGTAGTGAGTGTACGGATATTATGAAAAGCGTTTAAATTATAAGAAAGATGTCTTGTTTGACTATTTCTATTGAATTCGAATTTCATCTTGACAGAGCGATACATTTCTTCTCTTCCACCTTGGAAATCAACACCCAACTGAATAATGTCGCCGTCGTGAATTTCAACAGGCTTACTTTCATTGCCAGCAGGACTTAGACGAACATGGTTCAAAAAAGTACCAGAAGATGATTTTGTATCCCGAACATACATCTATTGCGTTAATGTGTCAATAAAGCTAATTTGATGCGCCGTTCAAACTTTGTGATGTTACATACTTTGCCATCATGTTCATCGACAAAGACTTCACAGTGGCAACGAGAGACCACTTTGCTTTTGAACGACATACAGTTCATTGAATTGGTATGACGTTCAGAGTATCTGCCAATTTTGATCACTGAGCCTGCTTCAAGTTCGCGATCAACAATGTCAAAAATCACGCATCGACTGGGATTCTCTATGCTGGGTACAATACGAACGTGTAGCTTCTTGTTTGTAGATGTGGTTGCAATTGGTTCTGTGGCTCTTTTGTTTGGTAAATTTTCAGATTTAGAAGCACTTGGTGCAACTGGTGTAGGCGGAACATTGGTATTTCTTGTGAATCTTCTGACGAGTAAGGCAGAGGCGCTGCTAAGTGATCTTCGCCTTTTGTTGTCCATAGGTTGTGTTGTCATTGATAATAAAAAGGGAGAAAATAGAAAGAAAGAAAAAAAAAAAAGAGAAAAAGAGAAAGAAATCAATTTGGTAATTATAGTTTATGCTGTGTATGTGTATATGAAAGGTGATTTTTTTTTTTTTTTTTTTTTTTTGGATGGCGGTGAGTGCCTAAAAAAGGCTAATCTTGTTATAGAAAAAAAAAGAAAAAAAATATGTAATGTACTACTTTAAGTTTTTCATTTCTTTCCTTTCTTTATTTATACAAATATTCTTCACTTAAATTCCTTTCACTTTCTCCTATGCTTGCGTGCGCGCGCGCGTGTGTGTGTGTGTGTGTGTGTATGTGTGTGTGTGTGCACATTTGTGTGCGGGCTTATATGAGGAACTCAAATTATTTAGAGTCGGACACTTTTTTTATTTTCTGTATCACCAAGTTTTCTTTACAGATCACATTGAATAAACTAAAGAAGATGATATCACCACATGACGAAATAGAATGCAGTTCATCATTTTATTTTATATGAAATAATACATAAAAATTAGGACTCATCCTCCTATAGAACATACACACATATATACTCTACCCAAAAAGAAAAAGAGAAACCGAAAAAAAAAGAGGGGAATGAGGAGGAGAAGGAAATACATAGATCTTAGGGGAACATTACACAAAAAAAATTCATAATTCTAAAAGAGAGAAAGGGGAAAGTTAAATGGTACAGTTTAAAATAACCATTCAAAGGAGAGAAAAAAAGGGAGCTGTGGCAAAAAGAAAGAAACATGAAGACATTTTCTTTATAAGCATTTTATACACGCATTGAAACGACCATCGGTTGCTCATCAATGCCAATCATTTCAAACTAAAGAAAAGTATATAAAGAGGTTTTAATGTTACTAGTGAAATAATGAACATGTTTATCAAGTGGTGTGTTTTTATTCAATGCTTATTATGTATCACCCTGCTAAATGCAGCCATTGTAACTCAAAAGGATATTTTAAATCAGCACTTGTCAGAGGTACTTGCAAAGAGATGGATACAGCAACACAAAATACCCGCAAATGAGATTATCGCTCAAATAAAAGCACGTATACATACTCAGATGGTATCCAAGATTTCCGCTTCAGTAAGTTTCTTTGTATATAGTATGCATGCAGTAACATCATTAGATATCTCAAAAAGTGAAAACAAATCTTAAAATTAAAGTCTCTGTCATGGGTGGAACTGTTCGGGTCGACCAGACACAAATTGAAGCTATTCAAACAGCTGCTGTTGATGGCCTTGAATGTAAGGGAAATTATACGCTGAATAATTCACTCATCATAAGCATAGCTCATATTTCTAACACACTAGAAAAGAAGATAGACAAGATTGTTTCCAATTCACTTGCAGGATTTGATACATCATCATTAAACCGTGTATCTCGATTACTAAAGGCAGAAACTATCATTCAATCTCAACTGCAACTTCAGTTACCAGACATTCAAAAAACACTACATACTTGCCTTGACACTCAATTGAAAACACATATTCAAGATGTAGAGATTGATATCCCTGGTATTCTCAAAATTCAGATAGAAGCGCAAGTAGACGTGACATCTTCTATCCAAACGATTGTACAACATATATATCAGTCTTATGCTGATGTGAGTATTGCATTAGCGGTATATCAATCTTTACATCATACCAAAAAGGGTACCTTGTGATATGCAGGGATTTCATTGGACAAATTTGTGCTACGAAAACAAGGCACAGACTGGTCTTTGCTTGTGTTTACTTACAAATGATACAGAATGATGTGCTATAAACCGCAGCATAGAGAAAGTCCGACAAACAATCATGGAAACAAAAAACTTGTGCTCAAAAAGTTTAAAAGGAAAATTTAGTTGTGGCAAATGCCAAGTTTAACAATAATAATAATAAAATATGAAAAAGGGGTAGAAAATGTTTCAATTGCCTTTTTCTTCTTCTTTTTTTATCTTTTTTCTTCTCTTTTTAAAACTTTATGATGCTTTTGATCTATCTTATAGCTTTGCAGAGATACGAAATTAAACATTACGAGATTCATTAAATGGCAAGTAGAAAAAAGACAACTGGTTTATTGTATTCGGTTGCTGAAGAACCAGAAGAAGAACAGGCAAGTTGAGCACTGATGTTTGTCTTGCTTATGCCTCATAGTCGGAACAAAATCTGAAGCACGATAAATCCCTTATGCATGCAAGCGTCACCTTAGAAATTGACTATCATCATCATCTTACAAAACCTCCTTCTTTTCTCTCTCATTACTATGCCAGTAGTTATTGTAAGCATCTTTCCCCTTTTTTTTTGTCTTTAACTTTTCTTATCATGTTTCTTCTTATAGACCACAGCCCTACTCTTGATCCCCATATTGATGAATTCGAAATAGCCAAAGCCAAGTTGAATGGCATCACGCAGCAATATCTGTCGTTATCTTCACCATTCATAAGCTCAGCTAGTTCAAGTACTCTATCCAGCTTTACTTTACCAGACACCATAACTACTGAGAAAGACTGGCAAAACCAGTTTCTTGAACTCATGTCTACCTTGATCCATTGTGCAGAGCAACTCGAATCTATCTCTACAGAATTACTAAACACAGAACGTCAAGTACGTGAGCTCGTATTGCTTCAAAAGTCTATGCTCGAAACATATCAGGAACAAGAAAATTTATATCTTTCTCGAATTGAAGAATGTCATCAAGTTTCGCAATACCAAACAAATCTGATGGAGTTTTTGGATGAATTGAGCCATGAAATCCCAGTTTCTCGGTCTTCTTTTGATTCCTCTTGCACTACATTATGCTCAAAAAGAAACAGAGAGAGTTGCAGTACAACGGGTGCTACGAGGGTCAATGAACCATCAGAATCAACATTAGAGCACATAATACATCGTGTACGATGCGAACTGAGTCTGATGATTGGTGGAAGTGCAAGTACAGGCCGTGTCATACATTCTTTTAGTTGTAACAATGCAACAGAATGGATTGTAGCTGGTGTAGGAGCAACCGCTAGATTTGATCGTTGTCTTTATATGATTCATATTAGGTCACACGACAATAAGTTTCGACTATTGCCGAAGAAAGAGTGGGTGTCCGATCATCAAGTGGATCATTGTCAGTCTGAATTATGTTCCACTCGGTTCTCATTGTTTCAACGAAGGCATCATTGTAGAAAGTAAGCAAAGTTTCTACGTACATACACAATGTACTGATTGCTTGTTTTTAGGTGTGGCATTATTGTCTGTCAACGACACAGTCTCAATCGTATCCCATTAATCAGTCATTCAAGGCTACTTGCATGGTATCGCGTATGTGATACATGTTTTCATGGTCTTACTGAAAATCACTTTCATACA
This sequence comes from Gilbertella persicaria, assembly GCF_025201335.1. Lineage (NCBI taxonomy): Eukaryota > Fungi > Mucoromycota > Mucoromycetes > Mucorales > Choanephoraceae > Gilbertella > Gilbertella persicaria. The sequence goes on from NW_026251968.1 coordinate 463,178, forward strand.
ACGGATTCTGCAAAAGATTTTTCTAGTCCATTGTAAATAGTTTATGTAAAAAATAATCTTTTTTTGTGTATGTGTGTAAATAATTAGATAAAACGAGTTCATAAACATGAAGGCAATGAAGTAGTATCGAGATTAGCAGTCGCTTCAATTAAGCTAGAAACACTATTGTTTTCTGAGGAAGAAGAGGTCTATATTTTCATTTTATTGCTGCGTATCTTTTGAATATCTTTGGCCCCCTTTTTTTTTTTTTTTTTTTTTTTTTTTTTTTTTTTGCTTGTCATATTTATTGATGTTTGTATCATCATTGTATCAAAAGCATACATATTTTGTTATTAACAAGTAACCTTTGATTCCATTTGGCACATTACACCCATAATATGCTTTTGATCCTCAATTTATGCCTTTTTCAAGCATCAAGCTTATTATGCAATCTCAAATTATAGCCTGAGTCTTCTTGAATAAACCTTCAACATAAATTACCTTTCTTTTTTGAATAAGTTTGGCAAACAATCTATTAGCATAATAACATTAACGGCGGATTAGCAATCCGCTGCAGGTGTGACTGTTTATCAAGATGAACCATCATCTTTGCCTTCCAATTCCCTTTTTTTGAGTTTCCCATGTTTGAACATGCATAAAAGAACATATTTATGCAGAAATATAGCAAGTTTTAACAAAGCCGAAAAATCGTTATTTTGCCTTAAATCATTATAAACAAAATCTTGTTTTATGATGCCATCCAATGTTATCTAGATATTAAGGCTAATTTAGATGAGTGACTCTTTAAGCTTTGATCTTTATTATCATTTTCTAACTTATTTTCAGTTTTTAATTCTTTCTTTGTGCATCTTTGATTTTCACTTCATTAGTTTCGATAAGGACATTTTATTCTTACCTTTTTCGATGCTAGTATTCAAAAACTCAAAAAATAGAGAAGCACTTAAAAAAGCAATCAATATGATATGAGGATGTGTTTATTTGTTCAATTGTGTTTAGTCAAATTTTATGGCAGAGCCAGTAAAATTAGAAAGAGAGGAAAAAAAAATAGAGCTTGTTTAGAAACAGACACCCATGTTAATGTCATAATAGCTATTAATTGAGTAAAAATGATTAGCCCTCTATAATACACATTAGTTTTGTTACTTACTTTAAGTGGTCCATCATATTGGAAGCAGAAGGGTTAGAAGAAGAGCATCGAGTGGATTCAATTTGTGTGTTACAAATTTCTATGGAAAGATGTGTGAATATCCCATTTTGCAATACAATTTAATACTTACGAACAGTGCCAGTCGTCTTTTTCCAAGCTTCAATACCAGGGTGAACAAAACCAATTGTGGTAGGAGGAGTTTGAGGGATAGGATCCATCTTGTTCACGGAACGGTAGACTGGGATCTTGCTATCAACAACGTAATTTGCAAAAGCTTTGTTGCCGACGCGAGGACCACCATATGTATAAATAATAAGATTCTCAGAAGTAATTCTCTTATCGCGTTGGTAGAGATCCATACCGCCGAGCAAAGCTAATGCAGCACCAAGAGAGTGACTACAAAGAAATTGCAATGTATAAGTATTTTTTGATATATATATATATATATATATATATAAGTTACCCTGTGACAATAACTTTATAGTCCGGATTGGCGGTCAATTGGTCTTGAACGGTCGAGAAGTAAGATTTAGAGGAGTCCTTCAGAGCAGTGTAAAAACCTAAATAGCTTCAGTACAATCAAGGAGATTTAAAAATGACAAAGATGTACCTGAATGAACCATAGCGCCAGAAGCAGCAGAGTATGAAACAGGAGTAGCTTGGAAGTCCTTTTTAAGAAAGAAGTTAGCTTGATGATGAACTATCTTAATAAACTTACAGATGCCCAGTTTTGAGCAGATACACTGCCACGGAACACAAGGTAAATAGTCTTATCAGCAGCGCTAGTCATTACAAAACCATTAGTATCTGTAGCTATGGACTTGAAAGTCTTGATAATCTTGCCGTCCGAGACTGCCTTTTTACATTGAACACAGTTCCAAGACTTGAGAGATGCAACACTATTACAATAAGCAGCAGAAGCAACACCAGCATATTTTTTGTATGTATTGATTTGCTCAGTAGTAGCAATTGATACAACAGAATCGCGTTTGGAGAGTTCAGAAGAGTCTTTGTATTGTTCAAGCCAGTCTTTGATTTTACTAAAATCACTAGATCCCAAAGATTGGCCAGGTGTTCCAAATTGACTGAACCATTCCTTAATCTTACTGAGATCGCCATTGCTTAGGCTAGAGTTAGAGCCACCGTGTTGACTAAACCAGTCCTTAAGTTTTTCCAATTGGCCAGAGCTTAAAGAGTTACCTCCAGAGGAGAGACCAGGAAGTCCAGAGGATCCAGATAATCCAGAGCTAGGGAATGTAGGAAAAGAGGCTGGATCAGTAGTAGTTGTGGCTTCGGTAGTAGTGGCAGCAGTAGTAGTGGCATTAGCAGTAGAGGAGCTGACAGATGTAGTGGTAGTGCTGCCAACAACAGGTGCAGCTTCGGAGGAGCCAAGCATCAAACATGATGCCACGATCAAGAGATTAACACCTTGAGAAATAGAAGAGAAGGAAACCATTGTATCAAATGAGTATGAGTGGACTAAAGGATTGGAATTGGATTGATTTTTAAAAATTAGATGTTTAGAAACATTCCTTTATATATGTGTAAATTTTGGAAGCCTGTCAAATATAAGATTATACCATTCATGTAGTACGAATTTATTTTATACTGCTTAAAACTAGGCTATGATTCGTAAATTGTCGTGATACAAACATTGAAGCAAGGAGTTTATTTCTTATTCTTTGCTAGTGTCTATGCAATTAATTTAAATTTCTGTATGGGCGTCAATAATTAATAAGTACCAATTTAACTGTACCAAAACCGTTTGTTGTACCGGTTTCAATACATTCCATAAATGATTTTTTTTGAGCAAATAAAACTTACTTTGATAACGTGGCTAAAGCTATTTTTTAGACCATTGCTGATGGATTAACATGATGTATACTACTCAATCGCTTCATTATTGTATTTTCTTCACCATAGTCTTTCGAAGATTAACATTACAATTTCTGATAATTAGGTGCTCCTGAGAAATGTAACTCTATGCATTTGTTTTAAAGTCTACAGAAACATAATGGTATTAATGCCTGAAATCTCTTCTTTTTTTATATAAATTCTGCATATTTCTCTTTGTTTTATGATACGTGTAATATGTCGTTAAAGGAGCACCGGTTCTGGTACCGTTAAAAAAATCTAGAAACCAATCTTACATGATGCTCTTTTGAACAATTGATACCAGACATAATTCATTCAAATTAATGTGAGACCACATTAAGATATGGGAAGTTCTCTGAATATCAGATCGTGACTTTTTGGATCATCTTACTGTACCAAAACCGGTATAGTCGGAGAAATCAATGCTCGTTAATAAAACTCAATTTCTGATTTATAATGAGAATTCGTTACGATTGACAAGATCATGACTTGCATTTCAGTATTTTGAGCTGCAGTCTTTGTATTTTAATTTAGTGATGTTTAAATTAAATTCAAATGGATCACGACATGCTTGTGACATAGTACAAATGCATCAAATACTCCAAGATTTTCCATTGAAGCCCATGCGACATCCATATATAGTCGCTTTATACTTACAATTGCATTATTCCTCTTATTCTGTCGACATGTTTACAATACGCTAGATATGCTTATTTCTAGACTGCATAGCTTCATTTAAAGCCAAGACATAAATGAACTACAATAGCATACTCTTTTCCCTCTCAGTGGCTGTATAACTATAGATCATTCTGAGCGTTAAATGTAGCTCTTTTGAATTAAGAAATTGAACGACTACCAGTATCTCTTGGATTAACCATTAAGTAATTTTTTATGAAATAATAAACGAGAGGATCGAATTACTAGGGCCCACCATTTTTCTTAATGGATTCATGTACGACATAATCAACATAAGAAATATGCACAATGAGTAATCCAATTAAGCTTCTTATACCAAAAAAAAAAGAGCATTTTATGTGTATGGTTTCCACAAGATTTGTTCAATATAGCTTTTTTTACAGGGAAAATTAAGTGCTCTTTCTCTTATTGCTTTTTCTCAGTCTTTTTATACTTTTCTTTTTTTTTTTCAAAAGCATATCAGATCTCTTTTCTTTTATTTTAAAGATAAAAGCAAGATTTTATTCAGTTAATATACAAGAGGTCTAAAAGTAATTCTATGAAGAAGCAAAACAATACGAAATCAAGAAACAGAAACTTTTGTTCAAAGAAGCACTAAGAGCAAGATTTATCGCTCTCGTTTGTATAGAAATAACTAGAAAGAATTACAATTAGTAATGCGAAATAAACGTGTAGAAAAAAAACTTACTGAGTATGATCGTAAATAGAAGTAAAAGGAACAATTGAGTTGGAACACTTTTTACTTTCAGTGTTTTGCTCGCAAATTTCTTTGATGGTTGAGTAAATGTTTTAATTCAAAAATAATATACTTACGGATATTGTTTGTTGACTTGATCCATACTTCAATACCAGGATGAAGAAAACCGAAAGATTGAGGAGGCAAATGAGGTACAACTATTGGTTAAGTTATACAATTGTTGATATCTCACAAAATCTTTCAACGTACTATCTCTTTTGTTAACAATACGAGTGAAAGGAACTCGAATCGAATTGAAATATTGTGCAAATGTAGGGTTGCCAACACGAGGACAGCCTGCGGTAACAATGCTCATGTTATCTGGAGAAAATCTGACATCTCGTTGATAGAGATCAATTCCAGCAAGCAAAGCTTGAGCACCTCCAAGTGAATGTCTAGGAACACAAAATTAATTGTCTTAATTTATGAAACGGCGAACAAATTGAAACTCACCCAAGAATAACAACTTTGTATTTTGGAAAAGCAGTAATTTGATCAAGCATGGTGGGAAAAAAACTGGCAATGACTTCATTATAAGCTTCCAAGAAACCTACAAAAACAATTAATACACTAATCAATGGTTGCTTTTCGGAAATCAAGTACCTTCGTGGACCTTTGCACCTTTCACATTAGGGTATGTTTTAAGAACAAACTGTAAATCCTACAATCACGTTAATATGTGTTACTTCTTTCAAAGAGGACTTACAGCAACGGCGTTCTTGAACGATTTTGTACCACGAAAAGCAAGATAGATTGTCTTTTCAGCATCACTTCTCAATATGTACCCATTGATATCATATGTATAAGAAGTAAATGTTTTGATTATTTTACCATCTGGAACATAGTTCAAACAACGCTTACAGATCCAGTTGGTCAAAGGCACTACACCTTCGCAATAAGCAATGTTTGCAAGAGCAGTATATTTTTTATATGAGTTTATTTGACTAGAAGAAGCTTTTATGATTCCATTACTGTCTCCAGGAATTGGAGGAGCATTTTCAGGAACTTCTAATGTCATGCCACCTACAGTATTGTCTTCACGCTTGGTTACGTTCATGTTGCCACCATGCTGCTGAAACCACTGCAAATTTCTTGCTATGTTCTCTGACTCGACATCAAAGTTATTGGGAGAATGAGGAAGATGAGGAGGAATGACACGATTGGGAATTAACGGAGGCAGAGTAAAGCTCTTTTCAGATGAATCATTATTGCTGGAATCAGATCCTGAAGATTTCTTGCTATCAATTGGTGAAGGGGCAGCGTTTGCTAGACCAAACATCACGCAGGAAATGGCAACCAGTATGCCATAAGGAATTTGAGAAAATACGACCATAACTTATAAAAGTGAAAGAAAAGAACTGATGAAGAGAAATTGAAGACCCTTTAATTGCGATATATGCAAATAATTTTTCGCACACACACACACACATTAACCTTTTTGATTCAAATGTTGCACAATGGCACAGAGAAGCCTTTTTTTGCCTCCAATTTAAATTACTGTAATTACATAGGTTTCTCCTTTTTTTTTGTTTAAAGAGAAATACATAGAGAATGTAAAAGCCGAGAGCAGCTTTACCCCAAAAAATCGTTTAATTGAGATTGAAAAAGAGGAAGATCAATTCGTGATTGAGTACTTGCATAATACTCAGCTGTTCCTGGATTGTCTTTTTTTTTTTGGTAAAATCAGGCTATAAGAAGTCTGATTAGATCTACATCTTTACGATTGATTAAGAAAGCTATTACCAAAGCATGCTGCCTACATGGTCTTCATTATTTTTCTAAAAAAAAAGACCATAGCTAGCTAATCTCTCCAAATAAATAGTAGGTGCAACTCGAAGTTTAAAAAAGATAAACTTGCGTCGACATGCATATATTATTTTTAGGGAATACATGATGGTGTAACGACAAATAACTACCTGTTCACTTGCCTAATAAAGTAAGTCTACAATGATTGTCCCGCCTCAGGGAAAAAGGAGCATTTGCGGGTCAACTGATCGTTTCGTATTTGTTAAATTTATTGGGTCTTACTTTTTTGTCTTCCTATCAAACTAAATGCTCATATGCTTCTATGAATCACATAAAAAATCAAATAGAGCATGTTCTCTAGCAATGATTCTATTGTTGAAGAAAACAAAGGCTTTTATGTATTTATATGTTTCTGAGATAGCTTATGTTACTCAAACACCCTTGGACCCCAAAAAAAAACAATATCTTAATTTGAAACAAGGAAAATTAGCTTTCTGGCAATACTAGAATAATCCAAAACATCATATCATGTAAACAAGTCATTCGTTTCAGTTCATTAACTCAACTAAAATAATGCTTGACTAATTCTTTCGCATCAAAAACATAATAAGCAATTACTTTCTATCAGGTATAGTTTAGAAAAATAATATTTTTCTTTAAAAGAATTTTTTTTCAAATGCTTTACTCAAAAACTAGTTAGTACAGGCGCATATGGCTCGTAAGAGTAGAGAATTTTAAGAAAAAAACTACACATGACTTTGCAATTAACTTTGTACTTGATACCGAAATAGATGTCAGGATTGAATTTTAGTAATTGGTCTTTCTTTTCCATGCATTGTTTAGAATTATGTATATATATTATTCAGATAAAACTGCTGATAATACTGTTTCGTTAGTATCAAACTACGAGAGAAAGAGAAATTTTTAGAGACAAAGACCTTCATTGATACCATAATAGCTATTAAACATATTCGCTTGTGAGTACAAAACTTTATCCAAGAGTTTTTTGCATACATACGTTAAATGATCGGTAATACTTGTGAAAGGCACAATAGTATTGGAGCACGAATCCGTTTCAATATTGTCAGTACAGATTTCTATATACAAAATGTGATTAGCACAAACATCAAGAAAAGTCTTTAGCGTGATACGTACGAACGTTTCCAGATGATTTGGTCCATGCTTCAACACCAGGATGAAGATAACCAAAAGCTTGAGGAGGAACATGAGGTACAACTATAGGCAACAGTTAGAAATAAATATAGGTACCAAAAAACTCACTATCTCTTTCATTGACAGATCTAGAGAAAGGAATACTAGTAGAGTCAACATAATAGGCAAAGTCAGGATTACCCACACGAGGACAACCAGCAGTGAAGATGTGAAGATTCTTGGGAGAGAATCGAGAGTCGCGTTGATAGAGATCCATACCAGCAAGCAAAGCTTGAGCTCCACCAAGTGAATGACTGTATGCAATTTTCTGTGTTAATAAACTTCGTGACAGAAATCGCTTTTCTTACCCTGTGACTATAATTTTATAATTAGGGAAAGCAGTAAGCTGATCCTGAATAACAGGGAAATAGGCAGCAACAACCTCATTGTAAGACTGTAAGAAGCCTTAAGGAGATAAGAATTTTTAGAATAATGATTCTGAGCTTTACTTTATCACATTTACCTCTGTGAACTTTGGCCCCTTTCACATTAGGGTAGTTTACAAAGTCGAACTTCAAATCCTGTTTTGGTGACAAGGGTGAGAAAATCATATGGATCATTTTTCATTTACTTACAGCAATGGCACTACGAATGGAGTTGGTACCACGGAATACAAGGTAAATGGTTTTTTCAGCGTCACTTCTCAAGATGAAGCCATTTGTATCCGAGATTAAGGAAGAAAACGTCTTAATAAGTTTGCCGTCAGGAACATATTTTAAGCACTGCTTGCAGTCCCATTTAGTAAGGGGAACAACACTACGACAATACGCAGTAGAAGCAATAGCAGCATATTTTGTAAATTCATTTACTTGACTAGCAGAGGCTTGAACTACACCATTAGAATTGGTAGTCTTTTGATAGCCAGGTACACCATCTTTGGGAAGATCCATAAGCATACCACCGACTTGTTCATCATCACGCTTCGTAAAGTTGTAATTACCACCGTGCTTATTATACCACTCAACGTTTTTGGCAGCAAATTTTGATTCAGAATTGAAGTCAACCGAAGGGACCTTAGCAGGCTTTGTACGGCTATTAATGAGAGGAGGGAGATCAGCTTTGGTTTCAACAGAAGTGATATTGACATGACTCTTGGTATGAGCAGGGGAGGTAGGAGCAGCGTTGGAAGCAGTGAGAAACAAGCAAGAGACAGCGAGCAGAAGGTTAGCTCCTTGAGAAATTGAAGTGAATGAAACCATTTCAGATAAAGGATTGAGGAATGGGGGGGGGGGTTTGAATGAGAGGGTTGGTGCTTACAGAAAAAGTTACTAATGAGAATAAAAGGCCATAAACAACTGAGCCATTTATACTTTTCCATTTCTTTCTTCTTTAAAAGAGTTCCCACCACATCGTAAGTAGTATTTTCTCTGAATGCCCAGGCACTTGATGTTTCTGAATACTGTATGACACGATCACTTCTTGTGTTTCTTTTGTGGCCGTCAATATGTGTTCTAAAAAAAGTTAGATTTCACCTGAAATTACCAGGCAAAACTGGTAGTAATGGAGGAATAACATTGGCGAAATTTTATTATTCAAACCTTTAATGTGACATTGCATATATATATATATATATATGCTATAATTATCACTATTATACACTCTAGAGTGGGTCGAATGAGATGCATACAATTGTGCGACTATCTGTTCACCCTGTAAAACGCTTTCAATGTAAATTATTTTGCAAAATTCGAGACTTTTATGACATGCCTTTTGTTTTATGGAATTAACACGGACGCAAATGTACAATTAGCTAATTTAAAGAACATTTCGTTTTTTGTTGTCTATAAATCTTAAGATTTAGCTACTCAAACAGCCAGAGACATAAAATACTGAGTTGAAATTAGGTTACATGATAAATGTTAAGCTATCGTTTGTAGCACTGTTCAATGAGCACTTGTATGAAAGCGGAGTGGTTTAAGGGCAATCAATCCCTTTCTCTTTGATTTCCATGCAGATATATTCGTACTCAACAGCTGAGCCGAATATGCTTTTATGTATTTTTGGACTCAATGCTGTTCATGGGTAGTCTCTTATCGCCTTTGAAGAACCTGTATCGCTGCAAGTGCACAAAAAGGTTTTAGCTAACAACTTTATGCAATTGTATAGAATAGCTGGCCACTTCAACTTATTTATAATAGATGAAGAAATGCTTACAGATGTAATGATAACTCAAAAGTTTAAAAGAAGGCCAGACTGCTTGTTGTCATATTGGCTTATTTTATCAGTGTTGGTAGTGTTGTTATTTCCTTTTAACATCAACTGTCAGTGTTCTGTTTAGATTTGCACTTAAATGAGTCACGCTTATAAATAATTGGTTTATAGTATAAATTAGAAAAAAAAAAAACTTCGTTGGTTTTTGATTGTAATAGCTTTATGTATCGTGCAATCGTTTTTACTCGTATGAATTTCGTTTAGTTGAGTGCCGTTAGCATGTTCCGATGTCTATAGAAGCTGATGAGTGTAACTATAAATCAATGAGATACAAGAAGAACAAAGGTCACAAAGACTTTCTTTCGTATGCATAACATATTGTGCCTAGAAAAGTGAATTTCTTTGTAGTCTTGAAGAGATGCCTCTTCTGATTTCTGGTCCAAACATAATGAAGGGACAAGCTGAAAATAAAAGTTTGCATGCGAGAACGATACGATATGTCTAGTCTACTTTGTGATAAAGTAATGTTACAAGTTTTCATTCATTTTCGATTTATATGCATTTGATAAATCACAATCTCGCATGTGCAGTAAACAACAATATCGATATATTCAATTGACAAAATGTATAAGATAACCAGATGATGTCTTCTTTCTTTTTAATGATATTTCTAGAAGCTTCGGCTTCATGTATTTGAGAAAAAATATGTTGCATATAGTTCTTCACCAAATGAGATGACCTGCAAGCAATCGTCAAAGTGGTCTAAAGCGCATTGTCTAGACCCACCACAAAATGTCTGAGCGACTTTCTCGCTAGCTTTTATAATTATTTGGAGAATAGTATCTTTTTATTTTATTTTATTATAAGCAATCTTTTGATACTACTCTATAAAGCAAATCAAAAGCATTATATCCAGCTAAACTTAAAGATTCAGGTCAACCAAAACTTGAAACACTCGTTATATATGTATTTACTGACAGCCTAAATAAAGTGAATGGTAATGTTAATTATAATGGATCTGAAAACCTTGTGGATGAAGAGAGGGAAGAAAATATCATTGTAAAAATATATGTTGATTTGAGAAAATGTCCCTCGGGTATCATTATCAATTGCTTTTTTCCAATTTGTGTGACACTTTTTCTACGAACGTACACCGTTATTTTTTTTTTCGAAAGAAAAAAAATGCGAAACTTTAATTGGCATAAGATATGCACGTTGAAATAAGCTTTTTCTAGCAGATATTTGGCGTGACAACAAGTATTTTCTTATCAACTGATAGTCATGCTTTTGAGCTCAGTAGTATGCTAAAAATAATTATGTAATAATGGCATCCGCTGCTGTATTGAGTTGCCGCAATTTTAAGGTTCAAAAAAAGGGGTAAATCGAAAGTTTTTTTTTTTTTGTAACAATGACTTTATTAAATGAGTTGATTCTGGGTTTCTTGGCACAGCCGCTATATTATAAATTATTTGCAACCACCTTCGTTAATACCATAGTAGCTATTAGAAATAAAATTAGACATGATTCTATTGTACATATTATAATTTTTCTCACGTCAAGTGGTCATCAATGCTTGTGAAGGGAACAATGGTGTTGGAGCAAGAGTCGGATTCAACAGTGGAGGTACAGATTTCTATGATAAGCTATCAGACAGAGTTCTTTTTATCCAATGTATAGCTTGATACTTACGAACATTGCCGGCGCTCTTGGTCCATGCTTCAACACCAGGGTGGAGGAAATCGAATGAAGCTGGAGGGATGTGAGGAACAACTACAGATCAAAGTTAGTCGAGTACTCTTTAAATATTGTTACACACTTACTATCTCTTTCGTTCACAGAACGAGAGACGGTAATACCAGTGCCCTGAACATAGTAAGCGAAGGCAGGATTACCGACACGAGGACAACCAGCGGTGTAGATGAAAAGATTAGACTTGTTGAGACGAGATTCACGTTGGTAGAGATCCATACCAGCGAGCAGAGCCAAAGCACCACCAAGAGAGTGACTATTTATAAATATCAATAAAGATGTATTAAAGATCAGTTATATTTACCCAGTGACAACGACCTTGTAGTCAGGGTAAGAAGTGAGTTGACCTTGAATAGTGGAGAAGTAAGAGGAAACAGCACTCTTGGCAGCATTGTAGAAACCTAGTAAGGTATATTTAGCAAAGGGCTCGAAATTAAAAAAGAATATGTCTTTATACCTGTGTGGACCTTGGTACCAGATACAGGTGTGTAGTTGGTCAAACCAAAGTTTAAGTTCTAAAAGAGTTAAATTAGATATTATAAGAAAAAATTGTTGAACTTACAGTAACCCAGTTAGAGAGAGTCTTGCTACCACGGAATGCCAAGTAGATGGTCTTATCAGCATCACTTCTCATGACAAAACCAACAGTATCGGCACCAACATTAAAAGAAGTTATGACCTTACCATCAGAAGCAAAGGCCTTACATTGAGTGCAAGTCCAAGTCTTGGAGGAAGTGACAGCATCACAGTAAGCAGTAGCAGCAATACCAGCATACTTCTTGAAGGTGGCAACTTGAGCAGAGGTAGCGGCAGTAATACCACTGGTAGCAGCCAAGAGAGTAACTGGGGGAGCATCATTAGGAGTTGACATGGTCATTCCAGCAATGGTGCTGGAGTCACGCTTATCGAACTTGTAGGTACCACCGTGAGCAGCATACCATTCCTTGTTCTTTTCAATGTTTGCACTTTCAACATCATGATTTCCGCTGGGAACCTTGACAGCTTGAGTACGGCTTGAGATGATAGGGGGAAGAGTGTCGAGAGCAGAAACGGTGTGATTAGCTGAGCTGTTGCCAGCAACAGGAGCAGCATGAGAAGAACCAATCAATAAGCATGATGCCAAAATCAAAATGTTGGCGCTTTGAGAGATAGAAGTGAAAGAAACCATTTTAGTCTAAGGGAAAGGAATTTATATTAAATAAATAAGGATTGGGAAGTTGTTGTTAATGGAAAAAAAAAAAGGAATATACATGAAGATGTCTCTTTATATACGAAAGAAAAAAAATTGATTGTCAATAGCATATTAGTTACCAGATAGTTGGAGTAACGCAGCTTATTCAAGTATGGTTACATTTTACTTAGCACAGGCTATCTGAAGTACATGTGTAATTCTCATTAAGCCAGAGCAAAAACTGTTCTATGCAGTTACACAAAATCGATATAATCTTTTTACGAGGCATTTTTTTTTTCTCATCATAAACACAGTGCAGCAGCAACCAAAGGAAATTGCGGGGAAATCTGCAAAAATTAAATTATGACTTGTCAATGTACATAACAAACAAACATTAATAAGCAAAATAAAAAACGTTTTCATTGTTTACATAACTATATGCATTCAAATTCAAACTTTCCGTAGTTTAAACGTTGATAAATTTATAGTTTGTGATATTGTACTTTGTGCAAAGTAAATTACAGTCTCTTACACAGATTTAAAAAGATGTAAGAGCTAAAGCAGTGCTACATGAACCTTTTGATATCAATCGAACCCATAGAATTGTATTTTTCCCTATACGGTGTAACGATCACTGTAATAATATTTGTCCAACTATAAGAACATCATTTCAATGAAATTTCTCACTGTTCCTGAATTTTCAATTTCATCACATAACGTGGATTTCATGTGTAGAGCCAAAAGAGCAATTTTGAGTTGCTTTGATCAAATATGCAATTCTTCATTACAAACTCTAGTTAGTTTACTTCATGGAAAGAAGAGAATGGAATTGTTTCAATGGATCGAGTAGTACATTATAAAATTGATAATTTGCAAACCTTGAATATATGAATTGAGAAAAATAGAGTGTCATCAGATTAAAAGTTTATGCTTTTGAGCTCATGTTGTTCTTGGCAATCTTTTTTTTGCAATTAACATGCTAGTCATACTATTTTGCATCAGATCACAATGAGGAACGTACATGTCATGCAAACACATTATTCAACCCAGATAAAAAATACATGCAAACTCAGCTTCTGTCGATAGCTACAGAAAGCTTCATTGGTACTTATATATGGGCCTGTATTACTTGAGAATAGATCCTTTGAATTATAGTGACTTAAATTATCACTAAATTGAAACAAGTTTAAGTTTCAAATGCTGCGAGGGAGATAAAATTAAGGGTATACATAAATTATTTTTTTACAAATAGAACAAGATGTTTTTACAAAAAAAGCTATTATCTGCAAAATCTCTTTAATTTCTAGTTTCATACATGGGCAAAAAAGATATGCATGATTTAGAAATTTTTACTGATAGACATGTTTCAAATAATGTAAGCATTCCTATTCCTGCTATCTTAATTTGGGTGCTTACATTTGGCCATCAGTTAAAACTTCTTATACTTGAAACTGCAGCATGAATGTTTTCAGGCACGAATAGAAGCATATCTAAGACTTCCTTGACCAACATATCTGTGGCAGGCGAAGTCAACTACAGTATGACCAGATGAAGCCAATCAATATCAAGAAAAATTCACGCCTAAAGCACTTGTTATTAATTGAGATCATTTAGATCATCTACTTATATCAAATAAAGGCATATGTATAATATGCACTTGTCACTGAGAGAAAAAATGATTTACTTGATCTTGTGTGTTGTAAATTTGAATCTACAAACAGAATAAGGGAGTAATTAGAGTCTTAAAAGCTCAGTACATATCAATTTTTATCTGAAATATGTATATATTACTTTAGTAATTCAATACGCATTGATGTGCTATATTACTTGACTTGAGCTGCCATCATCAAAAATAACAGGATTTGATTCGAGGAAAAAAAGGAAAACCTTGTACACATGTCTTGTAACATTACTTTAACTACTAACCATTTTACTGATAAGCTGAAACTTGCCTAGATAAAGGTTACTAGTATTTTACAAAAATAGTTTCAAACTGAAAAAACTTACTTCAAAGTTTATTTCGGCTTGAAAAGCTTTAGATATAAACAGACTTAAGGGTATTCATTTATCAATTAGCTTTGATTGCAAATCTGTTCAGAAGGAGGCACAATCGCGCTTGAATAAGAGTGCAACCTTTCTATTCAAAGTCAGAAAAGGATTGTAGTACGAAAAAACACTGCTCACTTTGATCGTTTGTCAAGCAATTTGCAACTTATTGGACAGTTTGATGGTAATGGAATAAATATCTTCTAATAATAGAGAAAGTTCATTTATAAAGTTGAGTTTCTTTTGTATGGCCAATCAGATATTCCATTCTAATCATGAGCATCATTCTTTATTATAAGCAACATCAACGCTGTTTTTTGGCCTTATCTGAATCTATAGTGTAGAATCAGGCAAGTGACTATACATAAAATTCTCTCCTCAAAATAAGACAGTCCAGTCCCAGATTGTATCAAGTATGCTTGGTGTTGTCACTTCTTGTAGGATGCTTGGTCTTATGATTTTTTGCTTCTCTTTCTTTTTCATATAAGAAGTATTGTGCTTTAAGGTATTGAGTATTTGCATATTTAAAAGAGAAAAGCAACTTTGGTCTGGTTAGAACAATGCATATTTTTTCTCAACTATAGCAATATGCAATCGCTTGATAAGACAATAAATGAAAGCATGGATCATCAAATAATTGCAGCAAGTATGATGGTGATTTGATGCTAATGGAATATTGATTATCCAACTAAGTATAGCAAAAAAAAGGAGTTGTTAGCGAATTTTTGTCTTGTATAAACGATGTAATTCTGCCTAACATGTATCAAAATTTGCTAAAATGAGAAGTTGTTTTTTAGCATAAAATATGTGCATATGTTGTATCTATCCAGCATAAACACCCTCCCCCTCCCCCTCTCCTGATGACCCCCTTTCTTTAACCTTATAACCTTCTGCTTATCCCTGAGCGCATATAAATTGCCAAACCCACTAATGATATAACAGTTTTACTCTTTTGTCTTAAATCTTATATCTTATCGTGTAAAGAGAAAATGAAGGAAGAATTGCCAGTTATAATAGATTACACACCAAAGTCATTGAGTTACAAAGGAAAAAAATTCATGCGAAAAATACCTAGTCTTCTCAAGATTTACCTGATTAGCATATTTCCAATCATTCAATGGATTCATAGATACAATACTACGGTAAATTAAAATATATCTTTTAAATAAAAACATGGACTTACAATCACTTTAGTGGCTAGTACAAGATATGATTGCAGGCATCACTGTTGGCATTGTTATCGTGCCTCAAAGTATGGCTTATGCCAAAGTTGCCAATCTTGATCCTCAATATGGTTTATAGTATGAAAAAAGAAGGAACACTTGATTGATCAAAAAGCTTTGCTTATTGTGTGTAGCTCTTCATTTGTAGGAAGTACCCTTTATTGCTTTTTTGGCACTTCAAAAGACATTAGTGTCGGACCCATTTGTAAAGATCCCTAGCTTTTTGAAGCTTTTCGCACTCACACCACTATAGCTACTGTGTCACTTCTTATCAGTACTGCGGTCAATTCTGTAATTAATGCAAATCCTAACATAACACCAGCCGAAGTAGCAGTGAGTCTCGGTTTGCATGCAGGAATTATCAGTATCGTCATAAGTCTACTTCGTTTAGGTATTCTAGTAGATTTTATTCCTGGTATGTAAATAGGTTTCGATTAAAACATGTCAATCAACACTATCTTTTTTATATTATTTTTTCAAAGAGCCTGCTATTGCAGGATATATGACTGGGTCTGCAATCACCATTGTTATCAGCCAATGGCCAAAACTATTTGGAATACCAGATGTATCAACTCACGCTTCACCTTATATGATATTTGGTCAATTTTTTGCCAAGATCTCGCATACCCATATTGATGTTGCTTTTGGCCTATCATCACTAGTGTTTCTGTATAGTGTTCGTTACATTTGTGTAAAAATCAAACCTCAATCACGCATTTTACAAAAATTTGTTTTCCTGTTCGGTATAATGAGAAATGGCTTGATCGTTATTGTTGGTACCATAATTTCATTTCTGATTAATATGGGTAGAGACGATAGCCTTTTCTCAATTATTAAGACAGTTCCTGCAGGTTTTGATGCTATGGCTGTACCTCGTCTTCATCTAGATATATTTAAAAAAGCAGGAGGCATAATTCCATCCATTGTCTTAATCTTGGTTTTGGAGCACATTTCAGTTGCGAAATCTTTCGGACGAATTTGCGATTATCAGATTGATCCAGATCAAGAAATTCTGGCTATCGGCATGAGTAATGTTATCGGATCATTTTTTGGGTAACGAATATAGTTATATACAACTTGCTCATCCAATCTTAGAGGTTTTCCATCAACAGGGGCCTTTTCCCGTACAGCTATTATGGCCCGGTCAGGTAGTCGTACGCCTATGGCCGGTGTATTCTCAGGGGCTGTAGTTCTTTTAGCACTTTATGCTCTTACACCCGCATTTTATTATATACCAGATGCAGTATTGGCTGCAGTTGTTATTCATGCTGTATCTGATTTGGTATCTGGAAGCAAATATCTTAAACAGTTATGGCATTCAAATCCAATTGAGATAGCAGTGTGGGCTGGAGCAGTCATTGTTACGATTTTCATAGATGTGCAAGCAGGTATCTACACGGCTGTAGGTCTCTCATTGATAGTCATGCTTTATAAAATGGCGAGGCCTGCAGTCACAGTGTTGTCTAGAGTTCCTTCGATACAAGGCCCCAATAAATCAGGCACCATGGCATTAGAAACAGACGAGAACTATTTCTATGTTAATGAGATGGACTCTAACTTTCAAGACAATTTGGTCAAATTACCTAAAGGCATCCTTGTACTTAAGCTCTCGGACTCTATCATTTATCCTAACGCTGAATATATTTCAGACAAGATTGTTCATATTGTCAAACAGAGAACAAGATGTGCAAATATACTCGATATAAACAAGAGCAATCATGATCGACTTTGGAATCAAGGCAGCCAAGAAAATTTTCAATCAACATTGCCAGTCTTGGAAGTTATTATTTTAGATTTTAGTGCTGTCAGTCGTTTGGATTCGACTGCCTTACAAATGTTGAGGACAACGCAAGACACTATTGACAGATATACTGGGAAAAAAGTAGAATGGCATTTTGCTGGCTTATGCCAAAGTGTACGACGGTCTTTGTTGTATGCTCAGTTTGGTTTGCTAGAGGGATACGACATCAACATGAAGCAATGCAGTTCTTCGACTTCTTCTGATAAGTCGCTTATTTCTTCAATGTCTGACAAAGAACAACAAAGAACCACATCGTCTTCAGAACTTAAACCCAATAAAACAGGTGCAGAAACAGGCTTTATGTTGTCTCAACATTCGGTGCATGATTTCGAAACAGGTTCTACTAGTGTTACTAATACAAATCCAAACAATTCTGACTCGACAAGAAAAGAACATATGCCCATTGATCGATATCCGTGCTTTCATTGGGATGTGAATACAGCTGTTCGGCGCATATGTAAGAAAAGATGCGAGGCCTAACGGATTTGAAACGAGATAAGCATAGGTCTCTTCAACAATTCATGCATTAATGCAAAGAAATATATGTAATTGAGCTAAAATATAAAACGGCAAAATATTTTAAAAGGGACCGAAATAAATGCGTATTTGTAATGATTTATAATGAAATTTATCGCATCTGCTTGTTTCAATGGTAAACAACCCAGTACGAACCGTCTGTTTAGTTAAATAGTGCTTATAAGTAAATGTATACATACAATTTAGCCATGTAGGAGAATAGTATGACTTTTATTATATATGTGACTATATCTCATTGCTGTTTTGCTTTACTCCTGAATATATTCAAAGTTGGATAAATACGAGAAACTTGAGCTATCTCTCTTTTATTATTCTTTTTGTTCAATCATATCACAATGGTCAAAGATGCTTTTTTAATTGGCTTAGGAGCCCTTGTGTTAACTGTTCAAGGACAAGAAGGTAGCCAAAAATCCTAACTATAAAACAAGTTTTATTAACTCTAAGCCAGCTACTACTACCAAAATCATGAACATACCTACTGATTTTCCTTTGGCTATTCCTACAGCAATCCCTTCAGAAATAATAGCTTCTATTAGTAATTTAGTGAATAATCCTGCCAGTATACAATCTTATGTTGCTCAGGTAAATTGCTTTTTCATTGTCTCTCTCGAATTCCTTGCTAATTGTCTTTTAAAAGGCTTCTGCACAAATCAGTAATCTCCCCTCGCAGTATCAAGCATCTGCTTATAGTATATTATCGAAAGTAAGTCAGTCTATTGCAGCTGCAAAACCAAAAAACACAGACAGCCATAAGCCACCCACTTCATCCTATGCATATCAATCATTTCAACCCATATCTCTTATCGGGGCACTTGTCATTACCACTTTTATTGCCTCGCTCATGTAATAAACAACACGAAATGACGTTTACTTAACAAGCAGCTAACAAGAAAAGAAAGTCATAATGATTGTATATATACACACACATCTAGATACATTCAAATGCATTATTTGGAAGACTTTTGTTTTGTTTGTAGTTAATAGTTACTATACATTTCATTTATTTTCATTCACAAGATGTGAGAATTCAAACTTCAAGTTTTTCATTAAGATTGTTTCAGATTCATGCCTTGACTTGAATAAGTTTTTATTACTTGAGCTGTACAATTTGTTCTCCTTAAAAAATGTGTATATTTCTTTACTTGGCTTCAGCAAGACCAACTCTGTTGTTACCAAGATCGTACACACTATAGAATTTACGAAGGAAAACATCACCAACAATCCAAAGAGGACCAGCTGGTTCAGGGATATCCATACCCATAAAACCAGAGATACATTGATCTTGCACCTTAAGAACATAGTCTTCACCATTCAAACAGAAGTTCTTGCCACTGAAAACAAAGCAGAATTCAGGAAGGCTAGGGACAAGAGAGCAATCAAGAACGTATTGACCAGCCCAGTTCTTCTCAGCGCCAAGCTCATGGTTGATTAAATCAGCAATGGTAGTGGGAGCAACAATAAGAGAAGAACCTGTATCAATGGCGGCACCGACAGGATCCAAATCAACATATTCTTCGCCAAATTTAATATTTTCAAGTTCAATTTCCCAATAACCTTTTCTTCTGACATCAGACCAAGTAATGTTGCCCTTGTAGTGATCATGATCAATACCACCAAACACAAGTTCGCCACCATCTTGTTCACCACCCTTGTTGACATCATTTAACCAGAAAGAAAAGAGGGGCTCATCAACCAAATCTTTGTTGACCATGTTGTAGAAGGGAGGAACAGTGCGCTTAACAGAGATAGTGTCATAACCAAGACCAAAGATACCGTCAAACTTGGCGAATGCAAAAGTAAAACCAGGTTCTTTAACAGATTCAGCAAAACCTTGGTTTTCAACATCAATACCCGCAACACGAAGGGTATCTTGACTAATGAAACCTTCCAATGAACCAGTACCGTATTGAATAGCAAATTCAGTACCGTTCTCGACAAAGGTGCGGGATTGGCTAGAGTCGTAACGTTTGTGCAAGAAACAAGCGATAGAAGTACAATGAGTAGAAGGCACCCAAAGATTAGAAGAACCAGTATCAAAAACGACCGAGAATGTTTGGGGAGGAGTACCAATTTCGATGTCACCATAATACTAGAGATAACCAAGTCAGTCTACATGCTACGCGTACGTATATTACTTACTTGGGCATTCATATAATTAGAAATAGGAACGCCATGCTCAACACTACCGTCAGGCTTCACTTGGAATGGAGTGACACTGGCTTGACGCTGAGAGTTGAAGTATCTTTGAGTCAAATATTCACCGGTATTAGCATAACGCTGGAGTTTTTCAGAAGGAGACTCGTTTACTTTTTTGATGGGAATTCTATTTTGTATTAGGATGCGCGGGAACTTTATGCAGTTTTATTTACCTTGTGAGTGCAGCTTGAGAAATAGTTGCAAACACAGTGGCAACAATAGCAGACAAGGCAAAAATCTTCATTTCTTTAAATAAGTAAAAAGGAAAAAAAAGAGTGCGAGAAAAAATATTCTCTTTTTATACATTCGGGCTTTAACCATGATGATGATGAAGCATCATTGGTGATGTCATTTTTTCCTTTTTTGAAAATGATTTCCATGCAACAAAAAATGTATTTTTTCTTCTTTTTTGGTTGTTTATTAACGGTTAATTCAAAGCTATAATTATAAATAAACTTAGAACTTCATGTTGTGAGGGAATTGACCCTTAGTCAAACCGAAGGTAGAAGCCAAGTATTGACGGAGGAAAGGAGTCTTAGCAACAACTTCGAGGAGAGCCTTGTCAACAGCCTTTTGATCGGCAGCCTTGGATTCAGGGAAAGCAGCCTTCTTTTGTTCACCTTCGAGGAAAGCCTTTTCAGCCTTAGCAGACTTCTTGAAGTAAGCATCGTTAAACTTTTCATCAACCTTGACAGAAGAAATGTCGAGCTTGGTGGAAGTAGCAATAACGTAGGCTTGGTTGACACGTCTCAAGGGGACACCGTTAACCTTGAAGGGGCCGGTGACGAGCAAGAGACCAGAGTCGAGTTGCTTCAAGACAACAACACGCTTACCACGGTAACGACCAGCCAAAAGGATGACAACAGAACCAGGAACGATGCTCTTACGGAGAGGAGTCTTCTTGGCAGTCTTACGGGTAACCTTGGGTTGAGGAATATCCTCAGCAGGGTAGAAACGAGAGGCCTTTTGGGCAGGGACGGTACGCTTACCACCGTTCTTGGCACCCTTAACTTCAACAGTCTTTTCAGCAGCAGCAGTCTTGGCGGGAGCAGCAACAGCAGTTTGCTTACGCTTGTGCTGAGCCTTCTTGGAGTAGGCAACAGAACGGGAGTAGCGAGAGACGCCAGGAGCAAGGAAGCTGTTTCTAGGTGCGTGGGGCATTATAGCTATAAAAATCAGAGTAAGTTACATGTACTCCTTCCTACTAGCATAGAAGATGGATAGTGAATGCATATGTTATCATGTCTACCGTATATATATATATATATATATATGTGCGTGTTTATGCATACATGTAGACACATAGAATTGTAGTGTTGAGTTCATTTCAAAGTTGCATTCGAAATCGATTCCAAGCTCCAATGACTAGGCTCATTATCACTAACCCACGCTTAATTTTCGACAAGATAGCTCTTAATATGCCATCAAGTATGGATGTGGCACTAAATTGATGGTTCTGATAGTTGCTTTAGCTGTATCGATTGTTGTAGGCGTAGGATGTTTGATTGATTGACACATTTAAAAACGGATGGATCCGTTCGTTTGATGGATAGTGCCATTGATGTTTTTTTTTGCTCTTATCATAGAAAACCCCAAAAGACAACCATTGCAACATATACATCCATCCATCCATTTTCATTTAGCTAGATATTGCATCTATGGCATTTATAAGTACCTTTGGCAATCACGAAAAAGAGGATGATGCTTTAAAGATTCACTATGGATATTTAACGCATCCCTCTTTGCCCGGTGAAATCTCACCGCAGAAATTCTGGCTCTGAAATTAATTTTTTTCATCCAATGAAATATACCGTTATTTGAATGCTTCGCTTTTTTTCAGCTCAAACAATGGTAGAGTTGTAGTTCTCTATGCGTAGTTTGTAGAAAGAAAAGTCTTGCTTGGAGTTTGTTGTAACTGAATTTAATTGAGAGAAATTTCTTATTTTACAATCAATTTCTATTCTTTGTCAATTTTCACTCTTGTGAAGAGTAGGAAAATGTTCTTTTTTTTTTTTTTTTTTTTTTTACCAAAAAAGACAAAGGTTTTATAGACACTTTACATAACGCTTTGCTTTTGTTTATGTCGCAATTAATTGGTGTATTCTCTAGAGCTATGTGCTCCTTATGAAAAAAACTTATCTCCAAAAGCACGCCATTGGACTCACTCTGTGTACAATACACTTTGAAATCCCAAAATATCTTAGAGTTTAACCCTTCTAGTAGCCGAGCACTGCCAGCATCTTGGTTGAAGGTCTCTTTCATAGCCAAACTTCTATTATGTGTATATTTAAATTAGAAATAAATTTATTGTAACAACCAATTGTACCTTCTTTATGTCTCTTAAGATATCAAGTATTGATGTCTTCTTACTCTTCAATATTTGATTGTTACTGTAAAAGCATCATAATAACTTATTTAACATTGCATTGAAGCTCAGTTGGGACCTTTCTTTTTCTTTATCTTTTTTTTTTTGCAACTATGACAGATCTTAAAGCAGTATACAATAATACCACTACCAACACAACACACTCTTTTACTGTGTCTCTTGAAAGCAACAAGACACTAACAGAGTCTATTGTATTTTTACAGAATCAAATTAATACCTTCTTAACACATACTTTGGAAAACGAAAGAAAGTCAACTACAGTACCCACAGTTCAAGAAGACGAAGCCGAGAAACAACAACAAGAAGAGGAAGAAGCACTAGAAGAGGAAGAAGAAAAGAAAGATGAGTCTATGTCTTTAGATAGACCAGAATTGACTGAAGAACAAGTTGTAAAGAAACAAAAAACTGGTGACTCTTGAGAAGATTCAAGTAGTTTGATACGCGTATTGATATATATACTATTTCCACTTATTATTATTAGGACACTTTTTGTAATAAAAATGGAACAAAAACAAGTTAAAAATTGGAACAAATCTCGAAAAAGATTACTTCTTTTTCTGCACAAAATTCCTTCCTTCTCTTTTGTGTAATTTCAACTCTAAAAACTATCTTTTCTTCATTTTCCAAACATTTTTATTAATTAAATATAGTATTTTCGGAAAGTATTCGTGCACTAATAATTTTTCGTTTTGTGCAATAAAAATAAATAAATCGTGCGGACTTGGAAAACAATTTCGAGCAAAAAAATTAGTCAATGATGCAGAAGTAGAAAAAAGTTGGGTCAAAAAATTCATGCAAGGTGCACGAAAATAATATGTTTATTAGATTGGCTTTCTGTTCAAACAATCATCAAACATAGACATAGAATGTCTACAGAACCCCTTCAAGTCGCTCAAAAGGACTTTGTTACAGGCGTCTGTTATTCTGGAGGTGAGTGTTTCCTCTTTCAAAAGTTTCTCTCTTTTGACCTTGCTCTTGCAAACGGCCCAAAATCCTTCAATGGGGTTAAGGGTTGGTGAATATGGAGAAAGGTAGACGCAGCCATATCCTCTGCTTTCTATATACTTTCTTATGTCTTGGTGCGTATGGATAGGCGCATTGGCCATGACTATATATCTATCCTTGAAGATCTCGTGACGATCCAAAATATCCAAGGTACTAGCAATAAAGTTGAAGTAATGGCCAGTCACTGTTCCTCCTTTGCCCTTGTTTGCGACAGTTGAGTTTTTTCCTGTCAACTTTCTTTTCTTTGCGGGCTCCGCTACCTTGGGCTGTTTGATCTTGATATTGACAACACCGTGAGCAGATATAGCACCAAGAATAGTCGTGGTCTTTGCTCTTGTCTTTGGGACTGTGACAATGGCAGGATCACCTTTTTTAGACCAACCATAAGAGCGCTTCAAGTTGATATGGAATGCAGATTCATCAATAAAAACGCAGTTGCTCATATAATCCATGTCAGTCTCTTCCCAGTGTTTCACCCATTGATATCTAGCTTCAATTTTCTCAGGAGAATTTCGCTCAACTGAATAAAGCTTTGCTCGCTTGAAGCTGAGATTGCACTTTGTAGTGACAAACTCATACAAAGCAGTCTTTGAGATCCTCAAAGCTACTCGTAAGACACTCCATCATCTCTTCCAAGACCATTTCAGGCTTTCCATCAATAGCTTCAATTAGACACTCCTTATGAGCATCATTGAGGATTGCAGGTCTTCCAAGCTTCCGCTTACCATCTACAGTCCTTTCCATAGCGACCTCACTGTCCTTTTCCAAGCTCGCCTCTCCTTGCTTGAACCATGTTTGTGCTGTCGTTGGTGGTATACCAAGCTGTTTAGCAGCACCTAGGACACCCATATTCTTTTCATATACTAACTGAAAGAAGTTACTATTGTCCTCAGGACTGTACTTCCGATAGGTCTTCTCAGAAATCCCACCAGCATCTCCCGCAATACGGTTTGTGGTGTTGCTTTCAGTCTTCATAACATCTTTGGCTGCTTTTTCAGGAGGCATGAGATCAGTGTACATTGCGAAATCTGTAACATCTCCTAAGGGGAAAGTCTCGTCATCCACTTCCATTGCAAACTCAAGATGCTCTTCTTCATTCTCATTCGTTAGGTTTCCGTTTCCATCATAAACAAAGTTACTCATTTTCAACTAATTTTTTTGCTCGAAATTGTTTTCCAAGTCCGCACGATTTATTTATTTTTATTGCACAAAACGAAAAATTATTAGTGCACGAATACTTTCCGAAAATACTGTAAGTTGAAACAAATTAAAAAAAACGAATTTAGCATCTTAGTGTATTTTTAAGAACACGCTGTTTATATTCGAGGCCATAAATTCAGACAATTTATTAGCTGCTATGGTTAGTAATTATAGAACCAAGATATCAAAAGCAACCCAAAGGTAACAGCAGCCATGAAATCCTCTTCCTTTATATTGTCTTGTTGAGACACACAAGAGAACAATAAATGAATTTGTTTCTATCAACAGGTTCAGATCCCGTACAAGTCTTTCTCGATAGGATATTTGGTAAAATAGCATCAAAGCAATTCAACTCCAGATGCAGTTGTATTCTTTCTACTTTACCGGACTTTTTATTTTCTTGTAAGTACCTTTTTCTTTTCTTTTTTTTCTTTTCTCTCTCTCTCTATCTCTCTCTTCTTGTCCTCTTAACTAATTTTTTTCTTTTCGGTAAGCTATTAATAAGGCTTTTGATACTCTCGCTTCATCTTGCTCATCTTGCTCATCTTGCTATTGTTCTATAGAAAAATGGCTTTCTTTGTCCGCCCTTCCAAATACCGCCACGTCTACGGTACCTGTGCCAAAAGAGACTTTTGTTATGACAATGTTCGCGTCAGTGCAAACGCTTGGGACACAAACATGGTGAAGGCCAATCCTGTAAGTCGTTCGCGTACTTGTACTACAGACTAACATGATTTGCCTAGCTTTTCATTTCCGTCAATTGGCAAGCCTCTGGTGGCGGTGCTTTTGCTGTTCTTCCTCACTCTCAAGTCGGTAAGTTGTGTGAGGATGTGGATTGGATATGAGATACTGATGGCATAGGATATAGGCAAGTTACCCGATAACTATCCTCTCTATAGAGGTCACACAGGTCCTGTCCTTGATACTGATTTCAATCCTTTTAACGATTATGTCATTGCTTCCGGATCTGAAGACAGTAAAATCATGATCTGGAATATCCCTGAAGAATACGCTGAAGATCAAATTGAAGTTACTCCCGTCTTGAAATTATCTGGTCACAGTCGGTAAAGTACAGAACAAAAAAGAAAAAGAGAACTTGTTACTAAAGACTATACAGTAAGGTTGGCCATGTTCTTTTCCATCCTGTTGCGGAAAACGTTTTGGCTTCTAGCAGCACTGATTTGACTATCAAATTATGGGATATTGAAAAGGGCGTTGAAAAGCAAGAAATTACAGGTCACAATGAAATCATTCAATCCATCGCTTGGAATTACAATGGTTCTCTTATGGCAACCACTTGTAGAGACAAAAAGCTTCGTATTTTCGATGTGCGCACCAACAAGATTGTTCAAGAAGGCCCTGGTCATCAAGGTATTAAGGGATCCCGTGTAGTCTGGCTTGGTGATATGGATCGTTTGGCCACTACTGGTTTCTCCCGCATGAGTGATCGTCAATTGAATTTGTGGAACACTTCTGATTTGTCTAAGCCTATCAAATCTGAGTTCTTGGATACTTCTTCTGGTGTCATCATGCCTTTCTATGATCCCGATACCAAGATGTTGTATCTTGCTGGTAAGGGGTAAGTGTTTAGAGTAGATCAGAAGGACAAACACCTTATTTATGTCTTGTTCTATAGTGATGGTAACATTCGTTACTATGAATATGACAATGATGCTTTGTATCTTCTCTCTGAATACAAGGCTATTGAACCTCAAAGAGGTATGGGCTTCTTGCCCAAGCGTGCTGTTCAAGTCAATGAATGTGAAGTTGCCAGAGCATACAAAGTTGGTACTACCTTGATTGAACCTATTTCATTCACTGTCCCTAGAAAGGTATGATGGCAATGCATGTGTTTGTTCCATGCTAAACTTATTTTTTCTATAGTCTGACGCCTTCCAATCTGATATCTTCCCTCCCTGTCTTAGTGACGAGCCTGCTCTTACTGCTGATGAATGGTTTGAGGGCAAGAATGCTAACCCCAAGTTGATTGATCTTGAAGTTGGTTTCACTGCCAAGGCTAAGAAAGAATTCACACCTTCTGCTCCTGTTGAAGAACCCAAGCCTGAAGCCTCTAACACAACCACTTCTGGTAAAAAAGACGTAAGTAGAAGAGAGTTTAATTGCATGAATCTCATCTGTGTTTTAGTACCAAGAAGCTTACAACCAAGCCACCAAAGAAAACGAAGAATTAAAGAGTCAAATCAGTCAAAAGGATACAAAGATTCGTGTTCTTGAAATCGAACTTGACAAACTCAAGACGGAACTGGCTGAATTAGCTTTGGCCAAAAAGAATGAAGCCAAGGCTGCTGAGCAAGCAGAGACGGTCAAGGTTGAACAACCTAAAGTAGAAGAACCTAAGATTGAAAAAGTAGAAAAGGTCGAAGAACCCAAGATCGAAGAACCCAAGGTCGAAGAATCCAAGATCGAAGAACCCAAGGTCGAAGAGCCAAAGGTCGAAGAATCCAAGATCGAAGAACCCAAGGTCGAAGAACCCAAGG
This sequence comes from Gilbertella persicaria, assembly GCF_025201335.1. Lineage (NCBI taxonomy): Eukaryota > Fungi > Mucoromycota > Mucoromycetes > Mucorales > Choanephoraceae > Gilbertella > Gilbertella persicaria. The sequence continues at coordinate 490,553 of NW_026251968.1, forward strand.
TCGAAGAATCCAAGATCGAAGAACCCAAGGTCGAAGAGCCAAAGGTCGAAGAACCCAAGATCGAAGAACCCAAGGTCGAAGAGCCAAAGGTCGAAGAACCCAAGATCGAAGAACCCAAGGTCGAAGAGCCAAAGGTCGAAGAACCCAAGATCGAAGAGTCAAAGGTCGAAGAGCCAAAGATTAAAGAGCCAAAGATTAAAGAGCCAAAGGTCGAAGAACCCAAGACTGAAGAACTTGAACAATAATCCCCTCATGAACAATAATCTCCAGAAGAGAGGGACCTATACATGTCATTTATATACACGATTAACTAGTTTGCCTTTTGATATCATGAAAAATTGTATACTATATGTCAAATTTTTGTAAAAAAAAAATAAAGCAAAATAACTTTTACCAAACTCTATTTTATATCAAGTATTCTTTCATGACTGTAAGCAACTTCTATTTATTCAAAAGTCTATGCACTGATGGTATGATCATAGTCAATAGTAGGAATAACAGAACTCATAAACTTCAAAAAGATAACCAGATACTGATCTACACGAATACCACCTTCTTCATCAACACCAGCAGGCTGACCATCACCCATCCTCTCAATGATCTTCTTCATGACTTCAGCATGTTTACAAGGATGAATAGAAGCCAAACTTAGAGAAAGATGAGGATGTGTTTCAATAGTCACTGTCTTTTTGACATAGTCAGGCGACACATCTTCAAACACTTGAGCGGAAGTCAAGGGACGACGTTCTTCATCATAGCCAAAAAGCCATATACGCGGTGTTTGATAATACTTGTCATAGGTGATAAAGACATCGTATGTACGCACTTGCAAGACCTTATCATTTGAGTCTCTAGGTACGACAGACTAGTGCATCATGGGGTTAGTAAAAGTAGGATGACGAATACAACATCTTACTCACAGGATCTTCTTCTTCTTGCACTTGATCATCCATGTCAGGGATATCGTCTATGTCAGGCATGTCGTCAAGGTCAGGTATGTCTTCTACATTTAGCTTCTCTAAACCCTTTTTAATCTCTGCTTCTTCTTCTTCTTCTGTCATAATGTTTTGAGCTATCTCTTCCATAGTTTTAGTAACGCGTGTGCTGTGTGTAAACATCCAGTCTTCGCCATCATCAATTTCATCCTTGATTTGTGTTTCAGAATCATCTTCAGTGTATTCCATTTGACGAGCACGTCGAATACATGGAACTAAATAAAATGAGTATCCCCCTTTTTTTATACTCTTCTTTCTTACCATTGCGTGTCACTAAAAACTGCTTATCGCTTGGTAAATAATCCCTCTTTTTGTTATCAAGGCCTGCTTCCCTATAACAGTTGCTTAATGTACAGCATTTATCTTCATTATTTTACCAATGCCAGGTAGGACACTTGTATACTAGAAACTCACCAGCTGCTACAAACTATATGGAAAATGAATATTGAAAAAAAAAGACTCAAAGTAATAACTTACTTCCTCAGGTGTAATACAGCCTGTTTCTTTAAACTTGGAGTTCTTTAAAACAGGAGCAAGATAATCTCTTACTCGCTGAAAGTTGGAGAACATTTTGTTATAGGCGTCTTGAACTGACATAGTATATGTATATAAAACGAAAAGAAAAAAGAAAAACAAAATAGGGGGGAAAATTATGCCTTTTTGTCTACTGCGAGAGTACGTCAGCTGAGATTTATACTTTGAGCGATCAAAGTAGCTCAACTTTCTAGACCTCTCTCTTCTTTTTAGGCGGTGCATGAATTAATAAAAAATACGCGCGTCGTGTAAACGTTGGATACACAAACAAAACAGTTATTTACCACGTATAAGGTGTACAAGACTTTATTGTTCAGCCCAAAAAGAAGATTAAAGAGAAATAACGGTGTTTCAAACATCTAGTCATAGAATCATCATTGAGTAACGTGTAACAAGAGCTTTACCTTTGAGAAAAAAAATAATAACTTAGTTTGCTGCTCCAATGAAGTAAACAAAGATGTGATTAAAACCCCGTATGCTGTTAGCATGACATAAAAAGGGTAAAACCAACATTTTCCCATTTTTTCCATCTTTTTCTTCTTATTTTAATTATGGTCAACATTCAAACTGTCTCTACTGAACCCTACGAAGGTCAAAAGCCTGGTACCTCAGGCCTTAGAAAACGTGTCAAGGTTTTCCAACAAAAAAACTATACCGAGAACTTCATTCAAGCTATTCTTGAATCTATTCCCGAAGCTGATGGTGGTGCTTCTGGTGCTACTCTCGTTGTAGGTGGTGATGGTCGTTATTATTCTGATGAAGTCCTTCAAGTGATTGTTAAGTGTAGTTTGGGTCAAGGTGTAAGTAAAAAAAAACGCGTTTTTTGTCATGCTTATCAAAAATATTAGGTTGGTAAGTTAATTGTGGGCCGTAATGGTATTGTCTCTACTCCTGCTGTCTCCAACTTGATTCGTAAGTACAAGGCTACTGGTGGTATTCTCTTGACTGCCTCCCATAACCCTGGTGGTCCTGATAACGATTTTGGTATCAAATATAACTGCTCCAATGGTGGCCCTGCTCCTGAATCTGTGACCAACCAGATTTATGAAAAGTCCAAGGTTATCAAGGAACTCAAGTTGGGTGAAGCTCCTAAAGTAGATTTCTCTCAATTGGGCACTCAAAAGATTGGTTCCTTGACAATTGAAATTATTGATGGTGTCCAAGATTATGTTGAATTGATGAAGACTATCTTTGACTTTGATGCTATCAAGGCCTTTTTTGCCAATAACAAGGATTTCAAGATGTTGTTTGATGGTATGAATGGTGTCACTGGTCCTTATGGCTACCGTCTCTTTGTCGAAGAATTTGGCCTTCCTGAATCTAGCGTGATGCGTTATGTTCCCAAGCCTGATTTTGGTGGTGCTCACCCTGATCCCAACCTGACTTATGCTCATGACTTGGTAGAAGCTGTCAAGGAAAAGGGTTACGACTTTGGTGCTGCTTCTGATGGTGATGGTGACCGTAACATGATTATTGGTAAGGATGCCTTTGTTACTCCTTCAGACAGCGTTGCTATCATTGCTCATTATGCCAAAGATGCTATTCCTTATTTCAAGAAGAATGGCGTCAATGGTTTGGCTCGTTCCATGCCTACTTCTCAAGCCGTTGATTTGGTTGCCAAAAAGATGGGTGTTGAGCACTTTGAAGTGCCCACTGGTTGGAAGTTCTTTGGTAATCTCATGGACGCTGGTCGTTGTTCTATCTGTGGTGAAGAATCTTTTGGTACTGGTTCCGATCATATTCGTGAAAAAGATGGTGTTTGGGCTATTTTAGGTAAGGTTATGATGGCATGTTTATGTAATACTGACTTCAAAACTTAGCTTGGTTGAGTATCATTGCTCATGTCAATAAGACCAAGAAGGCTGGTGTTCAAGATATCCTTCAAGACCATTACATGACATATGGTCGTAATTTCTTTAGTCGTTATGACTATGAAGAAGTTGAAAGCCAAGGTGCTGAAGATATGGTCAAGAGACTTGGTGAGTTGATTGAAAAGAAGGAATTGGAAAACAAGACATTTGGTCAATTCACTATTGCAAAAGCTGATGATTTTGAATACTTGGATCCTATTGATGGCAGTGTCTCTAAGCATCAAGGTATCCGTATTATCTTCAAAGATGGCTCCCGCATCATTATTCGTTTGTCTGGTACTGGCTCTCAAGGTGCTACCGTCCGTCTCTATGTTGAAAAGTATTCTAGCGATCCCTCTGAGTATGTCAAGGATGCTCAAGTTGGTTTAAGACCTTTGATTGACGTTGCTTTGGAATTGTCTCAACTTGAAAAGTTCACTGGTCGTAAAGAACCCACTGTTATCACATAAAGAAAAAAAATTGTTTGTATATTCCCCTCCTCCTTTTTTTTCCTCTTCTTTTTTCACAATAAAATAATCTTTTCATGTTAAGAAGAGCTCCTACTTCTGTCTCTTTAACACCTATGGATGTTGATATTTTTAAAACAATTATCAAGCAACAACAACACCACCAAAAAGTACAAGAAGAACGTGACGATATTTTTATGGGACGTGCTTTGTTTGGCGATCGAAAGCGAACGCGATTAGAAGCGAGATTAGGTCTTTCTGAAAGGGAACAAACTTCTTCTAAATAAAAACAAGTTGTATTACCACGTTGTAAGAAATCCCTTCTTCCTTAGAAGATAACAGAGGCTATTTATAGTCTCTGCGCGGAGTCCATGGAATACAAAGAGATTGAAAGAATTCCTTACACATTTTGTTTTTGTTAATAGCAACTAAAATTAGACAAAATGCTTCCGAGTTATTGAAGCGACTACCGCGGAAGACGAGCAGATAGTATGCTTGAACCCTTTTTTTTTTTTTTTCAGGGAAACCTCTTCCTCGGCTAGAGAATGAGTTTTAATTGTATATATATATATTGTTTTGGAAATAGACATTTTTCTCTCTCTTTTTTTCTTTTTTATCATGTCGACTAAACACCAACTTAAAGAAAAGGAAGAACCTAAACAAAAACGCTATAAAGTAGGAAAAGCCTGTTATACTTGTCGTGTAAAGAAGATCAAGGTAAGCTGATCTTGGTCAAAACGTAATCTCACTTTCTTTCTCTTTTTTTTATAGTGTGATGGAATACAGCCTTGTATGCAGGTAAAAGATCAGTCTATATCATATCAATTGAGGCTAATAAATTAATTTCTTCTTGTTAGTGTAAAGGTAAAGCCTAAAATTATAATGAATTAAGCAGCACTTAAGTCAATTTAATAACAGCTTTTAATTAGCCAGAAAAAGACAATGTACTTTTTCAAAAGATGGTGCCATGGAAATACAAGCAGAGAACGATTCGACAGAACAACAGCACTCTCCTTCATCTACGAATTCAAGACCTCCTTCACCTGCACCTAAAAAGATACAAAGAGACCAAAAGCAAATGAACGCTGCAATACAAGTCTTGAATCGTCTTAACAAAGCTTGGCCAGGGGAAGGCAAAGAAGGCAAATGGGAATTGGATCAAAATAAGTTACGACATGATATGTACAACCTCGAACCAGCTGACAATGAAATCAACAATAGCAGCTTATTACCTGCCAGATCTACGCAACAACGCCTTGTACAACTTTACTACAAGCATTGTTATTCTATATTTCCTATTGTACCTAAGCGATTATTTTTGAAACAGTTTGAATCACCTATAAAGACAAACAATCCTTTACCAAGCCCACTTCTATTGTTGGTCATGTTTGCGCATGCTGCACATCAAAACAAGGAGCAAGAAGAGGCTGATGGATATTTTAGGTTGGCTAGGACTGCCTTATTGGATGACTATGTAGATAAACCTAGCTTAAGTACAGTGATATCCCTTGTATTGATGTGCTTATATGAATCTGAAGACAATGTGAATCCTACTATGTACAGTGCCTTGGCCTATCAAATGTGCTTGGATCTCGAATTAATACGTAACTACAATGGTAATATAGAAAGTGATCTCAAGGAGCTGAGGAAAAGAGTTTGTTGGGGATGCTATATATTGGACAAATTGATGCATATCCAGTCTGGTCAACCTTGGTTCCTGAGGAGCAAGGATATTGAGTTGGATATGCCTCTTTTACTGCCAGGAGATGATGTGACTGAACATGGCATATTGGAGAGCTTTGTATCTGCCATTCGTTTGTTGCAGATTGCCGAACGTGTCTTACAGCCTGAATCACTCCATCAAGTTGGTCAGCCTATTATACGAACCCATACGCATGACCAAATGTCATTTGATTCGAAAAATGAACTCTTGCAATGGCTTCGTTCTTTACCTTCACATTTACAATGGACTCCTTCTTTTTCTACTACTTATGCCCCTACTACTTCAACACACACTTCTGCACCTGCTAATGGTATGGTAGCACACATTCATTTACTCTATAATTATATTGAATTATGCGTTCTTAAGCCCTATGCTACTTCCACTGTCAAATCTATCCATGCAAGGTCAGCAGCAGTGGCATCTAACTTGACTCGAATTGTTTCTTGCCTTGCAGAAAATAGCTCATGGATACTTAATCATTCCTTTACAGTCAATGGTCTATTCGAATCTATCAAAATCCATCTAAGGGACTGTGCATGTGAAAATATGAATTTAGCTCGTCATGCTCGGTTCATGTTCCAACAATCAATGCATACGCTCAAATCCTTTTTATCTGAGGCCAAAACAGAACAAGTTACATATCGCATTGTTCAATTTGTTACTCGACTTGACCAGGCTATCAATGAAGCAGATACCAATAGTATGTTCTCAGACGATATCATGACTCCCTTTGTTCTCGGCAGTTTAAATACACGGTATGGTGAGGAAGAGCGGCAACAATGGTCTAAACTAGATTATTTTGCAAATGGGCTAGTGACACCACCTACAGTCAAATCCAAATCTATTCAGATGTCTTCAACCATGTTTGCTTCTCCTGCTTATGGGCATAATAGTCTATTTGATCAGCAAGAATTCTGGAAAATCAGAAACAATCCACTTGATTTTTTATCCAACTCAAACACAGTCGAGTCTTGGCGAAACTCAAACCACAAATCACCTTCTGTAAATAACTCGCCCAAGCCGCCTGCTTATCACTCTGATCTTTTATTAAACCAGTCGCATTCGACTGATATAGCTGCTCTTGTAGCACAGATACAGGATAAGAGTAATACTTCAAATGAAGATTGGAGTACGTCCTCTTCTAATACAACACCAATAACAGCCACTACATCAGCTCCTCCTATAACAACTACAGCAGTAACTAGTACAACTACGACAACTGCTTCTTCTTCTACCACCTCTACAGATCAATCCGAAAATGACAGTTTACTTTATTCATTATTATCACGCCAAACACCAACAAGAAGACCCAGCGAACAAAAGCAACATAGTACTTTTGTTCAGCCTTATATGAATGTCGGTTTAGGCATATATGCATCAGCACATCAACACCACAACGATGTCATAAGACAACATTTGCCTGTGACAACAAATAGACCTGTAACTATGACCACGCAACCACAAGAACCACAATAAACATTTATATTTTACCCATATATAGCAATATTTAAAGTTTTTATACGCGCGAATTAAACAATCACGATTGATTTCGATATGATTACGTGATGTCATTCTGATTCTCGTTAAATACCAGTCAATAATTCTTCCTTCTTCTTTATCTCTTTTTTCCTTATGTCGAATACTCTATTTGAAATATTTAGTAGCAACAAGAATGCTACAAGCCCTGCTATCATCATTCCAAAGTCATGTGATGTGCCTACTCAAGTCAACTACAAGCAGCTTTTAGATATTCTTTATGACTTTTCTCGTAAATTAGCTGCTCAAGTACCTGCTCATGCCTTGGCTCCCGGAAGATCTGTGTCTATCAGCTACCCCAACTCACTTGAATTTACTGTTGCATTTTTAGCTTCCACATTCATGAACTTGGTCGCTTCTCCTTTGAACCCTGCATACACTGAAGATGAATTCAACTTTTATTTAGAAGACGCAAAGAGTTCCATCATGATTTTACCCAAAGGCGCTTTGGAACAAAAGAACAACCCTGCTGTCTTGGCTGCGCGTAAACAAAACGCTATCATTGTAGAAGTTCACTGGAATGGCAAAGAGATTGAAGTAAATGCCCATGCTCCTCAAAACAACGAGCCTCATCTCAAGATTGATCAGTTTACACCTAACTCCGAGAGTGTTGCTTTGTTGTTACACACAAGTGGTACAACCGGTAGACCTAAAGGTAAATCAAAGAGTGGGTAAAACGGATAGTTTTTATACTAAAAAAATGGATGATTAGGCGTCCCTCTTACACACCTCAATTTGTTGACATCTATTAAGAACATTGTTAACACTTATGAATTGAACTCTAAGGATCGCACTTTGCTTGTCATGCCTCTTTTCCATGTCCATGGTCTTCAATGTGGTTTGCTTGCTACTTTCTTATCCGGTGGAGCTGCTGTCATTCCTCGCAAGTTTAGTGCATCCCATTTCTGGCAAGATTTCAAGGACAGCCAATGCAATTGGTACACTGCTGTCCCCACTATTCACCAAATCTTGCTTCGTCATCCTCCTTCCGAAGTACCAAACATTCGTTTCATTCGCTCTTGCTCTTCTAGTTTGGCTCCTGCTACTTTGCATGCACTTGAAAAGCAATTCAAGGCTCCTGTTTTAGAAGCTTATGCTATGACAGAAGCCTCTCATCAAATGACTTCCAACCCTCTTCCTCACCGTGGCCCTCATAAGCCTGGATCTGTTGGTGTTGGACAAGGTGTGGAAGTTGCCATTTTGGACGAAGAAGGTAATCCTGCTGAAATAGGTGAAGTTTGTATTCGTGGTAAGAACGTCACGAAGGGATACTTGAACAACCCTAAAGCAACAGCTGAATCCTTCCACAAGAATGGCTTTTTCCGTACAGGCGATCAAGGTAAAAAGGATAAAGACGGCTATTTGATCTTGACGGGTCGTATCAAGGAATTGATTAACCGAGGTGGTGAAAAGATTTCTCCTATTGAATTGGATTCTATTATGTTGAGTCATCCCAAAATTGCTGAAGCCGTCAGTTTTGCCGTTCCTGATGAAATGTATGGTCAAGAAGTACATGCTGCTATTGTGTTGAAGCATGATGTCAAGGACGACCCTAAAGCCATTGAACGTGAATTGACTGCTTATTGCCAATCCAAGATGGCTAAATTCAAAGTTCCCAAGAGATTCTATGTCACAGATATGATGCCCAAAACAGCTACAGGCAAGATCCAACGCCGTAAAGTCAGCGAAGCCTTTTATAAAGGTTCTGCCAAGCCTCAAGCCAAATTGTAATTTCCATGTATTTGTCTTTTTTTGTATTTATTAAACTTAAGCCGTTTATCCCTCTTCCCTGTTTAAAACTGGTCGTATTTGAGATAATGATGTTTATTGAAAACCAGGCACTTGAACTAATGTATGAGTAACGCCTACTTCATTACAATCATCTTGTGGTACGCCACTTTCGTGAACAACACAGGCAAAATCAGTTTCATGTTCTAAAACAACCATAGGATGATGCCAAACGCCTTGACGATAATTGATGCCTTGCTTTGTAGTGGCAATAAAAGCTTTTAAAGTAGACATATCAGGCTTATCGTCCAAACCATTGAGAGCTACAACGACCAAATAAGCGCGCGTCTTACCGTCTGTCATTGGGATAAAGGCTTGACTAGAATAAGGATGTCTCTCCAATAATTTGACAGTAAATGGCAACTCTGTGGTAGGACGACAATGGAAGATACAAAGGTTCATTTTACCATTTTCATTAGGAAACAAGTTGGCAACAGTGGCTACACGGTGATATTTCTCAGCTGTGCCTTGATTAGCACTGGTGACTTTTTTAGTAGCAGCAGGATGAATCACATCCCCATAAGGAGCATAAGCTTCAGAGGTTAAAGGCTGTGCAACAACACTGTTTTGAAGATTGGTAGGCGCAACAATAGGAAGCTTAGGAATTTCGCCTCCCTCAACGATACCATAGAGGCGAAGGCGCTTGATACCACCGTCTATTCAATGTTAATCAATAGCTATAAAAGAAGAGCAAAGCTTACCGGGAATAATTGAGATTTTAGCATGTGTAAATACCTTCTCTGTAAAGGATGTATTGAAATAAAAAATACCGTTAGGGCCTGTAGATGAAGGCTCCACAAGTGTGAACCATTCAGCATTATCATCTGGCACTTGGAAGGATGAATTGGTAGCTTCAAGTTTAATTTGTCGAGGAAAATTGCCTTTGAAATCGGTTGTATCCACTTCAGCTTGTAGAATGTGACCAGCAGCACCCAAACGAAGTACAACAAAATCTGAATGACCTTCTACTCTAGAACGAGCTGTTTGCCATCCATCAGCCTGATTCTTGCCTCTGCCAGGTAATAATAAAAAGTCACCAGGACCATAATGCTCATCACTGACTTGAACTGATCGTCCGCCGTGTCCAACAAAAGCCAAATCAATGATTTCACTATAAAATCAGATTAAGAAATAATTAAAATGAAGTTTTTTACTTTTTATCTTGAGGGAGAATAGGCTGAACATCGCCATACACACGGAAACGAGCAATACCACCGTCAGGATAATTGTTCAATCGGATATGGGTATATACGGCAGTCTGTTCCTCCAAAGCAAAAATGTTGTGACAAGAAGGTGGTAGCTCAACTCGAGGAAGTATCTTGATCCATTCAATATCTTTTTCTAAGCCGGTGCCAGTAGGACAATAGGCGCCCTCAACTGAAGCAGCAGATGCCTGGTTTCCTGTAAAAAAGCTGGTATCAATATCAAACCCGTGAATGACACCAGGAAATCCCAGTTTAATAATGCACCTATATACATATATTGCATTAACCAAATTTTTTAGTTCTGTTGCCGTACCAGTCATACGAGCTGTTGTGACGCTTCGATTCCCATCCATCCATCCATGAGCCAGTTTCTAACATGAATATCAACATACTAAAGCTATTTGATAGACATGATGCCTTACCAACAAACTTATCAGGGCAATGAATTGCAGGTTGAGGATTCAACATCATGGAAGCAGGTGCAAAGAAATCATCTGTCACTTTGACAACAGCGGTTCCTAAACCTGAACTTGCCAAATCTTTTGATATGCATCCGTTTCCTTAATATCTTTGTTTTTGACAGTTTTTATACTTTTACCAATAGACTTGTACAACTTGGATTTAGGAAAATCTTCTGCTTGGATCTTTTTAAAAGCAGGTCCGTTTGTCATTATTAAACAGAATAAAAGAGAGGGGGAAAGAAAAAACGATAAGCAAGGTGAGATACAGAGGAGTTTTTAAATATCAAAAAGCCACGTATGGGTGAGGAATTGTCCAATCAAAAAAGATTTATACCATTTGTTTGAAATGCAAAGAAATATACCTTTGCCCAAGGTGATTGAACTTTGATTGGTTGAGGATTTATCGTGATTTGATCATCAGGAATGTTGTAGTAACACAAGTTAAAGTTTTTGTCCTTTTCTGAACATCAAAAATCATTAAAATAAAGTCATAGGTCTTTTGTTTGGCTCGATAAAGCTAGTAACAGCCACATCTATGCATCAACTTATTTTGTTCTGCTAAAATTGTCAAATGTTTACGTTTGGAAGCCCTTTATGCTACTAAAATCATTAAAAAATTACTCTAAAGGTAGTTATTGGCATTAGCTGTAATCATTGACAATTCTATCAACATTTTTTTATTTTTTATTATTTTTTATTTATTATTTTTTATTTTTTATTTTTTCATTTTTTCATTTTTTTCATTTTTTTCATTTTTTTCATTTTTTTCATTTTTTTCATTTTTTTCATTTTTTTCATTTTTTTTTCATTTTTTTTTCATTTTTTTTCTTGTTTTAATCTAATTCTCTTAAAATTAAAGATACTACAGCGTAAGCGATGGAAGAAATCTTTCATCGAAAGTTGAAGAATTTCTCACTCATTGAAGGAAATTCTTGGCCAAGCTTTCACTCAAATGTGGGGGGGGGGAAGCAATCGATTACGCTGTGGTGAGAGTGTATTTTTTTGCCTAAAAATAAGTGTTTTCTACAAATTTTTGGTATTAATTTTGTCAAATTCATATCCAAAGCTTTTTAATTTATTGACCTTATAGAAGAGGTCCTTTAAATACATGGTCCGATATGGCCTTTGACTGCTCGGACCCGATCAATTCATAAGAATAACTATACTAATTTAAAAGTATTTCAAAAAACAAGGGCAAAAAGGAATAGAGAGGAGAGCGTTAATCTAATGGTGCGTCTGGGCGTAGATTTGTAACCAGAGAAGAGATAGAAACATTTGATTGGATGTTGGAAGAAGTGGGTTGTGTAAAGAATAAAGAAAAAAACAGATCAAAGCAATCCAAAATTCAGCAATAAAGTATTCTATGGTTTTTTTTTATTATCCCAAGAATCGCCCCTGTTCATATAATTATTATCTATGCTATTTATACTACTTTTAGAATTGTAATCTTTACTGGCTACATAGCTTTCAAAATTACTACTAATAACGATATGACAAAGAGCTTGGCCAAGAGCACTTTTGCATTTTCTAAAGCCGTCTTGGACAGTGTCTAAGGACGACGCTTGGCCTTGGAGAAGTTTTTTGATGCACGTTCTGAGCGTTTCTCCGGAAGTAGTAGTCAGACGAATTAGTTGGTAATTGATTGGATCAGTTGGGTTACTTTTTTCATGAATTGGGACTACTTGTGCGACTTGTCAACGGTGAGGCGTGTATGGCCAACGCCAACGCAGATCAAAAATATTAAAAAAGAGGGTACCACTAAAATTCTCAATATTCATACAAAAAGTAAAGCTAGAGCCATAAAAATATCACGACGATAACCATAGATGTCAGGAACTTATGAATCTAATGGATTTACAGAAAAAAATGTGTGTTTTAAAATTCGCTAACATTTATGCCGACTTACAAGTATGCCACTTGTGTACTCAAAAAATATTTTTTAAAAAATAATAAAGACCACTACTTTAAAATAAAATAAAAATATTATCTACAATAAAGAGAAATAAAAAAAAAAAAGAGAGATTTTCCTATTCTTCTGTTTTAAATTAATAAAAAAAAGCTTGTTTTCCAAGTCTTCTGTTTTAAATTAATAAACAAGTCTACCAACTAGTAGTTTCTTGTTTAAAATAAAGCAGTAGAATCATCATCCGGTAGACTCGTTTGTTTATTTGAAACTAAAAAATTGAAAAATTGGCTTTTTTTGTTAATTTAAAACAGAAAAATTAAAACTACCTACTTTTTTTACTTTTCATTACTACAGAAAATTTTTTTGCTTTACTTTAAAGTAGTGGTATTTATTTTTTTCTTGAAAAATATTTTTTTGAATACAAGTGGCATACTTGTAAGTCGGCATAAACTTTAGCGGAGTTTGAACTGATTACATATTCTGAAGATAGTACTTTTTTTTATACTATTGTTCCATTTGTCGACTCTTTGCAATTCGCTACTCTGACTGTATCAACTACGAGGGTATTAACAATGAAGTTTTGTTTAACTTGTCAGAGTACTATATCTGCCGGAATGCTTGCAAGCCATTTCTAGAGCCTTTTAGGTCGAGTTTTGGAGCTGGTCTCTGTAGCCGGTTGCTCGTAATATGATGTACTTGCCGCTTGTTTCCAAACCGCCTCCAGACAAACCCTCTACTACATAGTCCCTGATAGATTCTCCTCATCTTTTTTTCTCATTTGTACACTCCATCCTGAGAATGATCAACCTCTCCCTTTCTGCTGTTCGCCAAAGACATTTTTCTGGAAAAATCTTACTCTCGAATTTCTATGACCTACAACCACTGTCGACAATGTTATTCAGGTAATTCTCATACTAGACTTCTGCAGAATAAATTGCTCACAGAAGAAAAGATTAGCAGTCGTTGACATTGTCATTACCGCCCTTCTGCAGGTCTCGAAAGCACACTGGAAATCTCTCTTTGATAACATCTCCTTTGATGCTTACGCCACCCTATAACAGGCATGTATTGCTTCATAGCTGCAAGCAGCTATAAAGCAAGTGTGCATAAGACTGTAATTCTTCTCTCACTTTCCCTTACTGATAGCAGTGGCCTGCTTTTAATTTTATTTTATTAGTTTGCTTGACACATTAGCTTAATATAATTCTTTGTAAATTTTGTCCACCTCTGAAGTGCCTTTGGGACATTTTTACGCGGAGCAATAACAGAAATCTTTAAAAGATACTATATTTTGCTAATTTTTTTTTTGACAATATAGTTTTTTTTTTATAATTCCATCACGTTTGTGAGAAATCTGATACTTACAGAATTCGCTGTAAGTCTCTAATTGCTTCATTTATTTTTTCTGTAGATATATAATAGAAACAAAAAAAAAGTTTCACGATGCCTTGAAACAATTCCTTCTAAAGAAATCGCATTGAAAATAAAGGGCTACTTCATAATATTTACTATGTCAAAATGTGTGTACAAGCTGACGAATAACATGTTTTATTGTAATTAATGCATAGCCATTTGCCTATGTATCTTTCAAAGTAGCCAGGGCAACAAACCGATTGGTTGAACCACTCAGCCGCGAACGTGGAACTTTTTTATCCTTCAAAAAAACTATCCTTTGTCTTTTTTCCATGCTCTTTTTAAAGCAAGCTCGTATTGCTCAAAAGGCTTATATTTTCATTTTGCCTGCTCTATAGGTATGGAGGAGTGGTGTCTTTCAACGGTATAGCTGTGTCTGTTCAGTGCTTTGCTTCTTTGGCGCTTTTTAGATATGAGGTTGCACCGAAACTTGTGAACCAAAAGCTTTGCATAACTGCTGATTGGTTGTAGACTAGGTATACTGCTGGTTCAAGACTGTCTTTCTATGATTATGCTCTGATTTAGTTGGTAAGCTCCACGATAGCCAAGTTTTGCTCTACTCAAGCTGGTTTTTCAGGTGTCAGACGTTCGATCAAGCGAAATAGGTCTTTCAAGACCTTTTCCTCAAGTCCCTGCTCTCTTTAGCGTTTGGAGAATATTCATTCAAGGCTTGGTAAATTTCCGTAATGTATATTTACTTTTTTGAGTTTTCTTATTTCTGTTTAGATGTCTGATTCACTCTTGATCAGACAAGAAGAGGACTTGAAAAGGCTTGATTGTCCTGATTGAACCCGCAATATATGTGTATTGTGTATATTCCTCTTCATTGTTGTTACTTTTGTCTAACAAAAGCTATACGTGTAATTCAATTGTATAACAGCTTCATTCACTCAAGTCTGTTGCTTTATTATTGTCTTTCATCTTCAATATGCGTTGAACAGGGTACATTCCGCCTGCCAAAATGTGATGATATTGTCTTTACTACGTTATGATATCATTTTTTGCTTTTGTATACTTGACCATTAGAAAAGAGAAAAAGAAAGCTCATCAAAGCAGAGAGTACACCTAAAAAAATTGGTGTTTGAAGCATTGAACTCTCCTTTTGCATGACATTCATTGCTTATCGTATCCGGGGCTCTTTCGCATATTCATAACTAATAGAAAGTTTGAGTGTGCCATTTGAGTAGTAATAATAAACAGACATTTAAAAGCAAACTTCTTTGTCCTATCCAACTATGACAGTCTTCGGTGAAATATCTTGGACTAAGGTTGCCGAGATCGGTAACAAACTGCGCATCCCTCATACACCGAGAATCAGCTCCCAAAACAACGCGATTAAGTACGTACATGAAAACATCAAATCGCATAGCTTTGAATCCGAGATGTTGAATCGCAAAGCAGCTAGCATTGTTAGTCAATCACTTACTACAGGCTCTGTTTTGTTCACCTTTCCTCCTGGGAAATAAAAGCCTATACAAGTTCTAGCGGACTTTCCCTGTGTCCTTACCTTTTCTCTTACTCTATATCTATTCTCTCTTGATCTCATAACAGTTGCTTTGTTCTATTTTAAACCAGGCTCACAGGTCAACTACACCCTTCCTTTGCATAAATTTTAGCAAACTCGAATTAAGCAAGCGGCAGCTGAAAATCATTTTTGAAAAGCAACTACTAGCCGTTGACAACGTCTTCTCTTCCCAAATGACAACTGCTGCAATTCGATATCCTTATTGAATGCTCTTGATGATCAATTTTTTGGCTAGGTTCACTCTTGCAGCAGAATAATTACGACAGCCATAGTAGCCATGGTAGCCATGGTAACCATGGTAACCATACACCACAGCGTGAGCAACTGCATTTTTCTTCCATCGCTTACGCTGTAGTGACAACTCTATAAAAAAGTAACTAGAGCGATAGAGAAAATTATAGAAAGACTTTTATACCTCAGGCCTTCGTGGTCAGTGTGATGGACTTACCTAAAAAAAGAAAAAAAAAGCATTTTCAGAAATCATAAAAATATTGACAGTTATGCCGACTTACAAGTATGCCATTTGCGTACTCAAAAAAATATTTTTTGAAAAACAATAAAAACCTCTATTTTAGAATTAAGACCGCTATTGTAAAATAAATCAAAAATATTTTCTGCAACGACAAAAAAATAAAAAAGTAAAAGATTTCATATTTTCTGCTTGAAATTTTGAAAAAAGCTTGTTTTTCAATTTTTCTGTTTCAAAATAAATAAACGAGTCTACCGATCATTGATCTCTTCTTTTATACTAAAACAGTAAAGCCATCATCCGGTAGACTCGTTTATTTATTTTGAAACAGAAAAATTGAAAAACAAGCTTTTTTCAAAATTTCAAGCAGAAAATATGAAATCTTTTACTTTTTTATTTTTTTGTCGTTGCAGAAAATATTTTTGATTTATTTTACAATAGCGGTCTTAATTCTAAAATAGAGGTTTTTATTGTTTTTCAAAAAATATTTTTTTGAGTACGCAAATGGCATACTTGTAAGTCGGCATAACTGTCAATATTTTTATGATTTCTGAAAATGCTTTTTTTTCTTTTTTTAGGTAAGTCCATCACACTGACCACGAAGGCCTGAGGTATAAAAGTCTTTCTATAATTTTCTCTATCGCTCTAGTTACTTTTTTATAGAGTTGTCACTACAGCGTAAGCGATGGAAGAAAAATGCAGTTGCTCACGCTGTGGTGTATGGTTACCATGGTTACCATGGCTACCATGGCTACTATGGCTGTCGTAATTATTCTGCTGCAAGAGTGAACCTAGCCAAAAAATTGATCATCAAGAGCATTCAATAAGGATATCGAATTGCAGCAGTTGTCATTTGGGAAGAGAAGACGTTGTCAACGGCTAGTAGTTGCTTTTCAAAAATGATTTTCAGCTGCCGCTTGCTTAATTCGAGTTTGCTAAAATTTATGCAAAGGAAGGGTGTAGTTGACCTGTGAGCCTGGTTTAAAATAGAACAAAGCAACTGTTATGAGATCAAGAGAGAATAGATATAGAGTAAGAGAAAAGGTAAGGACACAGGGAAAGTCCGCTAGAACTTGTATAGGCTTTTATTTCCCAGGAGGAAAGGTGAACAAAACAGAGCCTGTAGTAAGTGATTGACTAACAATGCTAGCTGCTTTGCGATTCAACATCTCGGATTCAAAGCTATGCGATTTGATGTTTTCATGTACGTACTTAATCGCGTTGTTTTGGGAGCTGATTCTCGGTGTATGAGGGATGCGCAGTTTGTTACCGATCTCGGCAACCTTAGTCCAAGATATTTCACCGAAGACTGTCATAGTTGGATAGGACAAAGAAGTTTGCTTTTAAATGTCTGTTTATTATTACTACTCAAATGGCACACTCAAACTTTCTATTAGTTATGAATATGCGAAAGAGCCCCGGATACGATAAGCAATGAATGTCATGCAAAAGGAGAGTTCAATGCTTCAAACACCAATTTTTTTAGGTGTACTCTCTGCTTTGATGAGCTTTCTTTTTCTCTTTTCTAATGGTCAAGTATACAAAAGCAAAAAATGATATCATAACGTAGTAAAGACAATATCATCACATTTTGGCAGGCGGAATGTACCCTGTTCAACGCATATTGAAGATGAAAGACAATAATAAAGCAACAGACTTGAGTGAATGAAGCTGTTATACAATTGAATTACACGTATAGCTTTTGTTAGACAAAAGTAACAACAATGAAGAGGAATATACACAATACACATATATTGCGGGTTCAATCAGGACAATCAAGCCTTTTCAAGTCCTCTTCTTGTCTGATCAAGAGTGAATCAGACATCTAAACAGAAATAAGAAAACTCAAAAAAGTAAATATACATTACGGAAATTTACCAAGCCTTGAATGAATATTCTCCAAACGCTAAAGAGAGCAGGGACTTGAGGAAAAGGTCTTGAAAGACCTATTTCGCTTGATCGAACGTCTGACACCTGAAAAACCAGCTTGAGTAGAGCAAAACTTGGCTATCGTGGAGCTTACCAACTAAATCAGAGCATAATCATAGAAAGACAGTCTTGAACCAGCAGTATACCTAGTCTACAACCAATCAGCAGTTATGCAAAGCTTTTGGTTCACAAGTTTCGGTGCAACCTCATATCTAAAAAGCGCCAAAGAAGCAAAGCACTGAACAGACACAGCTATACCGTTGAAAGACACCACTCCTCCATACCTATAGAGCAGGCAAAATGAAAATATAAGCCTTTTGAGCAATACGAGCTTGCTTTAAAAAGAGCATGGAAAAAAGACAAAGGATAGTTTTTTTGAAGGATAAAAAAGTTCCACGTTCGCGGCTGAGTGGTTCAACCAATCGGTTTGTTGCCCTGGCTACTTTGAAAGATACATAGGCAAATGGCTATGCATTAATTACAATAAAACATGTTATTCGTCAGCTTGTACACACATTTTGACATAGTAAATATTATGAAGTAGCCCTTTATTTTCAATGCGATTTCTTTAGAAGGAATTGTTTCAAGGCATCGTGAAACTTTTTTTTTGTTTCTATTATATATCTACAGAAAAAATAAATGAAGCAATTAGAGACTTACAGCGAATTCTGTAAGTATCAGATTTCTCACAAACGTGATGGAATTATAAAAAAAAAACTATATTGTCAAAAAAAAAATTAGCAAAATATAGTATCTTTTAAAGATTTCTGTTATTGCTCCGCGTAAAAATGTCCCAAAGGCACTTCAGAGGTGGACAAAATTTACAAAGAATTATATTAAGCTAATGTGTCAAGCAAACTAATAAAATAAAATTAAAAGCAGGCCACTGCTATCAGTAAGGGAAAGTGAGAGAAGAATTACAGTCTTATGCACACTTGCTTTATAGCTGCTTGCAGCTATGAAGCAATACATGCCTGTTATAGGGTGGCGTAAGCATCAAAGGAGATGTTATCAAAGAGAGATTTCCAGTGTGCTTTCGAGACCTGCAGAAGGGCGGTAATGACAATGTCAACGACTGCTAATCTTTTCTTCTGTGAGCAATTTATTCTGCAGAAGTCTAGTATGAGAATTACCTGAATAACATTGTCGACAGTGGTTGTAGGTCATAGAAATTCGAGAGTAAGATTTTTCCAGAAAAATGTCTTTGGCGAACAGCAGAAAGGGAGAGGTTGATCATTCTCAGGATGGAGTGTACAAATGAGAAAAAAAGATGAGGAGAATCTATCAGGGACTATGTAGTAGAGGGTTTGTCTGGAGGCGGTTTGGAAACAAGCGGCAAGTACATCATATTACGAGCAACCGGCTACAGAGACCAGCTCCAAAACTCGACCTAAAAGGCTCTAGAAATGGCTTGCAAGCATTCCGGCAGATATAGTACTCTGACAAGTTAAACAAAACTTCATTGTTAATACCCTCGTAGTTGATACAGTCAGAGTAGCGAATTGCAAAGAGTCGACAAATGGAACAATAGTATAAAAAAAGTACTATCTTCAGAATATGTAATCAGTTCAAACTCCGCTAAAGTTTATGCCGACTTACAAGTATGCCACTTGTATTCAAAAAAATATTTTTCAAGAAAAAAATAAATACCACTACTTTAAAGTAAAGCAAAAAATTTTCTGTAGTAATGAAAAGTAAAAAAAGTAGGTAGTTTTAATTTTTCTGTTTTAAATTAACAAAAAAGCCAATTTTTCAATTTTTTAGTTTCAAATAAACAAACGAGTCTACCGGATGATGATTCTACTGCTTTATTTTAAACAAGAAACTACTAGTTGGTAGACTTGTTTATTAATTTAAAACAGAAGACTTGGAAAACAAGCTTTTTTTTATTAATTTAAAACAGAAGAATAGGAAAATCTCTCTTTTTTTTTTTTATTTCTCTTTATTGTAGATAATATTTTTATTTATTTTAAAGTAGTGGTCTTTATTATTTTTTAAAAAATATTTTTTGAGTACACAAGTGGCATACTTGTAAGTCGGCATAAATGTTAGCGAATTTTAAAACACACATTTTTTTCTGTAAATCCATTAGATTCATAAGTTCCTGACATCTATGGTTATCGTCGTGATATTTTATGGCTCTAGCTTTACTTTTTGTATGAATATTGAGAATTTTAGTGGTACCCTCTTTTTTAATATTTTTGATCTGCGTTGGCGTTGGCCATACACGCCTCACCGTTGACAAGTCGCACAAGTAGTCCCAATTCATGAAAAAAGTAACCCAACTGATCCAATCAATTACCAACTAATTCGTCTGACTACTACTTCCGGAGAAACGCTCAGAACGTGCATCAAAAAACTTCTCCAAGGCCAAGCGTCGTCCTTAGACACTGTCCAAGACGGCTTTAGAAAATGCAAAAGTGCTCTTGGCCAAGCTCTTTGTCATATCGTTATTAGTAGTAATTTTGAAAGCTATGTAGCCAGTAAAGATTACAATTCTAAAAGTAGTATAAATAGCATAGATAATAATTATATGAACAGGGGCGATTCTTGGGATAATAAAAAAAACCATAGAATACTTTATTGCTGAATTTTGGATTGCTTTGATCTGTTTTTTTCTTTATTCTTTACACAACCCACTTCTTCCAACATCCAATCAAATGTTTCTATCTCTTCTCTGGTTACAAATCTACGCCCAGACGCACCATTAGATTAACGCTCTCCTCTCTATTCCTTTTTGCCCTTGTTTTTTGAAATACTTTTAAATTAGTATAGTTATTCTTATGAATTGATCGGGTCCGAGCAGTCAAAGGCCATATCGGACCATGTATTTAAAGGACCTCTTCTATAAGGTCAATAAATTAAAAAGCTTTGGATATGAATTTGACAAAATTAATACCAAAAATTTGTAGAAAACACTTATTTTTAGGCAAAAAAATACACTCTCACCACAGCGTAATCGATTGCTTCCCCCCCCCCACATTTGAGTGAAAGCTTGGCCAAGAATTTCCTTCAATGAGTGAGAAATTCTTCAACTTTCGATGAAAGATTTCTTCCATCGCTTACGCTGTAGTATCTTTAATTTTAAGAGAATTAGATTAAAACAAGAAAAAAAATGAAAAAAAATGAAAAAAAATGAAAAAAAATGAAAAAAAATGAAAAAAAATAAAAAATGAAAAAAATGAAAAAAATGAAAAAAATGAAAAAATGAAAAAATGAAAAATAAAAAATGAAAAAATAAAAATAAAAATAAAAAATAAAAAATAAAAAATAATAAATAAAAAATAATAAAAATAAAAAATGTTGATAGAAAAGTTTTCAGAATTGTCAACATAAGAATATTCAAAAGCAACCTGGTTGAGAATCAGGTTCCAATAGGATTTCTAGATACTCCATTGAGCTATCGCAACGATGGATACAAGCTTGGAGCGGTTTTTAATGGCAGGAGACAATCCCTCATCTCCATCCTTCTCAGCACCACCTGTCAAAGTTCTCGCCTATGCCGATGATACACTCGTTTTACTTCATAATCGCCAAGACCTTCTATGCCTTCAACAATTAATTCACAATTACATGCTAGCCTCCAATGCTAAACTCAACTTCAACAAGACTACAGCCATTTCGCTGTCAGGTAAACCTAATACAAGATGGAAGTACTTTTTAGCTTCACAGAACATTACAACTTGGCATGACAACACCTCGCCTGAAGCAGTTATTTATCTTGGTTATCCAATTTACTCCAGTCCCCATCAACGAAACTCACATATCGACAAATTATTCCGAACCATCCAGCAAGCATGTCTCATACACAGCACTAGAAATTTATCTGTTAGAGGCAGAGCTACTGTTCTCAATTCACTCATTCTATCACGACTATGGCATGTACTTCGCCTGCTTCCTCTCAACAAAACGCAACAAAACACATTGCAACGCCTCATCACTTCCTTCATCAACAGTCGCCGCTTTGGTACCATTCCTTTCTCAACACTCATTTTACCTCGTTCTCAAGGTGGACTTAGCGTCATTGATCCTCATCTACAACAGAGAGCTCTTCAATGGCGATGGGTCTACCCTTTATTAGTTCCTCACTCTTTTGCTGTTTCTTTACCTTCACTTCCTTATCTCCAGTTTACCCTCTCTTTCTTCCTTTGTTCCCCACAATACCCTACTTACCACTGGCCTTTGTTATTCCCCTTTATACGAAAAAAACTTTCTATTGACATTCCTTACTTCAACCGTATTTTCTTAGCTATAGATTATCTACCCCACAACTTCTCCAATTGTCATGTCCCCCTTCACGTTTGCCTTCGCCTTCCACTTCCTGAACTTCTACATTCTATCTATCCTTCTCCACCTCCATCCAACCCTCCTATTTCTAAAAATGAATACTTCAAACACAATCCCAGTATGCTAGCCTTAACAGGTAATCACATTTTTGTTTTTGATTCTTCTAGTGAATGCCTTCGGTTTCGCTCTCGGCAAGAAGTTCCTCGTTTTGAATCGGCCACCTACCGTGCTTTACTACACTTTCGTCAAAAAAAGCTCTTCCTCAATCCCTTTGTCCTGTCACTCTTTTCTCCTGCTCCTCGTGTTTCTTCCTTTTCTATTCTTCCTTCAACCTCTCACATTAGTCCCACTGATTTACAGACATTCATTTCAACCCTTACATACTCTCAATTCCCCATTACATCTTCCACTCATTCTTATCGTAAATTATGCCATAGCTCCTCCCCTCCTATACCGCCTGATCCCCGCCTATCGCCTAACTGGAAACGCTTTTGGTCTCTCAAGATCCCTCTCCCTGCTCGCAATGTCCTCTACAGGATGCTTCACAACAAAGTCAACAACCGTTTTCACCTACATCGTCTTATGCCCCATACAGTTCCTAATAACTTTTGTATCCACTGTCCTTCAAATCTCATTACTTCCATTGATACCCTTGATCACTTTTATTTCCTCTGCCCTACCAAGTATGATGTTTGGTCTCATGTCTTCTCCAAGTACATCAATCCCAACATCCATGCACCTTCGGTCAATCTCCTACGTCAAGTCCTCCTCCTTCGGGTTGTTATCCCTCGTGTTTCTCTCCTCCATTTTCCTTCCTTAAGTACCTTCCAAATCTTTGCATGCACTGCTCTAGCCCTCTGGCAAGCTCACTGGCAATCTGTTTTTTCTGAAAACCCATTCCTCTCCACAGTTTTCCGCTTAGCAAATAAGCTGCATGATGAATCCCGCCTTGATTATGAACCGTAAATTCTCTCCTCCGCTTTCCTTTCTAGTTCCTCTCTCACTACTCATGATGTTCTCTCCATTTCAAGTATCTATCAAGCTCTCTTAAACTCTTATTCTTTTCTCAATTTCTTCTACCACAGGCTCATTTCCCATTCCTTAGTCTAGTTCTTATAATACCACAGTCTTTTCTTCCACTCTTTTGACGTCTAAAGGACTTAAAATAAAATTGGAGCAAGTCTCCCTTACAAAAAAAAAAAGTTTTTAATGGCAGGGGGAAAGGCTTGAAGAGTGAGGACCTTGTGGAGGGAGGGAGGAGTAAAGTATACCAGAGGGTAGAAGCAGTTGAGTATTTCCAACCAAACACTCCACTTGGTAGAGCAGTAGGCTATGAGACGATCATACGATTCCGGTTGTGATTTGCACAGCCGACAGACAGGAGTAGAGACAGTATCAATCTTGAAAAGTTCGGACGCAGTGGGCAGTTTCTTGTGAAGCACACGATACCACAGTGTTTTAGCCTGAG
The DNA here is from genome assembly GCF_025201335.1 of Gilbertella persicaria. NCBI lineage: Eukaryota > Fungi > Mucoromycota > Mucoromycetes > Mucorales > Choanephoraceae > Gilbertella > Gilbertella persicaria. Next base: position 514,109 of record NW_026251968.1, read on the forward strand.
GGATCATTGGAGTCCTCCAAAACAGAGAAAGCGAAGTACGAGAAGCCTTTATTTGGGAACTAGCTTTGTTGTCATAAGAATGCAGACAGAAATTCGAATGCGGAGTAAATGAACATGGAATATAAAGGACGGCTATGTGGTGGGGTTTGAAATAGTGCAACTCCAGTTTTTCATCTCACCGCATTAGAAACTGGGCTTCAATTTTTCTCAAACCAACTGTCCTCTTTTTGTAGCCATGGTAATCTTGATCGGTCTCTCTGAGAACTGGAAGGCCCATTGGGCCCATACCATGCAGAACCAACCATTCTATTATCTCTCTGTTCTTCACAGTACTCGCTATCAAATTAAGCGTATAGCTGCTGAAAATGACCTTTCATCTTAAGAGGTCTTTTCTCGCAATAGCTGCTCTTTCCTTTTATATTTTTTTACTTTCTTACTATCGTACCAATTTTGTTTTTCTTTATATTTTCTTACAATAAATAACTGTCGAGCACCTCTTTTAGTGGGTCCCTCCCAAGACCACTAATACGTGCGGCAAATAAAATCATTAAAAAAAAACTGGGCTTTTGCTCAAAACTGCATAAAGACACAGTTATTCAACTTTGGTGCATTGATAAAAGTTATAGATATTTGAATTTTGAGTCTATAATACAGAAACCGCAGCAAGCTTTCTGCTAAAAGAGGGGACAAACAGGCAAAAATGTTCAGAAATTTTTCGCTCATATCTTGTCATTTTTACAGTACAAGTAGCAAGCAAACACATTGATAAAAAAACTAGAGCATCTGGCGCACATTTTGAGTGTTTGAGCTTATCGATAACTCCACTCTTCGTCTTCTGGCGTCAAATTGAGGATTTCTACAGGTAGCTTTTTTTTAAAAAGTGTTTTATTTATTGCTCCACGTAGACGAATATTATAATATAAAAAGAAAGAAAATAATTGAGGTAGAAATAGAAGAGGTCAAGTATGGGCTAGATGATTTGGGTCATCTAGTTTATCATCTATCTATTAAAATCTTGAGTTTATGTGTTTCTCTGCTATTTGTAGCTGCAGATTAACACGAGTTTATTGCAGTAATCTTTGGGGATCAAATGGTACATAATCAAAGATAGATCTCCAGTGAGCCTTCCAGATTTCTGTTAATGCAGTGAAAAGTACGTCTTAAACATTCAGATTGCTATTTTGACAGTACTTGATAGGACGAAAGTCCAAGGATTGTGTTGCCATAATTATATCGTCGATTGTAAATGTTGGCCACAGGAATTCAAAAATCAGCTCGCTCCAAGAGAAAGCCTTAGGTGGATACATAAACAACAAATGGTTGTCATCTTCGGAATGGAGTGAACAAATCAAACGTATCGAAGACCGCAAGGTAGCTGGGATGAAGCGATTCAGGCGGGCTCGAGTAGGCAATTTATGTAACATAAATCGATACACCACGTTTCTTGTTACAGAAAGCAGCGACATGGCCCAGAATTCAGGCCATTTACAGGTAACACCTTTTGGTCGAAAGGCTATTTTGATCAAACTTTACAAGTCGCTTTTTTTTTGTCCAAATTAACTCCAAAGACACTGTGTATGTTATTAAATGTTGCATGTAGGCAGTTGGAGTATTTATGTGGGTATTTATAGGATTTGCAATGTTACGCATTTGTCCATTCTTTTCACTTATAAAATTGTATTACTATATTATAGTATCAAAAAGACGTATACATTCTTTTATGGAAAAAGCTTATATGTTTTAATAAGTATAGTGTCATTTACATGATTTGATGAAACCGATATCATAATTAAACTCTCTTTATAAAATATTTTCAGCTACTGTCTCTCCAGACACAACATATATACAGAAATGGTTGTTTTTGTAGTGTATGGAGTGTGTGTGTGTTTTTTTTTTCAAAGGGAATTGAAGTATTTTATCTAGTATTAAAGTATTGCATTTCATAAAGCAAAAAAGAAAAATAAAAAGAAATGAAAAGGGTTAAAAGTGGCAAATAAAGACAATAATGCTTTCGATCGCTTTTGGCTCTGTCGTATGTTTTGGAATGTGTAGTAGGTTTTATGTCCCATGTGATTTGCATCAAATGTATGATATTTATTCAAGAGTTTATGTATATGCGTAAAATAGATAAATATAAAGGATGATCAAATAAATGACAGGAATTGCAATTATTTGGCTTTTTGCTTATCTTTACTTTTAGAAGTTGCTTTGATAAAGAATGCAGTGATTGCTGAAAGACCTGCGACAAGCACGACTGCTGGTAAATATATTGCGTATTCATAAGGGAGGAAAAGGCTGTGAAGAGAATTTGATTCATCCAAGAAGGGCTTCAATAAAGAAAAAAGATAAAAAAAGATAAATCAGTATGGCTATGTACCTATGCAAAATAGTACTTACGACAATAAAAGTCCAAGTACTGTAATATACAAAAATGAAAGCAGCTGCAACACATGCACCACCACCAACTAATTTGTCTGAAGAGCCCTAATATGTCAAAAAAGTCAGCTCACTTGAAGCGCGTATTTTCAGGCATACCATTTATAAAAAAGTGAAAAGAGAAGGAAAAAAAATGCAATAAACGTGTTGCAATTATAAGAAGGTATAAATTAAATCTCAGAAGGAGAATGGCCTCAAAAACTTTCATGACCCGAGTATGCAATTAATACTCTTTGTAGTTGCGAATTGGAATAAACTTTTAGAAAGCTGCATATTTGCGTATAGGGCAAATCTTAAGTAACAAGCCACCTTATTCGCCTTGAAGATCAGAGAGAAGAAATGCCCGGACCGAACCTGGTTTGCGACGCCGTTTCAAAACAGGGCTACTGCTCTTTGAGTATATTAAGTTGACAAGGAGGCAGTGATAGATCTCCCTCTTTTTTTGCTCGAACAAACAAATGGTACATAGACATATACATCAATGAAAAAGACAAGATGTCCACTTTCAATAAATGCAATAAACGGATGAGATGATGGATGAATCAGATCAATCTTTATTTGCTGAAGTGGATATGGATGCATAACTTGTCTTTCTATGACATATCACTAACCCATATCTAATAGTCCGCTGCCAGACCTGTTCTCAACGTCTACGCCGACAACGGTAAGAACGTCTCTACCACCGTTCCCCTCCCCGCTGTCTTCAAGGCCCCCATTCGTCCTGACATTGTCAACTTTGTCCACACCAACATGGCCAAGAACAAGCGTCAACCCTATGCTGTTTCTAGCAAGGCTGGTGAACAAACCTCTGCCGAATCTTGGGGTACTGGTCGTGCTGTTGCTCGTATTCCTCGTGTCAACGGTTCTGGTACTCACCGTGCCGGTCAAGCCGCTTTCGGTAACATGTGTCGTGGTGGTCGTATGTTCGCTCCTACCAAGACCTGGAGAAAGTGGCACATAAAGACTAACTTGAACCAAAAGCGTTTCGCTACTGCTTCCGCTTTGGCTGCCTCCGCTCTCCCCTCTTTGGTTATGGCTCGTGGTCACCGTGTTGAAAAGATTGAAGAAGTTCCTCTTGTCGTTGCTGACTCTGTTCAACAAATCACCAAGACCAAAGATGCCGTTGCTCTCTTGAAGGCTATCAACGCTTACTCTGACGTTGTCAAGGTCTCCAACTCTCGTAAGTTGCGTGCTGGTCAAGGTAAGCTCCGTAACCGTCGTCACAGACAACGTCGTGGTCCCCTTGTCATCTACAATGAAGACAACGGTCTCGTCAAGGCTTTCCGTAACTTGCCCGGTCTTGAACTCGTTAACGTCCGTCGTCTCAACCTCTTGCAACTCGCTCCTGGTGGTCACCTCGGTCGTTTCATTATCTGGACTGAATCCGCTGTCGCTCTCCTTGATGAACTCTATGGTACTTACGAAGCTCCTGCTACCTTGAAGAAGGACTACGTCTTGCCCGCTCACATCATGACCAACCCTGATGTTGCTCGTCTTATCAACTCTGACGAAATCCAATCTGTTGTTCGTCCTGCTGGTAACAAGCACCACAAGCGTCCCTTCACCCAAAAGAAGAACCCTCTCAAGAACCAAGGTGTTATGAACCGTCTCAACCCCTACGCTCAAGTTCTCCGTCGTGCTGAACTTATCAAGGCTGAAAAGGTTGCTGCTGGTAAGGTTAAGAAGGACCAAAAGAAGCGTGGTGTCTCCACTGCCGCTTCCAAGAAGTTCTTGGAAACTCTCCACTCTGCTTAAATTCAGCAAATGATATTCTGTTTAAAACAGCAAATTTAATTAAACTTTGTTCTAATTGCAGTTTTGTTTTGTATTATCTAGATCTGGTTAAGAATATGTATATATGTATTTTATATTCTATTGATTGTGTCTATGATAATTAAATTTGCTTAGAGATTTCTTCTAAAACAACAGCAACACCATCATTGGCGTTGTCGAGAGTGATAAGATCTATTTCTTTCTTCAAAAAAAACATTCCTTTTTTTTTTTATCACTTACCAGCAATTTCCTTGACTTGTTGATGAGCGTTACCCATGGCAACACCTGTACCTGAAATATTCCAAAAAAAATTTTTCAGTAAATTGACAAGCATTTCCCTCTCTTTAAGACCCATTTACCAGCATATTCGATCATTTCACAATCGTTTGGCATATCTCCAAAAGCAATCACTTCTTCTCTCTTGACGCCAAGTTCCTCACAAACATCTTTGAGAGCAGTGGCTTTACAGACTCCAACAGCAGATACTTCAACAAAATTAGGACTAGAGAAAGTATAATGAATCATATCTTTCCATTTGGAATCAGTCAATACATTTGCTTTAAGGTAGTTATAAAGGTCTTCAGCAACCCATTCACGGTGCAATAACATAAGCTTTTCAATGGTGTGTTCTTCAGTAGCAAAATTGTCTAAATCATCTACTCGAACATAGTTTTTGGGAACCCAAGTACGACGCTTCTCAGCATAGTTTTCTTCACAACGGAAACTAGCACCACTTTCACCACCAATCAAAATATCTTTGGGATCGAAATGAGTCTTTACTTCTCTAATCAATTCACGCACAGAATCAGTGGCTATAGAGTATTTTCTAATCACTTCCTTTGTCTTGCTGTCAAGAACCAGCCCACCGTTACAACTGATAATGATGGGACGCTTCAAATTTGCTTGTGCTGCCAAGGGAAAGAATGATCTAGGAGGACGACCAGAAGCCAAAACAATCTGAATGCCCTTGTTTTCCAAGTCTTGAAGGGATTTGACAGTGCGTTCTGTCATTGTGCCACTATGACAAAGATAAGCAAAATAAACTTCTCTTAAAATATTTACCCATTAAAGTTGCCTAAAAGAGTGCCATCAAGATCAGAAGCAACTAATTTGATGTGTTGATAGTTGTTAAGAACAGTAGGTGACATTCCTTTATTTCTTTCTTTTTTGAATAAATAAAAAGATAGAAAAAAAAAAGACGAAGGATTGATAAGATGGCACTGATTATAAAAAAATTATTGCAATTATTTAATCTCCATCAAACTCACTTTGAATATTCATAAAGCATAAAAAAGGTCGATTAATTAAGATATTTACGCGACGTCATTGCACTCACAGACAGCCAATAATGCAGTCATTTGGTCTGTTTAAATTTATATCTTTCTTTCCTATTATCCTGCTTAAAATGAATCCCGAAGATCCTGACGTCTCTTGGCAAGGGTCTTCCTCTTATTCAACAGAAAGAAAAGCAAAAGCGTCTTTAGTCGAAGAAGATACACATCCTATTCAACAGTTGTCAACTATGCAAAATAGCAACGAACTTACTCAACAAAAACAACGTGCGAACGCAGAAGACTTAGTCCCTGACCTACACGGCATTGTACCGAGCAAAGGACTAAGCACTGAACTAGGCACACATGATACGGATATAACGCGACAAACCGTTACTGCTGCAGACAAGAAACCAGTTTCACCTCTTGGTATGCCTGGTACGTTTGTTCCTGCCAAAAACTCCTTGATTCCTGACTGGTATCGTACTGGCTGGACTTCCATGTCTCCAAACGGTCAGAATCCTGGTGGTCCACTGCACATGTTGGCTACTCAATTCAAAAAAAGAAGCACAATAGACGATCCCTTGGAAGATTATTTGCCTTCTTTTCTATATGGTGGATGGTATCATAATGCTGCTGCATTGTTTATTACAGCCATTGTTTCATTTTTACTTGCTAAAATGAACGCAGGTCTGGGTTCTATTTTGCTTTTTTGTTTAGCCATTGGTAAGTAGTCTTTGCGCACACTTGTGTAGTTTAATTTAATGAGATAGCGAGCTATTACCGTGTGAGTGTCAAAAGATTCAGAAGAGATACGCGTGACGATATTCAACGAGAAATCTACAAGTTCAAGATAGAAGCAGATGAAGAATCAGTCGAATGGATGAATACATTTATACAAAGGTTTTGGCTTATTTTTGAGCCTGTCTTGAGTGCTCTTGTTGTTGAAAATTTAGACAATTACATATCCGATTATTTGCCTCCTTACCTTGATTCCATTCGTCTTACCACATTCACATTGGGCACAAAGCCTTTTCGAATTGAAACTGTCAAAACATTTTTAAATACCGATCCTGATACTGTGGTAAGTTCCTTCAAACTCGATGTACTTGAAAAATAATGTCTATGTGGTATAGTGCATGGACTGGAAAGTCTCGTTTATTCCCAATGATTTGTTTGACCTATCAGCAGAAGAATCAGACTACAAAGTGAATCCCAAAGTCATTATGAATGTTCGTATCGGAAAGGGTCGAATGGGTGCCGGTTTCCCTGTTCTTGTGGAGAACATGGCATTTGCTGGTTATCTGCGTATCAAAATCAAGTTTATGAGCATATTTCCTTTTGTCAGAATTGTTCAAATGAGCTTCTTGGAAAAGCCTCAATTTGACTATGTCTTGAAACCTTTGGGCTCAGATCATTTTGGATTTGATGTCAATGTGATTCCTGGTCTACAAAGCTTTATTCGCGAACAAGTACATGGAATTTTGGGTCCTTTGATGTATTCACCTAATGTATTTACCATTGATGTGGAACGCTTCCTTGCTGGTGACTTTGATTTGAGTAAGTGATTGAAGTTAAATGCATGACAATGTCTGATATATGCTCTAGGTGCCGCAAATGGTGTATTGGCAGTAACAATTTATTCAACAGACCGAATCAAGAATATTGAAAGCCTTGTTGATGATGCTCCTAATCCTTATATTCGTTTCTATTTGGATCATGGCCAAGAGCTTGATCGAACCACTGTTTGCGAAAACACATTCACACCCAAATGGAATGAAACAAGATACCTAAAGATCAATAACCTAAACTCGTTATTATCTATTGAATTAAAGACTTCAAGACCAGGAAAGAAAGATAGACGTTTAGGTACAGCTAACTTTGACTTGTCCATGTTGGATGGAGAAACACAAGCTGAACAAGAAGGATTGTGAGTTCAGGAAAGAAAAAAAACACACACTGATTTGCTTTAAATAGGAATTTGATGATGCTTCGCAATGGTAAGCATGTTACGGACCTTCGAGTGGATCTTCGCTATTTGCCAATCTCCAAGCCTACTAAACGTAGTGACGGTATTGTCGAGCCACCTGTTGAATCTAGTGAGTTGTTATTATAAATCTATTACATACTCATTGCATGTCTATAGACTCTGGTATTGTTCGTTTCATGATCCATGAATGCCGTGACTTGACCTCAGCAGCCGAAAATATTAGTCCCTATGTTCGCATCATCATTAATGGTGCTGAAAAGAAGAAATCTTCAGTTATGAAGAGAAAGAATAATCCCAAGTATGAAGAGCCTTATGAAGTTGTGGTTTTGGACAAGACTTCTTTCTATGTTCGCGTAGAAATTAGAAACAATGCCGATAATGATACACTTTTAGGTGTCTTTGCATCTTATTTGCCAGACATGATTCGACAACAAGAAAAGAATGATAGTTGGTGGCCTTTGACTAACAACGACACTCAGAATGGTGAAATACGACTCAGTGCTGAATGGAAACCCATGATCTTGTCTGGTCTTTCTGACTTTGTCAGTGCACAAGGATTCAATAGTAAGTGTGTATATGTATCCATGAACTGAAGCTCATGTTTTATGTAGAACCACCTATTGGTGTTGTTCGCTTTACATTCTGGGAAGCCCGTGATCTCCGTAATGTAGAAATAGTAACAAACGGTAAAAGCGATCCTTATGTCCGTGTGTTATCTGGACATCAAATTCGTGGTAGAACACAAGTGGTCGATAACAACTTGAATCCCGAATGGGGTGAAGCCATTTATGTTCCTATTCATTCTCTTAAAGAAAATTTTGTCCTTGAAGTTATGGACTGGAATGCTAAATCAAAAGACAAGTCGCTCGGTATTACTGAATTTAAAGCTTCAGACTTGATACATCAACAGATTGGCGATCAAAGTGTCAACCCTGATGTTTGGTATGAATCAAAGAATATCAAATATGATAGGTAAAAAAAAAACTATGGATGCAGGAAAAAAAAAGAAGGATTCTAATGTAATACATATCTAGATGGCAAAAGCTACATGCTATCGACAGACGAGTTGCTAAAGGCGATCTTCATTTCTCAGCTGAATTCTATCCTGTTATGGGATTGCCAGGCGACCACAGTAGAGACAATGAACCTACTTCTAATAAAGGCAGCAATATTTCTTCAGTATCTGCTGTCTCTTCTACTGGTTCTCCCACTTCCTTACCCCTTCGTGGTCTGCACGGATCATTTATTCGTTACACACCTGATGGCTTGGTAGACTTGAATTCATATAATTCTGGTATTCTCAAAATCAAGATTCATCAGGTTCAACTATCTTCTCCTGCTTATTGTTACTGCCAGGTCATTGTTGATGCATTGATGCCTCAATACAAAACTGCAAAACTTCGTAGTGACGATCTTTTGTTTGACGAATGTGCTGATGCCTTTATCAAGGAAGCCGACTTTTCCCGTATTGCTATCGAATTGAAGCCTGCTTATTCAGATGAAAAAGATGTCCATAAACTAGGACATTGGATTGATACAGGTTCATCTATTGTTCGTCGTATCATGAAGCGTAAGCGACTTGGTATTGATATGGAGAATGATGAAGGTACATGGTTCAATTTGATGGGTACAGATGGTCCTGCTAGAATTCGTCTTAGTTTCGATTACTATCCCATGGTCAATTTTGTTTTGAACCCTGATGAGAGTTTAGACAGTAAGTGATGTTCATACAGACTGCATATTTAACATATATTTTGTAGATCAAGGCGTCTTGACTGTCGATCTTGTGAGTGCACGCAATTTGATGGCTGCAGACAAAACGGGAACCAGTGATCCCTATGTTGTATTTAACGTTAATGGAGAAAAAGTGCACAAGAGTGAGGTGATCAGAAAGACATTGAATCCTAAATGGAGTCATGAGCGCTTCTCTGTTCCTATTCAATCAAGAGTCACTGCAAGCATTCGTATTGAAGTGTTTGACTGGAATCATGTTAAAGGTCATCAACCTATAGGTTCTGGCGGCATCACCCTTCGTGGTGATGGTGTAGAAAGCTTCCAGTCACGTATGGTAGATATCCCACTTGATGGTGTTGCTGGTGTCTCAGGCACTGTTCAAGTTAAATTTACATGGCATCCACAACTTTTGATCAACAAGAAGACACAAACATCTGTCCTTGGTGCAACTCGCACGTATATTCACGATGATGTGAACTTGGAAGCCTCTGGCCCACTTCCTCGTAAATCAACTAGTTCTCCTTTTAGTAGTGGAATGGAACGAACATCAAGTGAAGGTACAAGAGATATGGTTCAAGAAAGCCTCACTGGAAGACAATCGCTTGAGTCTAACTTTAGTTATGATGAAACTGCTTCAATCGCACACTCCACCATTGCTGATACAACTGCATTGAGTGATGCGACTGGCAGCGCTGGTATTGTCACTATTACTTTAATTGAAGCCCGTGGTTTGCGTGGTGTAGATAAAAGTGGTACAAGCGATCCATTTGTGCGTGTTAAAGTAGCAGGAGAGCAAATTTACAAGACCAGATACATATCAAAGACACTATCACCTGAATGGTAAGAAGAAATAGTTTATCGCTGTATACTAATCAATTGCTTCCAGGAATGAATCATTTACATGCAATGTTGGCGGCGAGCCTTTTCTGTTTGACTTTAAGGTAAAGGATCACAATAAGATCAGATCAGCAGTTGATCTTGGACAAAGCCGAGTGAATGTTTGGGATTTGATCAAGGTCGATGTTCCTGGAGGAGATTTCTTTAATCAATGGATTCCTCTGCATCCAGCTGGAAGTGGCGAACTTCGCATAAACGTTCAATTCAAATCAACCATGTAATAATGTATCATGTATATCTATATATAATAAATATTTGTTTTATTTAAATTCGACCTGGTTTCTAAGGCTATAGGTTGCCTTGATAACCCATTTCCGAGATACTGGTTGCATGTCTCAGATTAATTTGGCATGTAGTACATTCATAAACAAGCCATCGCTTTGCATGATTGCATCTTCAACAATAGAAGAGAAACAACAACAATGATCACGTGTGATTGGTGAATCAAGTTGTAGCACAGCAGAAGACGCATTTTTGTTGTTTTTTTTTCTCGAGCTAAATATTGAAAATATGACAAGTTTAAGCGAGTTGAGGCAGCGTTTACTACACCCATACTATATTGTTCACCTTTTGTATGGAGCCACTTATATTGGCTCTCGTTTAAACCGTATGATAAAAGAAGGCTTGATCAGCTTTGAAGTAAATTTACTAAACGCGTTCATATAAAAACTCGAGAAAAAAAGACAGCTAAAGAATAACAATAGGATACGGAGACGCGCACATTCCTGTTATTGGTGGGTCTATCATTCTGGAAGTGTTTAATGGCTGCAAGTGCAGAAGAACTATGTAGTGTTCTCATCTTGTATGCTAAGTTCTTTTCACTTTGCAGCATATTCTGGCGCTTTGGTTTTTGGTGGTCATGTTTGTATACTATTGGCTGGATAAGTAATACAATGTGTAATCTTTGTTTATCATGCTGTTTACATTTATTATATAGTGCTTTTCACCATTTTCCCTCAGCCATGGTATAGTGGACCCACTAAAATTTATGAGCTCAATGCAACTGCTTTCCGTGAAAAGGTGCTTCGAGGATCAGGAAAGTCGCCCAAGCCTTCCTTTTCTTCTTCTACATCGTCTTCCTCTACAATGCCAGTTGATGATATTAAAGGCCCACGTATCTCTGAAATAGATAATATGGATTTGTCCAACAAAAAAGTTGAACCAGAAGCAAAATATTGGATTGTCATGCTATATGCCAACTGGTCAGTATCCTGTCTTAATTTCGAAGCAGTATTGGCAAAGCTCTCCCTTCAATATGATGTGCCTCATTTGAAATTTGGTAAATGATTGGCACACGTGATGAATATCTTTATACTAAAAAGAGAGATGATTAATCTAGGCCAAATTGATATTGACTTGTACTCAGATTTAGCTGAAGAATTCGGTGTAAGCAAAGACCCTGCATCATTTGATTTGCCTACTTTGATTCTATTTCAGCAAGGAAAAGAAATCAGACGGTTACCCGAGCTTACTTTGGCGAAAGAAGGAGCTAAAAACACAACAACCAATGCAGCAAAAGATACAATTACTAGATTGGGATGGAGTAAGCAACCTGTAAGTGAAATCTTCGAAAACTAGACAAGACTTTCAAATTAATTTCACTTTTCATTTCTTTTTATCATATAGTCCACTGTAATCAGCATGTTTCAGCTGGATAAAATTTATAACGAAAAAGTCAACTAGTCCTGAAAAATAAAGTTGTACAGTCATTTAGAGATTGGTGTCGTGCAAAAAAAAATCTGTTTAACCAACAATGATATCAGTTAATCTAAAAATAATATTGAGTCCTGATTGAATGAAGGGAGCAACTCTTTTCTTCTATTTAAGATGAGTATGCAGTTTTATTACGAAGATGGACAAGGACACGTTAATGAGAATGAAGTTGAGCCTATGGATCTTGATGAGGAGCTATTTGCTATCGAAGCAACTAGTTTTCGACTCAATTCTTAACGAATAAACCTCGAGAAAGACCTTCTAATCCTGCAATATTCCAGATGTTGATGAAAAGGATAATAAAGATGTTAATATGGATTTATGCAATAAACGACGATACACGTTTTATTCTAATGACGGAAAAACTAGGCTTTTTCATTTATTTTTTAATAGATGTCTAAGTGTTTCTGTTACTGCAAGACAATTAGGTATTGATGTTCATGCAGTCTAGCGGTGGGTCAAGCGTTATTACAAAGACCCTGGAAGCATTTTCGAGAAAAAGAAAGGCCGACGTCGTATTCTTGAGGAAGAGCATAAGCAATTTCTCTTAAATTACATTGATGAGAATCCCTCTGTTGTTTTAACTGAAGTATTAGAATGTTTAGTACAAAGCTCAAGATTTCTCGCAGTACTGTGTATAACTTCATGACAACCCAATGCAATCTGCCCATTATACAGGCACAGTTCCAGCCTGTGAAAAGAAACAGCGAGGGAAAAATTCGACAAATATACGATTGGATTTAAAAGTGGCAGCAAACTGACCTGGATTTCACAATAAGTTATGTCTTTCTTAATGAATCAGCGTTTCATATTAATTTTAGACGAGGTATGACTTGATCAAAGAAGGAGGGGTGTCCTAAAATAGTTATAGTATCCACAACTAAGGCAAATGCAAGATCGGTTTTAGTTACAATATCTGTCACTGGTTTGATTCATGTTAGCTTGAGAGCTTCAAAGAGTATTGAAAAGCGAAAGCTTGGATATGAGATTGATGTTCATAGCGCAGGAACAGTGACAGGCCATTACTTGAGCTTCGTAAAGGCGACTCTGGATGAAATGGACAAGTATCCAAAAATGAAAGGACATTATCTTGTCACAAATAACACACCAATCAAAGCTCAATTGATATAGGAAATCGTATCCACTCTTGAGGATACAGATTTGCATATCTTCCTCCATGTTCCCCTGAGCTAATTCAAGTTACCAGTTCTGGTTCGTTATCAAGAGCAAATTTAAGCGAAATAAAGTTTTAAAAAAAGAAGCATTAAAGACTAGGATCAGCGAAGCATGAGATAGTCTATATTCAAGTGATTTCAAAGGCTTTGTATCGCATTCTTGCAATTGCTTTTGAAAAGGCAAGTATGTTGATTGAGTAAAAACATCGATGATGCTTGAAATGGTTAATGAACATTGATAGAGACAGAGGAAGCACTGGCGAGGTTGATCAAACAGAATCTTTTCACCCAGCATTCGCAAGACAGAGATTGACCATAGAAGACATATGCTCGAGGCATATTGTCTGTGGAGGTGCAGTTGTGGTGTTGGTGGCAAAAATGTGCAACGTGGATAAGGCTTTGTAATTTTATAAGCACCTTTATCATTATCAACTATAGCTTTGGTAGCAATACTCTTGACATTGTATTGTTTCAAAAAAATTTTCTATTATTATTCTTAAAATGTGTTTATTGATTGAGCCGCGTACACTAAGAGTAATAGTCAAAGTGAAGAGGCGGGTGCAATTAAAATGAAGGTTAATAAAATAAAATGAAATATACTAGACAAAATAAACTAAACTAAAATAAAATATATAGAAAGAAAAAAAAGTTACATGATTGAATGGCATTGATCCTCTTCAATAGCCTGACGAACATTGAATCGGATGCTTGCTAATATGGCCGTGGATACAAATGTTTCAAAATTAACTTGCTGATTAGATTGGTTCCAGGTTGTTTATTGGATTGTAATCGATTTTTCGATGCGGTTTCTATTTGTATGGGGCTATATCTATATCCATTTAATGAAACAAATTTCTCACTAAAAAAACAGTAATAAAAAAAAGTGATGTTCCAACAAGATTGATTGTGGAAGCCCACTCGCTCATTGCCTTAAATTGAATGCAAGATAACCCATGATGCTTCTGTGCAATCTAAGTGTTTCAAAAGGCTTATGTCATAATACTCGCCTGTTTTTCCTTTCAATCGATGCTAGAATAATTTTGGCGGGAATAATGGCGATATAGCTGCCATAGAAGAGTCAAATTAGAATCAAAGGAGAACCAGTTGGGAATCCATTTCTCACAACTACAATTTTCTTCAGTTCAGCTTTCGCAATAACAACAAATAAGTCTCAAGGCCAAACTCTCGACTTTGTCGGTCGGTGTCTTCCATCTCCTGTTTTTTTCCTATTGTTAGCTTCATTTTGCTATGTTGAGAGTAAAGACACCTTATTCAATCAAAACACTCATTAGACGTCCTCCCACAATCTGGACATCAACCGATAACATAGTTTATAAAGAAGTCCTCCGATAAAAAATAAAACATAATTTCAGATTATTTGCATAAACATGGAAGCTAAGGTTTGAATACTGGTGGTGGATTAGCAGCCCCCTGCAGGCGCGAGCTTTTTCTAAGGCGAAGCGAACCGAACCATAGCTGTAGGTCAATTTTTTTTGCCGCAAGCGGAGGTTTGGCTTGAAAAAAGCTCGTTTATTAATCGTATTTGTATCTAAATCTATTTTTAAAGTAGCACTGTGAGACATGATTTATTTGAACCCTAAGTAGATATATTGATTAAGAATCCGCTCTTGGATGACTAAGAAATCTCGATAAACTTCTATAGTGAACAAGACAGAGCATACAATGCCATTTTTTCCCCTGAATAGGTCTTGCTTGTTTGTTTCTTATGTACCTATATTAATGCTAGTGACTAGCTTAGAGACCTTTCAATACGAGAAACAAGTGACATAAAAGTAAATGAAATGAATAATATACGGGAAAATATTCTAGTGCCGTACCTGCAAAGGAAATAGAATTTTGAAATCAGATAATAATGTCAATACCAGAAATTCAATATAAATATGGATCTCAATTGCACATCACTTTATTTTTTTCATTCTTTATACTTCTATCAAATGTCTAAATCAAACACTGCTCTTTTTACCCCTATCAAGGTTGGCAAGAACGAACTCAAGCACCGTGTCGTCCTTGCCCCTTTGACTCGTTTCAGAGCCAACGAAGACGGCACCGTTACCGACCTCCAAAAGGAATACTATGGTCAACGTGCCAGCGAAGGTGGTCTTTTAATCAGTGAAGCTACTTTCATCACTCGTGTTGCCGGCTCTTATTACCGTGCTCCTGGTATCTACACGAAGGAACAAATTGAAACCTGGAAGAAGGTTACTGATGAAGTCCACTCTAAGGGCGGCGTCATCTTCCTTCAACTCTGGCACATTGGTCGCGCTGCCATGTCTGCCCAAAACTTAGGTCAACAACCTGTTTCTGCTTCTGATATTCCTATCAAGGGCATCAACCTTTTGGGTCAACCTTTAGAAAAGCCTCGTCCTCTTTCCATTCCCGAAATCAAGGGTGTCGTTAACGATTATCGCCAAGCTGCTCTCAATGCCGTTGAAGCTGGATTTGATGGTGTAGAAATACACTCCGCTAACGGTTACCTTCTCGATCAATTCCTTAACTCCAGCTCCAACAACCGTACTGATATCTACGGTGGTTCTCCTCAAAACCGCTGCAGAATGTCTCTTGAGGTTGTTGATGCCGTTGCTGGTGCTATCGGCCCCGAACGTACTGCTATCCGTTTGTCACCTTGGTCTGGTTTCCAAGATGCTGAAGATGATACTCCCTACGAGACTTGGGGTCACCTTGTCAAGGAACTTCAAAAGAACCAACCTGAATTGGCCTACGTCCACTTTATCGAGCCTCGTGCTGATTTCTGTATTGATCACTATGAAAAGCCTGCTGATACTCTTGATCCTTTCCGTAACGAATGGAAGGGCCCCTTCATTGCCGGTGGCGGCTATACTTACCACCCCGAAACTGCTTTCGAAGTTGCTGAAAAAACTGGTAGCTTGATCTCCTTCGGCCGTGCTTTCATCGCCAATCCTGATCTTCCCGAACGTCTTCGTAATGGTTTGCCTCTAAACAATTACGATCGTGATACTTTCTATACCAATGAACCCAAGGGTTACACTGATTACCCCTTCTACAACGATAAAGAATAGATTTTGTATTAATAATGCCCTTTGTTTAATTGTTTTGTATAATAAATTGTTAATTTTTGATATAGAAATCTCGTGGAATAGTAATGAGTCAATAAGAAATAAGATTGTTTATTGATGTCAAATAAGATTTCCATTGTGTTCCGATTCACAGCTGAACACAACAGGACTAGCATTAATTAGTTAAAAAAAAGAAGCTCGATACTGAAAAATTATCACTGTGATTTTTAATATGCTTTTTCTTTATTTTAAAGGGCGCTGCTCTGTATTACTAACTAACTAAGGCTGTCAAAACACGGGTTTTTTAAGTCTAGTTCATACACCGATTTGAGATAGGCAGTTTTGTTCGCTTTGGTATACTCTACGACCAATTGTTGCACATTGTGATCAGATCTAAAAGATTTATATATCCAGAAACTTGGTTACAATCTCGATACATTGAAAGTATAATAATGTAAAAATAAATTTTAATTCTCTTTGTAAGATACACAAAGTGTTTGGCTCAACTCCTTTCTCCGCGGGAGTAATCCTTATTGTTTAACGAATTTTATTTGAGTTTTACAAGAATTCAAGACTAGTAACACAATGTGTATATTGGAAGTTCCAAACCGACACTTTATATAGATAGTAAAGTAGTGCTAATATCCAAACAAAAAAAAACTGCTTGAATATAAAGTTTATAGTTGTTATTCAGACAAAGCGGTACTCTACATATTAGATATAGAGCGCAATAGACATACACTAATGGAGTATGATTTTTTTTACTGTATAAATTGACGTTGTACATACAGTGATTGCATAAGTTACAACAGTTAATTTGAAAGAAATCAAAACGTGAATTCTTCAGAGTCAGAATCAGCTGATTTATTTGACACTTTGAGTACCAATACGGTTATAGAAATTTTCTCTGTCGTTTTGGACACCTCAAAAAGCTTATTGATTTATTTATTTGAGCATTAAGAACCGTATTTGGATCAACGAAACATGTCGTGGATTGAAAATCTGTGTATGAATATCAACTTTATATTCAGATTTAAAGAATTTCTTCTCCATACAAGTGTAACTCTATATCGATGTACAATACCTTCCAAATGCTCAAACCCATTAAATACAACTCTCAGTGATTCGATAAAAAAAGAAGTTAAATCTGGCAGAGCAGTTAACAGTAGTTTTTTGGAATAACGACAATTAAAACAGTTTACTATTTTTATCTCGTTTCTCTTATGAAACAAATTAATTTTATTATGCAGAACCAGCGATAAACCTATTTTACTTCTGTCAAAAAAAGATTTGACGTTTGAAATAGTTTTAACATAATAGTATTAAATTACAGAAATTAACACAAACTCTACTGATAACAATTTTTGATCGCGTGCAGATGCTCAATTTTCTGATAATGAGCGAGACGTATATCAGTATTTGGTTTATGGGTAACACTTCTTTCTGATAGTGAGTAATAAAATTTAGTTCGTCTGTCAGAAAAAGTTCATGGTTACTGATGTGTATGTAGCAGTAGTATGACAATACAGTAAACTTGATTGTTTGTTGCGTCAAAAAACGATCAATAGACTCTGTATAAGCGTATGTTTTGGATCATAGACTGTCAAAAAGAGTAATTTGACTATATTTAGCTTTGAACAAATCAACTAAATCAGTGCTCATAACTGCCTCAAAAATCCCATGCCACTTTTTTTTTAATAAATTGTGTTCAAACATAGATAAGAGAATATCTTCATGTAAAAATACATCAAAGGTCTTCAAAAACATTTATGATATTCTTATCAAACCTTTTATTTTCATAAAATCGCGATTTGTGAGCGATAGAGAAAACTTTTGTGACGAGACATATTAGCACCAAATGTTTGTCTAAAATAGCAAAATACGTTGTCAGTGTTGAATATCAAGTAACAACATAAAAGGTGTATACTATCAGCATATTTAAGGGATTACTAAAAAATTCTGGCAAGAAACATAATAGTTTTTTTTTCTTTCATTAGATATGCACATTTCTGATAGCTATATCAATATTACTACGCTTTTTTGTACTTTTGAACGATAACATGTTATAAATTTCAATTTTCTAGAAAAACGACCCAGGAAGCGATCATGTAAATTCAATGGAGTTAACCAATGCAGTTGTCTACTCAAAATCTTCATTTTCGAGGCAATGCAGACAAAATTATATTTAAAGAGTATTAAAAACTTCAAAATATAACAAGAACTTTACAATGATACTAACTGCTAGTTTATTGCCTCGAAATTAAGACAAATAGGCTTGCGGAGGATTGTTATTTTGTATGCAGCAGTACCAGGTAACACCGTTGGACTCCGTCTCGATATTGTCCTGAAAATTCATAAACCGACCTTGCTTTTAATTTTACAACACTGTTAGCTCCTACTTTCGTGCATCTTTTAAACATTGTACCCTGATGATACAGCTATTGAAGCTCCTAGAGCGCTTAAAGCCTCTGGAGCTGTCGCCACCATGGTCTGCTCATTAGTTTTTGAACTTGCCGGCGTCGTTAGTATTTACAAGCTAGGACAAGCTCTACACTACTACTTCCCACCCTTAAACAGTCCTTTTTAGTGTCAGATGTCTTTTGTTACAACACTATTACAGATCTCTTTGAGGCTCATCGATCTTACATTAGATACAGCCGTGTTTCTTTGATATGGATCTTTGATGTCCTCTTCTTATCCTGTTCAACTGACACTGTCAATTTCATATTGCATACGGTACTCTAAGCCGAATGTGCTTTTTCTTTCCTTGTCCTAATCTGCCTTCTTCCTCTCACCACCCTAATGTGACTAGCTATCTCCTATTTCTTGAACATCGAATGCTGCCTTTCGGTCGTCGATGGCTCAAGATTGTCCTTAAATCCGCTTTGGACTCTGTTGAGAGATATTGGAGCAATGAACGTGACCCATTCGAAATCTTTTTTTTTTTGCATAAAAGTTCAGTTTGTAACAAATCATATCCGTGCTTTGTACAACTAATTCATTAAAACTTATGTCTTTATTTACCTGGACTTTGATCTTTTTGTTTTCTACAACTAATAATGTCCTAAGCTAAATGTTTCTGGAATCAAAATAAAGCCTTTTGTTCGTAAAGTTCATCTTCGAAGTCTATTTTGTTCTCACTCGCCCTGAAAAGTAAGATGTTTGTTTAATATATTCTTATTATCTGTGACTCGACCTGAGTTTCAACTGTTGACGTCAACCGGCAATCTCTACACAGTTGATAATTTGGTACTCATTTTTTTCCCTCTTCTTTTCTTTTTTTCTGATACATAAGTAATTTCCCCTTATTCTTCTTTAGAAAAGTCTATTGTAAGTAAAGGAAAAAAGCCATAAAGCAGCAAAATTTAATTCTATATTTTTGTACCTACAGAAAACATACAATATAATGAGTGAATACTGGTAAATACCATATTGACGTATAACGAAAACCTCTAACTCACTTTCAACATATTAGTCCTGTCTACGCCCCTTTCTTTGGTACTATGGGTTGTGCCGCCGCCATTGTCTTCAGCTGTAAGTAGTTTGTCTTCGTCGGGAAACGTCGCGTGTTTTTTGCGACTTTTTTTTTTCTCGACTCCTTGTTCGTTTTAGATATTAATCTTGTTACACGACTGTTCTCTTTAACGATAGGTCTTGGTGCTGCTTACGGTACTGCCAAATCTGGTGTTGGTCTTTCTGCTATGGGTGTCTTACGTCCTGATTTGGTCTTGAAGTGTATTGTTCCTATCGTCATGGCTGGTATCTTGGGTATTTATGGTGTCGTAGTTTCTGTGCTTTTGTCTGGTGGCCGTAAGTAGTTTGTTTTTTAGAGGGAAATTGATGTTCATACGTACTTAAATGATTATTCTAGTTGCCATGAAGCAAACTCTCTTCAGTGGTTTCATTCAAATGGCCGCAGGTCTCTCCGTTGGTCTCTCATGTCTTGCTGGTAACTTTGAACAGTAACTTGAAATAATACGCGTACTCACCTTATCATATTAACTAGCTGGTATTGCTATTGGTATTACTGGTGATGCTGGTGTCCGCGCTACTGCTCAACAACCTAGAATGTTCGTCGGCATGGTAAATATTTTTTTAGACGTGTCATTCAGTGTTTAACATGTTTTTTAGATTTTGATTTTGATTTTCGCTGAAGTTTTGGGTCTTTATGGTCTTATTGTTGCTTTGATTCTCAACACTAAGGCCTCTGGTCAAGAGAATGTCTGTAACTAAAGAGTATAAAGAAAGGGAAACCTTTTCTTTTCAACTAGTACATAGTTTATTCCTCGCTGTCTCATTACATATATCAATAAAAAAGTGTCATGATGCCACAAAAAAAAAATATTATGCAGTTTTTATTATTTGTGTTGATGCAAGAAATCTATTTTACAATGTGAAAAGGTAATGAAATGTCTAGGCATTATTTTTAAAGTCATTGTTCAACGCCTGAATAGCTGAAATTGTACCAAAAATCAGCCCAACAATACCCAATAAAAGTGTCAAGAAGGCTAATATGTAGTCATACCATGGCTTGCCTCGAATACCTGTTAGTTTGTAATAAAACAAAACTGGAAAGATCAAAACAAGGGCGCTATTTGAGAAAGCACCTAATAATGACATAAAGTCACCAAAGAAAGGTACAAAGATAGCAATTACAGCAATAACCACAATTAAAGAACCACGAAACAAGAGTCGCATGACCCACTCAACTACAAACGAGCGATGTTCTGCATTGATCTTGAGCATCTTTTCTACGTCTAGGGCAAACGAAGTAAGCAAGATAGGTGTAGCCAAGATCAAGTGAATAGTAATGATAATGATAGAAGCTGTTTTAGGGCCACCTGAAGGAAGTGAACCATAGATAGGTGATTTAGCTGTTATGCCGTAAACATAGTAGCCAGGTACAGTAACAAGAAAATAAATAATGACACAAAATGTCAGACCTGCAGCAACAACCATGTTCCAGTCTTTACGTCTACGCATACCAGCCTCGATATGAGCATACACTGGATTACCACCTATATCAAAAGTATGTTAGATTCTGTAAAACCATGTTAATATACAAACCAAAACTAAACACAATTGAGCTTAAGGCAATTGGAAACATATTCCAAATAACAGAGTCATGATGTATATCAACTTGATTAGAAGCTTCTCGTACAGAGACACCCAGGACAATCAGGATTACAGCTACAGTGGATAGCATACCGAAGCAACTTAGTAAAGCAACTTCATTCAATGATTTAAAAAACAAAAATGGAACAGCAACGATGGCAGTGCAAATAATGACCCAGATAGGAAAAGTTAATTCTGCTGATGTGCCTTGGGCCACATTGTGAATGTTTAAGCCAGAAAGCAAAAGATAAAGCACAGGTACACCGATTAAAGTAATGGCTGTAAAGAAAAAGGCTATCCAACCACCGATTGGGCCGAAAGCTTCTGTAGCTACCTCTTGATATGATGATAGACGCTTTTCCCCATCATAATACATGGACCTGATCAGTATAATACCAGTGTCTACGCACACTATTAGATCACAATTCGTTCATTTATCTTTTCTTGAGATACATTACAAATCGATAAAATGCAGCTAAGACACAAGATAAAGAGACCAATCCAACCACCTATATAAAATATATAAGTCTGCTTTATTCAGCAAGTGGAATACAATACCTTGTCTTAGAGCATAAGGTAAACCAAGTGCACCTGTGCCGGCGACAACACAGACTACACTAAAGAATGCAGTAAAACTAGACCCTTGCTTGGATCGGTCAATGCCAAATTCTACAGCAGACTTGCCTTGAAACAATTGACCTTCGGGGGTATATGTCACCTCAATGGCTATTATTCAATAAATTCAAGTACATTAAGCATTTGTGTAAATGTCAAGCATAATTACCGGAAGGAATATATTCCTTTACACCAAGGTCTGAAGCCAAATAGCACTTCGTGGCTGTTCTTAATGACTGAGACTCGGTCATTTTTTTTAGTTGATCTGATAAATGGACAAAAGAAGGAAGGAGAAAGAACAAGGTTCAAATCATAAGATGAAAAAATTTATATGTTACCAATGCTAAGTAATAAAGAACAGAATAAAGCGGCGCATTTATTCTGTGATAAAAAAAAAGTGACATGATCCGGTCTGTTCGTGATCAATAGATCAGACATTGTTTCTCTTCAATTGACAGCTACGATTTCCAAAGGTAATGTGAAGTAAAATGAATTTACGAATCTCTTTTATGTAGGCTTTTTTGTTCGGAAAGTATTAAGCAAGTATGGGAAGACGTTCTTATTTGTATTTCGTCTTTTGAATTGAGATTAAAACCTTTTAATATCAAAAAAGGGCTTAACTGCGTATCGCCATATCCTACTACATTTGTACATTTCATTTGATATTGTCAAAACTTGGTATGCATTCCAATAGGTAAATTGATCTGTTGTCAGTAAAAATCGCAGCAAAATCATTCGCTAATATATGATCGGCAAAAACTGACATATTTAGAATTTCGTCATGTTTAAGCTCAAAATCTCTTTCCTACGCACTGAAGGAAGGATATTGAAAAGTCAATCTAATTATTCACAAACATCTTAAAATTAATACAGACACAGCTATATAGTCAATTGGTTTTAAACTGTGTTGTTAAGTACAAATACAGTTTTATATGCTTGAAAGCAGCTGGCTTGTCTGAAGTAGAATGCAAAAGTTATCAATATATTGAAAACATACGTACTTTGTGACTACTGAAGAACTTGCAATTTCCTTTGATACACTATACACCTAATAAGCTTTTGATCCTCAATTTGTGCCTTTCTCGAGTACCAAACATATCATACGATCTTAATCATAGCCTAGGTTTTCTTGAACACACTTCCAACATAAACTGCCTTTCTTTTTGGCAAACAATTTATTAGTATAATAACACTAGCGGCGGAGTAGCAGTCCGTTGCAGGTGCGTCTGTTTATCAAGATGAATCTTCCCATGTTTGAGCATGCATAAAAGAACATATTTATGCAAGAGTATAGCAAGTTTTAAAAAAGTCAAAAAATCGTCATTTTACCTTTATAATACCTTTACAAATCTCCATTTTTGACTATGTTGCAATTTGTGGTTGATCGAGACATTTTAGACACAACATGTCAGTAAGAATTGCTTCTTTAAGTCTAGGAAACACACTCAAAGTGTTAGATTTACAAAAGTATTATAAAAGTGTACGCTACAGCTCAAAATCAGATAACATGTTTTTGGAGGGTAGCCCATTATTTTAATAGCAAACAACCTGCCTTATTTACATCATTCAATGCGCCGTATTTATATCTACTAACTTTGTTAATACACTTTTTCAATAGCTCTTCGCTTTTAGACGCTTCTAGTCCATCATTTCTCTTGAATTTCCAATTTTTCTTTGTATTGGATGAAAGTTTTATTTGGAAAAATAAAATCATCGTATAAATGGAAACTAGTGTATGTGAAGCAAAGTGACTAGCCATATGAAATATCTTTAGAATAATGCTTTTGTGGAAGCATTCAATACGATTGTATGAGCCTTATATTATCTCAATAGAAAATAGCCGTCATCTGGGCTACCCCTCAATATGTCCTAAAAAGGATATATTAAGTGTTTTGTTCATCGCTTATGAGAGTGTCTTGTTCAATGTTACAGATGGCAATACCAATACCACAAGTAAAGGACACCACTTCAATTACTTGGCACTTGACAAAATTGTTGATACCTAAGAGATACAGTCTTTGACAAGGGATTATAACAAAATCCAGAGCACCACCAAGAGTGACCAGGCCAACGTACTAAAAAATTCTTTAGACGAAAGAAAGGTGAATTTTTAAATTTCTCTATTTTTCGATTTCAGTTTTTGACATGAGAATACTAGTTTAAACTCCGAATATTTACGCCAAGTTTTAAATAAAATCCTATTTGACAGTATCAATCCTATCTAAATGTTAAAGCTATTTTAAGTGAACCTAAGCTATACTATTTTCCTTAAAACTGCTCAATCCCTAACTCTTGTAATCTTGCTGTCTTGACAAATTTTTGTTTTCCCAAAAAAAAAAGAAGATGCTAACATTTTTTGTCTGCATTGTTTATTTAAAATTTGTTGCAAGCGATAAAACTTGATACTTTAGCATGTATGTGTATCTGAGTATTCTCTGACTTTAAACTAGTAGTTGTGTGCGCATACACACTTTTTTATTTTTCGAGCAAGGGCCGATTTTTTTTTTTTTTTTACTATTCTACCAAAATGGAAAATCATCCTACTCGTGAAAAACTTTATTCAACTTCCAAGGGCTATGGCTTCAGTCCTGCCTTGCAAAGAACTCGCAAGCCTTTTCTTGCTCGTAACTTGCTTACTTTAGCAGGTCTTGTCACTTTTACTACAAGTGTTTGTAAGTTATTGATCACTTTTGATCGTCTCGGCTAACTTTATTATAGACGCATACTCTCTTTTTGCTGTCAAGCAAGACGACTTTAGTGACGTTCCCATGCCTCCCCCAGTTAACGAACAAGAAAAGAACAAAGAATAAACCAATATGAACCCCACTCTTGTAAATAAAAATAACTCAAGTTTATTCAAGCAACAAATTCGTATTTTTTAGTAGTAGCTTTGTTACGCCAGTCTGGCTGAGCAGTTGCTGCAGGGTAGGTTGGCTTTTTTAAGCTTGGTGGCTTTCTAGGTCTGGTTTTTGTCAACTAGTGCAAAATTAGTATATGGGATTGTGGTTATTATCATGAACTTACATGGACGAGTTCTCGAGTAGGTTCTGTTGATGATCGCGACAGTTTTGGTGATGTGCTTATAGAGACCTTTTGTTGAAACATATCTAATAATTTAGTGGACAACTTTTGAGGTGCCATGTTAGAACGTTTGTTCACAAATGACTCTTTTTTGTTGAATTGAGGAGGGACAAACTTTTCTCGGGAAACCTTTTCTACGAGATTCTTTTTTATCCCGCCCAATTCATCACTAATGGTTTGGCCGAACTTAGATACAGTTTCGGGTTTGATAGCTGGCTGGCTAGTCATGGATACAGGCGTAGTTATTTCTGAAGAGCAAGACGAGGAGACAATGCTGTTGCTATCGTCAAATTCCTCGGGAATGTATGTCAATAGGTGTTCTGAAAATGATACCTGTTTTTTGAAACCAGGGCGCAACTCTTCAAGTGATTCTTCCTGAACATGATTGCCATGAACTGAAATTTCAGGTGAGAGTTGAGGAAGATAGACACTGATAGTAGATTCGTTACCATCAATTGTTTGTGTTTCATCTTTTGAGCTTGTAGAGCTCATCGAATCAGGGGAAGTACAGAGACGAGGAGGAAGCATTTCAGAAATATGGGATGGTGAAAGTGTAAAATAAGAATCACTTATAAAAGTGGGTGCTTCAGACTTAATTGACTTCGTTAGCATATGGTTGTGTTTGGAGATCATATGTTTACTTACGACATTTGTGGGAGATGGTGTTCTCATTTGTTTTTGTGATTTGGAAGACTCTTCTGTTGATGATATCGATCGAGAATAAACAGATTTAGATGACTCGATTTTTGATAATGGCTTGATAGTGTTGTCTATACTTTTTTCAATTTAAAGATGCTTAATAAATAAAACGCAATGATACTCACTTTTATCGCTTGAATCAGGTGTTGGTGCCTCAAATGCGGAAATAAACGAAGACTACATAAACATAAGTATGGGAACATTAGAGATTCTTGATACATACTACAAGTCCTTTCTTTTTTATCATGTTTGTATCAGAGTTTGTGATATGATTATCAGTCTTTTGTTGAGCAGATAATAACTTTTGTCTTGCTTCCAACAATATATTTCTTTGAGGTGAGCCTGCTCTCTCAAGAGGCACTACTTTTGCAGGAAATGATCGTCTTGGAGGAGCAATAGGTGGAGTATCAGCAGCCGCTTTTTCTAATAGCACTTTCAGGCCTTGCTCTTTCCTTTTAGGATCTTTTTGTAATTCTATTAGTTTTTTTGATTCTTCAATCTTGCTTGCTTGTCTTTTGTGTTCAGTATCTTCTAGGGACTGGTTGTCTAGTGGCAGCGTTTTCGCAATAGGTATTGTACCTGGAACAAGCCAAAATTTAATTACTTGATTTGGAATGATGGTGCAATCTTACATTGTTCTTTCATAGGTGATACTAAATCATTCGAGCTACTTCTTGTGGATGCCTTTTGTCTGGCTATACGCT
Organism: Gilbertella persicaria; assembly: GCF_025201335.1. Lineage (NCBI taxonomy): Eukaryota > Fungi > Mucoromycota > Mucoromycetes > Mucorales > Choanephoraceae > Gilbertella > Gilbertella persicaria. Next base: position 540,368 of record NW_026251968.1, read on the forward strand.
TTTTTCGACGCTCGTTTAGTTCCTATTCATAAGTAAGCAAAAGCACATATTGCACCCATCATTGCATACATTTTCTAGTATTTGTAAACCTTGTGGGTTTTTATAAATCCACATGGCATCTTTTTTTCTTAAAGAGCTGATTTTTTGTTGCCTTAGGGAAGGACTCATACTATAAATTACAAGAGATAAAGAAGAGTTTAGTAAAATAAATGCAATGATTTTATCTAGAAAAAATTGACTGTTTTAATTATAAGAAAACAAACATCCAAATTAAGAAACCTTGTCAAACTTTATTAACAAATATATATATATATAAAATAGCTTTTAATATACAAACAAATACAGCATGATTTTACACAGAAATATGAGAACAGACTAGTATTCGTCATTAATATTTCTCTCAGAAAGTTCGCTTGCCCATTGTTGTCTCAGGTCATCAATGCTACTAGAAGAGTACCGATAATTTCCGAGGCGCTTCTTGGCTTGAGAGGCTTGTGTATGACCTGCTGACAAACGATCAAATACATTATTGGTTACAGCAGACCTTCTCAACTCATAAGAGTTATTAGGAGAATCTCTTCTGGCACTAGGGTAAAGAGTAGTCTTTGAAACAGGTCTTGGTGGCGCAACAGAAGCAGCATGCAATGCAAGCACAGAATGAGGCCTGCCCTGTTGCATTGACATCATTGTACTGCTATTATTTGATTGGCTGCTGAAAGCAGGAATGAGGGTGGTACCATTACTGGAATAATCAATACTTGTTGGTGAATGTGGCAAGTAATGTTGTTGTTGTTGTTGATATTGATATAATGGCGATTTGGGTATTTGGCTACTAGATTCGTTGCTCATTGGGGTATTGGAAGGAAGATTGGTTAGCTCTCGTAAAAGCGAGCGTCTACGTAATGATGTATTCACAGGACCTGCATTAGGAGATGTGTTGGTAGCAGGCTGCTGAAACGAAAATGCTCTGCGGCGATTTAAAATTGTGGCAGGTGGGTTGTTAATAGCCGTAATGGGCTCAGGTGGTGGCATAGAAGAAGCTTTACCGCCAGAAGAAGCCCGTACCATTTGTTGGCTATAACCATGATTTGAAGAATAGGCAGAAGACCAGTTTCCGTTGTCTGATTGAACAGAAGATCTTCTAGGAATGTTGGGATTGTTTCGGCTTCGAATAGAAGAGTTGGTTGATGTTTCACGATCTTGTTGATATCTTGCAAATTCAGCTGGTTTCATCAAAGGTGAAGCGGGAGGGCGGGCATCTTTTGGTGTCTGCATCATTTGCATCAGAAACTGTTCAGGGGAAGACATTGAGTCCCGACGACGGCTGACAAGCGGGGAAGTAGATGGTTTCATGGGTGCTTGAACACTACCACTCTTGAGATTGGCAACCGCTTGAACTGGGTGTGGTCGAAGATAAGGACTGAGTTCGTTTTCAGCCAAGGTAACGGGAGAAACTGCCTCTGCGCCAATGCTTGCCATATTGTAATCATAAGAAGATACTTTTCCACTGAGACCGTCGTTGTAAATCTTTTCAAACATGCTTTCAACATGTTGGTAATTGTCTTCATTGTGAAGATCAATGGCAGAGTCGGCGTCACTAGAATCTTCATTTGTAGGAGAAGACTGACTACTCAATTTAGGGCAAGAGAGTTCTCTTGACATGGAAGTACGTCGAGAAGAGCCACCTTGTTGTTGCAATTGAAGACGCTTCAGTTTCTTTTCATTTTCAATAGTTGTGTCAATAGCAGCCTTCTTCATAACAATGAGGGTACGTCTCAAATCTTGAGAAGACTTTTCAAGTTGTTGAATAGACATCTTGTTGTTATGTTCTTCCATACGAAGCATGACAATATCATCAATGACCAACTCCATGACAAAACTAGCTTCATCATTAGCCATAGATTTGAGAATCCTGGAAATCATTTCCAAAGATTGTTCAGGGCCAGCACTTGTAGGAAGGGTGTAGCGTTCTTCAAGTGCATCCATATCAAGCCAGTTATCTTCTTCGGGTTCTTCAATCTTCTTTTCCAGAGCATCATGATGGTCAGCAAAGGTAACTCTCTTTTCAATAGGCTTGTTACTTATGTCAACAACTTCCTCGTTTTCATCTTCTTGCATAATCTCTGCAGCAGCATCGTTATGAATAGCATGAATACGAGCATTAAGATAGGAGATTTCAGCTTCAACAGTTTCTATGTTCTCATCAATAACTTGTCTAAAGGCATGGTCAATAGAAGAAAGTTCTTTGCTATCTTGACCGAGGACCAGCAATTCACGTTCAGAGATATATTCGATTTTTCGTTGAGCCAAATCGTTTCTCTTTGCAAGGAGTTGTCTCATTTCTTCGACAGCTTGCTTTCCTTGAATAAATTGGCAGAGAGCATTATCAAGTAAGGCCTTCTTCTTGGCAGCACGTACTTCAACAGGAATGCCCTGATGATGACGACGACGACTGCTCTTGTTACTATTACTACGTCTTGTGCGAGACATACGGCCAACCTTAGAAGACTGAACAATAGCAGACCCAATGTCCAAGAGAGAACCACAGCTAGTCAGCATCTTTTCGTCAAGAACGCCACCTTCACGTACAGCCTTTTTCAGGATTTGAACCAAAGATTTGAGTTTTTCAGCAGTAACAACAGATTCGTCTGTCTTCTTGCCAATGACGAGTTGCATTTGTTTAACTTCTCGTTCAAGTTTCTTTCTGATTTCATTGTCTTTAATTTGTTTGCGACGTAATTGTTGAATTTCACGTTCATGCGTGTGTAACTTCTCCTTGACACGTTCTGCTTCATCTTTCATACGCTTGATCATACGTTTCTTTTCAACCTTGAGAGTTTCAACATTGACACGAAGAGCACGGAGCATACTTTCATTTTGATTACGAGAAGACTGGATAGTGCTTGAGGTTTGAGAGTATTTACGACGCAGTTCAGATAGTTGATTCATAAGCGTCTTCATCTTTACTTCGTAAGCCTGACGAATACTATTCATGGTGTATGCATTAGCAGAGTTTTGTGGTTCTTTCTTTTGTTGCTGTTGTTGTTGTTGTTGTTGTTGCTGTTGTTGCTGTTGTTGTTGTTGTTGTTGACGCAATGTCAAGATTTCATCTCGTAAAGAATAAAGCTTCTTTTCAAACTTCTTACGCATCTGAACATATTCAATTTCTGTCTTTTCTAATTGGACGACAAGATCTTCATTGACTTGAATATCAGACTGTATTTGATCAATCATACGATGGAAGCTGGGATTCTTTTCATAGAATTCTGCAAGCTCAGCATCTTCAATAGAAGATAGATTGGACATTAAAGTATCCGTTGAAGCTATTCTGGAACGAGGGGTTCTTGCAGCTTCATTTGTAGCAGAATCCTCCAAAGACTAAAAACAAGGTAAATACATAAAATTGACAGTGAATGGTTTACCTCTTTGGTAGCTCTTAAGTCTTCTTCAATGTCGCCAAAGATGCTTTGAGTATCTTCCGATTGTAGCTTGACAAATAATTCATCATCTGCTAAGAGGTCACATTCATATTCAACCTATACAGTGAAATTTAAAAAAGATCAGTTGTAAGCACGCATTATTGTTTGATGCATTTTATATTTTACCTGTTCAGATTCTTTAGCCTATATTAAGAACAACAAAACAATGAGTAATCTTAGTAATAATTCGGACTTTTTACCTTGAATTCATCCAAGACCTTCAGGGCCTTATCTATCTGAGATCGAGCGTTATTAATAGACTGTTTAGCGTCTATTCTAAGACCGGAAGATTCAGATGTTTGAATAGAACCAATAGTAGCTTGTAACCAAGCCTCAATATCTTCGTGTTCGTCATCAACTTCGACTTCTTCTATAGAGGGAGCAGCAACAGAATTCTTATTATTACTCGCGCTTGATACATTAGGAACCTTGGAACGTCTCGTAGAGCGAAACGTAACATTTCTAGAAGTAGTTGTGCTTCCATTGAGTGTGCGTCTCTTTTTACTAGCACCACGACGTCTGTTGGTTGTGGAAGAATGTTGTTTTTGCAATTGATGTTGTTGATGGCGAGTTTTAAAAGAAGGGGTAGGGGTAGCATTTGCACTTGGAGGGATAGCCATGGCATGCATTAATGGAGCACGGATAGACTCTGAAAATGCGAGTCTTTCTTGAGTATCTGCTAATTCGTCACGTAAGTCTTGAATTGTCTTTTGATATTGACTAATAATGGGCAATGAGCTAATAGGTGATTGGTCCAATAAAGTTGAAGAGGGTCTACGCTGTAATTGGTCCATAATATTTGGCCATTCCTCAGAATTTAAGTGTTGAGCTAATTCTCTTTCCATAAGTAAGGAGTCTCGTTCGGTAGTGATTCTACAGATATCATCTGACATGGTCCGGACACGGGCCTTGAGACGGTCGATTTCTTCTTTTAGAGCCTTGGCAGCAGCAGTAGACCCACTCGTTTCACTATGTTGATGGTACAACATATTGTTGATCATCATATCGGATGAGCTTCCGTTATTATTGGTATCAGCCAACTTGGCTCCTGCACCTCCGTTCGCTCTTAGAATATTCAACTCTAATTTCAGTCTTGCTACTTGTGCCCTTAATTGGTTTACTTCAACAGAAGACCCAGCAAATTCTTGATTGATGGTCACTTTGTTCTTGATATTTCTAGCTCTGTTGGCGTATTTTAAAGTACTAAGTGTTTCCAAAAAATTGGAATCGGAAGGTGACACACAAGCCATCATGAGTGTCTGTGAGTTACCACCCAACGAGTCTTGAAGTAATCTGGTCAATTTGGAGTCTCGATAAGGCACATGTACTGATTTTCTTGATTCGTCACCTAGAGCACTAATCACATTGCCTAAAGCAAGTAGACCCGAATTGATAGAGATACCTTCACGAGCACGGTTGCCTTGGGCATTTGTTCGTTTTAGCTTTTTAAAGTAATTGGCTGAGTGTCAATACATAGAATTCTAAATTATAGCTTACTCTTTCAGAACCAGCCAAGTCGACAAAGTGAAATTTGCTGACAATAGTGCGTAGTTCTTGATTTTCACTATCTTGGTCAGGAACCTTTTGCTTTAGAATGACTGAGAAAATAGCGTGTGATCTAGAAGACACGGAGTTCATGTCTGTAGATCCGGTTGTACGACATAATGAGCCTTTTGTGAGATATCTTAATAGTTCGTCAGGGCTCGAGCACTGTTCTTCACGAACACCACTCCAATAGATTTGACCGTGTATATCTTCACGAATTTGAACTTCGCATGCAGGTGCTGTAGGATTATTTCCAACAACAGAATTAGATCTCTTTCTGTTTTGCTGCTGTTGTAACTGTGATGCTGCATTAAGTAGATCAACAAAATCTTCATTATATAGTTCTAGAAACGACACATAAACATTATATTCATTTGCTTGTGATTCCTGCTTTTTGATTTCAAGTCTTCTGAATAGATCATTGATAAATCGAGGAATGATGCCTAAAAACAAGATCATTAATTAGAGAGAGAGAAAAATAGACCATCATACCTTGCTGTTCAGAATCTGTGTTTTCGTCGAGAGCAGTTCCCATACTAAAGGTTTTTCCTGAGCCTGTTTGACTATCATAAAATTTTTGAGTTTAAGAAGAGGTACGCAAAAAAAAAAAGTATAAAAAGATTGTCATACCCGTAGGCTAGAATAGTTGCGTTGAAGCTAATAAAATAGGTATGACAAAGTATTAAATTTTATGTTTTACTACAGAGCTTTTTTTCTTGTTATTGTTACCCATCAACAAACTTCTCTACTAGAGGAACGACACTTGTATCGTAAATATAGTGCTGTGCCGTATTTGTGTCAAAAACGTAGTCGTAAGTAAACGAATGATCCTTTCCTATTAATATCTGTGGTTCATTCTGGATAAATGTAATACATTCTGTGCAGTTTGATAACTGTTCTTTTTGTGTCAGAGGACGAACACGAAGTGCGACTCTAGAGCATAATTAGTATATATATATATATGTATAATTAATAGCTGGTTGTACCTAACAGCTGTTGAAGTCATGTCGTATTAATAAAGAATACTTTTTATATTCTATGTAACAAAAAAATTATGTGTATTAAACAAGAAGAAAGAAAGGAAAAAGAAAAAGGAGAAGAAAAAGAGAAAGAAATAAAAAAAAAGATGTATGACTTGTTTAAAAGCGTTTCATGAAAACCAGCAAGTTGAGTAATGGGCTGACGCTCATCATGCATAAAAAAAATGATACTCCATATAAAACCATGCCTTATAGGACTCTGTACGTGGGCATCATAAACTTTATCGCTGCTTCAAAATCAAGGTCCTTTTTAGTAGCTTATGATTAAGGTACACTTTCAGCTGAATATTTGTTGTATTTTGTATTTATCTTTGTACCTCACATGATATACAAACAAAAAGAAAAAAGGAAAATACACCTTGCACACAGACTAGTTGAAAATTGAAAGCAAAACCTATTGCTTGTCCTACTTTTTCTTACCAATTCAAATTTGATGCCCGGAGCACGTATCCGGTTTGATAATTGATATTCATATAAACCAAGCTGGTTAAGTATTCTTTTAGTTTTCTACTTTTAGTTTTTGTCGTTATCATATAAGTGCTTCTTTTGTTATATTGACTCTGTATCACAAGGGGCAAACTGCAAGCAAAAGAAAAAATTTTACATCAGTCTAATAGACATTTTTTGCCTTTCAAGAACTTTTGATATGTAACATGCATTACAAATCCCTCTCGTGGATCCCTTAACTATGAAAAAAAAAAAAAAAAAAACTATACTCTTTTATGTAACTATGATACAGTGAGAGTGTCTAACAATAGGAACATTTATCATACAAATCGAGCAAAATAAATTAATTTCATTCATATACATGTCTTTGAAAATAATTTGACATTTTCACACATTTGTCTGCTTTGAGTTATTAGGTTGTCCTTGAAAATGGGATGAAAAATGACTAGGAACGCGTCAGTTGGTGTCACACAAACCTGATAGATGACTGCCTACTAACGAGACAAAATGATAGGTTTCTACGCGTTGTAAGCAATTTTACCATTGCTAATGTACTTTGGATGATTGGTACACCGATTCAGGGGCTAAATGACTTGAGATACTCTACCAAGATCGATAAATTATTTATCGTTTTTGGACATCAATCTATACATCTTTGTTATTATTTTCATAAATCTCGTAGTTTTCACGAGGAAAGAAAACATATAATCTCGTGGCTTTGTTGACAATACATGATCGATGATGTCGAATGAAGCAGAAGAGTGTTTCAAGCATTTATCATGACATCTTCTATTGGTGGGTTGTCACAAAGCTAAACAGCTTCAACTCAGAATTTTACCCCCAAAGAACAAAATCTAGACTAATAAGTCAGTCATGGGTACTAGCGACAACATCTTTAGCATTATATGCGGCATAAAAACACTGTGTTACTAATTAAGCAGGCATTCAGTTAGCATGTAACACATTCACAAGGTTCTTTTTTTGTGCTTTCTTGCTTTTTTGATATGTTATTAAAGTTACAATAACAAGCCCATTTGTTGTCGCTATCAAAACTAAGGGTATTTTTAGTTCAAAGTTGTGCCCTGAGCACTTGCTCTTTTTTTGTTATAAAGTAATATTTAGGTCACTTTCTGTAACTGCTAATTTTTCTTATTATTATGCCCTATAAGATTGATTGCCTGTGCACAAAGTTTGCTATTATGTTGAATAAAAGTCGTTTTATGGAAGAACCTTTTAAGGTAATCCCATATTGCGCTATTCACAAACATCATATTATGTCTTTTTTTTTTGAAAAAAAAAGAGCAGCATTATCATTTTACAAACATTTAATAAAAAGGAGCGTGTCTATAAACTATCTTAAACAGGAACGCACTTATTTTTATTGCTTTGTTTTGTTATTGCATAGCAAAAACAAAACAGAAAATTAACATTGAGCATTTGTATGAAGTGAAAAAGTGCCGGAATTAATAATGTCTTCATCAACAAGTTGCTCAAAAGACCATTCTTTAGAGTTGATGGCGTTTTTAAGGGCCCAAAAGGTACCACCTGCGCCAGACTTATAGACTGAAATTTGAGTATCCATCATTTGTCTGAGCCACCACTCTTGGCTAGCTACACCAGAAGCCAATGACCATTCACCGTAAAAGACAGGAAGATGAAATTTTTTAGCTGCAGCTCTAGATCCACAGATACCACCAATGATTGAGTTGGTGTCCTTGTTTGGAGGGAAAGCATAATAAGGATGAAGATCAATCACTGCATTGGCAGGTACGGGTAAGAAATCGTTCCATGCACCAAGGCCTTGGAAAGCATCATGAAATATCATAGGAACCTTGAAAGGTGAAGCATTAATAATGTTGAAAGCCTTTTGATAATAGTTCTTCAAAATACTAAGTTGGTTTCCTGATACTCTTGGTTCATTGGCACTTTGGATAGAAGCAATTCTGGATTTTAAGGTAGGATTGAGTCCATTCATCCAATCGACAACAGCTTGAACAGTCTTGAGACCACGTTGAATATTGTAATCCGAGTAAAAGCCGATAGAACCCGAATGGCCTGAATGATCTTCACCATTCTGAGATCCAGGGAGACCGTGCAGGTCAATAACGGCATACATACCATAAGTATTACAATAACTAAGAATACGTTCAATTTGCGCTTTTTGACCACTAAATACATAAGGTTCTCCAGCATCAGGTTTGATAAATGCCCAATAGCCTACAGGAATACGAATATGATTGGCCTTGACACTTGCTAGCTTCTTGAAATCATCTTCAGTAACCCAGCTATTCCAATGCTCTTGCAATGCTTGTGCAGGATTAGATGCTTGTTGAGAGAACGTCCATTCGTCAGTAGCCTGAGGAGCATATTTGTCAAAGATGGAAGAGCCCATCCATTTTTCGAGGATAAGCCAATTACCCAAATTGGCACCGAAAGCCTTTGTGGTCCAGTAATTGTAAGCAGTACCATCGCGTTTTTCATGCGAGACAGGGGAAGCATTTGTACTGACGACCATAACAGTGGAGATAATACCAATGCATCCAATAATTGGATGCCAAAAAGATACCATTACTTAAAAGAAGAAAAGATTATAATGTAAAAAAAAAAGGAGAAATGTTCATTTTATATGCAAAAGGGAAATTCAAGGAATATCTTGAAAATAACGTAATATGATCCCAATGTATGACAGCAAGTGTTTTAATGTGTTAGTAAATGAAGTACAGATTAAATGAAGCAGTCAGAAAATTGTACAATGGCCTGGATATAGATGTGCTATGTTCCTCAAGGATCTATAATCATGCATTAATTTTTATCATGAGAATCGTTTGAACATACACTTGCCGTATTACTAGATTTCTTGAAGGAACAATTGCTTCAAGAAAGTACAGAGATAATGTGTAACATCATTTCAAATGCATGTTGCATAGACTTGCAAAGGATTAATGCGCGCAGATAGTGTTACGTACTCATCGTCCTTTTCCAAGTCAATTAAATATTATAAGCTTTTTGATACATAGCATGTATGATCCCCCTTTTTTTTGTTCGATATGGTTATTACAAATACGATAAAGAAATGCATACTATACACTGAAATAAAGGCGTCTAAACAGAGCCTCTTGATTTGATAACTTCAATGCATTTAAAAAATGAGGGAAGCGTGATTTTTACAATAAAAATGAGCTCTTGCTTTATTTGATGATTTGTCATTAATTAGTAATGCATAGTCTCAACTGAATCGTATAACAATGACCAAGATGAAATTCAATCTTGATCATCTTTATGGATCATCAAATAATTTAATTAATTGTATTTATTACTCAAGAAATATTAATTTGTGCGAAAATACAAACTCTCAATCATAAGAAAAAATTATTAAAAATAAAAAAGCAAGCCTATTTATCGTGTGATATGGATATATGAGAGATTTTTAAATGTAAAGAATTATTGTTGTATAAAATGAATGAAGAAATATGTGAGAAATAAATACAAAAAAAGGTAACAGGTAGAAAAATCAAAAGGTCTATACTATGAAAGCCCGAGTTCTCTTTTACTCCATTCATAAGTTACATAACTTAAGCTTACAGCAGGAACAACCTATAGAGTATTTATGAGCCGTCCCTGAACTTAGTGTTCTTCCTTACCTTGAGCAAAGTGGGTCCTAAGCCTTTATAGAAGCCCTTTGCACCTTCTTCCAAAAACGTTATTCTGACTGCTTCCCAAGGTGATTTATATAGTCTAGGATGACCTTTTGTGCCTTGTGCTTGAAGCCTATATAACTCATGTTATTACGAACAAAAAAAAATGTATATATGCAAACCTTGTTCTAATAACATTAAGAGGATACACACTTGTTGCACCAATTGTACCACTGATCATGCCACAGGCCCAAAGCACAAACACATTAGGCTGTTTTTGAGTACCATCTTGATTATATTCACCTTGACTATACTGCAGATAGGACAACTTTAATGTCTCGTAAATACCTACAATTGACATTAAGATATGATTCTTTCTCCTTGATGATTCATACCAAGATCCATAGCTTGATAAGGAAATACACCGATCAAGCCCAGAGTCTATAAATATCCAGAGCATTAACAAAGAAGAATTGACGTTTGTTTTTATCCTACCAATCCAGGCCAAAAAGCACGGATCCCTCCTTTAGTATACATTGCTTTTGCAGTCTCCTTTATCACAGATCCAGTAGTGAATTGGTTAGTCTTGGAACAAGAAGATGATGAAGTCATGGTTGCAGCAGCCAATGTTGAATAAGGAGCTTTAGCAGCACCAGACAAATGACTGTTATTTGCCTTATTAGAAATTGTATCGTGTGCACACGATTGATGTGTCATAATTCGTGTCTTTAAAGTCTCTACTGGGTAGATTGCAAACTGTGCACATAAACCTGCCATTCCACCAGCTACAAATCGAGCACTTGTTGGAATTGAGTCCTTGTCTTCGCAACTGAGTACTTTGGCAATGAGTTCCTTGGACGATTCAAAAGAGTAAAATTTAAGCGCTGATTCGGGTATGATCTTCATGACATTTAGACCATTACCAACAAAGAAGCTTCTCCAACCACCTAGACTATAGATAGCTTGGACAGCACTAGATAATGTTACTGGATTTTGGGGTGTGCCACTGTGTGTGATCAAATACACTTTGAGTCGATCAAAAGGTGCTGTACATGTACGAGAAAATGCACCAGCAATACCACCAGCCAGCAAATATCTGAATGCGTTTCGAGCAGTTTCATCTGTGGTAGGAATCACTACTTCTCCGTCTTGAGTTAGTTGAGTAGAAGACTCATAATAGCGATACATCTCGCACATGTTTGTTTGAGGCAAAAGCTGTCATTCAAGTCAGTTAAATCGTTGCATGTGTATACATACCAAAAGAAAGTTTTTGAATTCATTAAAGTCAATTAAGCCGTTCCCATCTATTTATAATTACTATACTGTAAACGCACAGCTATATCTTTTTATATTTTTACCAGCATCCATTAACTGCATAAATTCAACAACATCTTCTTTAGAGATTTCCATACCAGCTCTTTGAAGCGCAATCTGTAAATCACTTGGATCAAGCTGTCCTTCACCACTTCGATCCAATGCTGTAAACAATTTCCACAACTCGTTTTCCTTATCTTTGACATAAGCTTTGAACTCTTCAAAAGTAACAAGTCCATTGTTTGAAGTGTCACAACGAGATACAAGTTCATTTGCGTATTTTGTTCGAGCAGGCAAATGTGTCATGACTGTAAAACCTTTTTGGATTGCTTTGCTATCTAATAATCCACGTTTGTCTCGGTCAAGTGTATCAAATAGCTCTTTGATGCGGCTATCTCGTTCTGTTGCTGTTTCTGATAAGTAAAAGTGAGTTGACTCGGGGAACTGTGAAGTATCAAAATTGTCATAGTGACTCACTGAGCGAGAGCCCACTTCTAGTAAAGGCATTTTCTTGGAAGTATAAAAAATAATAATAATAATAATTAAAAGAAGTGAAAAAAGGAAAAAACGAGCCGTGTTGAATTTAGACTATAAATAATTTTGTGTGAGGAGGGGGGAGGGGGAGGAAACTTGCAATGTAGGACCAATTGAGTTTACATACAGCTTTGAATCTTTTGTAAAGATACACTCTAAAGATACTTGTTCTCGAAAATTGCTCTGCTTTTCTTTTAATATGACAGTTTAATATAAAGACAATAAAGAACAGGGTTTATAATTACGTCATATACAAGTAGTCTAGTCATAAACTAGTCAAGATTAAATGTACGTCTTGTTGATCCGATAAGATCACCAGCTACTTCCAAGACAGTTACTTTGCCTTGTAACATGTGTGCAGTAATATGACAATGGATTGCCCAGACACCAGGGTTGTCCTAAAGTAATAAAATGAGCGTGTGAATTCATGCAGACATCCTACCGTAAAAATTCGAACTTTAGTCCAGCCACAGCCAACAGCGCCTTCTTGAATCCGGGGATAAGCAATACTCACATCCTTGTACAAAGGATCAGTATAAGTCCTAATGTCCTTGTCTCTTTCATGAACATAATCACCAGAGCCTTCTGCTATAAGATAATGGGAGTAACCATGTGTATGCCAAGGGTGAGCGACACAGAGATCAGGTCTAGTAGGCAAGAAATGACTTTGAAAGACAAAATCAACAATTTGATTTAAACCAACAGGATAGGTATGATGCTTTCTTGAACCACCATCAGGGTACAAGACTCCAGGATCAGGATCACTAGTAACAAAGTCATAGAGAGAAGCAGTAGCATTTCCCCAACGGTTAGGATTATAAGGTCTATTGTTCAGAATAAACCGAGTAGTATTGTCAGGCATAATGACTTCTTTCATGTCTAGAACAATTGTATGATGAGCTTCACCATTCAGAATCGCAGGATTACCAGGAGCATGGGGCTTGACTTGAGGAAGAACCCAACTAGGTACATTAAGCTTAGTAGCATTAAGAGCTGGCAAATCTTGATTTAATGGCTTGTTCAAGATGGTTATTGCTTCTGTTTTTTGTTTGGGGTCCACATAACGGAGAAAGCCATAGCCAGATTGCGTGTAGCCAGCATTGCTAGACCTCCATCTGTAATCAGTGACAATAGGAAAGGTTGTTCCTGCAGAATAATTTCCTGTATGAATCAAGACAGACATACGTTGTCCTGCATGAAGTTCCAATGAATCCAGATCATAAGGCTGAACATATTCACCGTCAAGTTCAATCAAAGTCATATTGTGTTGCTTAACAAACATACCAAGTACGCGATAAGTAACAGCACCTATTATACGAAGTCGATATGTCTTGTTGGGCTCAACATCAAAATAAGTAAAACCTTTGCAGTCCTTGGGAATTGTCTCCATCTTGTGATACACACTTTGACCATTAAGTAGCACACTATCAGGTCCACCATCAGCAGTAAAACTTGGACTCAAGTAGTATGCTTCTCGATTATAGATTGATTGATGCCACCATTCTGCCCATTGAAGAATAAATTCTCCATCATAAGGGTATGGGCCACTATGGGTTTCTTTCTGGAGTGCTTCCTCAGAGTCATGAACAACAAAAGGGCCTTGAATAGTATCATCTTGTACACCTACATGAGCATGATAATAGAATGTGCCTGATTGGTCAATCACCTGGAATGTCTGGACATATTCTTCCCCAGGAGCAACTGCAAGTTGTGTAATGGCAGCCACACCATCAGCATTGTTTGTATTGATTTGCCGAATACCATGAAAATGAACACTTGAAGACACATTGTTTCCGACATCATTTCGTATTTTTATCTGAACAATGTCATTCTTAACAAGATGTAAAGCAGGGCCCGGATATTGATCATTAATGACAAGACCAGCGTAGGACTGATTGGAGCAATCCGGATTCAGTAAGGCGGATTTTATAGTTAATTCGAATTTCCTGACTCGTGTACTGTCATGAGCAGTACAAATCTGTACTAGCAAAGCGAGCAAGAGAATAATGCTTAACATGATAATGAAAAAATAATTACTAGCCTTTTCAATGTCTCTTATATACCTCTCTTTATATGAAAACTAACTGTCGAAATGCCATGCAATGTATCTCTATACTCTACATATGAATTGTTTGTATGTATAAATAGGTCCTTTCTACTATTTCAGTGTACAATTATCACATGGTTTGCACAAAGAAGAGTACAATGACATCAATGGTATTCACTATGCTTTTTTTTTGAGTATTTTTTAAAACTCAGTGTGCTGATTATCTTTAATCAATCAACTCTCTCTCTCTCTCTCTCTCTCTCTTTCTTTCTTTACACTTAAAATGTCTACTTCTGTTACTGAGATCGCTCGTGCTGCTCGCCTCGCTTCTGTAAACCTTCAGTCTGTTTCGAATGAGCAAAAGAATAAAGCTCTCTTAAAGATCAAACAAGTATTGGGTGAGCGTCGTGAAGAGATCTTCAAGGCCAACGAGCAAGATAAAAAAGTAAGAGGTCTGCATATGTTTGCATTAGCTAATACACGTGATAGATTGCCGAAGAGCTTGTAAGCCAAGGCAAACTCTCTAGCTCTTTATGTAAGCGCTTGGACGTATGTCAAGGGGATAAATTCGATACTATTTTATCAGGTGTGAGTGATATTACTCAACTTCCTGACCCTACCAAGAAGGTGACTATGGCAACTAAATTGGACGATGGCCTAGAGCTGTATCGTCTTACTGTTCCTGTTGGTGTCTTGCTGACTATCTTTGAAGCCCGTCCCGAAGTTGTCGTCAACATTAGTTGTTTAGCCCTTAAATCCGGTAATGCTGTCATTTTAAAGGGCGGTAAGGAAGCTACCCACACCAATGCCGCTTTGGCTCGCGTCATTCAAGATGCTTTGGACAGTTTGCCCGAATCAAACGGCATTCCAAAAACAGCCGTACAAATTGTAGAAACAAGAGAAGACATTAGTGCTTTGTTGGACTTGGATCGCTACATTGACTTGGTTGTTCCCAGAGGTAGCAACAGTCTAGTCAAGTACATTCAAAACAATACAAGGTAATACAGAGTTCGAATTGATTGGTATATTTAGATTACATTAGAATCCCTGTCCTTGGTCATGCTGACGGTATTTGCTCTGTTTATGTGGATAAAGAAGCAGACATCAAAAAGGCAGTCAAAATTACGATTGATTCTAAGGTAAGAAAAAGCCAACAGAACATGTATTAAGATGTACTCATCATATGATAGACAAACTACACTGCAGCCTGCAATGCTGCTGAAACACTACTAGTCAATGAAGCATTATTAAAGACTGGCGATTTTGTTACTATCGCTCTTGGTCTTTTGGACGCTGGCGTCACACTTAAATGTGAAGAGAATGTTTGCAAAGTCTTACTTGATTCTGATGCTGTCTCTCAAGAATACAAGCAATCTAGGATTCAAGATGCTGTTGAAGAAGATTTTAACACTGAATTTTTGGATTTGATCATGGCAGTCAAGTCTGTCAAGGATGTTGATGCTGCTGTTGTCCATATTAATGATCATGGCTCTAAACATACAGACGCTATTGTCACTGAAAACAAAGAGACAGCTGATTATTTCATGACTCGTGTGGATGCTGCTGGCTGCTACTGGAACGCTAGTACCCGATTTGCAGATGGTTTCCGTTATGGTTTTGGTGCTGAAGTAGGTGTAAGCACAAACAAGACACATGCCCGTGGTCCTGTAGGCCTTGAAGGCCTAGTGATTTACAAGTACAAATTGATTGGCCATGGCGAATGTGCTGGTGATTATGGATCTGGCAAGAAACAATACAAGCACGAAACCATCGAGCCTTGTCAATACTGAGTTTAATAAACTTTCAAAGAATGCATTGTTGTCTAAAGTTTATTCTGTTGGTGTTGTATATACAGCATTCCTTGAATTGTAATCTGCTATTTAAGCTATCATTTCTTTCTTTCTTTTTCTTGCTGTGTTTGATTATGTATAATACCGTTCAATCTATTGTTTTTGGCTCTTTTGTATTGATTTCCTCAGTGCATGCATTGGTAGCACCTCTTCCATCTTCTCAGATGATTCCTCAAATCCCAGGTAAACCAGTAGGTCTTTATGCAAACTATACATGCTCACTATTCATATCAGCCAGTGCATGTCAAAGAGATCCATATTTTATCCCCCCTGCAAATGTTTCAAGCAGCAGTTCCTCTTCTACATGTAGACAATATGGAGGCGAGTTAGTCAATGTGACCAACAGTAATTTCAATGATGTTACCACCTTGTTATTTGATTGTCGAGGAGCTCAATCTCGAGCTTGGATCAAGTAAGTGCATAATATGCTGTTGATGGCTCTGATGAAAATAGTTCTTGGGATGGATACAATTATGGTTCAAACTGCTTATCCCTCTACACAGGTTCAGGTTCCCCTGGAGGTGCTATTAATACGAATTGTGCCAATGGTGATATCATCCCACCAGTCTGTTTTCGATCAGCTAATATTGTCCCTGTTTCTGCTGTGAGCTCAACCAGCTTAAGCATTTCTGTAACTCCCATCACTACACTTGATTTTACGTTACCATTTTTGGGTAATGATACTATTATTATTAGACCTTCCTCTTTAGCTTAGTATATTTACAGCTTGAAATAAAGATATATGTAGCTTTAAATCATTAATATGAATGCTTAAAGCCAATGCATATATGTTTGAATCCAACAAAAAAGAATATGAAACACATTTACTTTTCATCGCCAAAAAAAAAAACCAACAGACAAGCTATTGTTTATAGTAAATAAACAATTTTTTTTATTGACATATCGAATGCTTTTAGCTTCTTCTTCTCTTTCTAGGTCTTGGTCTATCGTCTCGATCAAGTTCCTCTTCTGAAAGATATTCTTCTCTCGCAGCTTGATTAGCGTCCAGTAACTGCCACACAAGCAATTCGTGTCCTCTGGTATGAGTCGTCTTGGCAGTAGACGCTTCAGGTGACAAAAGCTCACCTTGAAGGCCTAAATTTTCTTTTCCAATCAACAATTGATGGACATGTTCAATAGACTTGAAGTACTTGACAGTCTAGAATAAAAGAAAAAGGTGATTTAAGAACTAGTAAACAGTCTTTTTTTTTTTTTACCTTGACATGCAATTCCATAGTAGCATCTTCATCACAAACGATCAAACCTTTAGGATGCATTTGGATAGCTGATACAGTCCACATATGATTGACACCTTCTTCTACACACTTTGCTAAAGCTACGCTGTGTAACAGTTTGGGATTGGTTTATTGGGGGATGGAGTTCTTACCTCTTATGAGCACCAGTAATGATAACACATACTTCACGAGCATCCATGACAGTACTGAAGATATGAGATTCATCGCTTAAATTTTGGTTTGTACTTACGCGACACCAACGGTCAGTGCAACTTTGGGTACTTTTGTAATATCCCCTCCAAAAAATCGCGAATTTGCAATAATGGTTTCATACGCCAAGGTCTTTACACGTGTACGGGATGTCAAAGAAGAACCCGGTTCGTTGAACGCAAAATGACCATCGGGTCCGATACCACACACAAATAACTCAATACCTCCTAAGCTTGCAATCTTTGCTTCATAACGTCGACATTCTGCCTCTAAATCGGGAGCATTACCATTCAATAAGTTGATATTTTCTTTCTTGATATCCAAATGCTTGAACAAATGTGTATTCATATAGGTAAAGTATGATTCTTCATGGTCGCTGAACCCAAAAGGGTTAAAAAATATCGAATAAACATATAATCCGCACTTACGCATACTTGATAATATAATTGTGATTGATATCTTACCGAGGAATGCCAACATATTCATCCATGTTAAATGTCACTACGTGCTTGAAGCTTACTTCGCCGGTCTTGCAAAACTCGGCTAGTTTTTCGAAGAAGCTGATAGGAGAGGAACCAGAAGGAAGACCCAAAACAAAAGGACGTTCTTCAGTAGGTTCAAACTGTTTGATACGCTCCTTTATGTAGTGGGCAATCCAAGCTGATACTTCATCATAATCGTTGCGAATTACCAGTCTCATTTTATTTAACAGTGAAAGAGAAAAAGAAAGATGGAAAGAGAAAGAAAGAGAGAGAGAGAGAAAGAGAAGATGCCCATCATCTGTATCTATAGATATTTGGAAGAAAGTCCGCAGAGCAATTTTAAGCGGAAGATTAACTAAATGAGTTGTACAGGATTGAGATTGAACAAATTTGATTTTGATGCAGCGCAGTAGACAGATCTAAAACAAAGATGAATAAAGGCGACTTTGTCGACCATTAGTAATTTTGTTCTTGAAGAAAAAAATGCACAGTTCACTAATTAGAGAGATTTCTTCTAGAAGAAAATAAGAACTGATCAATCTTGTGATAGATCTCACTACTAGTTCTACGCATAAATTGATTGACTTCAGGCTTATATCAGAAAAAGGAGAAGGTACTTTCTCATTTTTTTCTTTCTTCTCTTTTCATCTTCGGCTCAGCTATAGCTACAAAGACTATACTCCTTTATTAAATCGCAAGCTTGAATGTCATGTAAAACACCAGTTTCTTTCATTGTTTACGGAAGTTACACGCTTATTGTATTTATTGTCTTTAGTAATTGACACTTTTCTAGGTAACGAATTGCGTCTTATGATATATTTATAATCGAACAATTAACGACATTCGTTAAAACAACGTCTAATGCCTAATAGTGAATAGCAACTATACATACACCAAAGCATGCAAAAGACTTGAGTCTGTTTATTCAAAGTAATTCATCACATGTACCTTGGTTTAGACTATCTGTATAGGAACCAAAAGCAATAGAGTCAATCTTCATGACATTGATAAGAGATCGAGTCAAAAAATATAATAAACTTTACCTGTTGTGTATTACTCAACACATAGTATTTAAAATACCACTGAGACGACATCAAACGTTCTAATGACAAACACAGTCTATAAAAAACAATTGTTTAAAACTCTAGTTGTGTGGAACCATAATCAATACTCTTGTAAATAAGCTTTAGACTAAAAAATGTGTGTATGTACAAGAAATTTTTATTTTTATTTGTGTATGTAAAGAAAAAGGGCAGGAGCAAGGGAGCAGGGAATGAACAAGAAGAGATGTTGATCTTCATTCGTTGAAAGAAAAGGATATATTAAATAAGATCTGAATTTGATGCATGTTTGTGTGTTTTTGTGTATGTGTGTGTATATATGTGTGTGTATATATGTGTGTGTATGTATGTATTGACTGATTTATTGTGCCACCGTTGCATTATCAACGTAGTTCAAGACCACACCGACAAACTCGTCTAATATCTTGTTGGACTCTACATATTTAATTCCACCTTTTGTAGAAATGCATCGTTTTTGTTGTTGTTCTTGTTGATTGTTAAACAAATGATTTGACGAGGATGCATAAGACAAGAAGGTATGCATAGAAGGTAACACACGAAACTCATCGTCGTTGTTGTTGTTGTTGTTATTGTTGTCTTTATCGTCGTCATCTTTTTTATGTTCCCCTAGTTCTTGCTCTTCAAACAATAATAAGCTGCCAGGTACGGGTGTTGCGGATCGACGATGGCTCTCCTGCTGCTTCTGCTGCATAATGACACTACTGTTAGTAGAGCTGATACTACTACTGCTTGTACGACGTTCCAAAGTAGGTGACAGATGTGGCAGGACAGGGCTTGAGGAGTTGCTTGAAGAGGAAGAAAAATCAGGTGGTGAAGATGACCAAGTAGCAGCACGCGTAAGCTGATCAATAGAAGGTAGCTCTATTTTTTGTTGAGGTGCGCTATAGAATGGTAATTCGACTAGCTCTTTAGTTGACATAAGGGGTTTTTGTTGATTGTTCCAGCTGTGATTAGATTCTCTTTTTTCCAGCATCATACGTCGGCCTAGTCTTCTAGCGATTTCTTCTCTGACAAAGCCTTGTTTTTCAATTGAATCACCTTCGCCAAATTTTTGTCGTGCAAGGCGATACACACGGCATCTAAGGTCATTTTGCCTATTCTTTTCTCGGTTTTCGGCACGCCATTTACGCATCCTATCATTGTTACTGAAACAGATCAGAATGTCAATGAAATCATAATAAATGAAGCTGTCAACAAGTACCTTTCTGTTGTTTCTTCTTTAGAGACTACTTTTTTAGAGTGGCCTTTCCAACGCTTTTGGTCGCGGCTTCTCACATAAGGTATGTTATGAATGTTTGGATTTTCCATGTGGCGTTTGCTATGATAAATAGTCAGAAAAGAGGGGATAAAGAAAAAGAGGGAGTTTAAAAGATGACTTACAGGTTAGAACGAGTGGCAAAAACTATATATATATACAAGAATAAAAAAAGATAAAAAAGAAGGGTCAGTATACAGTGTGATCTCTTTTTATTTTGATATACGAACTTTTAGGACATTGAGGACAGGCAAAAATTCTTGTTGAATTTTGGTCTTCTACTGCGAGCATGTTTGGTGTGACAAATAAAATAAAGTTATTGTTGTTCAATGAAAAGAAGAGCTCTTGAAAGAGACAAAGAAAAAAGAAAAAAAAGAGGGAGAGAAAAAAAAAGAGAAAGAAAGAATTATGTACAGATATATATATATTTATCAAGAAAAATAAATAAATAAATAAATAAAAAACAGTTTTCATCTATCCATAAAATCTGTACATATACATGAATAGTTTGTTCAACATACATTTAAAATTGCATATTCTAGCAGACAGAAAAAGAGAGAGACTAACAAAGTGAGGGGATGGAAGGGGAGAAGGGGCTGAGAGAGGGCCATTTTGGCGGGAAAGGGAGGAGGAGGAGAGTTCTACTATCAGATGAACCGTTCAATTTACAATACCATTTCTTCATTACTGTATTTTCAATTTGTATAAAAAAAGAGATCTCTTGAACCATTCCTGTTAATAGCAAAACACGGAACATCCCGCATTCCCGAGAAAACCTCTTCTCTATCGAATAAATTAACAAGCACGCGTCAATTGTGCAGCAGTAAAATACTTTGAGGGATAAATTAAAAAAAAAACATATACAGACTACCTTGATTGGTCTTTTGTTCCGATAACAGGTTCCTGTGACCACAAACAAAACAAAGAAAATATCCTCTCCTAGTGTCTAAATATTTGATTTTCTTACTGCTTACACAAAGGGACAAGAAAAATTTGAAGAATTATCTTGGTTTTCACTAGTTAACCACAGACATATTCAAGGGGGTTTTCTTTAACAAGCGTCAGCTTATAAGTAGCATAAAGCAGTAATCATATATACATACAGATGTTTCATCTTGTTAAACTAAAGACAGGTCATGAACTTTTAAAACATGTTAAGAAATAAAAACTGTTACATTAACACATTGTCATATAAGAAGTTGTAATCTTTTATAGTTACATTAAAGTTTTCATTTATTAGTACATTGTTCCCATTCCAGTGTGTATAAAGAAATAGAAAGAAAGAGAAAGAGAGGAAAAAATTTCTTATACAAAACAAAGTATGAACAAGGTTTTCTGTTTATGTAAACACAAAAACTAGCCATACATCCAACTACGTTGCTCCTCTTCTTCTTCTTCCTGTACCATTTGTTCCGTCTCAACCTGGTATCGGCACATAGGACATGTGTGATGTAGCTCCAACCAAGGCACAATACAATCGCGATCAAAATAATGACCACTATTAAAAGAGGACAGTCATTAAATATGTCTATAAAGTATAGAAGATTACCATGGCATTTTTGTCACAACATCTTCACTTGTGTTTAATTGATCTTTACAGATGATACAGGTTTCTTCACTGTAAGTCAACATTTGAGTATAAGGCACTAGATTATAAGACATACCTATTTAATGTATTTTGCTTAACAATAGGCAAAGTATTGATAAATCGTTTGGAAGCAGGAGGCGGACCCTTTGCATCGTTTTGAGATTCTTCCAACAGCTGAGAAACAAGATTATCTAAGAATTGTTCCTGATCCATATCACCTCCTGCTTGCATTTGTTGTCTAAATTGATCAAAGAAACTGCATATTCTATTAATAAAAAAAAAGCTTATATCGTTTTCTGACACATTACTTTGCTGTTTGTATAAGCTGCTGGACATGACTTTGGGTGCTTCCTCTCAAGAAATTAGAGGGTATAGAACCAGACTCAGGATTCATAAAAGCGTCGAGATCAACATCGTATGTTTTCTTTTTGTTTTGACTAGAGCTGATGCCGAGTTCGTCTATATTTGCGCTTCAGTTTGCATATGTATGTATATAAAACGAATATTTACCAAAGTAACTAGACATTCTTTTAATGCTTGTATGTGCAAAAAGAGAGAGAGAGATGCGTAAGCGAGCTTAAATAACATGCTTACTTAATTTCAGTTGACACGTAAGCTTACTGTGGCTTTTCTGCCCTTAATATAAAAAATCATCTCGGTTATCGTGGTAAAATAAATGAGCATGGCAACGGTTGCTAACCTTATCTCCAAGGCTTTTCTGTATTCCGTAAAACGTAAAATGGCTATGCTCTATATTTTTATATTTCGGTTGAAAGGAAATGTGGAGGCTACAGGAATACTCTTGTGCTACGTGATACAGAAGATCCAATCTACAGTTGCTAACTACTGTATATAATTCTCTGTATTAATTCATGTGTAAGAAAACTGCTATTAGGGCCTATTCAAACTTCGTTTTCCTTAGATACCTTGAGAAAACGAGAGAAAGAAGGCATTACAGGTTGGCTGGAGAACAAGTTTACTAACCATTGAGAAAACAAGGCTTCGAAAGTTTTTTTTGTGTCTGGGCTTTAAATCCTCATTTTCGTTGTGATCTTCTTTTAGTGTCCTTTTTTAGACTCGGCAAGTTCTCTTTCTCCTTTTTATCTTGTCATCCTCCTTTATTCAATGAGCAAGTTGAAGAGTTTACTTTCCAGCAAAAGGGTACTCTTGCCTGCTATCTTAGCATTCACTTGTATCTCTTTATTTTTCGTTTATAGCTTGTCGAATCAACAACACTACAGTGTGACAAGAATAGAGCAATCTTCTCCTTCTTCGAATGTCATCAAGGACACAGCGCAAGTGGAGCAACTAAACATGACAAAGAAGGAATGGGAGTCATGTCTCGATCCTGGAGAAAAGCCTTCTGCATATCTTTCTATTGTTATTGTAACTCGAGTCGATAATTATGCTGGGTAAGCTTTTTGTTTACAAACCAATAAGACTCATGTTATGTTAGTGGTCAACATCATCGTCTTCAAAACTTCATTGATTCTGCATACATTTTGGCTGAAAAGACAAAGACAGACATTGAGTTATTGATTGTTGAATGGAATCCTCCTCAAGACAAAAGAAGAGTCATTGATGCTTTTAGATTCAGGGCTTCCAATTATCTAAAATATAGAATCATCACCATACCCAATTCTCTTCATAAAATCATGCAAAACCGAGGAAAGTCTCCTCTGCACGAATTTGAAGGCAAGAATGTTGGTATTCGGTTTGCTCGTGGTGAATTTATTGTCTGTACAAACCAAGGTAAATATAAAATGTAATACATCCGACTTTATCTAACTTCTTATAGATGATATTTGGTCACATAATTTCCATAATGCTATCATTTCTAGAGTCTTCAAAAAGGGCTATATTTATTTACAGCATCAAGATCATCACAACATGTAAGTTAATAAGACTTTCTTGTCTTTTTTACTTATTGTATCTACACTAGTCATGATAATTTGCCACCTTCCATTGTTAACTTGGAACCCTTCTCAAGTGACAAAGTGATTTATGAAAGCTGCTCATTAGGAGACCAAAACTGGGGCAAGTACACTCTTCCCCACCTATTACAGTCACCAGCACAAATAGTTACGAAATTCAAGACAAAACTACTACAATGAACATTCTCGAAGTAGCTGATCAAGCTGGTGATTTCACAATGGCTCATAGAGATACTTGGAAGGTTCCAAGAGGTTACAGAGAAGCAGGTGGTGTTGCATGGTAATGTTTAAAACAAAAATCCAAGTCCATACTCATTGATTTTTTTAGGATGGATATTGAGTTTATCTGCACAGCCACTTGGACAAAAGATATTCCTGTTGTATATGTAAAGCCTGGCTTTACTTGTCATCAAGAGCATGATAATGTCTGGGAAAATAACAAGGAAGCAATGAACGACAACTCAAATATTGATATGAGTAAAATTGAACGTAAAGAAAAAGTTTATATGAACAAGGAAGGTGAATGGGCCTTATTGAATTACAAAATCTATGAAGAAGGTTTAAGCTGTATTGAATTCCAAGGTGGTCTTGCTTTGTAAAAAGATCTAATTACAGCTGAAGAAAATAAGTTGGGCTACTAAAAAGAAAAATTAGGACAGCAATATTAATTTTTGCTCCAACAAAGCGTAAAGGATATCTTGTTTTTCAGTTTAATAAACATGTGTAAACAATCTCAAAGTATTCTCTCTTGGCCATGAATACTATTCGCCAGGGAGCACGCCAGATATCTAAGAGAATACAACCAATAACGACTGCAGCAGAGGAGGCGAAGTGTACGTGATATATGAATTGTTCTAGCGGGATTAAGATGTGAGAAATAAAAACGCAAAGAGACGTCATACTCGTGACCAGACTTTGAGTTTATGAGGGCAGGAGAGAAGATAGTGGTGCTCTGTTTTGTTTTCAGAGGGACAAATGAGGCATTAGGCATTGGATGTTGTGTCGGGAAGAAGAAAATGAAGGGTAGTACGATGGGGTATTTTATGATGCAAAGCACGATACCACACATTGCGACTATCTAAACGAGAGGAAGGGGTTAAAATATTTGTCATTGTTGAGTAGAAAAGGCTCAAAAGCGAGATTGAATAAGACTGGCGAAAGAGGATTGCCTTGTTGGAGTCGTTGTCTTTGCTTGACCGGTGGGGATAAAAAGCCGTTCACGTTTAATGCTTGTTCAATGTAGAAGAAGTGTCCTATTACACTCGAAATGAGAGTCTCAGGAAATTCAAAACGAGATAAAACTGGGCGAAAACACTCGGGATGTACTCGGTCATGGGGCTTTTTTTTTTTTTGATCAATAGACCGATAACTGGCGAGTTATCATGTTTGTATTGTTTCGAACCTAATGAAAAGTGTCAGCATTGCTATCAAAAAATCAAACTCAAAAAAACATGCTTAATGCAATCCTCAGAACAACGCGTTTTCTATTTTCAGAAAAAAAAATCGTGAGATACATGAATAATATTAAAGGGCTCTTGGATCATGATGCCTTTGTTGCTAGGTTCAAATGACAAAAAAATTGAGCTGATTTATGTTTCGGTCAGTGTATAATAACTTACACTGAAATTAGTGCTTATGATCATGTCTGGCCATTGCTTGAATTGCTTGTTATTGGAAGTTTGGGCCGCTTGTACTGATTTTTGATATTTTTCATATGCAAGTTGTTGATTTTGAGATGAGGACTATCCATTCACGAAGAAGTTTGGTAACCGTTATTTATATAAAAAAAGTTGTTCTCCAACCATTCCAGACAGACTCTATATATATATATATATATATCAATTAGTTTAGAGAATAATGCTTATTTCTGCTATTCATTAGTGATTTACTAAACACAATAATCCATTATTACGCTTGAATGATGAAAGAACTAAATTTTGCACAAATTTCAAGCAACACTTGATTGGCTAAGCCAAAAATTATTACATTTTAAGTGATTTCTGTAAAACAAGATTCGATATGGCTTTAGCCTTATTCATTTGAAGCATGGGATTCTACTATATCGCCTCTGCTCTCTTTTCTTTTGTGATCCATATTTAAGATGAAAAATGTGGGGTAAAGCTGGGGGAGCAACAATTATTTACAATCAATTCCGCTTGTCCTACCCTCGGGAAGAATTCAAAGAAACCATTTGAATCTATTTTATTCTCATCACCTCAAGCCAATACATGCAACAATATAACAAGAGAAAATATATTACATAAGCATGCTTTTGTAGCACTTGTCCAAAGGTATTTTTTTTTATAGATGAGAAAAACACATATTCCTATATGTTCCTGAGATGAAAACATCGTACCATACTAATCCTTGTGAATTTAATTCACAAAATTGTGTGGGGAACAACAATCCGAGAAAAAACGAGGATCTACCCAAGTGGCAACTTGTGACACTCACACACGCTCAACAAACCATTTCAGCCTTGTTTTTTTTTTGTCTTTAAACAACTGTTTTAACCTCACAAGGGAATCCATCCGCGGTCAGAAAATGTAAAATCTGTAAGACATTTTGACACTTCAGTTACAACAATACAGTAAGAGGACTGGTTATGTTGATTTTGTTATTGTTCTTGCCATCTTTTTTTTTTCCCATCAAATTACATGGAATTCTTTTTTATTGCATTCTTTCTCATTCACACGCAAAATAACTGGTCAGAATCGTATGAATCACTTGGATAGTAAAATAAGTCTGCTACTTACCAAATACGTCGGGAGAAGATCTGAATTTAGAAGTTGCTCCATTTAGATCGTATCCAATCAGCACACATGCCAAAAAGCATCTGTTTCGTTGTCAAAACTATGAATTGAAAAGGAGCGTATACTATGTTTCAATGAGACCTTTCCTTATTCTTGGCTTCCTTGACTAAAGTAGCTAACTCCTTCATATAAAGCCCTTTTTTTTTATATATGTGAGATTCCCCTTTACGCGAATTTGCCATTCTATTCTTGTTTTTGTCTTAAAAAGGAAATAAAAGCTTGTTGCTTTCTCTTGGAAAGTTTTCACTTGTGCTACTCCCCCAAAGAAAAAAAAAATATTGTGCGTGTACACAGTACCAAATCATATATAAAAGGCCCAACATTGTACCATTCCCCACATTTTTCTTTCTTTCTCTTACATTCATATTTACAGACAAAATAAGCCTGATTTTACATAATGTCCTCCGAACATCAAGACGTCGAATCCAAGTATCAAGTTGCCCACTCTACTCCTCCACCTGTAGCAGCTGCACCTACAATTGCTAATCCGGGCCCTTTGGGTCTCTGTGGTTTCGCTTTGACCACATTTGTATTATCACTTCATAATGCTGGTGCAGGTGTTCCTGCCACAGGCCCTCATGGCGTTGTTACTGGTCTTGCTTTCTTTTATGGTGGTCTTGTTCAGGTAAGGTAGAATTGCATGCCTGTGCTTGTTTACTCATTTTGTTTGTTAGCTTTTGGCTGGTATGTGGGAATTTAAGACAGGAAACACATTTGGTGCAACTGCATTCTCTAGTTATGGTGGCTTCTGGCTCTCATTTGGTTTGATTTTTATTCCTGGTGCCAACATTACCGGTAGTTATGGTACTGACAAAGCTCTTTTGGAAAAATCGCTTGGCTATTATCTCTTAGGTTGGACTATTTTTACTGGTATCATGTTGATCGCTTCGCATCGCTCTAATATTGGTCTTATTTCTCTCTTCTTTTTCTTGTTCATCACATTCATCATGCTGACTGCTGGTAAATTAAATGAATCTGTTCCTTGCCAGGTTGCTGGTGGTGCTCTTGGTGTTGTCACTGCTCTAATTGCTTGGTATAATGCCCTGTCTGGTTTGTTGACTAAGCAATCCTCTTATTTCACCTTGCCTATTGGACGCCTCAACTAAACAAAGCATTAAAACTGCTTTGAACCGCACACACACACACACACACACACACACATATATATATATATACATATATTTCACCTTAATCGCTCCGAGAATTCATTCTCTTTTTCATACATTTATTGACATTTAATTCATTGCTTAATGGTAACAAAAAAAAGACAACAATACCATTGAGCAGTGATAATAATACCATCTTGAAATATATTATATATGAACTTTTTTTTCAATACAATAATAGCAATAATAACCTTAATAAAACAATAACAAACAAAAAAAAACTACTATTATGCTGCATATAAAGTTAAAGTGCAGAGGGGATCACCATGTGCTTTTTTCGTCTCCCTCACTTCAATATCAAATTTTGTACATACACAAACACGTCTCCTGTTACGCATGCTTTCTAGAGTTTTCTCATACACAAATATGACATTTTCAGATTAGTGTTGCATTCCATTTTTTGTTCTTTTTAAAATAGATATGTTGCCTCTTTATTCTTAGACAAGCAAGATGGATAGGATACTTTATGCGTAATGCATCTTAATAGAAAAGTTATTGTTTTTGAGAATTCTTTTTTGATCTCTGTCAAAGAAAAAAAAAGGGACTTCTCCTGTGCTAAAATAAAAGGAGCTCTTTTTTTTTGTATCTATAATGATGGGCTTTTTGTGTTTGGTGATACTTCCGTGCTCCGTATGTGCCACAAACTAATTATAAGTTTATGCCACAGCCATTGTCATGAATACGTTTGGTTTATTTTTATTTAGATTGTTTAGGCATAATTTAATAATTAGGATTTAACACAACCACACATTTTATTTCAATTAGAGATGGATCTGCAAAGAATATCACAGATTTGTTCAAATAGAACATAATTGAATTACAGGCGTAAAAGTAAACCCCTTCTCCTCTCCTTCTTCAAAGATGTACTCCCCTTTTCCTTTAGAATTTGCTAAATCCAAGCCTTATAAATTTATTTAAACAAACAATTACTAAAGACACCATCTCTTGTTAAATTAACGTGTATATTTATATAAATAACAGATTTCTTTTTTTGAAATTGAGGCATGCCAACTATCAATTAGGGATTATGTCCAAATCAGTAAATTATATTCCTCTTTTTTAAAAGATTTGAAGCTGCATGCAGATCAAACAATTAAACAAGGCTGAATGGTACTAGGCTGATATATTTATCCTTCCGAGTGATGCATTCCTTATACATCAAGATATTAATATAGAATTATCTTAAAGACATGAGATCTGTCACAAGAAGATAAACATAATGTGAATATACATATAGTTTTGTCTGAAACAAAAAAGTATTTCGGTTTCTGTTCTCATTACTTGTTTGACAAAAAGCATTGGACAAATAATAAGCCTACTAGAATTACAAACATTTATTTCATAAAAACTAAGATATGTAAGTATCGTCATGTAGAATAAAAAAGAAGCGACACCTATTTTACAGGCAAAAGGGATAAAAATAAGTTTTATGAGACAAGATTGAAGGCTCTACTGATAAACTATCTACAAAATGGGCTCCTAAACACACTTTTTGAACATTATTAAAATGCTAGGTACTTTTGAAGTCATTAAGGATGCAAAATCGACAAGGTTCTTCCATCATCCCAATCATTGTCGTTGATCATTTCAACTATAACATTCACAAACAATCGAACATAGATGTAGATTGGACCAGTCTACTATCTGCTACCTACCTTTGTCGGCACCACTGGTAGTCGTAGCCATATTGATTACATTTTCTGTTCATTACCACATGCATCAAATATCAAATTTATGTCACAATCTTTTGCAAAGTACAGCTGGACAGATCATGCTCTACTGACGATTCACTATCAGCTTTCTTCAGCAGCAATGGTAAAAGGATCCTGGAAGGGTAATCCATTTTTGGCGAAATTGGCTACCTTTCGAGAGGGTCTTGCAGATCATATAAGAAGTTATGCTGAGCAGGAAAACCTACAGTCTGGCAACTCAGCTCAGGACATTCGGAATCAGTTAAAGGCACAAATCAAAATATACAACCGAGAATTTCAGTTAGATCAACTTAATTGGAAAACTAAAATCATTAAGCGTTTGCTATCTGAATAAAACAGAATCCTTCGAGAGTATAAAAATATTGTACTTCGTATCCCTTGCCTAAAGCCACTTATTCTTCAGATATACAATGATGCTTTGTCACAGTCTCTTTTTCCTAATTCTTGGCTAATACCATTGATGGCATTGCTTCCAAAAAAGGGTGATTTGACGTCTGCAAACAGTTATAGACCAATTCAGTTGGTCTATACGGACAACAAAATCTTCACTAGAATCCTTAACTAGCGCATCATGTCGATAGCATATCCTATGATCAATTGCCACTAACTAGAATTTATGCCTGGCAGGTTCATTGCTGAACATAGTCTGTTGACTCAAATGATGATGGAAAACACTGCCTTAAACTTCAATGAAGATGATCAAGATTTAGGATTATTACTAGACCAAGGAAAGGCATAAGATCGGGTTAATCTAGAATACCTATCTCTTGTCTTACAACATCTTGGTTTTCCTGAACCTTTGGTTGATTGATTGTATTCTCTTTTCCAGCAAAACAGAATTTGCATCAACATGAATATTTGGTTGTCTTCTACTTTAGTACCCAAACGTCATGATTTGAAGCAAGGTGATCCTATTTCTTGTATTCTTTACAATTTTGTTCTTGAGCCTCTGCTGCAAACCATTCTCATGGACAATCAGTTTACTTGATACTGTTTTAAGTCCAACCTGACTGATATTCAACCGAACCTGCCACCTATCAAGCTTCTCAGTTATGCTGATAATACTATGGTATTCCTCCACAATGTTGATGATTTGCTTAGGCTGCATATTCAGCTTCGCACCTACTGCGATGCCTCTAACGCCAAAATCAACTTCAGCAAAGTCCGAGCCTTCTCTCTTTCAGGTAGAGATATGAGTGACAAGTGGTTATCTGTCTTAGAAGACCTTGAAATTAACAAGATCTGGGATTCCAAAAATGCTGATCCCATCATTTACTTGGGTTTCCCTTTGATTCAATCTTCCACACAGCGAACAGCCTTTTTCTCCTCTTTTATTGGATCTTTGAAAGCAGTCGCTGACTCGTATGCTAGCCTTAGATTGTCCGTACTAGGACGTGCTACTAGCCAATACGTTCATCCTCTCAAAATGCTGGTATTTGCTAGGAGTAACACCTGTTACAAAAGCTATTCTACAATCCATCAAAAGCGTAATCACCTCCTTTGTCACTCATGGTATTTTTCTTCGCTTAAGTTGGAAACTGATGACTACATCTAGAAGATTTGGTGGTTTAAGTGTCTTGGAACTTGAAATCCAACAAAGCTCACTGTACTTCCGTTGGATTCATCCGCTCCTACACCCAACAGCAGAACGTAATTTAGTTCATGATTTCGTTCTCTACCATTGCTGCCAACTGCTTCAGACGGACAATATTTTGCTACACTTACTTTTCCCTCGAGCTCGTCCACATTCGTTTAGATTCATGGCTACCAACACTGTCACAATGATCTGTCAAACTATGGATCTTATTCCACGCAATAACTACACATACATGCCTAGCTTAATTGATTGTCTTTTGCTACTTCTCTCAGTAGTCTTCCCCCTTTCCACATCTTATGTTTTGTCTCCGAAACTACGATCTCTTCCTGTTTCTGCTCTATATGTCTATTATCCTCAAGAACATTTCCTCCAACACATTATAGAGGCTAACATCTCTCGAGATCTTTTCTTTGTTAACCGAAAGTTCCTTAGAGCTATAAATGATGGTAGATGTCAACTAGAGCCCTTTCTTTAACAGTTTCTAGTTCCCTCTTCCCTTGAACTTTACAATCCTGCCTACGTACTAGCCATTCAGCGCTCTATTGGCTTTTATTCCTTTATCCATGTCTTGAACTTACCAATCACGGACCCTAAATTTAATACCTTTCAATATGCTCGACGCTTCTTTAAAATCGCACTGGTGAAGGCCTCTTTGCATGAAGATGTTAATCAATTTTCTGTCTCTGCTTCTGCTTAAAAACTTTTTTGGTGCATGAATTTTACCAGCGTACAGCATAACACCATTTATCGTTTGATAACTGGGAAAGTCTCTACCAGATCCCTTCTCTTCAACATGGCACTTTCTACTGCTCCTACCCCACTTTGTTCTTTTTGTCAAGAAGTTGAGACTGTCTTTCATTTTTCGAGACACTATTATTTGTGAATTCCTTTGGCCTGGCACCTCTATCGACAATATCTCCTCTGCTCTTCAATCCTTGAACTTTGACAAAATCAACTTCAATAAGTTTTATCCCATTGAAGTTGAAGCGCTCCTTATTTTTGTACTCTCAGAGCTTTGGAAGACCCATTGGACTAATATCCATCGAAGAGAACCCTTTCTTGCCAGTATAGCCTTCAGTCAAACCCTCTGGGCAATTGCCCGCCGCGCTGCTAAAGGGACAAACTGTCTCGACTGATTCCTTCATCTCTCCTTCTTCTTTTCACCACTGTTTCGCTTAAATTTAACTTTTATATATTCCTTGTCTCATTTTTAATTTCATTTTATCTCTTTCATAAAACTCTAAAATCATTTTTTTTTACCTTAC
This sequence comes from Gilbertella persicaria, assembly GCF_025201335.1. Taxonomy (NCBI): domain Eukaryota; kingdom Fungi; phylum Mucoromycota; class Mucoromycetes; order Mucorales; family Choanephoraceae; genus Gilbertella; species Gilbertella persicaria. The sequence goes on from NW_026251968.1 coordinate 572,598, forward strand.
GCTTTTAAAAAAAAAAAACGGAGCTTTTGCTGAGAACTGCACAAAGATGCGATTATCTGACTTCAGTATGCTGACAAAGAACACAACAATGTTGCTGCTAAAATATTGAGCAAATAAACAAAAATGTTTAAGAGGTTTTTTGCTTATATCTCGTTGCTTTTATAGTACAACTGTTAAGCGAACACAGTGATCAAAAACCAGAGTCTTTGACGCACACTTTGAGTATTTAAACTTGTCGATAGCTCGATTTTTCGTCTTGTAGCGTCAAAAAGAAGATCAAGTGTTGTCAAATTAAGCTTTTTCCATGAGTAGTATCCTTTGCTCGAAAGGCATATTTCGGTCAAATTTCACAAGTCGCTTTTTTTGGTCCATACCATCTCCAAATGTACTATGGATGCTAGCAGACACTATTTGTAGGTATTTAGAGCGTTCATACATGTATAAACAGGCCTTGGAATACCTTAATTTGTCTAAGAAAAGAGGAAGATATCTATGGATCGTTGTCTTTTTTTACAGTGAAAGCATTTATTTACCTAGTGTCTCTGTGATATTGAAAACACACTTAATCCTCCGAAAATCAAAGAAAGGAATGGCGATGCCAAAGTGTCAATAATCTCTTTGACGCATGATATACGACAAATAATTTATCGCACATGTATTAAGTATGATACGGTATACTATATGTCTACAGCTTTAGTTTAACTAGTAAAGATGTCATTCATCATAATGAATATCAGTGGTATTTGCTTGATCTTGTTACCCACTAACCTGCTGCGGTCCATGAAAGTTTTGTGGTATTTTTGGTGAACCCAGCATAGAATATTATGGATTTCTTAAAAAGTCACTGCTTTTTCTTCTTTTTTTTTTTTCATTATTAATTCATAGTATGGTTATTCAAAGACCCAATACACAGATAAAGTAGGACTTTTTTTTTTTTTTTTTTTAAAAAAAAAGACATTGAATATTTATCTCTCTATTAGGCTGACTAATGTATCTATCGTTCGTCTTCGTAAAGGGGGCAAACGTTTCGAACTCGCCTGCTACAAAAACAAAGTTATGGAGTGGCGCTCTAACGTGTAAGTTAAAATAACACTGTACAGACTACTAAGATAATTATAGAGAGACTGACTTGGACGAAGTTTTACAAATCCACAATGTATTTTTCAATGTCTCCAAGGGACAAGTCGTCAGTAAAGAAGATTTGAAAAAATGCTTCAAGACAGAAGATATGGATAAGGTTATTCAAGAAATCCTCAAAAAGGGCGAACTCCAAGTAGCCGAAAAAGAAAGAACAGACCAACTCGAAACACTGTGGAAGGATATTGCCAATATTGTCACGGATAATTGTGTGAATCCTCAAACAAAGCGACCTTATACAGTGACTATGATTGAAAAGGCAATGCAAGACCTCCATCTTAGTGTAAATCCCAAACGTAGTACCAAATCACAAGCATTGGATGTGATTAAACAACTTCAAGAGAAGCAGTTACTGCCTATTCAACGTGCTCAAATGCGATTAAGAGTGACATTGCCGCAGTCTGCGGAATCGAAAAAATTGCGTGAAAAGATCATGCCTTTATTGACATCAGTTGAAGATGAAGATTCTGGATCTATGGAAATTGAAATTGTAAGCCGCAGATTACTAAACAATGTCTAATATCTGTGTAGATTGCTCTGATAGATCCTGGTAAATACAGAACGATCAATGATTTATTACAGAAGGAAGGCAAAGGAAAAGGCCAACTGGAAATTATGAATTTGAGAGAAAAGGAAGAAGGTGATGAAAAGTTCTAGAATACAGGCGAATTTAGAATAAAAAGGTTCTCTTCGTTCTTTTTGATCCATCTTAACAACTGATTTGAGCTTGAGATAATCAAGGGTTTTGGTGTGTTGGAGGGGAATACAACATATAGTTCAAAAGAAGAAGTAATCTAATTCGAATGAGTATGATCGTATTTACACGGAATAACTTACCCAACCCAACATAGCCTCCTTTTCACTATTTACATAGTATAGCTTCAAAGGCCTTGATTTGTGATGCATTCTATCATGTAAGTGCTGATACATTCTAAACAATCGCTTCTTGTCCAAATCATTGGTATACATTCCACTTAAGCCAGGTGTTGTAAACTGAACATGTACTTTGGATTTATACATGAAATGCAACAATGACGGCACCTGAATATCCTCTACCATATACGATTTTTCTGCAGCATCTTTAATATACTGCAGCACTACCTTCTTTTGCATTGCTTCTACAATTTTTGTTTTCCATTCACTGATCTCAAAAAAGTTGCTTTTGTCCGTACTGATCACCACAATGGACACGCCTTTTTCAATATAGCAAATGTAGGCATGCAAGAAGCCTTTTGGATTGAACTTGGGTAAGCATAAAGGTGTCCATGATTCGGCTGTATGAAATGTAGTGGATCCTGTAAGCATGTTGAACAGTAAATGGAGATCGGATGGATGTAAACTGTGTTTTCGAGGTCGAAGTAAGGTCGCGAGTTTGCCATCAGCTACCACCATAGCATATAACAAGTTTTTGACTCTACCATCAGACAGTATCTCGCCTGCTTGATCTCTTGTTGTTCTACTCATACGCAAACATTGTAGACCACTCAGCATAAAACTATGATCATTGTGGAATAAGGTGGATAAACTGTCTAAGAAGACTTCAGTACCACCCAATAATCTACGCAAATCAAAATTGACTCGTTGTTCAAAGATACGAGTTAACTGTACACTGGTTAATACGCTAAGGATTTGGTTGTGCAAATACAAAAGTTGATCACGGATCTAGGTGGATTTAAGCATAACAGCATATTTAACTATAGTCTATACCTGAATATCAGATTCACCTGTTCTTGAAACGGAAACATAATAAAGGGGCTCTTTTAATAAAAATACAAATTTGTGATGTCCGGCATTAATAGACCTACTCTCGAATATGAGTATATGGTTCTGTACAATATAACTCACTTTATTGTGTCATTACTATCTTGAAAAAAGGAGATAATGGCTTGTATTACACCCATTAAAGAAGATAACCGACTCTCATCCCCATATCTAAAATATTCTTGTAAGTAAACATATTTCTTTACGAGAAATTACCTTGTCCAAACAGGTTTTCCTGCACTACTTAATATAAAAAAATGCTTTTTATGCTGTGTCCAAGTATTAGTATCTAGAAGAGAACGATGAGAACACAGATTTAAACAAAAAAAAAAGCACTACCTTCTCCTCCTCTTTGTCTTTGAGTGTTAGGTTGCAAAAGTATAGAACTTCTTGAGCCTTGTCTTCTCAGTTTGTTGAAACTCTTGACTGGATCGCTATCTGTAGAGTCAGTTGAAGAATAGCTCGTACGTCTTGTGAGCGAGTTGTTATCGTCACTGGCTGAGGAGGAAGAAGTTGCTGTAGTGTCGTCTTCTTTATGAACAAACATAGGTCCTTCTACGTTGGCCATATTATAAATATTATTGAAAAGAAAAAAAAAGAAAATTAAGGAGTGTGTGTGTATGATGTATAGGTGATTGAATCAGCCTGATTACTATTTTAGGGTGATCCAGCAGTTTAAAGAATGCATGACACCAAAAAAAAAAAAAAAAAAAAAAAAAAAATAGCTTAATGAAGCCAACTTCTTATTGGAGTTTAATACTATTGATGGACTTGTTACAAAAGAGCTTTTGTTCTTTATTGAATTAACTTAAGAAAGGAATTTACAAAGTGTGGCCAGAGATGAAGAACCACTTGTCAATAGAGGGATCAATAGGAGCAGCAGGTTCGGGAGAAGCCTATCATACAATGAGTCGTGTGCACACAAAAAAATAACTTTGTTAATACTTACAGCAGGGATTTCAACAGTATCTTGCTTGAAGGGAGATTCTTCAACAGAGGTGTTGACACTATAAAAAATCATGAGCATATATAATCTTTGCTTCTCTCTCTTTTTCTTTCTTCTTTTTTCTTTGTAACTTACACTTCAATGTCCTTCTTGTCAGAGGTACCGTTGATGAGACCCTTCCAGGCTTCGTGGGTTTCAAGAACGATATCAGTAGCGTACTTCTTGTTCTTGGCTTCACCACTGAAAGCGAAAACGTTTTCGGGCTTACCATCGGGAATCTTGTAAATACGGAACCATTCGTTGGTGGCACGAACAAGACCAGGAAGGTACTTTTCAACATCTTCGATATCTACCATGCATATTGATCAATATACACACTCCCTATAATTCCCTTATCCTTACCGTTCAACTTGGAAGCCAAAGGATCGTTGACATCAATAGCAATGACCTTCCAATCAGTTTCACCTTCATCTAAGAGAGCCATGACACCAAGGATCTTGACTTGCTTGATTTGACCGGGATAAGCAACTTGCTCACCAATTTCAATGACATCGATAGGATCGTTATCACCACGAGCCTTGGTTTCGGGGTGAGAGTGGTTAGGGTCTTCCCAAGTCTAGATAGATAGGGTTAGAAAACTATACGTGACTTGCAATTTGACTTACTTGGGGGAAGGCACCATAGTTCCAGATGTAACCCTTGTGGGGGAAACAGTTACGAACGAATCTAAGCTTACCTTTCTTGGTATCTTGGATAATAGGGTTCATAGCATTTTCCTTGGAGATCTACGGTGATACATAAGTGACACTGTACCTTAACGCGTTTTTAGACTTACTTCAAGCTTAGCGTTGGACCAACGAGGGATTTCAACAACCATGTTGAAGACGTTCTTTTCAGCATTGGCGAAAAGAGGGATATCGTGGAAAGGAGAGACGGGGACACCGTTCTTTTCTATGGTATGTGTCAACACGACAACACTCACACACTCACACGCGCATATAAAAACTTACCAAAGTAGAGCTTGTAGTCAAGAGAGTAAAGGGCACCGACTTGGCGAGTAGTGATATCAGACATCTTTGATGAAAAAAACAAAAGAGAAATAACAAAAAAAAAGTGTAGGGCTTTCCCTTTAATTAACTTGTGATGACGCCGCCATATCAGTTATCAAATTTGAGCCAATTATTGGAAACTACGATCACGAAATAAGAATCATTGATCAACTCAGCCCAAAAGAGATGGATTTGATATACAGTGCTTATGGTATCAAATGCCGGATATGAAAAATTCAATCAGCGGATTTTCTGCATCAAAAGATGTTTTTTCATTTCTTAAGATTATAAAGAATGAGCAGCAGACACATATTTCTAATGGAAGATGGTCGAGGTAGAATTACCACAGAAGAAGGTGATGAAGCAATGGACTACATCATTGAGGATGGGGAACAGTTTGACCTCAGAAACTTGACTAATTTAACCGATTGTAAGGAATCGTAACCTGTTCCCTTTGAGTTAGATCCTGAAGATGAAGATTTGGAAAGTAGAATCTCTCTTGCGACCGAGAGAGTAGAAAAATATATAGCCGACAAAGTGCGCAACGACAATAGCGATGGTGTTTATACTGATGATCAGAAGACTTTATTTTTATACTATTTGAAAATCAAGTTTTTTTCCGCAGCTAAAGCAGGCGAACGCGCTGGGATTGTTCCGAGGACAGCTCAGGCCTGGGCAAAAAGAAACAGAACAGACCCTGACTGGAATATTTATGAGAAAAAAAAACAAACAAGATGGGAAATCGACCAAAAAGCCAACTTCAGGAACCTCAAAAACAGCATATAATTCAGTTGCTTGATGAGAAGGCTTATAGAACGACAGACGAGGTTGTTGATAGTTTGACGAAAGCTTTTGAGGGATTCTCATTGAAACGTTCTACAGTGAATAGCTTCATTTTGCATGAGTGTAATCTGACAAGGAAAAGATTAGTTCGTCATCCTGCAGCTCGAAACGATGAACAGCGTATCCAAGAAAGATACGAATGGGTTATCAAATAAGATAACTCAGATACGAATTACCTTCAAAACTACGTTTTTATTGATGAATCTGGTTTTGATATCAACATGAGGCCTTCTTATGGTCGATCAGCTAGTAGTACCCCTGCTATAACAACACCGTTCACCAAAGCTGAATCACATTCGGTATTAGGAGCAATTTCTACAGTTGGTGTCGTAAATATCGACGTTAGGGTTCCTCAGATGAACAAAAGAATTATAGTCGCAGGTGGTCGCAAAAGAAAGGTGGCAAAGTCTAAAAAAACAGAAAAACAAAGGCCACTATCTTAAGTTCCTGGTTGGTACGCTAGATCAACTAGACAAATACCCTGAATTAAAAGGATTTTATCTCGTTATGGATAATGCTCCTATCCATCATTATAAAGATATTGACCGTTTGATTACTGATAGAGGGTACAGGTGTGTATACCTTCCACCTTGTTCACCTGAACTGAATCCTATTGAACAATTTTGGTCTATTGTTAAAAATAGAGTTAGACGCAGTGAATTCGAGAATAAGGAAGACTTGTTCATTAGAATTAGTGAGTCATGTAATAATACTCCTTTGGAAACTATAAGAGAGTCTATACAACACTATAAACGCTTTTGAGAAATGTAGAGACAAACAACATCTTTAGTTGTAAAAAAATAAAAACGTCTTTTTTATTAACGAAATTTGGATTTTGAAAATCCACTGATTGAGTTTTTCATATCCGCCATTTGACACCGTAAGCACTGTATTTGCATTAGTTTATAAACAAAGTGCTTTTGAGAATTCCTTTATGGATAACATATTCTTGATTCGTATGCTTCCGTAACCATGAGTGAGCCTTGGTAGATTTCTATATTTGGTATGTGCTTATTATTCTTGCTGATTCCACAAAATAATCCTCCACTTGATTGTTATTCCTTTCAGACTGTCTTGTATTTGGCACTGAAATAAACTGAGTATATTCTTAGATTGACTCAGAATTACCTCAACCAGTAATGCAAAGGTTCGTCACTTTTTTTCGCTGCTTGCCATGTAAACACTTGTAGTATTGAAACTTGACATAGAAAAACATTAGTGTCAGTATTACTTAAATTAATAAAAAGTTGTGTGGAGGAGAACCCAAGTCCAAGGTTGCGATGTTTGGGTTGTGAAATGGAAATAGAATAGAATAAAAAAGAAAACAAAGAAATACAGTGAGACTGTTCAATACTTCTTTATTACAAAACAAATTGATTGTTCTCTAAAATATATGTTTTCCAGGTTGTCTTTTATACTACCTGATTTATTGACTAATTGTGATTACTGATTATTGATTACTTAACACCTTGACACTTATTGTTCAATAGCTCAATCTTATGGTTCAAAATGGACAGCAAGCGAAAAACTCCAACAATCAGGTCAAGTAATAAGCGTCCGCGCGTGTTGGCAGTGGATACTTCTTGGTGCTTGAGAAACAAGGAGAGCCTGGATGTCATGTCTTTTGCAAAAGAATTCGGCTATACTGATCAAGCTAAATGCCATGCCCGTTATAAGGCCATCATTGATAATCATATTCCATCAAATGACAAGCTTCGTCTTCAACAGGACTTCATTGATTGGAAAGAGAGACTTCTTTGCAAACAATTCTGGACAGAACAAAGAAGCCAGAATGCTTTGGTGGAAGCTAATTCAAAATGCTCTACTGCCGCGAACAATCTTTTAGTAAAAAACTCTGAACAGCTTTTGGCAAGTACTACATTAGCATCAGAATGACCAACGCCTCCAACATCGGAACCAGCTATATCAACACCATCAGAAATACCAACACCAACATTATCAGAACCAACTTCAGTTATCAATAATGAAAACGATCTTGGTCATTATTTGGTCGATGATTTCGATGTTACGGCTATTTTCCGACGTTATCAAATTCACTCTGACGAAATAGCTAAACCTATTATGCTTGAAAGCAACATCCAAGAATTATTAGCCTTGGGCGATGTCCTATTTTTAGCAAGAAACCAACACAGCAATACGATGATGTCTTTTTTCACCGAAGGGTTGCTTGATAAACTGTCAATTGATCGACAACAATCATTGCGAAATAAAAGTCCAGATACATGCCCCGAGTTTACAAAAAAAAGAGTACATGGATGTGATGGACATTTTAACTTGTATTAATCGAAACACTGTGACACCCAAACAAGCGAAACTTCAATTATTAACGCTTGCTGCTGATATGGATTCTTTAAAAGGGCATGTTATTGAAGGAATTGGTGATATGTAAGTGTAGTCGGATGAATAGGGCTTAAATAAGGGCCTATATATCTTTTCTTATTCTGTGTGTACAATAGGCTTACGAAATTACCCTTGGACACGATAGTGGAAAAGAACAAAGTTGGCGAAGTTGATATTCAAACCAGATACTATGAGCCGTTGCTATCACCGATCTTAGCGGACAACACGAAGAAAGTCATTTTGAGATGGCCAAACAAGATGGATGAAGTAACACCTGAAATACGAGTAGATGCAATCATATCAACATTGATCCAATCGAGATTTGGAAGACATATTGGGTATGGCGAGGTAAAACCTGGGGATGATAGTACCACCACACAATCGCTTTGTATAGACACTTTGAAATTGGCCGTTTTATCAAGGAACAATTGTTTAAACAAAGGACATCCTACCATTTCATTTCAAGTTAACGGATTCCAATTGATTTTTTATATGACGCAGAGAATTCACAAGCGCTTTTATACCATGACTGAGATTGGTCGTGTCAAAGTTCCAGACTCTTTATCATCAATTGAATCATTTGCTACTATGAAAAACCTCCAAACATTGTTGTATGTGACCCATGTGTTTTGATATTGCTGTTATTCCGCCTCTTTGTCAAACTATTCACCATTGCCTTCTAGCTCATCAAGCCCTGATATTGTTGCTTTATTTAGTATGGCTAACAACTTAAGCTCCAAATTTCGAGATTGCCCCATTCAATATAATTAATGTGATTTTTTTGCTATTAATTAATAAGGCTGAAAAGTATACAATAAGAGTTAGACTCACTCTTTTCAACTATCCAAACTCTCAAGCTTTCCAATGCCAGTCGTAATGCAATTGCATTCCTGCTAGATTTCTGGAGTGACAAAAGGAGGGAAATGACACAATCAAAAAGGGAAATTCTTTATTTTTTTTTTAATCCAATGATAATGTACGTTCACTGAGATGATGGGACATGGAGGAGCGTCTATGATGTGTAATTACTATGTAATAAAATAAACAAGAAAAGACGAATCACAAGATATAAACACACATACACGTATTTCCGTTGCAAATACTTACAATGAGGCTTCAAACTTTTACCAAAATTGGAGCAACACACTGCTGCATTGACTATTGTTAACACAACCAAAGCCAAGAAAACGCTGGCTATAAATGGAAAAATAAAAATTAGATAAATTGCAAGCTTTTCTTGTTAAAAGAAGCATGTTCTTTGTTCAAGCATTTATCCGGGTATGAGTGTTTGATTTTACTTTTACAATTATTGGTGATGGATTTTGGTCAAAACAGTGAGTTAAAAAAACCATCATGCTCAGGGCCGAGCTTGATGTAGTGAGGCGAATGGGGGGGGGGGGTTTGGCAAAAGGTAATTATAAAACATTACAAAATAAAGCGAAAAGGATTGACTAGAGAGTAAATATGTAAGTTTATTGGTTTTCATTTTCTTAAAGGTTTAAAAAGTAAAGGTGCATGTAGACAGTCTACCTATAGTCTAGCATTATGGTTAAGAACACTAGTCCTCAAACGAAGGTCTATTTAATCTTGCAAGCGCTACATAAGCGGTACACTTCAAATGCTATGGAAGAGCAATAAAGTGTGTAATGCGAATGAACTTGCGTGTTTTTCTCATGCAGATCAACAAGTACAAAAAAAAACACCATTACAAAGGAACCATACCATATTGTTTTACTTTTTTTTATTGAATAACAAACCTGAAGAAATATAAAGAGTTTGAAAGAAATTTTCAAGCCTTTGATTTTAAATATGTTTTCCTGAACCAAGCCACCTGTATAAAGGCAGTCCAAAAATTTCATGGCTTAGGCCCAACCTATAGAGATTACTGTATCAAGACGAATATCTTGATCTTCTGTACTTTCTTGCTTCTTTTCGAATGTTGTTTACCAGTTTTACATAAAGTTTCTGAATTAAAGCTTGTGCTGCAACGAATGGCCTTTAAAGCTCATTGTTGTTTCCCATTTATTCATTAAGGTGGAATGATTTGGATATATCCGGAGTTCGAAAAATAGTTTCTAGGAAAAGCATTCAGTATAGCCTGGCCTCATAGCCTGGCCTCATAGCCTATATCGAAATAGTCAAAAGTTATGTATAAAAATAAACTTGCTTATTACCCTCTACCAGTAGATCAAGAACATCAATGCCAATAGTGAACTACATATGATCCAGCTTGTTCTTCATCATATTATGCAGCTTTACAAAAACAAATGGGAAATACGACCATTGCTTTGTCGTCTTTCTCTCTCTGGATCCAATTGACTTATCGATGTTCTTGTCATGCTATTAAAACACTTGTTTAGGGCTTGACTTTTACCCTTGTAGTTTGATGTTGTATCCATTTGTGCATAAAAATGATTTCAGCGTTTTTTCGACAATATGGCTAGCGAATAATGGCTCTTTAAAACAATATACATCATTCTTGTAAATGTGATTTCTAATACAGGCAAATTAGTGATAAATACAAAAATAAAATCGATGCCACAAAGCTCGCATATTATAAAGCAAACTAATTCTTTCATATGACTTTTTATCATTGCTCTTTGAATACTGTGCCATACATTTAATGGCCTTCTTTTCAGCCCTTTATATGTCTGACTCAAGAAGCTGATTATCACAACAAATGTGTCAGCAGTAACTGCCACATATAAAAGCATCATACATTACTTCTGAGATATAAAGGAATCCGTAATATATCAAATATTTCTGGATCAAGAATATTTGTTTAAGAAAAGAAAATTTCAGAACAAAGTGAAAAGAACCAATATACTTTAAAACTAATAACAATTGTATTTTCAAAATCCATATATTTATGCATCTTTTTAGAGTGGACGGAGTGTTTACATACCTTCCTTTTTTAGGCTTAAATGCATTGTACCAGTATGAAGATATTGTTGCTTCTGTTTCAGCAATCAAGCACTTTTTCTTGCCCTCGAATGAGCCTAACTTTGAAGATTTTGTAGATAGCGAGGTCAAATTTAAGAAGCTTAAATTTGTGGTAAGGAACAAAAAGCAAAGATAAGCTCTAAGATCATTTGTCTACATACAAATCTCATCATAGGAATTTCGTATCAAACTTGTAAACAACATTCAAAAGAAAAATCAAGACACTCAATTAGACAAAGTGATTCTAGCAGCTCGTCTTCATCAAGATGTTCATTTTTCTATCCAAAAGACATCTTTGATACTCCAAAGCGTCCCACCGTTTGAGTACTGTAATCTTTCCAATTGTTTAAACACCCGGATTCCTAGCCTGATATTTTTTAAAAAAGTAAGTGTATGTAATTCCTTAAGATGAGTTCAAATAGTGTAGAAAAGCATCATGTATATACCTATGAACATAAGTAGTAAAAATTTCTCACTTTGATTTCTTGATTTTGTATGTTTATTCTTCTAAGGCTTTTTTTTTTTTTTTTTTTTTTTTTTTAATTAGGAGAGAGAAAACTCTTATATAATAGTAAGTAATTAGTTCGAAGTACAGGTGACAATCATTCCTCAAAACAAATGCAATCAACCAGCCGCACTGTATAGGCAAACAGACTTAACGGAGTTTTAAGAGCAATTGATTATACCCTTCAAACGAGATGGCTATAAAAAAATCCATATAGGTATACAAAGAGATAATGGAATTTAAAATATTTTTTTAATGCCATAATTTTCTTTTAATAAAGAAAATAGAAGAAGTCAAGGAGGAACTACCCGCGTCTCTTTAAATTGTACTCGCTGTTATTCCGCTTTTTCATCAGTCAAGTCCATGTGAATATGATGAAACTAGCATGTGATAAACAAGTATACTTTGACTCAGTGGAGTAGCAGTCCCATGAATTGGCTTTATGCTTGATAGATGGATATCAGTTTGTACAAGTATAAATTCCCTTTGTTTTATTTTCCTTTTTTCTCTTTTTCTTGTTTCTCTCTACCTTAAAAATGTCTGCTGTCTTATCTCGTTCCGCTAAATTGATCAAGTCTAGTATTCCCGGCGTTGCTGTGTTGGCACCTGTCACTACTAGCGAAGCTGAAATTCTTTCTCCTCAAGCATTGCAGTTTGTTGCTACTCTCCACCGTATCTTTAACCCCACCCGTAAGACATTGATGCAAAAGCGTGTGTTGCGCCAGCAAGAGCTGGATCGCGGTGTTCTCCCTAATTTTTTGCCCGAAACAGCTTATATTCGTAATGATCCCAACTGGCGTGCCGCCCCTCCTGCTCCTGGCCTTCAAGACCGCCGTGTTGAAATTACTGGTCCAGTTGACCGTAAGATGGTCATTAATGCATCAAACTCGGGTGCTTATACTTTTATGGCTGATTTTGAAGGTAAGATAGTTTTTTTTTCAGCAAGAATGAAAACTGATCATGTATTAGATTCTACTTCACCTACTTGGGAAAACATCATTAGTGGTCAAGTGAACTTGAGAGATGCTGTTCGTGAGACTATTGAGTTTACTAATCCTAACGGCAAGAAATACGCTCTTCGCAAAGATGGCAAAATCGCCACACTTCTTGTTAGGTAAATTACCTTTTTTGGTGAATATAAAAAAAAGAAAAGGAAGCGAGTGTGTGTGTGAAGGATTTCATGTGAAAAACATTGGAATGGGGAGGAGGGGAGGGGAGAGGCTGACGATGATTTCCGATACCTTATGATTGGCTAACACATTTCGTAGACCTAGAGGTTGGCATATGGTTGAAAAGCATTTCCTTGTGGATGGTGAGCCTTGTTCTGCCTCTATTTTTGATTTCGCTCTTTACTTCTTCCACAATGCAAAGGAACTCGTCAAGCGTGGCAAGGGTCCTTACTTTTACTTGCCCAAGATGGAATCTCATCTGGAAGCAAGGTAAGAGAATCAAAATGTCACTGAATTTCTGATGACTAATTGACTATAGACTTTGGAACGATATCTTCAATGTATCTCAAGACATGCTTAACATTCCCCGTGGTACAATCCGTGGTACCGTCTTGATTGAAACACTTCTTGCCGCTTTCGAAATGGACGAAATCATCTACGAACTCCGTGATCATTCTTCTGGTTTGAACTGTGGTCGTTGGGATTATATCTTCTCCTTCATCAAGAAGCTTCGTAATCATCCCCAATTCGTCTTGCCTCAACGTTCTCAAGTCACCATGACTGTACCCTTCATGGACGCCTATGTTCGCTTATTGATTCAAACTTGTCACAAGCGTGGTGTGCACGCTATGGGTGGTATGGCTGCTCAAATTCCCATCAAGAACAATGCTGAAGCCAACAAAGCTGCCATGGACAAGGTCCGTAGCGATAAGTTGCGTGAAGTCACTGCTGGTCATGATGGTACTTGGGTTGCTCACCCTGACCTTGTCAAGATTGCTCTTGATATCTTTAATGAACACATGCCTCAACCCAACCAACTTCATATCCGCCGTGATGATGTCAAAGTTACTGCTACTGACTTGATTGATATCAACTTTAAGGGCACCATTACTGAAGACTCTATCCGTGAAAACATTCAAATTGGTTTGGCTTATATGGAAGCCTGGTTAAGAGGTGTTGGCTGTGTTCCTATTTTCAATTTAATGGAAGATTTGGCTACTTATGAAATTTCTCGATCTCAACTGTATCAATGGGTCCATCACCAAGTCCGTACAGACCAAGGCAAGACAGTTACCGGCCAATATGTTGCTCAAATATTGGATGAAGAAACTGACAAGATTCGCAAGAACCTTGGTGCTGATAAATTCAAACAAAGCAAGTATGAAGCTGCTAAGAAGGCATTCGCTACTAATGTTACTGGTGAACGCTATGATGATTTCCTTCCCGATTTGCTTTATGATGACATTGTCTCCACTAGTACTCAAGCTAAATTGTAAAAAAAAAAATCTCTCAATATCCCCTTTTCTCTTTTCTTTATCCTTTTGTACTTAATTATAGCTATTGCATATATACATACATGAAATAAAAAAGCGTTTTTTGTCTGTAAAAATGATTTGTAACGTGAGAAAACTACAATTGTGCATAAGTAATCAATAATCTTGTTGACTTTCCCGCTTTGATATCAATGCTTCTATGGTGTTTGCCTCGATGATAGTTTAAAAAAAGCATAAAAATGGAGTAAACCCTAGCTCATAGTTACCTCTAATACACTTGTGTTGACTTTGTTGTGCCATGGTATACGTAAAGAAGCCTCTCTCTACAAAACCTTGATCCTTTAAAACAGAGGACTCGCTCTTGTGAAACCTTTACATTGAGAGTACCGGACCTACTGAGGTATTCTGGTTTAAAATAAGACAATAGAGCCGTTTCTACAAATTTTGGAATGAATCGGCAAATCCCAAGAACCGATAAATGATTCAAATACTTTCTATACAGCCGCCCGAGCTTTATATTTTATTTTTCAAGAAACAAACAAAAGCTTTCCTAAAACTTCTTGACTATTTTTGAGACAGAAAGAGTGTTAAGCTTCATCTTTTTGTTGCTGGGAACATAAATACCTAACAATACGCATCTCCCAAAAAAGGAATCACTGTGCGTAGAGCCAATGTGACCGCCTCTTTTTTTTTCCTTTACTCTTCCTGTTGTTGGCTTTTTTTGATTCTAGTATATCTGTCTATTCGTAGTTTCTTTGAACATGGCCGAGGTTGATAATGACCATATAAGCAGTGAGGAAGACGTTTTCCAACCTGAATTACCGCTTGTAGAAGACTGCAACCGAGAATACGTTTACCAGCTCAATGAGGACGACGTAACCAACGACACGATCGAAAAAATGTATGGCCCCTTCGATAGTTGGCAACTCGACAGTGGACCTTCTACACCTACACGTCCATTTAAAAAACTTACAAAGAGCGTACATGACCAAAAGCTAGAAGAAATTGAGAAATTAAAACGAGATATTCGAGAAAAAGAAGCACAGCACAAACAGGCTCTGGAAAGACGACAAGCATTGGAAAAGGAACTCGCTTTAGACAGGCTAAAAGACCTGGAAGAAGCAGAAAAGCAGCAAGAGGCAGACAAACAACAGGCCAATGAAATGGTTTCCGATTTGGAAGTTGTGAATCTTTTAGAAGATAATGATACATCATCTGTACAAGATACCAAACTTAACTCTATACAAGAGTTGTCTATCAATAGTGAAGACAACACAGACGCAGAATCTTTTGCTTCTGCAGAAGATTATCTTCCTGAAGATGATCAAATGGAAACATTAGATCAAGAGATAAAGCGATTAGAAGATCAATTGCAGCAAGTACGAGATGAACAAAAACAAATACAAGTCAAAGTATTAGCTATGAAAGTACGCTTATCAATCGAAAACAACCGGAAAGAATTGGTTAAACCCAACAAGAAGTCTGAAGAACCTGCACCAGAATTAGGCACAAAACGAAGCCCGTCATCTAAATCAAGCAACAAGAAAAAGAAGCGGGCTATTGAAGACACAATGTCATCTTACAACTCCTTTTCAACTCCATTACCAAACTTTGGATACCAACTACCTTTATATTTCAACCAAGCTCAATCTCGACAACCTTTCTATCCACATCCAAATACTTTCATGTTCCCTTCTCCGTATCATCATCCAATTCAGCATATGGCATCGTCTCTACCACCTCCACCTCCACCTTCTGATTTACCGCCACCTAGCTCTCCTCCCCCTCCTCCCCCACCACCGTTACCAGCACCATCATCACACATAATAACGCCGCGATCTATATCTACACCCAATACACCTTATGCTGCTATCGCTCATTGCGATAGTCATCGTGTTAAAGCATATGAATCTACATTATCGACACTTCGTGAATTTGAACAATTAATCTCTATGCGTATATTTCATTCAAATCAAGAAAATTTCCCACCCGTCAGTCTCTATAGACCTCCACCGAGACCTCGCCGCTTAATTACAGTCGATAATTACACTATGACAATCAACATGTTCTTCTTGAATCAAGTAAGTTTCCCTTTTCAGATCATGCAACTTACTTATGATAAGGAATCTGACACGGAACAACAAGCACAACAAAAGAATCAAGAGTTTATTTTACCTGCAGTAAGTCTCCATTGTTTTATTTTTTTGAATACTAACACCTGACAGGGCCAGCCAGTACAAGTTGAATTAACTGATTTAACTTATGAGAGTCCACTTTTTATTATGCTCTATCGTAAGGCAGAACATAAAAAGTTTGATGAAAAAATAATGACTGCTGTCAATGCCACCATTTTATGTATTCCTCCTGAAATTGATTTGAGTACATTTCATGTACGCCATGCGTTCGGATTGCCTCTTCATCCTGAGCGATTGTTGGTTGTCTATCAGCTTGTCAAGGCGTTCTGTGAAGATTATGAAGACAAAGAATTTCTAGGTGCGCTTAAATTAGAGTTATCTATGTATGTCAATGGCCCTTCAAGTGAACAATTTAAAGATGATTTTGAAACAACCAAGAAACAATTTCCTTTATCTGTAGATGTGCATTGGCAAGGCATTTTATCAGAAACTACGTTTGTTGCCCAATTAGCTCTCATCAAGTCTCTGCTAAGTGATATCTACAAGTCGCATGGTACATTTGACTCACTTGGTAAGATATGCTTATGCAAGAAATCAACATATATACTTATATGTTACTTAGAATCCACTATAGCTTCTGCTAGAACAGTGGAAGTCTTGACTCGTCTTATTCGTCTCAATGGTCTTGGCGAAGTCTTGAAAATGATGACAGGCAATGATAATTTTACCATCGCTACTGACACATATTCTACTTTTTCATTGACAGATACGCCTGGTCTTTATTTGCTTCACAACGATAGATATTACATGTGGACATTGATTTTGTATTATTATGTAATGCATTCTTTACCTCAAGGTGTCTGCGAGACTTGGATGAACACACTTGTCAAAGAAGGCAATCCTCAAATGACAAAGCCTCTTTTCATGATTGATTGGACAGAAGCACTTAAGAACGATCCTCTTGATAAATCTACCTTATTTGGTTCAATCAACATCCTGCTCTCTATGTGGAACCATTTCGCTCAATTAGCATGCAGTGATACTCGTAAAAAGCCCTTATTGATAGGTGCCTTGCGTACTTTGGTGACTCTTTTGATCCATACTGCGCAATACAAGATACCAGGCACATTGTTATTGGTCAACAAACTGGCTCAAATTAAACTATTGGAACCCGAATTACGAGAGATTGAGATTAATCTAGAAAACAAACGTCATGAAGATCCAAAGAGCTTGATTCACTCTCTATCAACAATAGATCTACCTAGGCCACAGTTACTCGCTTTAGCCTATCGATGTGTGTGTCTTTTTAGTGAACGTGTGTCTCATACCGTAGGCTATTACACATATATCGCATGTATTCTATCACTTCCTTTAGCTAAAGTCAAGACAGACAAAGATGCTCTCTTGATGTTTGTCGATACCAACAATGCAGAACAAATCCAAGATGAACATCGCATCAAACTCATGTATTCTTTAATTGACCAATACAAAAATTTAGTAGGTTTGACAGACGCAGACCCAAAGACAGAGAAAGAAACTTCCTTCGCTTGGATTAATTTGCTGTCACTTATAAAAGTATTGAAGACAATCCAGCCAGACAAGCGAGAAGAATTACATGAGGAAATGAAGACTGTTTTCGATAAAGGATTCTCTCTTATTCAGGAACAAGATGGAAGACTTTTATTCTTTAAATATGCTACTGCTCTGCTTACAGAAAATCAATAAATAAGTTCATGTTGTTACAGTTCCAGAGTTTGGGGGAGGGGGGGAGCTATTTTAATAACCTGCGCTAATCTTAAAATAGCAGCATTTTAATTGAGAAGAAGCAAGCGTCTTTTAGGAAAAGAACACAATTGCTATTTACCTCTTTTTCTATGATAATCTAACAGAGAAAAAAAACATATTCAAGCACCATGTTAAAGTTGCAAGATAAAGAGAATTGTTATTAAAAGAGTAGTACAAAATTAATGTCGTACTGATTATCCCTAATTGTAAACACCTTGTCTTGTTATTATTTTATCTCTTTCTCCTTTTCTTTTTTTATTTTTCATATCATGAAGGAGTCTTCAACAGTCTCGAGAATATTAAAAATAGTCGGTACACTCTATTTGGCGTGCTCTTTTCTGTACGCTACTTTGCACTTACTTGGCTTTGGCTGGTTCCAGACTTCCCTCTCATCATCAACAACACCTGCAATGTCACTCAAGACGGATTCACTCAGTGTAAACCAACTGCAACAAAAGTATCATTCTTTACAGTCAGTTTCATGGACGAATGCTGAAGGTAAAAATAAAAAAAATACAGAGATAAATGCTTGTATTGACATGTAACAGGTGGTTACAATCATACAATTCCCGAGGACTTAGTGTTGAGTAAAGTTTTCTCGGACTCAATGGGTCCATCAAAAGTTATTCCTTATTATTTTAGAGCCACTGAACACTTTGATCAAGAAGATGTGACTATTGCCACTTTGGTCACTCATAATCGATTTCCCGTCCTGAGTCGCTTGGCAACACGCTACAAAGGTCCTATTTCAGTAGCTATTCACATCAATGATGATCATACTAAAGACGTAATTCTAAACGACTTACACGATATGTACAATGATAATCCAGATGTGGGAAAATACGTCGATATTCATTTGGTAGTAGACAAATTTGACAGACAATTCAACATGTGGAGAAATGTTGCCAAATTCTTTGCTCGTTCTGACTATATTATGATGTTGGATGTCGACTTTCATTTGTGTACAGATTTCAGAGAATCGCTTAGAAAAAATCAGGAATTAATGGATATTCTTCGTACTGGAAAAGGGGCAATTGTTGTACCAGCTTTTGAGTACATCTTGGAAGAAGATGGTGAAGACTGGCGTCTGTTTCCTAAAGACAAAGAAGCATTGATGAATATTGTGTTGGCTGAAAAGATTGACATGTTCCATCTGGGTTGGACAAGAGGACATGCCTCAACTGACTACAAGAAATGGTATAGATCGTCTCAGCCTTATAAGGTGACCGATTATAACTATTCATATGAACCATACGTTATTTTCAAGAAGGAAGGCTCACCTTGGTGTGACGAACGTTTCGTGGGATATGGTGCCAATAAGGCTGCCTGTCTTTATGAAATTTATTTAGCAGGCATTGATTATTGGGTGCTTCCTAATGACTTTTTGATCCACCAAACACATCATTACCCTGAAGATACAAGAGCAAAAGAGGTATGTCCATTATAAAACAAATGCTCTCTGACTCTTGTTTTTGTAGCGTAAATACAACAAGAAGCTTTATGATTACTTTCGAGAAGAAGCTTGTCTTCGTTACTCGCGTTTAATGATTTCAGCAGGTGTATGGGATACTCCTGTTGCCAATAATCTCAAGAAAGAATGTGCAAAAATCAAAGGTTTCCGAGAAATTGTTGCTCGTGTTCAACAGTAAAATGTATATTAACTTAGACACCCTTCTCTTTTTTTTAGAAAAAAAATAAAATGTATAATTAATTGTTAAGACAATGCTGGCTTAAAACCCTTTGCGACACAATTGGTAGACCGCAAGTTTATTTTTAAAAAACCAAGAAATATATATAATGCAATTAGGATGTATAATGGGGGATTTTGTTTTGTTTCTAATTGGTACGAAGACGATCTTCAATAGCCTTGTTTTTGTTAGCTATAGATAAAGATGTTAGTCATGAAAATAAATAAAGTAGTTTACCCTTCATAGCCTGTGCTTCATCTTGTGTAGCATTGTATGCAATCACATTAGCTTGGTTGAAAGGATTCTCGGGAGACTTTTGGAAAGCCTTGTAGATCAATTCCTTTAATTGACTCAAACGCAAACCAGGGTTTTCGGCCTTGAAGCGAGGCAATTCGCGTTCCTCAAAAGCGGCAAAAGCAGCCTTGAAACGACGTTCAGGATGCTTTTCAATGTCCTTGGCTTTGACAGATCCACTGTCGAGTGACAAGAGATCAAGGGCATCATCAATACCAGTAGCCGAGAACTCGGGAATAACGCGACGAGCATGGCCAGCAGCATCGACTTTGGCTGATTTTTGAGCAGCTTTTTTCTATCATGAAATAAGTGATCTAGCCCGACATATACTACCAAATAACTTACGTCGACACCTTTCATAGTAGGCTTCTTTTTGAATTCTTTTTCTTCTTCAGCCTATACCTGTGTTATTTAAATTTCTCGAGAGTTAGATTTAGCTCACCAAAAGTTTAGCATTCTCGGCCTTCTTCGCAGCTGCAGCTGCCTATAGAGAATATAAGATATCTCTTTCTGGATGCTCGGTTTTTTTGTCTTTACCTTTTTAGCTTCGGTGTCTTCTTTCTTTTTGCTTCCTTTGGCACCTTGAGACCATTTATCAGCTTCAGCGGCTTCAGCAGCAGCAGACTTTTGCTTGTCTTTTTCGGCTTTGTTGGCTGCCTTTTTGGCGTTGGCAGCTTCAGCTTTACTATTACCTCCCTTCTTTGCCATTGTATTAAACTAGTGAAAAGAACAGGAAAAAAAAAATTAGCGGGAACGCTCTTTACACGTAATTGTTTATAAAAGGTAACATTTTTCCGTCATGAACTTTCATTTTAGGAAAGTGACTTTGTTTCTATTGAAAAGAATTTGTAATTCATTCATTTTAAAAAGTCTTTCACTTTCTTATTCTTTCTTTCTTTTTCTTTGTCATTGAACTCGTCAATATGGAAGGAAATCAGTGGGTGCTAGACCACCATACTGACGAATATCAATATGCTTCGAGCATGTGTAAAAACCACGAAGGCTGGGTAAATATAGTCAAATATGTCTTGCATGAAAGAATACTGACAATTGGCAAATTAGGGCCCTATCTCAAAAGAAAGAATACCTGATTTCACGCCATGTTTTGAAGATAGGTGAGTGATTAAATACATGAAGAGACAATGACTCACTTTGCATATTTAGTGTATTAACACTATTACCTTATCTCTTTGTTCTTGTTGCTGGTTTAGCTAGAATGTGGATCTTGTCAAAGAGAGAACGCCTCTCTTCTGATATGACTAAGAACTGGCTTTATTTCACAAAAATGGTATGTAGTGAATGCTATGCAATGCAATGACTTATAAGAACAACACAGATTGCTTTGTCTTTGCTTTTGTTTACTGCGGCGGTAGCCTTTGCTTTTTCGGTCCTCGACAGCGGTATTAATTGGATAGATGATGCACAGATATTATCTCAAGGTTTCTTTGTATTTATTTTGGTAAGTGAGTTTTATTTTTTAACAAAAAGATTAATCTTGAATGACAGATCTTTGTTATTGGTTTGCATCATATTGAATATACCCGCAACCGTGTATCTTCTGCTGTACTTTTATTTTTCTGGTTATTTATGATCGTTGTAGATGGCATCAAATTACGTACGCAGATCATAGATGACAAATATTACACAAATTCTACTCAGTTTGTTTTATTCGCTATTGGCTTTACCTTGTCCGCTGTTATGTTTGTTTTGGAAAATTTGCCTCGTCCCAAGAGTCAATACATTATGTTGGAAGAGGATGAGGTATGCCACGCTGTTTTAAGGAGATTTACTTATTCGTATTAGCTTGACTCTCCTGAAGAAAAGACCAATATTTTTGGTCGACTTACATTTAGTTGGATGACACCATTGATGAGATTAGGTTATCAAAAGCCTTTGTCGATGGAAGATCTATGGTAATT
The DNA here is from genome assembly GCF_025201335.1 of Gilbertella persicaria. Taxonomy (NCBI): domain Eukaryota; kingdom Fungi; phylum Mucoromycota; class Mucoromycetes; order Mucorales; family Choanephoraceae; genus Gilbertella; species Gilbertella persicaria. Next base: position 594,407 of record NW_026251968.1, read on the forward strand.
TTTTTTTTGATTAATAAGCATTTGAGTGCCACATTATCTAAAAACAGTAACGTAGGAATCTCAAGTCCGATGATCAATCAGCCTTTGTGAGTGCTCAGTTTCAACAAAACTGGCAAAAGGAATTGACAAAGAAAAAGTAATGTACTTTATAATATAGTCTTTATAATATAGTCATAAATACTGATCTCTCATATTTAGACCATCTCTTTTAAAGGCACTTGTCAAGACTTTGGGTGGTCCTTTTGCTTTGGCTGCGGTAAGTAATTTAATAGATCATGGACTTGAAAAAAAGAAACTAATTCCGTTGTTCCTTTATAGCTCTTTAAGGCTCTCCAAGATGCTTTGCAATTTACTCAACCTTGGCTTTTAAAAAAATTGATGGGTTGGGTAACCAGTTACAATTCCGATGTACCTGAACCTGCCTATCTTGGTATTGTAATTGCAGTCAGTATGTTTTTGACTGCTATTGCTCAAACTATGTTCCTTCATCAATACTTCCAACGCTGCTTCATGACTGGTATGCGTCTTCGTGCTGCTCTTGTCACAGCCATTTATCAAAAGACATTGGTTCTCAGTAATGCAAGCAGACAACAGTCCACTGTGGGTGAAATTGTAAACCATATGAGTGTTGATGCTCAACGATTGATGGATTTATGCACCTACTTCCATATTGGTAAGTCAACTAAATATGATTTCAAGATAAACTCATGTTGAAATAGTCTGGAGCGGTCCTTTCCAAATAGTGATTGCCTTGTGCTTTTTGTATAATACCATGGGTCCAAGTACTGGTGCTGGTGTAGGTGTCCTTTTGCTCTCTATTCCTTTAAACACAATTATTGCTCGTAAGATGCGTGCACTTCAGAAGACTCAAATGGGCAATAAGGATGCCAGAGTTAAGTTGATGAATGAAATCTTGAATGGTATTCGCGTCATTAAACTTTATGCTTGGGAGACTCCCTTCTTGGAAAAGATCAACTACATTCGTAATGATCTAGAATTAGCCACTCTCAAGAAGATTGGTGTTATGTCTGCTGTTCAAAACTTTACGTTTACTTCTATTCCCTTCTTGGTCTCTTTATCTACATTTGCTGTCTACGTATCTATTTCTGATCATCCTTTGACAAGTGATATTGCATTTGTAGCCATTGCTCTCTTTGGTCTCTTGCAATTCCCCTTGAACGTATTCCCTAATGTGATTACATCTACTATTGAAGCCTCTGTTTCTCTTTACCGTATTGAAGGTTATCTTTCTGCAGAAGAAATTGACCTTAATGCTGTTACTCGTCTTGATTATCGCAATGACCCCAAGTATACTGATGACACGCCTTTAGTTGAAATCAACGAAGGTGAATTTAAATGGGCCAGAGAAGACGCTCAACCTGTCTTGAGCGGCATCAATCTCCAAGTCAAGAAAGGGCAAGTCACAGCCGTTGTTGGCCGTGTAGGTTCTGGTAAATCATCTTTGATTAGTGCCTTGTTAGGTGATACTGTCAAGGTTCATGGTGATGTTATTTTGCGTGGTTCTGTTGCTTATGTTCCTCAACAACCCTGGGTTATGAACGCTTCTTTGCGTGATAATATTGTCTTTGGCCATCGCTGGGATCCTCAATTCTACGAACGTGTATTGGAGGCGTGTTCCTTGAAGAGTGATATTGCTATCTTGAGCGGTGGTGATCAAACTGAAATTGGTGAACGTGGTATTAACTTGTCTGGTGGTCAAAAGGCTCGCGTCTCTTTAGCTAGAGCTATCTATGCCCGTGCTGATATATACTTGTTGGACGACCCCTTGAGTGCTGTTGATGCACATGTGGGTCGTCATATCTTTGACCATGTTATTGGCCCCGAAGGTATCTTGAAGAACAAAGCCCGCGTACTTGTCACCCATGGTATTTCTTACTTGTCTCGTGTTGACCATGTTGTTATGCTCCGTGAAGGACAAATTAACTTGAGCGGTACTTATGTTGATTTGATGAATCAAAAGTCAGAACTTTATGCTCTTATTACTGATTATGGTACTCAAAAGGCCTCTGAAGACGATGCATCCAATGAAGAAACTCTCGGTGAAGAACAAGTTCTTGAATCAGACAATGCTTCAGTTGACATTGTTCCTCGCGAAGAAGATGCTTCTTTGACTCGTACACGTCAACGTTTGAACAGCGATGCCTCTTTCTTGAGTACCAAAACACTTCGTCGAGCTTCTCTTGTCTCTCTCAACAAGAGAGCCAGACATAAGAAGGCTACTGAAACTGATCGCTTAATTACTGTTGAAGAAAGTGCAAAAGGCAGTGTTACTTGGGATGTCTACAAACAATATGCAAAGTCTTGTTCTTTATATGGTGTCATTGCCATCCTTATTTTGCTCATTTTCTCTCAATTGGCTTCTGTAGGCTCTAACGTTTGGTTAAAGTTCTGGTCCTCAGAAAACCAAGGCAATGGTACAAACAAGAGTGTTTGGTATTATCTTGCAATCTATGCCCTTATTGGTTGGTCTTCTACTCTTTTTTCTATGGGTCAAACACTCGTTATGTGGGTATACTGTGCTATTCGCTCTGCCCGTGTCTTGCACTCTGAAATGTTAGATGCCATCATTCGCTCTCCCATGTCTTTCTTTGACACTACACCATTAGGTAGAATTTTGAACCGTTTCAGTAAAGATCAACACACTGTTGATGAAGGCTTGCCTAGAACATTCCAGGGTTATTTCCGTGTCTTGTTTGCTGTCATTTCTACCGTTATTATCATTGCCTACTCTACACCTCTTTTCATGGCAGTCATTATTCCTCTCGGTGTTATCTATGTCTATATCCAACGTTATTACCTGGCTACATCTCGCGAATTGAAACGTCTGGATTCTGTTGGTAAAAGTCCTATTTATTCTCATTTCCAAGAAACTATTTCTGGTGTGTCTACTATTCGTGCTTACGAACAACAAAGACGTTTTGTTTTTGAAAACGAAAACAGACTAGATGATAATCAAAAGGCCTACTATCCCTCTATTTCTTGTAACCGTTGGCTTGCTGTTCGTCTCGAATTTTTGGGCTCTATCATCATTCTTTCTGCTGCTTTGTTTGCTGTCCTTAGTGTTGTTTATGGTTCTTCTGCTATTGATGCTGGTCTAGTTGGTCTTTCTGTTTCATATGCTCTTAGTGTGACTCAAGCTTTGAACTGGGTTATTCGTATGTACTGTGAAATTGAGACTAACATTGTCTCTGTCGAACGTATCAAGGAATACATTGATTTACCCACCGAGAAATATAACTCCGTTCGTGGTGTGAATCCCATGTGGCCTGAAAAGGGTTTGATCGAATTCCGTGATTACTCTACTCGCTACCGTCCTGGACTCGACTTGGCCTTACGCGACCTATCCTTCACTGTTGCACCCAAAGAAAAGATTGGTATTGTGGGCCGTACAGGTGCTGGTAAAAGTTCTTTGAGTTTGAGTTTGTTCCGTATCGTTGAAGCTGCTCGGGTTCTATCTTCATTGATGGCGTAGACATCTCTAGTCTTCGTTTGTTTGACTTAAGATCTCGTTTGACTATTATTCCTCAAGATCCTGTCTTGTTTGCAGGCACTGTCAGAGAAAACTTGGATCCCTTTGGCTCCCATGATGATGCCGAACTCTGGCAAGCACTGCAACACTCTCATCTTGGCGAGCATATTTCCAAGATGGATGGTAAATTAAATGCTGTTGTTTTGGAAGGTGGTGAAAACTTTTCTGTTGGCCAACGTCAATTAATCTGTTTGGCCCGTGCTCTTCTTCGCCGTACCACTATTCTTGTGCTTGATGAAGCTACTGCTGCTGTAAGTAATTGTATTTCATTGATGTCTTTATACTCACCTCTTTCTATTAGATTGATGTTGAAACCGACTCTATCATTCAAGAAACTATTCGTCGCCAATTTGCTCACTGTACTATCTTGACCATTGCTCACAGAATCAACACTGTTTTAGATTCAGACAGAATTCTTGTTTTGGACAAAGGGTCCATTGCTGAATTTGATTCTCCTATTAAGCTTTTGGAAAATCAAGAATCCATCTTTTACTCTATGGCCAAGGAAGCTGGTCTTACTGAATAGTTGTCTTTAGACACTTACACACAATTATTTTGTATTCAATAATAAATTATTTATAATCATAGTCTTTTTGGTATATAAGAATGTTCTTTTTTGCTGCTAAAAGACAGTATGTTGCACTAACCGTTCAAGGTACACTATTCTGTTACTAAAATCACTATTTATCCAGAGAGATGATCCTTTTTTTGTTCTGTTAAGCTTCTGGAACCTTTCGTGTACATTTTTTTGTCGATTCCAAGAAAAAAATGTAACGTTACGCTCCTGTCAACAAATGTCTCAGATTAAATGCAAATGTTGAAAGGAGTTGGCGTTTTTCCATTTAGATTATGTGTGCTTGAACCACATGTGATTTCCTAAAGAGAAAATGAAATATGTGTTCTTAGTGCTCGTAGACTCTGTTTTTGACTATTTTGATCAAAACTATATCCTATCATAATGCAATAAATTTAGAATCTCGTCACGAGCTTTTTTTTTTTTTCTTCTGTGATGACATAGAGTAATAAAAGTACTTGAATTAAGTTAAAGTAATTCTAAAGCGACCAAGTTCTGCACAAAAAAAAAGGTTTTTTTGTCCCGGATAAAACTAAATATAAACACACGTACAAGTTGGACGAAACCACTTATCAAACATTACGCAATGTCATACACGGTCAAACATATGGCGATGATAGTAACTTGGCATAAGGCATACTCTGCTTGTGTAAATCAAATATTTCTCAGGAAGGGCTCATCTTTATTCCTTTTTTGCGAAATTCTTCAATAAAAAAAAATACAACTGCGAAAAAGTGAAACGCAAAGAAGGAGAAAAAGGGAAGTCAATGTCAAAAGCGTATCACAAGCATATGCATTTCTTTTATTCACTACATTTTAAAGTCACTTCCATACAAATTTAGGTTAAAGTAATACAAAAAGACATTGATTTGTAGGATATATGTCTTTTTAAGTATTTACGTAATGATAATCAATGTGTCTATCTACTTTTTTTTACCTATCTTGTTTGAATCACTTGTAACATTTTCTTTGCATTTTATTAGTTTGAATAGTTCATGCGCCGTACAAAAAATGTCTGAATATCTCTATCTTTATTGATAGATATGTGTATGTATAGCTGCATAAATAATGTGAATTACTCTAACAGAAACGCATTGAACAAGTTAGAAAGAAGCGGGAGTAAAAGTCTATATAAAACCTGTGCACATACGAACATCATGAGATTCGTTCTTATTTTATTTGAAATAGCTCTGACTAGGCAAGCGTAATTTCTGTCTAATCAAAAGGATGCATTATGTCCTAATAAACGCAAAGATCATTTATTTTCTTTGTGAATTCCATGTCTTTCTGTATATCGACAGTTTGTAATGTAAATCTCAGAATAAATATAAGACAAAGAATGCTTCTCAAAACCAAAAAAGAAAAATACATATTCCTTTTTTAAAATTCAAATTTGTTTTGTTTTCGATACTTAAGATATACTGCAAATACATTGATATTCTTTCAAAAGAGTTGGCTTCTTGTCGAGGTCTTTTCTATTGGTAAACTGACCTTTTTTTTTTTTTTTTTTTTTTTTTTTTTTTTTTTTTTTTTTTTTTTTTTTGAAAAACAGCAGGGTGTGGTTTTTTTTTAATGACCTGGATTGAAATGACACTGATTTTTTTCACCTTTTTTTGCTATAGTTTTTTTTTTCACGTTATTTTGGTTAGAAAATGGAAAGGAAAGGTATACTATGACAATGGATTGAAATTTTTGACAATATAAATTACGGATCAAAGTTTTTTCTTTTTAGTCGTGCCTTTGCTTCACAAGCTATTAAAGTATTTTATAGATGTAATTCGAAAGAGAAAAGGCAAGGTAATGCGTATGAGATGGTCTTGAATATCGTCGAAAAGTTTCGCAAAATCTATAGCGCCATGTGGATATTTCCTTCTAAGCATATATCATTAAATTAAGGAGAGAAGCTGAAGTCGACAGAGAGTGTATTGAATGGATTATGTTAGTAAGGAAAAAGTAGGAGGATTATTTTTTGAAGAAGGGAAAAAGGATCTTTTAGTCAAAAGTGACAGAAACTGAAAGGAAATATTACTATCGTCTTCATCGCAAAATAGAAAATGAATCACCTCGTCGTCTTTTCAAGGCTTAAGATGACTGAACATGCTGGAATAGCGTTAGTCTTTATAGCAAGCATTCAGGAGTCATATCATCTGATTGTTGAACGTTGTACATTATAGACAGTCAAAAAAGAAGCCTAAGTCTATGAAAGTAAATTTGTAACTGTTTTGTGTAGTATCATGAGTCGATATATCATCATAAGCTTCTGATTACAATTGTTTTATTTTTGGCATATATGGTCAATAATTGGATTCTTCAATTTGCCTCGACAATATCAATATTTCTTTGTTATTTGAGAATGATGAAATGTCTAATTTTTCAGAAACAGTAACCAAAGTTAGGAATGGTTTTTTCAACGGTTTTCCTCTCTTTGCCTTCTTTTGAATTAGACTTGCAACACAAAACCATGTTGCGTTGTGTTTTCGAATGTAAAGAGACTTTTATGAGATGGAGAAATGATTTTCACATCATCTACCCAAAACGCCATTGACAAGGCTAATCAACAACCAAGCAAATAAACATTCACCTTTCTTGTTATGGTGGATGAGTGCTCTGTATACTTACTCTCCTTTCCCTGCTATTTTTTCCGACTCCTTTTGAATTGGCATCTTCATATAGTCATAAGAGCTTCAGTTCAAAAATCATCATAGAATTATTTACTTTAATAATTATCGATAACATATACAGAAAAATCAAAGTACTGAAGTAGAAAAAAAGAAGGAGAAACAGAGCATAAAGTTCAATTACATCAACAGTTCACAAGCGTTGTTCAGTAAGTTAAAAACCAGCAACAAATATACAGTTTTGAAGCGGAATAAAAGTTTTTTTTTTCTTTTTGTCTTCTCCATCTTCTTTCTTTTGGTATGACACACATCAGGAAATTATACATGTACACCTTAGTCAACTAAATATTTGCGGAGCAAGACATAGCAGAAAACTGTTTATGTAACATACTTGTCATCCCATAATCTGGCGTGAAACACAGAAAGGAGCATCTAAACGCACGAGAAAGTATGGATGGGATTAAAATAGTTTGTTTATTATTGAAAGTGATTATTTACATACAGAAAGACATAAGAAGGTTGATTTTGAATAAAGATGAGGAAGACTAGAAGAAGAAAAAATAATTAATACAAAATTATGTATAAAAAAAAGAAAAACAATTAAGGAATGGATGGATAAACAAGATCATTTGCATTGATCTTTGGATATTATGATAGCTTTTGGTTGGTTTGATAGGGATGTATGTATGTATATTATAAGCAAACATTGCGTTTTGGTTATTAGTATTGTTGTTATTCTTTCTACTTTTTTTTTTTTTTACTGATTCTTTAGTTGATTTATGTGGATGATGGTGGCGGCGATGGTGGTGGTGAAGGACTTGGTGAGGGAGAAGGTGCAGAAGGAGGTCTAGGATTGTTTGGCCTAGGCCTTCTAAAGTTTGCTAGCTGTAAAATTATGTTTTCATTGATAGACATAATCACCATTTTTTTTTTTTTTTTTTTTTTTGAAATAATGACAGATCAAAAAATGTTACTGATGTTAATTTTAAGGGTAATAGTCACAATAAAAGTTTGAGAGAAGTAAGTAAACGAAGCAATAAGACTCTGGTTTTTTCTGCTTTCATATATAAGCATAATATTGCTGCAAAATGTTGTTTGTCTATCATGCAGTTAGTAAAATTGAAAAAAAGGATGCATACTACTCACACTAATCGCTACAGATTTTCTTATTTTTGATGCAAAAATTCTTTTTTTTTTCTTTGTGTTTGTGTATATAGAAATAAGAAGATAAAAACAAAACAAAAAATGACAAAAACGAAAGAAGAAAAATACAAGTTTTTATATACATGTAGATATCTCTTCTGTATTTCAAAACAAGAATACAACAAGTGTGACAACAGATGAAAGTTAAAGCACATACGCACACAGGCCGTGTGTCAAACATAAAAACTCTTTCATGTCATTCTTTAGTTGTCCTACGTGGAATATATTTATATAGAAAAAAGAGACTCAAAGTCCATATATGTTTATTGTCAACAAGTTCATCTGAACATGTTGCTCGAACTTTTTTTTTTTTTTTTTTTTTTTTACTCGGGAGCTAATGAAAATCATGTTTATCATTGAAAATCGAGATCAAAACACGTCTTAAAATTCTAATCGTCTCGAAATCGCTATAGCATGTCCAAAATGCATAATTTTAGTAATTAATACTATTTTTATGCAGAAAAATAGTTTATATATCATGAAACTTATTTTTAGAATGACAAAAAATCACTGGCCATTACTACATATGCCTGTAAAGCCTAAACGCTTTAATAGTGAAAACAAAGCTACTTGAATCACACGTGTTCTCTTTCTCTAATAATTTACACACACACACAAATATTGGTATTGTAATCGTCGTACGATCATTAAGCTTTCTAGGTCGCACTTTGATTCTTGAAGAGATATTTCCTTTGTAATTCAGGTAGTGGTCATAGCTCCTCTGATGATATACTAACCATACAAAACTGAACAGGGACTCTGGAAAAGAAAAAAATTTCAACATTGTAACCATCACTTGTGAAACATAAACATGTACACACATCAACTTTAAACACACGCATACTTGCATCCTTGTCTAGATGAAGTTTTTTTTTAGAAAAAAAAACATATAGATATCTTTGCTTCCTTCATCTAAGGACAAGAAAGTAACTTTATTAGAGAGAATAAACAAAGAACCTTGTTATGAAAAAAAACAGAATATGAACCTTGATAACAGGTCTTGACTTTGCATTGCATTGCTATTTTTGAGACATAACTTTGTCCTTTTCCTATGCGCTATGGCCAATTATTTATATTATTGCTGATTTCCTTAAAAAGGTACATAATAGGCCAACGTAACTATGGCAAATGATTGCATATTCCTGAACTTAACCTTCTTTTTTTCTTACAATACTTGGCATAATACTATTGTTTCACCAAGTGATGTTATCAACAGAAGCAAACATCGAACTTAGTAGTACCTATGGAAGAAGAAAGAAAAGAGAGTGAGAGTGAGAGAGGAAAAAAAAAAAGAAGGAAGATCGGCTTTGTGCTCCTTTCAATTTGAGAATAGAGAGGACGTATGTGCACTTCCCTTGTTACTTACATAATATCGCTCCATTGGACTATATAACCGTCCAAAAACTCATTTCCCTGTAAACAGATGATCAGACAAACTTTTTTCTCCTGTTCAAATCCAGCACTTCTCCTAGACGTTGAAATGTTTGATATGAACATGATTCTAGAGATATATTCTAGTTCAGTATACATGTACTGATTTGGTAGGTTTGTCTTTTGAGTACAAGGTGGTACAACAGTACGCATGCATATATATACTTGAACGTAAATCCCAAATAAGCAAACTGTTCGCCCATTCTCCTCCGGCACTATTTTTCCTGTCTCCACATAATTAGCCAACCAAAAAAGTAAATTAAAGAAATTAAAAATGTTGAATGTTAAATATTTATTTTACAAAAACGTGTTGAACTTTTTACAAGATATATATAAATGAAAAATGGGAAATATAAAGAATGAGTGTTGAACGTGCAATTTGTTTAACCGCAACCATTATAAGATGAAAATAATGTGTATATATAAGCGTTTGTTGTTATTCTAAACCAACTTAGATGGTAGCAGTAGCGTTAATCTTAGTAGGATCGAAACCAGGCATAGGGAAGCTACGAGCAAATTCAACAACCTCCTTCTTCAATTGAGCAATTTCTTGGTTGCCTTCAAGAGCAGCAACAAAGTCCTTCATCAACTTGGAACCACACTTTTCTTGAACATCAGTAGCGATTTGGACAGTTCTGTGAAGGTATTCAGCAACCTTAACCATATCTTCTTCCTTCAAAGAACGAGAAGTCAAGGCAGAAGCACCAAGACGGACACCACCGGGAGTAACGGCAGACTTGTCACCAGCAATAGAGTTTTTGTTGATAGTGATGTGGACCATATCACAGATACGTTCGACCTTAGAACCAGTCAACTTTTGAGGCTTCAAATCCCAAAGAACCAAATGGTTAACAGTGCTACCAGTAGCCAACTTGTAACCGTAGCCAGCAAGAGTCTCAGCGAGCTTCTTGGCGTTAGCACGGACTTGCTTAGCATAGAGCTTGAATTCAGGGGAAGCGGCTTGCTTCAAAGCAACAGCAACAGCAGCGATGGTGTTGTTGTGAGGACCACCTTGACAAGAGGGGAAGACAGCTTGGTTGACACGAGATTCGAGTTGATCACCCTTATCACGACGGAAGAAGACCAAACCAGCACGGGGACCACGAAGAGTCTTGTGTGTAGTGGTAGTGACAATATCACAGTAATCGAAAGGAGATAAAGCTTCCTTACCGGCAATCAAACCAGAGATGTGAGCCATATCGCACATGAGGTAGGCACCGTGTTGATCAGCAATCTTGCGCATAGTATCGTATTCCCATTCGGCAGGGTAAGCAGAAGCACCACAAATCAACAATTGAGGGCGGAAGAGACCAGCATTTTCTTCAAGACGCTTGTAGTCAATCAAACCAGTGGAAGGATCAACTTGATAAGGCATGGAAGCAAAGTAGATGGAAGAGGCAGAGATCTTCTTCTTAGCAGTTTGGTAACCGTGAGTCAAGTGACCACCAGAAGGAAGATCAAGACCCATAAGACGGTCTCCGGGTTTAATCAAAGCAGTCAAAGCAGCAAAGTTAGCAGTGGAACCAGAGTAAGGTTGGACGTTGACACCCCATTGTTCAGGGTTCAAATCGAAAGCAGCCAAAGCACGCTTTTGACAGAGGACTTCAAGTTCATCAATGTATTCATTACCACCATAGTAACGAGCACCAGGAAGACCTTCAGAGTACTTGTTGGTCAAGGCAGTACCGTTAGCTTCAATGACAGCTTGAGAAGTGAAGTTCTGTAAGAATAAATCATTAGCACACCCATTCACCTCCAATGCTCTTCAATATACATACCTCAGAAGCAATGAGTTCCAAACCAGACCATTGTCTAAGTTTTTCGTTTTCAACAATGTTGTAAACTTCCTTGTCTTCTTGTTCAAGGGTAGTGTTGAGACAGACGTTCCAGGAATCAGTGGGTCTAACAGACATTGTTGGTAAGAAAAGTTACAGATAGAAAAAAGTTAAGGAAGAAGAAGAAAGTAGAATCCTGCTAACGCTTTAAATTTGGATTTTTCGAGTGGCTTACTGATTAATCGGTATTCGAAATAGAATAGATTAAAAGATGGATGGATTTTTTTTATTGATAACCCAATCATGTTTGAACAAAAAGGCCCAAACACGTAGCTTAAATTGTATTGCAAGATGGAGATTGTAAGAGTCATTCTAAATCCCGCTTATTTCCTTATTTAACAAGTAGGTAAAATACCGCGTTTTGATATGTCAAGTTCAACATACTCTATAGCCTCTGATACCTTTCTAAACAAATGATTTTCACCAAACAGATTCAGCAAACCTGATTTCTTAAACATGGCCATGGGTTGCTCCCTTAACCTAACAAAATAGACTTGTACTGATCTACTTTGGTAAGCCTCTACAATCTCATAGAAAATTTGGATAGCGCTATTATTGTCCATGCATTAGATTCAACATCTTTTTTTCTCTAGTTATTTTTTTACCTTGCATCAATCGAAGGCATACTGCCAACATCAAATATTGTATACAACGATTCACTTCTTCGGGGTCTCTCGGAAGGATGAATAGACATATCACCAAACATTTCCAACCGTCTCAATCGGTCTTTCAATTGACCTTAAACAAAACAAAAAAGAGATGAGTTACAAATAGCATGGTCGAAAAGAGATCTAGCTCTTGTTATTACCTGTGTTAGCAAAAAATAATGCTTCCTCAATGCGAACAATAAGTACATCCTGTAAATGCTCGATCTCCAAAGAGTCGTTCTGAATAGGCTTGAACTTATTGACTGAACCTTTAACTCGTCCCTAAAAGTAAAACGGTTTTAGAAAAATTTGATTCACACAAATGTTAGTCATCGACACAAAATAGTCTCTTTCAGTCACAAACAATTGGTAACCTGTTTTAAATTCCGTCGATAAATGCTTACCATAATTGAGATACGGGGATAACTTGTTTCTCGAATCGTCATTAGTAACGATAAGGTAACTGCCAAGAGAGTGCCAAATTCAAGAGAGATGATAATAGTAGCAAAGAATGTAATAAGTAGCAAGGCAAGATCTTTCCAAGCTCCTATTTTAAAAATAAAATGTAGATCTTCAGGGAGCTCTGAAAGGAGAGAAAGTACTGCAACAAAAATAATAGACGATAAAACTGCTTTTGGTAAATAGTAAAAGTAGGGCAGTAAAAACAGGATAGCAAGGATAGCTATCATGCCAGTAATTAGACACGCCATTTGAGTACGAGCACCAGCCTTATCATTGATTTTACTTCGAGACACCTAGAAAAAAAAACAAAATTAGCTTGTGATATATCGTCACATTAAAAAGGCAAGGGACTTACAGATCCAAAAGCAGGAATACCTTGAAACAACCCACTGCAGATGTTTGCTACACCCAAAGCAACTAGTTCTCTGTTGGCGCTTACTGAATAATTATGTTTACTAGAGTAAATCTTTGCAATGACAATAGACTCAACGAATCCAATGACAGCAATCATAGCAGAAGAGACGAGTAAATCCTTCATGTGCTTGGTAGGAGGAAAGGAAGGGATCGAAGGCAATAGTATGCCTGCACTGTCAATCTCTCCCAAAATAGCCAGGCCCTTGTGCTCCCAATCCAAATGCTTTGTGAGTAAAATAGAGATTACAACAGCCAGCAAGACGTCTGGAAATAATTGAAGCCATTTTTTTGTCAAACCATAACGGGATTTTAAGGAGCGCATAAACAATAAAAAGGAAACAGTTATAACGGAAATAATCGACGACAATATGTGTGCATGATCAAGGTTCTTGAGGAGAAAATAAAGTCTCTCTATTGTTGTCGAAGCTTCTGAAATGCCCCACGCTTTGCTGAGTTCAACAAGACCTAATAATGTGATTGCTTGCTGCACCATGACTACTAATGCAACACCACTGATAAAACCACGCAAAAGAGCACGGCTCATGAGACTATCTAAGAAGCCTAGTCGAAATATACCAAGGAGTAAAGTGAAGATTCCCGTAAAGAGTGTCATGAGGCATGCCCAAGCTAAAGGCTCAATTGTGTAATCATTTGACTTGAGGTGTTCTTGTTGTGCGATAGATGACCCAATCAAGAGCGCCAAAGTTGATTCAGGTCCCACTGACATTTGTCTGTTTATTTGATTTATGGTCATTTCATGATGTGATCAAGAACCATATCACTTACCTAGACATGCCGAAAAAGGCATACGCAATTGCAGGAAAAGCAATACCATACAAGCCATGAACTGCCTCCAGTTTACATAATGCTGTCGCATAAGACAATCCTTGTGGGATTAGCAGACAAGATAAAGTAATTCCAGCCAGACAGTCTCCCCAAAATATCTGTAGATTGTATAGAGGAAGCCACTGCAAGATTGGCAAATAGTATCTTGATCGTACTTTTAGAGTGTCCCAGAATCCTTTTGGAGTCTTATCAGGTAACCTGACAGAAGGTACTACATGCTAAGTTAAGTTTGTGCTATGCATGTATAACTATGATATCCTGTCTTACATGGAGAAGCTGTAAGATAGCGAGGAATCTGATCTTCAACACTCAAAAGCATTTGGGTTTCTGATGTAGCATTTGGAGGTAAATGATCTTCATCGTCTGTTTCTTCCAAATGTAAAGAATGAGCGCCTATAAAAAAAAGGGGGATGGGAAAATAAATGTTTGGTTTCTCGAAATGTAATGTTTATTTATACAATACTTGGTGTATTTGGCGAAAACATCGACAATAGTTTAGTATAACAATTGGGTATATATTTATTAAAAGAAAAAGCAAAGTTAAATAAAAATGTAGAATTGAATAATTTAACCTACAAGATTTATCCTAAAATTAGATGTTTAGAAAAAAGTGGACTGGACGATTTGCAGTTTTACGTTGCACAATCTCTAGCATTTTTTACTTGAAAGGTGTCTAATAATGCTCTTGATATGGCCTATAAAGACTTCATTGTATTTAGTTCATAATTTACAATAATTTCTATTGAAAGTGAATCCTTAAAATAAGATTTTCCAATCACTAAACCAAATGTATTTGACTGGCATTTACGTAGCCCTTATTTGTTAAATAACATACACAATTGAAATTTGTTTATTTCGACAAGAAATCCCTTTTGATTAAAGTCTATGCTAAATAAATTCCTTGTAAGTACATTCATATTTAAAATACTTTGGCAATTACTACCAACACGTCAAAATGGTATGCTGTCGACATAAATGACCGAGAAATACTCGTCACCAAAGTCACTGAACATCTCAGACTGGTGTTTTTCTTTCTTGGTTGTTTTTGCAAGATGCTCCGTAAATTGTTTCACAGTCAAAATAACACCTCAGCTCAATGGTCTTGTGTAGTTCAAAGTAATTGTTTATTTATATCGCTGTGTATCAAATGCCTTTTTTGTTGTGAGCACTGTACACAGGATTTATATTAATATTAAGCAAATAAAGCGTGCGGGAAATCTCTAATACAGTCAAAGATTATTGATTAGTAATTGGCTGGAAAAATGATTTTGGCCACGACAGTTTGCGTAATGGTTTCGTTCTGATTTTGGATTACACATTGGTGTATATATATAAAGTATTTCTTTTCTTTTCTCTTCTTTTCTTTTCTCTTCTTTTCATCATTAAACATAACAATGGTTGCTCTTCTTATTCCTTCTGAATACGGTTACGTAAGTGTATTCAAATGATATACGGTAGGAGCTAATGCGCATGTAAACAGGTTCTCGGTACGGCTACTTTCAGTGCACTTTACTTGTTCTTTTTGGGTGCCAAGACTGGCGGTGCCCGTAGAGCTGCTGGTATTCCTTATCCTTATAGTAAGTATACATCATACAGAAGTGACGCGATAATTGACAAAGGATGGTAGTGTATGCCGAAAAGAGTGAAGCTGAAAAGGACCCCAAGAAGAACATCTTCAACTGTGTCCAACGCGTTCATCAAAACACTCTCGAAATCTTCCCCGTCTATCAAACTCTTCTTTTAATTGGTGGTCTCAAGTACCCCGAAATCTCTTCTGCTTGTGGTGGTATCTTCCTTTTAGGCCGTATGATTTATGGCAATGGCTACAGCACTGGTGATCCTTCCAAGCGCTTGCGTGGTAGCTTCGCCTACCTTGGCCTTTTGGGTCTTCTTGGCACTGCTGGTAGCACCATCTATGGTCTCCTCAAGAACTAAATTGATGTTGCTTTAATCTTTGTAAATCTATAATAATAAATACTTTTGAAATCGATGATGTTTTATGCCTTTTTTAGAACACCACGTATTTTTCTTAATTTGGAAGGAGAGGATTCCGTAAATATTAGTTTTCCGATTTAGAAAATAGGAATCAATGGTATCCCTATTACAGCATATGGCTATTGAATACGCAGTATAATCTAAATTGCTACTTGCGATAAAGAAATTCGGATATTCTCAAACCCCTGTAAAATATTCGGTAGTAATCTGATTTACTTCGCCTTTAAAAAATAGCTGGGCCCGCAAAGAAATGCTTGATTATTGCTGCAAAGAGTTAAGCTAACTAGTAATTACTACAAACAAATTGAGTAAGTTCCTGACTATTACAACTCTAAATCTTTTTTCTTTGAGTTTTCTGTGTCAATATAATAGAACTCGTCAAAACTAAGGTTAACTAAATAAAGGAACTTTGCAATGTCTCACCAACAAAGCCATCATCCTGGGAGAAAACACTTCAAATTGTTCGTGCCACAGTGGATATAAATTAAAGGATATCGCTATATTGGGAAAGTTCTTAACAATTGCAATAATACAGTAATGTGTACATTGCAGCTAGAGCTTTTAAAGTCATTTTATGATAATTAGCAAGGTACTTGGGTCCATCATAGCATTATGACTGTATGACATTGATAGATGCAAGTTAATTAGCTCGAAAACATATATAAACGTCAAATGTTTAGAATCAATTCAACCTACAATGAAATTTACAATTGCTATCCTACTCCTTGCTTGTGTCTGGATTTATGTCTGTGATGCTCGACCTACTGGAAACAGTACTGGTATTAAAAAAGGAAAGTATTTTGACAGAGTGGTTATTATTGTAATGGAGAATCAAGACTATGATGTTGCGTACAAAGACAAGTTTATCAAGGAATTAAACAAACAGTACAAGAATGGTATCTTGTTGACGAATTATCTTGCTACAACGCATCCTTCGCAACCAAATTATGTAAGTGTTTATATGCATACAAAAAATGGCTTCTTATAGTCTGGAAAGATTGCGTTGATTAGTGGATCAACCAAAGGAACAAATGAAGACGACAAATCCAATATTAACAGGAAAACCATTGTTGATCTTCTGGAAGCTAAGGGTGTATCGTGGAAAACTTACCAAGAAGACTACCCCGGGAACTGCAACAAGAAGATGGATATCGACAAATACGCAAGAAAGCATAATCCTTTTATCTCTTTCAAAAACATCCAAAACAACAAGTCTAGATGCTCCAAGATTGTAAACTCAAATCAACTAGACAAAGATATCGAGAAGAATACAGTGCCTCAATTCGTATTTTACACTCCCAATGTAAGAATTTTTAGAGAATAGAAAATAATAGAAAACTTACTTTATCATAGATTGATAATGATGCTCATGATACAAACATGAAGTTTGGATCAAATTGGCTAAAGAAATTTCTGCGAAAGCGTATCAATAAGAGTGCATTCAGCAAGAATACAATGTTTGTATTGACTTTTGATGAAGATGATGGTGCTTCTGACAACAACAAGGTTTTGACTGTCTTGTTTGGTCCTGATTTTCATCCTAGTAGCAAGCAGAAAAAGGACAACACAAAATATACTCATTATTCTTTGTTAAAGACAATTGAAGACAACGTAAGTTAGAATGAAGACAAAAAATGATCTTATTTATTTTGTGTAGTGGGGATTAGGTGACCTTGGACAAAATGACAAGAAGGCAAATTTGATCAAATTGTGATCTCTATCTGTTGAGTCTGGCACTCAGCCAAGAATATAATTAAAGATACATATATCAAAATAAAGTCTATATATATATATATATGTGTGTGTGTGTATGCTAAATGATTTTTCTTTGGTGTTGTTAAACTGCACCAGCAGCTAAGCCAACAGTATCTCTTCTTTGATCCTGCCAACCAATTGAATTTGCGCTGCACCCACGAGGCCATCTAGCACTCTTGCCATAAATTCCTTCGATTTCCTGCATAAATCCTACAAAATAATTCCAATTTGTAGTTGCCTTTTGAGACCTTTCAAATCCTCCATTGGGCCATACAAATGTGGAATGATCTTTATGGACCATAAATACTTGACGTAATACCATGAATCTATAACCTTCTGCATTCAAGTGAAGTGCATGCGATTGTTTATCTCCACCTTGATTTCTAAAACGAGCATCATATAATGGAGCAGAGCGATGAACAACATAATAAGGTTCCCATTGTGATTCGTAGCATACTTCATAAGCTAAAGGATCACCCATTAACAAAGGACGAACCATAGCAATTTCTGTGGCAAGTGTAGGCCCATGTCCTGCTCCTGGATCTGTGATGTATGCCACATCTTTACCAACAAGGCGACGAAGTTC